>NC_059161.1:30040369-30665369 GCF_019923935.1 Bubalus bubalis
TGGAGCTTAGACTGGCCGGCTTCTCCAGGCCTCCAAGGATTCTATCAGAGGACAGCACATCGTGGACTATTGGGGCAGACCCGGTTCCCGGGCTCCCAGGACATGCAGAACGGGACCTGGCCTGGGACCTGGCTCCCTTCCCTCCCTAGAGTAGACAAATGGAGAGCCGGCAGTACGCAGGGCAGCAGTTGGGCCTAAGCTTGCCTGATCACAAGCTTGGCAACTGGCAGAGGCAGAACTGAGGCTTGGGATTCCATGAGCCTGGGATGTGGGGCAGGTCCCACCTGGGGGGTCTTCCCTTTGGAGGGACCCGCAGGGCTCCCAATGGGTCCGTCCTCCCAGAACATATCAGCACAGGCATCAGCAGTATGGCAGTTTTTGCTGGTAGCACACTGAATTGAGCAAAAAGAGGTGTTGAACAGAGTAGAGAGGGCCTCCAGTGAGGAGGCCCATGTGTGAAGTCACTCAGGTTCCCTTTGGCCTGTTTCTGCTTTTGTACAGAGACCCTCTTGGAGCCCATTATGGCCGGGAGCCCCAGGGAGGCTGACGAGGGCTGAGCCTTACTGGTCAGCCTGGGCTCAGGGCATCAGCAGATCTGCTGGCCCTGAAATTATTCAGATGTCCTAGGAAGTTGTCCATCTTGTTTATGTTTCCAGACTTATTGGCATGAAAATTCTCACAGTGCTCTTGCTCTCGCAAGAGATACAATTATATTCTTTTTCATTCCTAACATAAAAGAGAAAGGTACCGCTCACCATGTATGGCATGTGTTTAGAAAGGGTCTGCTCTGCCCTTCACTAATCTCAGCAAGTGTAAGCTCTGTAGGCCCCTATTTCTGGAATGTTAACCAGGGCGATCCAGCCTCTGACCAGCTTAGTTCCCAGCTGCTGGGGCAGGGGTGGGGGGAGAGAGGTTTAAAAGGGCAGTGGGAGGGAGGCTCAGCCGCCCCTGACCTGCTGCGTCTTCAGAATTTCTGATTCTGAGGACATTCATGTCCCTCCTCTCCAGTCAGTGTGGTGAACGGGGAGAAACTTCTGTTCTTCTGATGCTATAAAGCTGCCCCCACTCCCCGGCTGCCTGCAGGTGGCACAAAGGCACCTCCGCAACACCCGGACTTTCAAGAGTGGACCGATGTCCCCGCAGATTCAGCCTCCTGATTGGGGCTTTGCCCTGATAACACTGAGCTGACATCCCTCAGTGTGATGAGTCGGCCTGGCTTCTGTGGGCGTCCACCTCGCTACTCCATGGCCAGGAACAAAAGGGTGACAGTGCAAGCCTCAACCTCATCTTTAAATTCTTGCAAACTAGATCTCGGCTTCAAGTGTGGCTTTAGCCACAGGTGAGTATGTGGCTGGAGTTAGGGTTAGAGGGCGATCTCCTTGCTTTTGATGAGTATGTGTGTGTGTTAGTCGCTCAGTCGTGTCCAACTCTTTGCGACCCCATGGACTGTAGCCCACCAGGCTCCTCTGTCCATGAAATTCTCCAGGCAAGAATACTGGAATGGGTAGCCATTCCCTTCTCCAGGGGGTCTTCCTGACCCAGGGATCAGACTCAGGTCTCCTGCATTGCAGGCGGATCCTTTACGTCTGCCACCAGGGAAGCACTTTTGATGAGTATATGAATCTCATATTAGAAGATGCAGAAGAGATTCATTCAAAATTAAAGTCAAGGAAACAACAAGGTGAATCATGCTTGAAGAATATAACATTACTCTGCTCCAAAGTGTCTTCAACCAGAAATTATCAACGAAGTGAGAAATTCTTGGGAATGTTAAACAGTTTTTTTAGGCATCTGAAACATTTACTCACATTGTTTATTTTACTGCTGCATGGTTGATTTACGGTATTAGTTTCAGGTATACAACATAGTGATTCAACACTTTAATGGATTATACTCCATTTAAAGTGATTACAAAATAATGGCTATATTTTCCTGTGCTGTACAGTAAATCCCTGTTGCTTATCTATGTTTATACACAGTAGTTTGTATCTGTTAATCCTATACTCTTGTCTTGCCCCTCTCCCGCCTTCTCCCCATTGGTAGCCATTAGTTTGTTCTCATATATGTGAGTCTGATTCTGTTTAAATGTATTCACTAGTTTGTTTTATTTTGAAGTTTCCATGTACAGGGAATTCCCTGGTGGTCCAGGGGTTAGGTAGGACTCAGTGCTTTCACTGCGGGGACCCAGGTTCAATTCCTGGTTGGAGAACTAAGATCCTGCAAACTTCATGGCCAAAAAAAGGCATCACATATAAGTAATAACATGTGGTATTTGTCTTTTCCTATCTGACTGATTTCACTAAGCATAGTAATCTCTATGTCCATCCACATTATTGTAAGTTGCAGAATTTCAGTCTTTTTATGGCTGAGTAGTATTCCATTGAGTATATATACACCACATTTTCTTTTTAAAATATTTATTTATTTACTTGACTGTGCCAGATCTTGGTTGCGGCATGCAATCTCTTAGCTGTAGCATGTGGTATCTAGTTCCCTGAACAGGCATCAGACCCAGACCCCCTGCACTGGGAACTCAGAGTCTTAATCATTGGACCACCAGGAAAGTCCTCTGTATGCCATGTCTTCTTTATTCTTTCATCTGTTGTTGTTTTTTTCCCAACAAAAGGTCTTACATATTTATCACTAAGCCAAAGCAGTAGTGCAAAAACACTGACGCAAAGAGAAAAATCATTTCCCACTAAAACACATCCAGCTTTTCAAACAGTAAGTGATGTTCTCAGAGTGATACAGTAAGATGCAAGTGACCTTGACACAGCATAAATCTGTGCCACCTCCCATGAGGGCTCCTTATAGACCCAGCCTGGTTCTTCTCCAATGTCTTCTCTTGTAGTTGTACCTGATTTTATTACCAGTTTTCATTTAAATCCATTGAGGAATGGGACAATCCTGCTTTTGCTTCTTGTCCTGGAATTACTTGATCCTGAAAGTCTTGTGAGAAGACCTGCTGCTATGTCACTTCAGTCGTGTCCGACTCTGTGCAACCCCAGAGATGGCAGCCCAACAGGCTCCCCCGTCCCTGGGATTCTCCAGGCAAGAACACTGGAGTGGGTTGCCGTTTCCTTCTCCAATGCATGAAAGTGAAAAGTGAAAGTGAAGTTGCTCAGTCATGTCCGAGTCTTAGCGACCCCATGGACTGTAGCCTACCAGGCTCCCCCATCCATGGGATTTTCCAGGCAAGAGTACTGGAGTGGGGTGCCATTGCCTTCTCCGGTGAGAAGAGCTGGCAGGGAGTAAATTGAACCCTGATAGGATATGGCAGAGAAGAGACGAGATCCATTCATCTGTTGATGGACACAGGTTCAAAACATTTATTCATATGATTTTGATCATGCTATGTCAAATGAAAACAAACGCTGTGGAATTGTTCTTATCTTTTTAAAAAGAAAAAGAGTAAGTAATCTATTATTTCTTATGGGCAACTGTGTGATTTCTTAGTGAAACCAGAAGAAAGCTCTGGAATTCCTTCTTTTCTTTTTGTGCAAAAAGTTATGCCAAATCTCACAGTTCCGTTGGTTTCCCTAGAGTAAAAAGTCTGTTTCCTTTCATACTAATATGCTCAGATGTTTTCTTGGAAGTGTCATGATTAAGATTAATCCTCCAGGACACATTTCTGGGTCAGCTAGCTGGGCTGTCCTGTTCATTCTGTGTCCCCAGTTCCTTCCTCTGTAAACCTGCAGCCCGAGTAGCCAGCCATCTTCACAGGAAGAATCTACTCACTTGACATGTAGTTATTTTAAAGTGCTAGGCCACCACCAGGCTCAGAGAAATGGGAATGAATACAGAATCCTGCCCTCTTGATAAGTGGTGTCCTCAGCCTCACCCCCTACCCTGACCTACAGCTGACCTCACATTCTGCTGGGGTCCACTCCTCCCTGCCTGTCCCCTTCTCCTGCCCCCTCCTCCAATGGCACATCCTGGAGCTCAGCCCCTTTTATGGTCCCCCTTTAAGAAAATTATTTGCTTATTATTTTTGGCTGCCCTGGGTCTTCGTTGCTGCCTGAGGGCTTCCTGTAGTTGCAGAGAGCTGGGGTTACTATTCCTTGAGGGCGCTGGCTTCAGTAGTTGTGTCTCGAAGGATTTGTTGCTCCACTGCATGTGGGATCTTCCAGGACCAGGGATTGACCCCGTGTCCCCTGCATTGGCAGGTGGATTCTTAACCACTGGACCACCAGCGAAGCCCTATGGTTTTGATTTCATTGCATTTGGGTTTGCTATTTCCCTCCTGTTCTTTCTCTCACTTTGGCCATGCATTTAAAAGGAAGCCTTCATATTTCATACAGATTTTCTATCCTTTCAATGAGAAAGAAGGACTTTCCAGTGATTGAAAACATCTCGTTGCTGAAAATGGGGCTCCTCCTTCCTAATCTTTGATTTATCTTTGGCTACAAACGCCCTAAAAAAAAGTGTATTGGATGAACCGGCTCCCTACTCCCCAGCCCTAGGCCCCTCCGTGGTCCAGGGCTCCAGTTTCCCACACAGGCAGCTTCGAGGGCTGGAGAGGGGGTGTTCCCCCCACCCCGTGCTCAGAGAGGCAGCCTAGTAACTGCTTCCCACTCTGGCCTGAGGGTACACGTGGAGGCTGTGAGGCAGCGCACATGGATGAAGGACCAGCCTTGCGTTCAGCTGCTGGGTCACCGGCAACTCGGGGCATCGCAGGGAGAGTTGCCTCCACGTGC
Source organism: Bubalus bubalis (assembly GCF_019923935.1). NCBI lineage: Eukaryota > Metazoa > Chordata > Mammalia > Artiodactyla > Bovidae > Bubalus > Bubalus bubalis. The sequence goes on from NC_059161.1 coordinate 30,045,067, forward strand.
ACCTGCAGGAAGCCGCGCCTCCGGGAGTCGCCAGCAGGAGGCGCGCGGCTGCGGCCCGTCGAGGTCGGCAGCACCGCCACCTGCTGGCCGCGCGGTGAACCGAGGCTGCGCGGGCCCTGCGTTCCCAGCGTCCCGGGGGCGGCAGGGTTCTTCCTTAAGAAAGTACCTGGACTTTCCCCGGGAAGTCTGAGCTGCCCTGTGCCAGGAGTCCACAGGGTGTCCTCCTCTGTTCCGCCCTCTGCTGCTCCACCCTGTTCTAGTTCCGGGTCTGAAGACGCTCTACCCTCTGTAAGGACCCCTTCAGGACTTTCATTTTCCAGAAGTATTCTGGGTGTTCTTGCTTTTTAAAATTTATTTTATTCAAGTATAGTTGATTCACAATGTTGTAGTTGATTTTACAATGTTGTAGTTGATTTACAGTGTTGTGTTAATTTATTTCTTCTTTTTTGGGGGGGGAGGGGGAGGCCTCTCAACGCAGCATTGTGGGGTCTTAGTTCCGCAGCCAGGGATTGATCCTGTGCCCCCCTGCATTGGAAGCATGGAGTCTTAACCACTAGACCATCAGGGAAGTCCCTGTTCTTGCTTTTTAATGTATTAATTTTATCTACCTTTTGAAAAGCTTATTGAGGTATGATTTTTAAAGTGAAATGCTTCCATTTCTAGAGTGCAGTCGGATGAGTCAACAAACGTATAGCTGAAAAGTCCCAGCCGCCCCTCCCTGCCCGTCCACTCACTGGAGTCTTGCCTGTTTCTGGATTTCATGTAAATGGAATCTTGCTGTCCATCCCCTTGCACGTCAGGCTTGTTCTCTCGGCATAAGGAGGTCCAGATCCTTCCAGGGTGCTGCTCCTTTCAGCAGTTCACTGCCTTGTACCCGCAAGCAGCACCCAACCCGCCACTCAGCTTGTGCTTCCTTCCCTGCTGGTGGACGCTGGGTGGGGTTTGCCCTGGTGGATGAGCTGCTACCAGCAAGCATGTTCAGGGCTGTGTGTTTCTGTGCTTCCAGTTATCTTAACTGAAGACCTGGGTGCAGTGGAGTTTAGGGGACGTGGGGTATGGAATATGACTGACACTGTCAGATCTGCCAGATCATTTTCCTAAGTGGCTCTTGTATAGTTGACATATTCTATATTTCTACCAGCAAGGTGTGAAACCTCCAGTTGCCCTACCTCCTGGTTAACACTAGGGATTTCTGGTCTTTTTAACATGTGTTTATTTCTCTGGCTGTGCTGGGTCTTAGTTGTGGCGCACAAGATCTCTGTTGCATCACGTGGGATCCTTACTTGTGGCATTTGAACTCTTAATTGGGGCACGCAAACTCTTAGTTGCTGCAGCATGTGGGATCTAGTTTCCTGCCCATGGATTGAACTAGGGGCCCATGCCCTGGGAGCACTGGACCACCAGGGAAGTCCCTATTTTGGTATTTTTAAAGCTAGCAATTATACTCCAGTAAAAAGAATAAAAGAAAAAAAAAATAAAGATAGTGAGTGGGTAGTGATGCCCCATTGTGTGTGTCCTGGTTTTTATTTGGAAAATAATTTAGGACCTCAGAAAAGTTGAGAAATTAGTATAGAGAGTTCCCATATACCTTCCACCCAGGTTCTCCTGGGCTTTACCTGCAATGCAAGAGACACGGGTTCAACCCTGGGTCAGGAAGTTTCCCTGGAGAAGGAAACCGCAACCCACTCCAGTATTCTTGCCTGGAAACTCCATGGACAGAGGGGTCTGGCGGGCTGCAGTCTACAGGGTTGCAAAGAGTGGACACAACTGAGCAACCGAACACTACTGCCAAGTCCTCCTGATGCTCACAACTAACACAGCCTTACGAGATTCTGCAGAGCAGGCAGCTGCTTGAGCACAGCACTGGCCACTACAAGACTTACTCAGGTGTGGGTGGCTTTCCCACAATGCCCTTTGCCCCGGACCCACATGGCCTTTGGTCATCATGGCTCCTGTGTCCATTCCAGTCAGTCCTGGATATTCAGGGTTTGCCTGTTGCCCATAACCTTGACACTTCTGAAGTTTATTTTGTTGATTGCCCCTTAACTTGGACATGTCTAATGTTTTCTCCAGATTACAATGAGCTCATACATTTTGGCAAGAAGTGCTGTGTCCTTGGGCATCGTAACAGGGATAACACAGCATCCATCTGTCTCTTGGCCAGCAATGTTCACCTTGATATCATGGTAAGGTGGATTTCTGTGTCGTAAAGTCACTATAATCAATAAATATCCAGTAGGAAGCTATTTAGAGACTCTGACAACATCCTCTTTCTCATCACACATTCTCATCACTAATTTCAGCATCTATCCATGGGCCTTGTCTACAGTTCTCACTGTTGTGGAGCCCCCTACCAAGGTCACAGGTGTGAGGCTTTGTACCAAGGTCACAAGTGTGGAGCTCTGCACCAAGGTCATCTCCGGAACTGACTGAACTCCAGAGCAACCGTTGCCATGAGCCCCCTGGATCTAAACCAGCCAGTTCTCAAGCCCCATGTTAGGTAAAAATACCCGCCCTAACTGTTAGGTAGTTAGAATAGGAAAAAGGAGTCCAAAATGGCGGCGGCTAAAAGACAAAGAAGGGAGAAGCCCACGAAAATAGAACAAAGGAATGTCCGAGGACAGGAGTGAGGACCTCAGATAAAACAAACAGCACTCCCGGCCAGCCCAATTTACACAGGGCAGACTCAGGAGAGGAGACAAATGTGTAAAAGGAAGAAGCCTAGAAGGATTGGGGGCTTCTCTTCTCTTCACATCTTTCGAGTCAGCCCGCCCTCACGCCTCAAGGATATATTTTCCTTTGCTTTCTAAATAAAACTGAGCTGTAACATGGAGCTGGTCTGTAACATGTAAAGGAAGAAATAAAACTGGCATAATTCACATATGATGGTTGTGTTTGTACATGAAACAATGTAATTCAGAAATACAATATTAGAGTCAGTAAGAGAGTTTAGCAAGGTAGCTGTACATAAAATCAGTATACAAACTCCAATTGTATTTCTGTAAAGCAGCAAATTCTTAAAATTATGATTTACAATAGCATCAAACAAAGTCAAATATCCATGAATAAATCAGACTAAAATATACAAAAGGATAGACTAAGGATATACAAAACCTCTAGAGGAAAAGAAAATAGAAAATTTCAGAGACATTTATCAATTTAAATGGACTTAACACTGGTCTGTCTGAGGAAATTACATGGGGCTGTAACACAGGTCCATCCATCGCTTCAGATTTTTGCTGAGGTGAGACAGAACCGAGGAAATTACAATATTCCCCCAACACTAACCAATCACCTAATGCCAGCCTTCCAGCAGGAATGTTCTCTGTCTTGAGACTATAAAAATTGGCTACTAGCCCAGGGAAGGGGTCGGCTCTCCCTTGAGCCGGCCTGCAGTTTTAACAGTGGATGCTCCCTGGTCTGTCAGGGGGTCGGCCTGCTGTACTTGAAGTGCCCTAATTATCTCCGCTCTTTGTTCTGAATAAACTCACTCCTTTCTGAAATACTCTGTGTCTGGAAATTCTTTTCCACCCTGAGCTCATCAGTTCAGTTCAGTTCAGTCGCTCAGTCATGTCCGACTCTTTGCGACCCCATGAATCGCAGCAAGCCAGGCCTCCCTGTCCATCACCAAGTCCTAGAGTTCACTCAAACTTATGTCCATCGAGTTGGTGATGCCATCCAGCCATCTCATCCTCTGTCGTCCCCTTCTCCTCCTGCCCCCAATCCCTCCTAGCATCAGGGTCTTTTCCAGTGAGTCAACTCTTCGCATGAGGTGGCCAAAGTATTGGCGTTTCAGCTTTAGCATCAGTCCTTAAAATAAAAAGTTAAGAAAATGATAAAAAATTCAAGATCATGAAAACTTACCCTATATTTTCTTCTTAGAGTTTTATAGTGTTATGTCTTACATTTAGGCCATTATTCTAATTTTTGGAGGTGGTGGGAAGTGAAGGTCTAACTTCATTCTTTTGCATGTGGCTAGCCAGTTGTCTGGCTTCTCAGGTGGCTCATAAAGAATCTGCTTGCCAAGCAGGAGATGTGGGTTCAATCCCTGAGTAGGGAAGATACTCAAGAGAAGGAAATGGAAACCCACTCCAGTATTCCTGCCTGGGAAATCCCATGGATTAAGGAACCTAGTGAGCTACAGTCCATGGGGTCACAAAGAGTTGGACACAACTTAGTGACTAAACAACAGCCAGTTTCCCAGCACCATTTGTAGAAGAGGAAGTTTTTTCTGCATTGAATGGTCCTGGAACCCTTGGTGAAAACCAATTTGCCATAGCTATATGTTATTTCCAGACACTTGGTCCTACCCCATTCATCTCTGTTATCTGTCCTATGCTGTTTTGATCATATTAACTTTGTAAGTTTTGAGATAAGTATGTCTTCCAACTGAAAAAGACATATTGTTTTGGCTATTCAGAGGCCCTTGCAATTACATGTGAATTTTAGGATTAATTTTTCCATTTCTGCAAAAAAAAAAAAAAAAAGGATGTAGGAATCTTAATAGGGATTCCAGTGAATCTATAGACAGTTTTGGGAAGGTACTGCTCCCTTTCCAAAGCTTCCCAGGTGGTGCTAGTGGTAAAGAACCTGCCTGCCAACGCAGAAGACTCAGGTTCAAATTCTGGGTTTAGAAGATCCGCTGGAGGAGGGTATGGCAACCCCCTTGGGTTGGCAAGATCCCCTGGAGAAGGGCATGGCAACCCACTCCAGTATCTTGCCTGGAGAATCCCATGGACAGAGGAGCCTTGTGGGCTACAGTCCATGGGGTAGCACAGAGTCAGACATGACTGAGCAACTAAGCATGAACACCCCTTTACCAATATTGCCTTTCAATCCACAAATGTAGGATGGATGTCTTTGCATTTATTTTGATCTTCTTTAATTTCTTTCAGCAATCGTGTGTAGTTTCTGATGTCCTTTACTTCCTTGGTTGAATTTGTTCATAGGTATTTTATTCTTTTGAATGCTGCTATAAATGGATCTTTTCAGACTGCTCATCGTGATTGTATAGAAATATAATGCATTTTGTGTGTTAATTTTGTGTTCTGAAATTTGTTAAATATGCTTATTAGCTGTAGTAGTTATGGAAGAATTATTTATGACTTTTCTATGTATGAGATCAAGTCACCTCTGAACACTGATAGTTTTACTTCTGCCTTTCCAATTTGGTTGCCGTTTTTTCTTTCTTTCTTTTCTTTTTTCTTTTAATTGCTTTGGTGAGAACTTCCAATACAATATTGAACAGAAGTGGTGAGAGGGCAGTTTATGTGTTTGTATTCATGTTTTAAGTTTTACTACAAAGAACAAGGAAAGGACATCCAAAAGGCCACAAGCCATTCAGAAAAGTTGGAAAGTTATTGGAAAAGAGACAGAGAAAGCAAAAATTCTCTGTTTTATCATGGGACAGAGAAAAATGTGTCATTGTAACTTTTATTAAGTATGAATATCTGTTTAATCCTATTTATTTATGTTCTCTTTTATATATGTCTTAGATTTATGTCGGAGAAGGCAATGGCACCCCACTCCAGTACTCTTGCCTGGAAAATCCCATGGATGGAGGAGCCTGGAAGGCTGCAGTCCATGGGGTCGCTGAGGGTCGGACACGACTGAGCAACTTCACTTTCACTTTTCACTTTCATGCATTGGAGAAGGAAATGGCAACCCACTCCAGTGTTCTTGCCTGGAGAATCCCAGGGACGGCGGAGCCTGGTGGGCTGCCGTCTATGGGGTCGCACAGAGTCGGACACGACTGAAGCGACTTAGCAGCAGCAGCAGCATTTATGTTCTTTTTTATATATGTCTTAGATTTATGTATATTAAGAATACAAAATATTATTATTATGGCCCACAGATTTTTTATATAAAAAGTTAAAATAATAGACAAGATAAATTAATATATCAAGAATTAAAAAATCATAAAATATTGATATGTTTAACACATATTTTTGTTTAATTAGTCCTACTATTAATTACTACTAATGCCATGTTAATTAGTCATTGTTATTCTGTTTAAAAATAGCATTTATGGGAATTGCCTGGTGGTCTAGTGTTTAGGACGCCCCACTAAGATCCCAAAAGTCTTACACTGTGGCCTAAATAAATAAAAGTAGCATTCATGTAACTGAGAAGTAAATAATATGGACGAATATATAGTTTAAAAAACTCTTGTTTCTCATATTTTTATGTTAAGGTAACAACAGGTATTATACTGTATTATATAATTGTTTATTATGTACTTGATACATATGTTGTTTTGTTTTCTTTTCTTTTTTGGAATTTAGTTCCCCGACCAGGGTTTGAACCCACACTTGGTAGTGAATGTAAGTAGTCCTAACCACTGGACCACCAGGGAATTCCGTATGTGCTGTTTTAGGTATTGCACATGGTAGGAAACGTCGCAGGGCTGGGTCCCTCGTTGGACAGCAAGAGGCTGGTTCTGGAGGTGGGAGCGAGCCTCAGGCACCACCCGGAGCAGACATCTCGGGAGGTATGCTTTTCTCTGGCCCAAGTGTGGCCATGTAGGAGCCCTGAGAGAGTATCCAGGAGAGAGGATGGGAGGGGTCACCAGGGAACCCCACAAAGCTTGGGACAGATAGCATTGCCCGCATGCAGGGACTGTGTCCCTCCTACCCCAGGGTGCCCGCCCCTCCCTGGAGGCAGGGTTCACTTCCCACTTCCACCTCCTCTTCTGCTTCTAGAAGGAAACTTCCCAGGCTTCACATGGGGGAGAAAGGGAACTGTCTCAGAAGAAACAGAAAAGATGGTCAACTCCAGGGGGTGGAGAATTCTTCAACCCCCTGGGCCTCTGGAGGTGTCCCAGGTGGTGAGCCCAGCCCACCAGTATCCAAGAACAGAATCCCCAACCTCCTTTGTCTTTGAGTAGCTCCACCTGGAGCTGATCCATGTCCTCACTTTCCCAGAAAGTGGGCCAAGAAGTTCTGGCCAGGGGGATGTTGGCCATGGAGACTGCCCTCCTCCTTCTCCATCCTCAGCTCACAGGTGGGACATGAAGCTGGACAGGAGCCCCTGACAAGGATACAAGAAAGAGAGTCAGATGGGGTCCCAAGTCCTGGGGACCCCTCACCCAGCCCTAGACCACCACTACTGAAGAGGGGAAACGTCTGCAGCCTTTTAAAGCCACTTCAATTAGGTGAGTTTCCCGAAACTGTCAGTCGAGCTGCATCCCCAAAGGACAGCATCCCCCAAGGAAAGTTCCCGAGACAGCAGGGTGAGAGGAGACCAGAGTAGACACAGGACAGGAGCCTGGGTGGAAGTGTCAGTGCAGAACGCAAAAGAAAGGCCTTTAGAAATCTGTAATTGCACTAAAATGGGGGGAGGGGGAGCTGTAACATGTGAAGGAACATTATCCATGAGAAAGTCAGAAAAAACCAACATGAACTCAGAGAGGTAAACAACCCAGCCATTCTCCACCTCTCTGTGGACAATGACCCCCATCCTACAGTTTAACTAAATTTTTTAAAACCAAATGAATTAAGAGCTTTATTGACGTCACAGTATACTCAGGAATAATTTTAAAACATTACAGCTGAAAGAGAATGACCTGTTTATGATCTTGTCATGCACTGTTTTCTTTGAAAAGAAAGTAATACAAAGAAATCCTATTGAGTAACTTGGAGCAGCATTTGGGGAAAAAGTACTTCTATTTAAAATTTAAAAAATTATGATTTCACCTACACAGTCACTCTGTTCCTCTATAATGAGATAAGCCCTTAAAGCTCATGTGACTTTGTTAACATCATGGCATTGTCATCACATAATTTCTTGGTGTTTTCCATGAAGAGGGTTGATCATCCCGAACAGGACTGATCCCACTGAGGTTTCCATGCAGCTCATCAATTTTGCTACCATCTGGACTCCTTTTGGACTGGACCCATTGGTCTGCCTGTCCCTCCAGCAACTGTCCTGCTCTGTGCTGACATCCTGTGTCACAGAATGGCCTGCAATTTCCTTTCAAGGCTGCTTCCCTTAGCCCTCTTCCTCCCTCTGATCCTTACACTAGGCAGTTTGCTTTCACCCTACAAATAACTAATGTTGGAGAGGGTGTGGGGAAAAGGAAGCCCTTCTACAGTGTGGCTGCAGATGTAAGTTGTTGCAGCCACTGTGAAAACCAGTGTGGAGGTTCCTCAGGAAACTAAAAAGAGATTGCCATATGACCCAGCAATCCCACTCCTGGACATCTATCCAGAAAAACTCTAATCCAAAAAGGTACATGCATTATTCACAATAGCCAAGACATGAACACAATCCAAATGTCCATGGACCAATAAAAGGATAAAGAAGATGTATATATACACAGTGAAATACTTCTCAGCCATAGAAAAGTATGAAATAATGTCGTTTGCAGCAACATGAATATTCTTAGAGATTAATGTACTAAGTGAATTACGTCAAAGAAAGACAGATACTATGATATCACTCATGTGTGGAATCTAAAACATGGCACAAATGAACTTATCTACAAAACAGAAACAAACCCACAGACATGGAGAACAGAGTTGTGGTTGCCAAGAGGGAGGGGCTGAAGGAAGGATGAAGTGGGAGTTTGGGGTTAGCGGATGCAAACTAGTGTATATAGAATGGATGAAAAACAAGGTCCTAAGCATCACTGATGCTTAAGCTGAAACTCCAATACTTTGGCTCCCTCGTGCAAAGAGTTGACTCATTGGAAAAGACCCTGATGCTGGGAGAGATTGGGAGCAGGAGGAGAAGGGGATGACAGAGGATGAGGTGGCTGGATGGCATCACCGACTCAATGGACATGAGTTTGAGTGAACTCTGGGAGTTGGTGATGGACAGGGAAGCCTGGCATGCTGCGATTCATATGAAGCAGTTTACTTCATAGATCAACAGTTTATTATAAACAGATGTAACTCAGGGATGGCCAGATGGCACAGGTATGTAGGGCCAGGTGTATGGACCAGGCATGGAGCTTCCATGTTTTCTCTGGGCACAACATTCCCTGAATTTCTGTATGTTCATCCATCCAGAAGTGCTCCCAGCCCTATCCTTTGGGGTTTTCATGGGCATAACTGGTTAATTAGCCATTGGTGATTGAGCTCAATATTCAGTGCCCCTGCCAACCTCCCCAGAGGTCAGAGGGTGAGGCTGAGAGTCCCAACCATCTAATCACTTGGTTGGTTCCCCTGGCAACCAGCCCCCACCCCTAGGAGCTTTCCAAAGACCACGTTGTTAAAATAAACTCAGGTGTGATGGAAAGAGGCATGTTATGAATATCAAAATGCACCTTTATCACTCTTCTGACTTAGAAAATTTAAGGGTTTTAGGAACATTGTATCAGAAGGTGAAGGTGAAGTCGCTCAGTTGTGTCCGACTCTTTGTGACTGCATGGACTGTAGCCTACCAGGCTCCTCCATCCATGGAATTTTCCAGGCAAGAGTACTGAAGTGGGTTGCCATTCCCTTCTCCAGGGGATCATCCCTACCCAGGGATTGAACCCAGGTCTCTGGCATTGCAGGCAGACGCTTTACCATCTGAGCCGCCAGGGAAGCCCATCAGAAGCTAGGGACAAAGACAAAATGACTATTTCTTATTATAAATAATACTATAAAAGAGCTTAATTAACAAAAATAAGGGATGAAAGGTAAATTTAAGAATATCTACTGGAGGGCTTCCTTGGTGGTCCAGTGGTTAAGAATCTACCTGCCAGTGCAGGGGACATGGGTTTGATCCCTAGTCTGGTAAGATCCCAAATGCTACTTGGGGCTTTCCTGGCAGCTCATTGGTAAAGAATCTGCCTGAATAGTTTGAGACCTGGTTCAATCCCAGGGATGGGAAGATCCCCATCTGGGAGAAGGAAATGGCAACCTGCTCCAGTATTCTTGCCTGGAGAATTCTAGGGACAGGGGAGCGTGTGGGCTACAGTCCATGGGGTCACAAAGAGTCAGACATGACTTAGCGACTAACACTCACTGGGAAGATCCCAAATGCCACAGAGCAACAAAGCCTGTGTGCCACAACTACTGAGCCCACATGCCAAGGGCCCATGCTCCATAACAACAGAAACTACCACAATGAGAAGCAGAGTGGCCACAGCTTGCTGCAACTAGAGAAAGTCTGAGAAGCAATGAAGACCCACTGCATCCAAAAGTATTAATAAATAAATTAAACTTTAAAAAGAATATTTACCAGAAATAGAGGTAAACACTATGTGAGAACAGAAAATTAAAATTAGAGGTCCAGTCAGAATGTAAAAGGAATTTCATCAAGACAGAACATAGACTATGGAGGGGGCTTGTTCTTCACAAAGTTCCAAAACTAAAGGACATGAATATGTAGAATGGAGAGAACCACTGTGTGCACAGTACCATGATCAAAGCCCACATCAAGGTATATTGTTGTGTTATTTGAGAACACCAAGAATAAAGATGTGATGAGAGAGTTGGACTATAAAGAAAGCTGAGTGCTGAAGAATTGATGCATTTGAACTGTGGTGTTGGAGAGTCCCTTGGACTGCAAGGAGATCCAACCAGTCCATCCTAAAGGAAATCAGTCCTGAATATTCACTGGAAGGATTGATGCTGAAGTTGAAGCTCCAATACTTTGGCCACCTGATGCAAAAAACTGACTCGTTGGAAAAGACCCTGATGCTGGGAAGGATCGAAGGCAGGAGGAGAAAGGGATGACAGAGGATGACATGGTTGGATGCCATCACCGACTCAATGGACATGAATTTGAGCAAGCTCTGGGAGTTGGTGATGGACAGGGAAGCCTGGTGTGCTGCAGCTCATGGGGTCGCAAAGAGTTGGACACTACTGAGCTACTGAACTGAACTGAAGGATAACGAGAAAATCCTAAAATCTTTCAGAGAGAACAAATATCACACACAAATGGTGAAGAATCATAATGACTTTGACCTTTTACACAGCAGCCCTGGAAGCCAACAGTCAAAAACTATGACTTCAGAAAGTTTGAAGGAAAAGTATTTCCAATTTAGAATTCTATACCCTACCAAACTATCCACAGGTGATGAACAGAATAAACATATTTCAGACAAGCACCCTTCTCAGGAAGCTACTGATTTCAGCAAAATAAGAGAGTAAACCACAAAGGGGTTCCAGGAAAAGGGAACCATACAGGAGAAAGGCCAAGAGTCAGAGGAATGATGGCAGAGGAAGGGTCAAGAGGGCAGTGCTGTGAGTGGGTTGAAAATGCCATCAGTCTGCAGTGAAAAGGGGGTTCCAGAAATTAAACAGTTCTGATGTGTTTGAGCCTTTGGAAAATGTTATTGATAAGCAGGTGACAAAGAAAACAAGCCACATAAAATTCCAGGCACAAGAGAAATACTAGGTCACTATGAAGAGAAAGAGGATTTCCCTGGTGGCTCAACGGTAAAGAATCTGCCTGCCAAAGCAGGAGACATACAAATTCGAATCCTGGGTCAGGAAGATCCCCTGGAGGAGGAAATGGCAATGCACTCCAATATTCTTGCCTGAAAATACCATGGACAGAGGAGTCGGGTGGGCTACAGTTCATGGGGTCCCAAAGAGTCCGAGACAACTTAGCGACCAAAACAAATGAAGAGAAAGTAGAGAAGGAGATATAATTTTTAAGCCCTCATTGTGAACAGTTGTGAAAATGTAGGGGTGGGGTGAGGTGGGCAGAGAGTTGTTTGGAGAGCATGCTTCTCCTTGACCTTAATGGGAAGTCCATAGAAATGTCTAAATTTATTTTATGTTTTTTACTTTTTATAAAGTAGTCACAAATATATTCATTATTTATTTGGCTGCACTGGGTCTTATGTTGGCAAGTGGGATCCATTTTCCTGAGCAGGTATCAAACCCAGGCCTCTGTACCGGGGTCCAGCCCTGGTTGGATCCAGGGATTCCTTCAGGATGACGGTGTTGGCGAAAAGGGATAGCGTCAATGGAGAGAATCAGAGGCCTAATTATAATTGATTTATGTGGGAAATTAATATACCCCCACGCTCCAATTACTTTGGCCTGAAGAAAGAGTAGAGACAAAAGGAAAGAAAAGGAGACAAGAAAGAACGACATGGGGAGACCAAGCTTAGTGAGCAGGGTCCGTAGCTTTATTTCCAGCAGGGGCTTTTATACCCAAAATTGTACATAGAAGATAATAGAGGATGTAAAGTCATGCAAGGTCAGCAGACCTTGAAACCAGGCTTTTCTTCAGATACAAAGGCTTTATGATTTACATCATCTTCTGGTCAGGAGGCCTGCTAACATTTTTATTCTGATAAGAGTTAGTCAACCAGAAAAACTTATTTTCTCCAAAGGTGACTTTAGAGTTTAGTACCACTCCCCAAAAGCGCTAGGCAAAGTTGCATTCCTATAGGGCAAGGGTGCAGTGGGGGTAATTAAAGGAAGAATTTATTAGCTCAGGAGTCTAAGGTTATTGCTAACATTAAAGTTTCTACTTATATAAACTATATTAATCAATACACTCTCAGGGACACAGTGGGTGGGAAATATGGAAACTTGGCAGCAGGCATTAACTCGACAAAGAATTCGTCTATTGATTTTATTTTAACAATTTCTAACTCCCTGGGAGGCTCTGCGTTGTAACTGAGTCTCCTTGTGCCTCATACGGCTGGAAGGTCGCAAACAATCACATGCATAGCTGTAGGAGTCCGGAAACCTGTTAGGCAGGTCAGAAGGCTTTCTGAGGGGATCACAATTGTAACACACCTTATTATACCCTGGAGACTTAGTAACTAGAGCTCTAAGTTGCTTTTCTTACAGATAAGAGTGGTTGGGGATAGCCCCTCGTGACTGTCAAAGGAGTTGGTGAAAGTCATGAAGCAGTAAAACAGACAGGCTCAGGTTTTGGGGTAGACACTCAGGTAGGCCCAGAGGGGCACCCCTCGAGTTCTGGCTCACCTTGCCCACCAGATCTCTCCCACATGACCTTGTCATGGGGTGGGGACTCCCGTGCTGGCTCCTGGCAGTCATGGGTGGGGACTCCCATGCTGGCTCCTGGCACCTCTGCATTAGGAGTGTGGAGTCTTAGCCACTGGATGATCAGGTTCAGTTCAGTTCAGTTGTGTCTGACTCTTTGCCACCCCATGGACTGCAGCACGCCAGACTTGCCTGTCCATCACCAACTCCCAGAGTTTGCTCAAACTCATGTCCATCGAGTTGGTGATGCCATCCAACCATCTCATCCTCTGTTGTCCCTTTCTCCTGCTGCCTTCAATCTTTCCCAGCGTCAGGGTCTTTTCCAATGAGTCAGTTCTTTGCATCAGGTGGCCAAAGTATTGGAGCTTCAGCTTCAGCATCAGTCCTTCCAATGAACATTCAGGACTGATTTCCTTTAGGATTGACTGGTTGGATCTCCTTGCAGTCCAAGGGACTCTCAAGAGTCTTCTCCAACACCACAGTTCAAATGCATCAATTCTTCAATGCTCAGCTTTATTTATGATCCAACTCTCTCATCCATACATGACTACTGGAAAAACTATAGCTTTGACTAGGTGGACCTTTGTCAGCAAAGTAATGTCTCTGCTTTTTAATATGCTGTCTAGGTTTGCCATGGCTTTTCTTCCAAGGAGCAAGCATCTTTTAATTTCATGGCTGCAGTCAACATCTGCAGTGATCCTAGAGCCCAATAAAGTAAAGTCTGTCACAGTTTCCACTGTTTCCCCATCTATTTGCCATGAAGTGATGGGACCAGATACCATTATCTTTGTTTTTTGAATGTTGAGTTTTAAGCCAGCTTTTTCACTCTCCTCTTTCACTTTCACAAAAGGCTCTTCAGTTCCTCTTCACTTTCTGCCATAAGGGTAGTGTCATCTGCATATTTGAGGTTATTGTTATTTCTCCAGGCAATCTTGTTTCCAGGTTGTGCTTCATTCAGCCCAGCATTTCACATGATGTACTCTGCGTGTAAGTTAAATCAGCAGGGTGACAATATATAGCCTTGGCGTACTCCTTTCCCAATTTGGAACCAGTCTGTTGTTACATGTACAGTTCTCATGGTTGCTTCTTGATCTGCATACAGATTTCTCACGAAGCAGGTAAGGTGTTCTGGTACTCCCATCTCTTTAAGAATTTTCCATAAAAAAGATCTTCATGACCCAGATAACCACAATGGTGTGATCACTCACTTAGAGACAGACATCCTGGAGTCTGAAGTCAGGTGGGCCTTGACTTCAAAGGCTTTGGCATAGTCAATAAAGCAGTAGTAGATATTTTTCTGGAACTCTCGTGCTTTTTTGATAATCCAATGGATGTTGGCAATTTGATCTCTGCTTCCTCTGCCTTTTCTAAATCCAGCTTGAACATCTGGAAGTTCTTGGTTCATGTACACTGTTGAAGCCTTGATTGAAGCATTTTGAGCATTACTTTCCTAGTGTGTGAGATGAGTGCAATTGTGCAGTAGTTTGAACATTTTTTTTGGCATTGCCTTTCTTTGGGATTGGAATGAAAACTGACCCTTTCCAGTCCTGTGGCCACTGTTGAGTTTTCCAAATTTGCCAGCATATTGAGTGCAGCATATTGACAGCATTATCTTTTAGGACTTGAAATAGCTCCACTTGAATTCCATCACTTCCACTAGCTTTATGTGTGGTGATGCTTCCTAAGGCCCTCCTGACTTCGGACTCCAGGATGTCTGGCTCTAAGTGAGTGATCACACCATCGTGGTTATCTGGGTCATGAAGATCTTTTTTGTATGGTTCTGCATATTCTTGCCACTTTTTCTTAATATCTTCTGCTTCTGTTAGGTCCATACTGTTTCTGTCCTTCACTGTGCCCGTCTTTACATGAAATGTTCCCTTGGTATCTCTAATTTTCTTGAAGAGATCTCTAGTCTTTCCCATTCTGTTGTTTTCATCTCTTTTTTTGCATTGATCACTGAGGAAGGCTTTCTTATCTCTCCTTGCTATTCTTTGGAACGCTGCATTCAAATGGGTACATCTTTCCTCTTCTCCTTTGCCTTTCACGTCCCTTCTTTTCTCAGCTATTTGTAAGGCCTCCTCAGATAACCATTTTGCTTTTTTGCATTTCTTTTTCTGGGGATGGTCTTGATCACTGCCTCCTGTACAATGTCACGAACCTCCATCCATAGTTCTTCAAGCACTCTATCAGATCTAATCCCTTGAATCTATTTGTCACTTCCACTGTATAATCAACCATAACAGATTAGATTTAGGTCATACCTGAATGGCCTAGTGGTTTTCCCTACTTTCTTCAATTTAAGGCTGAATTTGCCAATAAGGAGTTCATGATCTGAGCTAGTCAGCTCTTCATCTTGTTTTTACTGACCATATAGAGCTTCTCCATCTTTGGCTACAAAGAATATAATCAATCCGATTTTGGTATTGACATCTGGTGATGTCCATGTGTAAAGTTCTCTCTCTCGTTGTAGGAAGAAGGTGTCTGCTGACAAGTGCGTTCTTTTGGCAGAACTGTTAGCCTTTACCCCGCTTCATTTTGTACTCCAAAGGCAAACTTGCCCGTAACTCCAGCTATCTCTGGGTTTTCCAGTTTTGCAATCCAGTCCTGTATGATGAAAATTACATCTTTTTTTTTTTTTTTTTTTGGTGTTAGTTCTACAAGGTCTTGTGGAGAAGGCAGTGGCAACCCACTCCAGTACTCTTGCCTGGAAAATCCCATGGACAGAGAAGCCTGGTAGGCTGCAGTCCATGGGGTCGCTAAGAGTTGGACACGACTGAGCGACTTCACTTTCACTTTTCACTTTTATGCATTGGAGAAGGAACTGGCAACCCACTCCAGTGTTCTTGCCTGGAGAATCCCAAGGATGGGGGAGCCTGGTGGGCTGCCATCTACGGGGTCGCACAGAGTTGGACACGACTGAAGCGACTTAGCAGCAGCAGCTACAAGGTCTTGTAGGTCATCATAGAACTGTTCAACTTCAGCTTCTTCAGCATTAGTGGTTGGGGCATAGACTTGGATTACTGTGATACTGAATGGTTTGTAAATGAACAGAGATCATTCTGTCATTTTTGAGATGGTACCCAAGTACTGAATTTCAGACCCTTTTGTTGACAAGGAGGTCTACTCCATTTCTTCTAAGGGATTCTTGCCCACAGTAGTAGTTATAATGGTCATCTGAATTAAACTTGCCCATTCTAGTCCATTTTTAGGTCACTGATTCCCAAAATGTTGATGTACACTCTTGCCATCTCCTGTTTGATCACTTCCAATTTACCTTGATTCATGGGTTAACATTCCAGGTTCCTATGCAATATTGTTCTTTACAGCATCAGGCTTTACTTCCCCACTAGTCACATCCACAACTGGGCGTTGTTTTAGCTTTGGACCATCAGGGAAGTCCCAAAAATGTCTAAATTTAATACATCAAAAACCAGTCTTCTCTGGCTGAGAAACGTAAAGGTTTTTGTCAGAAGAAAAGCTATTACAAGGGTTGGAAGTATTTGCCTCTGGGGGAAACTGGCATGTGACAGCTGTTTTTCACTGTCTTCATTTCTGCGAGAATTAAAACCAAACACACAGACACACAGACACACCATGCACTGGCATAACTCTGATTTTAAAATATATCAAGTAAAAGAAGTTGTGAAAACGCCTCATCTCTACACCCAGAAGGCTCAGCAAACCGTCTCCACAGCAACCCAACGCGGCTCCGAAACCAGCAGCGCCACGTAGGGCCGGGCGAGGGTGACGCACTTCCGCCTATGGCCCCGCCCCTCCGCCGCAGGGGCGTGGTCGTCTGGTACCCTCGGTCCAGGCCTACGCGTGCGCAGTCTTCGGAAGCCGGGTGGCTTGGGTGCCAGTGTCCCTACGCCTCCTTCGCCGCGGCACCACGCGTTGAGAGGCGCGAGAATTGCCGTAGTTTTCAGTCTGTATTCGTCTCAAGACGTGTGCACACGTCATCAGACGCGAGAGCGGACTCGAACTATTTTCCCGGAAGCAAGGCTGTCGGCTCCCCTCCCTGTCGGGGCGGGACTAGGGCCGTAGCTCAGCCCTCACTCCCCCTACGTCACGGCTCTGCTGGTCCTCCTGGGAGTTGTGGTTCGGGCCCGCCCCCCCCCCCGGCTGTGGTCCCAGGGGGCTGCGGACTACGGGTCCCGGCAGGCCTCGCGTTGGCCCCTGAGCCCCTGGCGCCGGGGGCTTTGGGCGCCCTCAGCCAGTGGACTCCGGCGCTGCGCGGCACAGCTGAGCACCTGGCAGGTTGGCTGGCTCAGAGCAGTCTGGCTCGCGGGCTGGCCACCCCACACACTGAGGCCGCAGCCGACCGACTGACAGACTCGGCGCTTCTCAGGCCCCCGGAGCCTAGGCGCAGAGCGGCCCGGACGCAAACTTCCGGGCAAGTGGAAGGGTCGACAGGGCCACTAGGCCCGGGGTTGGCAGCGGCGGGGGCCCGGGGCGGTTTCCCGAGGAAGGTGACGAATGACAGGGGCGGGACGGACCCGAGCGAGTGAGGAAGGGGTCACTTTCAGTGTGGGCGCCCGGCTCAGCCTGTCCAGCCCCGCCCCCCCGCAGGACAGCTGCTGGAGTCCAAGGCGCAGCGCTGGGCGCTGACGTCGGCTGAGCCGGGTCCGCCACCCCTCCGGTCCCTACCCCGGCGGCCCTAGACCCTCGGAGCCCTGCAGGGTAGGAGGCAGGCCCTTGGGGCAGCTCTGGTGTCGTTATCGTGGGCCGTGCATGGGCGTGTAGACAAACCAGCGAGGCGCTGATTGTGCGTCTTGGCATCCCCCCCGCCGCCGCAGGGTCGGATGGCTCAGGGCTTGAGCCGAAGGTTAAAGGCCAGCCTCCAAGTCTCCAGGCTTCAGGGCTGCAGCCCACCTGTCTGTAGGCGGGCGGGGGACGACTGGGCAGCTAGATAAGAGAGCTCTTGAGGGGCTCAGATTTTGTCTGATGCCACGTCAAAAAGGTTTTGCTTGTTTTTTAATATGTCTAGGGTGTTGGGGTGTGAATAATCCTGCCTCTCTCCTTTTGAGCTCAGAACCAATAGAGAAAATAAGTAAAGGTGTCAGACAGGCTCCTGGTGGGCATCAGCAGGGCAGGGGTTGCGGGAACGTTACAATGGGAGCACTGGCACACCAGGTCGATCCTGGCGGGTCCCCTCCTCTCGCCTTTCCCTCTGGCCTGTTGCTCCAGGTGCAACAAGTATCTGAATGTCATGCTCCCGCCCAAGACTGGCCCTGTGCAGTGGTTGGGTGATGACTGCCCTTGCCTGAGGGCTTCTGTTTGGGTCACTAGGATTAGGGTGATGGCCTCCTTCTACTTCCTTTAGGCCTTCTTCCAGCAGGTGACTGACAGGCCAGACTCCCTGGCTACTCAGGATGTCCACCTCGGCCTCAGCAAGAGCTACCACGTGACTGGAGCCTATGATTCGCCAAGTCTTGCCAGTTGACTGTGCCACATGTGGTGCGGATTTAAACACCGTCATTAGACCAGCCGGAGGTGCCCAGAAAGGAGTGGCAGCCTCTGGTGGCCAGCAGTCGGCACCCAAGTTGATTCTTTTCAATAAAGACAGTTTGCCAACTTCCTAGCTAAATGGGATTTACTCTTTGCAGCTTTTTAAAGTTTTTTTCATAAAATAATCAAAATAGTGCAAATACTTTATTTCTATACTGTCTAAACGTGTGCTTTAGAAATACTTCTGCCTTCCAAAGAGAAACTAGTAAACCAATAGAGCAGACCCAGGTGTCCACCCATTTGGTTGAGATGGTAAATGCTAAAAGTTTAAGACTGCCTTTTAAAACCCATTTTTCCCCAGACCTGCTGACTTTCTACCTGTTTGGTTTGCTGTGCTCTGTGTCAGCCATGGATTCCAATCTCCAACAGGAAATCTTGGTGGCTGAGCAAACTTGTGACCCAAGAAACAGCAGCTAAGCATTTGGGATGCTGACAAGAGGCTGGTGTATACACTAAGGTAAGTGCCAGCTGCTCATGCCCTGAGTGCCTCTGTGTTTGTTCACGCTTGGCTGTGTCTGACTCTTGGCGACCCCATGAACTGCTGGTCATCAGGCACCTCTGTCCATGAAGTTTTCCAGGCAAGAATACTGGAGTGGGTTGCCATTTCCTACTCCAGGGGATCTTCTCCACTGAGGGATGGAACCTCCATCTCCTGTGTTTCCTGCATTGGCAGGAGGATTCTTTACCATCGCGCCACTTGGGAAACCCTCAGGGTTGTCATAAACCTTTGCAGCGACAGCCTATGGGGGTTCTGATGCCGCCAGATGCCTGGGTTGTACACTCTGAGGAAGATGTTAGAGTACAGTGTTTCTGCCAAAAGGAGAAAAAGGAAGAGCTCTCTGGGTGAATTTCTCAGTGAAACAAGAGTTCCCTTCCTCCCTATCCTCTCCCTTCCCCTGACCCTGGTTCATTCCCCACTTGCCATCCCCTCCCTTCACACCCTTGGAGACCTTCTGAGGTGAGATAGTGAGCCCTGATAGTGGGAGGGCTGGGGACCTGGGGGTCACATGGAGCCCGAATGGCCATCTCCTGGGTCCTGGTGACAACAATGACAAAGACAGGAGGGAGGCAGGTGGCAGAGTAGCAGAGAGGCTTGGAAAGCCTCTGGGCTGCTTCACGGGGGTCCTACAATGCTGTGTCCAAGGTCTGGGAGCCAGGAGGGCAAGCAGGGGGCATTGTTGGGGTCCCTGCTCAGACCCAGCTGCAGTGATGCCAGGCTGGATGGAGGTGCTGTGGCACAGGACCCACCTGGGCACCCAGGGTGGAGTGTGGAGGGGAGGACTGCTCTTCTCTGTCCACTGTCCTCCTTCAGGGGCACTGGTCTGAGCAGGAGGAAGCCCGAGGCTCAGCGTGTCCCTTCAGCTCTGTCCCCCGTGGGCTAGTGGGCTCCCAGGGCCACATACTTAGGGAGCGTGGCAGGTTGCTGGCCGGCACTGGAGAACTGTCTGGCTGTGCTATAAATAGGGATGTGAACACGACAGGTGCTGGTCAGAGGCACTTCTTGTGACAGGCTGGACTTTGCTGGTGACCTAGTGGAGCCACTGCTGGCTGAGACTTGGTCCTCTTTTCCCACAGACCTTGCTGGGCACTTCCACTCCTGACCATTCTCTGTCCATCCCCCTGAGGGCAGAGCCAGGCACTGGCCACACCTGCCCTCCTGCTTAAGGTGTCCAGTCACCCTGAGTCTTGTTGGAGACAGTCTGCAGCCCATGGCCAGTGGATCTGTAGGCCTACAGAAAGGGTGGGTGCGGCAGCCGGCCAGGTAGGCTGAGAGGCTGGGCTCACAGGCTACAGAATAACTGTGGTGCTGACTCTTGGGAGAGCATCCTTTCCTGCCCCTTAATCTCAATCCAGGGCCAGTTTCTGGGCCTTGCAGGTGGCATGTCCCCTGCGAGCAGGCACTCTTGCTGCCTATCTGCCCACACTTGTTTGGGTATGTGGTTGCCTGGCTGACTAGCTCAGCAGGAGTGCCTGGGAAGAGTAGGGGGCAGCTCAGCACTGCCCAGGAGCCATGGCAATCCTGGAGGCTCCCAGTGGGAGGAGGGCCTGTGCCCTGAAGGGCAGCACCTCCTCTCTGCCACTGGGCCACTGGCTCAGGCTGGGCTGCCCTGCCCACTTGCACATGAATGGCAGCTGCTGACAGATGCCAGGCAGGAGGCAGAGGCCACACGTGAACAGCACTCTGATGAGGCAGCAGCCCACAGGCCCTGCCCTTGTCTGGGGCTTACTGGCACCAAAGAGCCACAGGCATTCTCATGTGGGCTTCTCGTTGTGGCCAGCAGGACAGAAAAGCCCTGGTGCCCCATCTTCAGTGGGTCCAGAGGTCATGGGGGGAGGGTGGCTGGAGGGCAGCGGGAGCAGGAGGCCGTACAGCCCCTGTGGGGCAGCTGTCCAGGTAAAGGAGCAGCAGGGTGATTTGCTGAGACTGGGCTTCGAGTTCGAAAGACTTGTCATTTCAGATGGTCTACCTGTATCTGGAAGCCCTGGTGGTCCTGGGCGGGGTGAGGAGGGAGTGGGCACAGGCACCTGTGGGGGTTGGGGAGGACTCGCAGAAGGCTGAGTTGGCTGAGCAGTTCATACCACTGAGAATCTGAGGGTCATTCACTTGGACTCTAGGCTGGGTGTGGCCCAGGAGCCTCGCCCTGTAGGCAGTGCCCTTCCCCTGCATACCCTGTGCCGGGGCGCTGGCCTGCAGGTGAGATTGGACAGAGGGTGGCTGTCAGGTGACCTGTGGGCTCAGGCTTGGGATGCTGATTGTTGGGCTGGGGTTGGGGGGGGGGGTGATCCAGGTGCAGGGGTGACGTGTGGGTTTCCTTCCCTGTTGCTGGTCAAGCCTTAGGCTGGCCTGTCAGGCTATGGCTGCTCTGGGCCACTGGGCACTAGAGGGAGTAGTTATACCCCAGCAGGTTTCCGGGCCTCCTCTGACCTTCCAGGAGCCACTGGAAGTGCAGGGAGCTTCGTTCAGGGATCCAGGCCTGCATCTTCCCCGGCCTTGGGGCCCTCATGCTGGGGAGGCAGTCTCCAGAGATGGAGGGGTGACTGCTTCATTACTGTCTTGAGGGGCCCCAGGTCCCCTCCCACTTCAGGTCCTGTTGCTTTAAACTCTTAGGGGTTGTTCAAATCCATTGATGTTAAACCAATTTTATTGAAGAATCACATAATGCCAGGAGGCACAGGTCATGAGTGGTCCAGCGTTGCAAAGTGAACACACATGTAATTGGCAACCAGATGAGGAAATAGCATGTCCCCGGTTCCAAGCCCCTGTGACTGGCTCAGCCATGGTCTCCCTGCCTCCGGCGCCCTGGCTTTGCTTGTTCTGCCTGTGAGCTTCCTATCAGTGGGGTCAGGTGCAAGGCTCCTCTCCTTCAGCGTCCGTTTGTGAGTTCTGCTGTGTAATGTGGTGGGTTGTGCTCCCTTGAAAGTAAATCTTGTCAGGACCTGGTTCACACGGGCACTGCTGTGAATTGTGCCAGCTCCGTCAGGGCCTGCCTGGGGTGGCCAGGCCACACCTCTCAGAGGAAGGCCCGGCAGTGAGGCCCGAGTGACGGTGCAGCACCGCTCACCGGGCTGTGGGCAGCATCAGCCCCACAATGTGCTAGGTGCTGGAGGTACCTGTCGCAGGGTTTTCCTGTTTTCTGTCAGATAGTCTGCTTTGTGCATGAGGTCAGCAGGCTCTTTCCTCACTCTGGGTACACGGTCTTTGTGCCTCTCTAGTCTTAAGTGCCAGTCAGTGTTTCTTCAGAAAGTTTTGTCTTACCTTGCATGTTGATATCTGCAGTCCTAGTGGGCCCCGCCCTGTCCCCCACCCCCATGCAAGGCACCCAGAACCTAATCTGCTGCCGTGTAGACCTTCTGACCAGATCTTATTCCCTGGTCCCTGGGGAGCTGGAGTCCCATCACCAGGACTGCCCCCACACTACTGCTCCATCTCCCCACAGCTGCTGGAGGGGGGCAGCTGGGGGAGGGTCCCTTTCCAGAGAGGTGTCCCACTGCCCTCCAGCCCCAGGGCATTTCTGTGTGCCCCTCCCCCACAGTGGTTTCCCTCTCTCCCTGGCAGTCCTCTGGTGTGACCTCGTGTGGCTTTCTCCATGTGGCCCAATGGTCCCCTCTCCCCGCAGGCCTCCACCATGGACCCAGACCCCCAAGCGGGCGTGCAGGTGGGCATGCGCGTGGTGCGCGGCGTGGACTGGAAGTGGGGCCAGCAGGACGGCGGCGAGGGCGGCGTGGGCACGGTGGTGGAGCTCGGCCGCCACGGCAGCCCTTCGACCCCCGACCGCACGGTGGTCGTGCAGTGGGACCACGGCACCCGCACCAACTACCGCGCGGGCTACCAGGGCGCACACGACCTGTTGCTCTATGACAACGCCCAAATCGGTGCGGGCCTGGGGGCGGGGCTGGGGCGGAGCTGGGCTGGGGCGGGGCCTGCGGCGCTCCTGACCCTGCGCCCTGCAGGTGTCCGCCACCCCAACATCATCTGCGACTGCTGCAAGAAGCATGGGCTGCGGGGCATGCGCTGGAAGTGCCGTATCTGCTTCGACTACGATCTCTGCACGCAATGCTACATGCACAACAAGCACGACCTGGCCCACGCCTTCGAGCGCTACGAGACGGCCCACTCCCGCCCGTGAGTCCCCCCAGCCGTCCCAGTGTCCCACCCCACCTGCAAGCGTCCAGGGCCTCCTGAAAATGCCTCTGACCCACGACGAGTCTTGGGAGAGCTGGCGCTGCTTCCCGCTGACTGCTCTGCTGCAGGTCAAGTCTGTCCTGAGCCATTTCCTGGAGGAGTGACCAGGGTGGTGATCACCCCAGGGGCCTGGGCATTGACAACAGCCCCAACCCCCCACAGAAGGCGACTGTGTCCACCTAGCAGGTCTGCGGAGGTCGGTGCTGTGGATGGGGCCTCCTCTCACCCTGACCCTCGTCTCGCCAGGCTCTCCCTGGCCCCCCAGTGCTGCCTGACCGGGGCTCTGAGAGTGGCCTGTGTGGTGTGCTGCTTGCATCTGCTGTGGTCAGGAGGGCCCACGCTAGGGAGGATGGGCTCCCAGAGGTGCACCCCTGCCACCTACACTGTCGCCTTCGGCTCCTTGATACCACCACCCGTGGAGGGGAGGGATGTGCTGGCTAGCGAGGGAGCTGGGAGCAGCCATCCAACACCTCTGGCCAGGCCTGCCTTTCTCATGCCCGTGTTTCCCACATGCTGAACCCTCCCCAGGCCAGGCCGGGTGCTGAGCTCTGGGCATAGCTCTGACAGGATACCTAGCTCTCCAGGAGGTGGCAGATGTGGTGTGACCACACACAGGAACCATGCGGTGAGGGTGGGCCTGGAGCACCCGTCCAACCTGGTGTCATGAAAGGCCCCTGGAGGGAACCAGTCAGCAGCCCCACTCAAGGTCCAGTGTGGAGGGCACTGGCCTGGGGGGCCTGCTGTTCCAGGGGAAGAGACCCCGGGGCGGGAATGGGAGCAGGGCTGGCAAAGCATAGGGCCTGCCTCTGGCACCACTGCCCTTCATGGCCTGGGACCCACTCTGTTTCCCGTAGGGTCATGCTGAGTCCCCGCCAGGGCCTCCCAAGGATCCCGTTAAGGGGCATCTTCCAGGGGGCGAAGGTGGTTCGGGGCCCCGACTGGGAGTGGGGCTCACAGGATGGTGAGTAGGGGCCAGGTGGGAAGGTGGGGGGCTCACAGGATGGTGAGTGAGAGGGCAGGAAGGTGGGGGGCTCAGGATGGCGAGTAGGGGGGTGGGAAGGGGGGGCGGTTGTGGGAGGCAGTTGCCGCCAGCTGTGGCTCATCCTCATGGCGTGGGTTTACCCTGCTGGTGGGGCCCCTGTCTCCCAGGAGGAGAAGGGAAGCCAGGCCGAGTAGTGGACATCCGTGGCTGGGACGTGGAGACAGGCCGGAGCGTGGCCAGTGTGACATGGGCTGATGGCACCACCAACGTGTACCGTGTGGGCCACAAGGGCAAGGTGGATCTCAAGTGTGTGGGCGAGGCAGCTGGCGGCTTCTACTACAGGGACCACCTCCCAAGGCTTGGTATGGGCGGGCGTCCACCACGTGCCCTGCCCCCCCCCATTTGCCCTCCGTCCTGCCCTGGGCCCGGGGGTGGTCTCTGGAGTCACTGAGGTGAGCAGTGTAGGCAGAAGGAACTGCCTGAGCCAGGCCTGCTGCACCCCCCACCCCCAGGCAAGCCCGCAGAGCTGCAGCGCAGGGTCAGTGCTGATGGCCAGCCCTTCCAGCGTGGGGACAAGGTCAAATGTCTGCTGGACACGGATTTGCTGAGGGAGATGCAGGAAGGCCACGGCGGGTGGAACCCCCGGATGGCCAAGGTGAGATGCCCCACCTGGTGAGTTCCCGTGCCCAGCCTCCCCATGTCCTCTGGCCCCCCACCCTCCTGCTCTACCTGGCCACTGCCTCCATGACCCGCCACAGTTTATCGGACAGACGGGCACCGTGCACCGCATCACAGACCGTGGGGACGTGCGTGTGCAGTTCAGCCACAAGACCCGCTGGACCTTCCACCCTGGGGCTCTCACCAAGGTGCATGGGGGGGCTTAGCTGAGCCCCTTCTGCTCTTCACCCCCTTTCATGTACCCGCTCGGCCCTGGGAGTGCCTTCCTCTGGCCCTGAAGGACGAGGTCAGGGCCTGGTGGGTCTGAAGGGGATTCAGTCCAGGGAGAGGGACCTAGATGGGAAGGGGAGGTCCAGGGCATTGTTGGAAGTGGGGGCAGACCAGGGCCCAGTGTGTGTTCTGAGGGCCAGAGGAGCCTTGCAGGCTGCAGGTGGCATGGTTGGGCAGAGTTCCTAGAATGCTACTGTGGGTGCCGCCTGAAGGCTGGGAAGGCCCCTTAGGACAGGGGTGGACCCTGAATCAGGGTGGTGGGGCATGGTGAGAGCTGTTTGAGAAGCAGTATTTCTCAGAGCAGGAGGGAGGAGGTGGAGGGCAGGTGGCAGAGCATCCGGTGACGGCCCCTGGACAGAATGCGGAGCCAGCACTCAGCTTGAGTTGGGGACACCTGGGACATGTGGGCCTTCAAGGAGGGGGTGTGGCGGGGTCACAGGACAGGTGGTTTATACAGTGAGTTCTGTCTGTGCAGGTGAGGGCACAGGTGTGGAGAAAGTTGCCAGGAAAGGTTTGGGGTGCGGGAGGAGCAGCCCCTGACCCTGCCACGTTCAGGCTCTGCCCCCAGTCATCCTGGCGCCCCTCCTCCAAGCTGGGCTGGGCTGGTCTTGGCCGTACTGCCCACCCTCCCATCAGCCCGTGATCAGGCTTGCCCCAGCCTGAACACCCCTGAGCTGACTCTGGCCATAACCCCCGTGGCTCTGAGGCTGGGCCAGCAGGGCTGTCCTGGTCACCTGTCACCCTTATTGGGTGAGACTCTCTGTGTTTTCAGGCAGGGGCTGGGGTCCTGGTGAGGTGGCGCTGGATGAGGGTGGGGGCTTCCTGCTCTCCGACCCCGGGCAACCATGCCCGCTGGGGCCCCTCACGTGCTTCTCTTGTGCTCCTGTCACTCAGCAAAACTCCTGCTTGGTGGGTGAGGTGGTGCGGGTTATCGATGACCTTGACACGGTGAAGCGGCTGCAGGCTGGCCATGGGGAGTGGACCGATGACATGGCCCCTGTGAGTCCCCCACCCCTACCTCCATGCCCATCACACTAACCCCTGGGAGGCACGCCTGTGACCCCAACCTCTCCTCATTCAGGCTCTGGGCCGCATTGGGAGAGTGCTGAAGGTTTTCGGAGACGGGAACGTGGGTGTGCTGGTCAGTGGGAAGCTGTGGACCTTTAGCCCCTCCTGCCTGGTGGCCTACCGGCCTGAGGAAGATGCCAACCTGGACGTAGCTGGGCGAGCCCGGGAGAACAAAAGTGAGGGCATCCAGTGAGGGCAGCTCATTGGGGCAGGGCTGCCCTGGCCACCACTGACCCTCAACCCCACCCTCCCCAGGCTCCCTGAGTGTTGTGTTGGACAAGCTTCGAGCCCAGAAGAGTGACCTGGAGCACCCAGGGAGGCTGGTGGTGGAGGTGGCTCTGGGCAATGTGGCCCGGGCTCTGGACCTGCTGCGGCGGCACCCAGAACAGGCGAGCCTGAGACCTGCCTCCTGGCCCAGGCAGCCCCAGCGAGGGGGCCAAGAGCCAGGGACTGACCCTCTGCCTCTCCCGGCAGGTGGACACCAAGAATCAGGGCAGGACTGCCCTGCAGATGGCTGCCTACCTAGGCCAGGTGGAGCTGGTGCGGCTGCTGCTGCAGGCTCAGGCGGGCGTTGACCTGCCGGATGATGAGGGCAACACGGCACTGCACTACGCAGCCCTGGGGTGAGGCCCGGCCAGAGTGTGAGGGGGCTGGGCCTGCAGGTCCAGCCGGTGGGCACATCGCCCCTCCTGCTTCCTCTCCTGCCAGGAACCAGCCCGAGGCTGCCCGGGTGCTCTTGAGCTCGGGTTGTGGGGCCAATGCTCTGAACAGCACTCGGAGCTCAGCACTGCATGTGGCCGTGCAGAGGGGCTTCCTGGAGGTGGTGAAGGTCCTGTGTGAGCATGGCTGTGACGTCAACCTGCCTGTGAGTGCTGGGTCCCCTGGCTCTGGCCCTGGGGTCAAGGAGGTCATGGCTGAGACCTCCTTGCCAAGTCATCACTGGCCTACCACCGGCAGGATGCCCATGCTGATACACCCCTGCACTGCGCCATCTCAGCGGGCACTGGTGCCAGCGGCATTGTGGAGGTCCTCACCGAGGTGCCAGGCATCGACGTCACTGCCACCAACAGCCAGGGCTTCACTCTGCTGCACCATGCGTCCCTCAAAGGCCACACACTGTGAGTTTGGGGTGACACACAGCTCCTGCTGTGCCACCGGGCCACCCTGGGTCGCCCCTGACCCCAGAGGCATCTCGCTGCTCCCACAGAGCTGTCAGGAGGATTCTGGCGCGGGCGCGGCAGCTGGTGGACGCCAAGAAGGAGGATGGGTTTACAGCACTGCACCTGGCCGCCTTCAACAACCACGGGGAGGTGGCCCAGGTTCTCATCCGAGAGGTGTGGACAGAGTCCCCTGGGCTTCGGACTGGGGTGTCAGGGCCCACCAGGGTCCCTGGGTTGAGCCCGTGCCCACCCCTCCCCAGGGCCACTGTGATGTGAACGCTCGCAACCGTAAGCTGCAGTCCCCGCTGCACCTGGCTGTGCAGCAGGCCCACGTGGGGCTGGTGCCACTGCTGGTGGACGCCGGCTGCAGCGTCAACGCCGAGGACGAGGAGGGGGACACGGCTCTGCACGTGGCCCTGCAGCGCCACCAGCTGCTGCCTCTGGCAGCTGATGGGAGCGCAGGGGACCCGGGTCCCCTGCAGCTGCTGTCCAGGGTGAGGAAACGTGACTCTGGATGCTGGGGAGGGGGGCACAGAACTGGGCCACAGGCTCCTTTGCCCTCCCTGCCCTCAGGACAGCCAGACCAGGCCTTGTAGGGCGGGCAGTCTGGGTCACAGTGGTTTGTTCTGCGACCCTGGTCACCACTGCTGGCCCAGTGTTCCTGAGATTCTGACCATCTGGGGAGAGGGAGTGGGGTCTCGGGGGGCTGGGCCCTGCTATAGGCCGAGTGGTGTGTCAGAACATGGCCTTCATGCCACCAGCTGCCTAGTGGGGCCCTTTGCCTCCGGCTCCAGGGGCCTCAGGAGGCAGGTGCTCAGGCCTCTGCAGCCAGATACCAGTCGAGGCTTCCTTCAGACCAGTGTTCCCAGGCGCTTGCCCTCACCAGCGTCTGTCCTGCCATCCAGCTACAGGCCTCTGGCCTTCCGGGCAGCGCGGAGCTGACGGCAGGCGCGGCTATGGCCTACTACTTAGCGCTGGAGGGCGCGGACCTGAGCTACGCCAACCACCGCGGCCGGAGCCCCCTGGACCTGGCTGCCGAGGGTCGCCTGCTCAAAGCCCTGCAGGGCTGTGCTCAGCGCTTCCGGTGAGCCAGCGGGGCGCGGGGGTGGGGGGCGGGCTCGAAACTCCGGGCCCTTTCAAGACCCCTGTTCTCACGCAGGGAGCGGCAGGCTGGAGGCAGTGGCAGCGGGGGCTTGGCCCAGGGTCCAAGACTGGTGCTCAGTGTTCCGAACACTGTGACCAACCTGCATGTGGCCGCGACGACGGGGCCCGAGGCCGCTGAGTGCCTAGTGTGCTCGGAGCTGGCGCTGCTGGTGCTGTTCTCGCCCTGCCAGCATCGCACAGTGTGCGAGGGTGAGTGCGGGGTGGGGAGGGGGCGGCGGCCGGGCTGAACGGCCCCTCACTCAACAGTGCCCTACCCCCCCCCCCCCCGCAGAGTGCGCGCGCAGGATGAAGAAATGCATCAGGTGCCAGGTGGTCATCAGCAAGAAGCTGCGCCCAGGTGGGGCCCGGCGCCCGCCCCGCCCCACTGCCCCCAGGTGTGGGCCGCTGCACCCGCCCGCGGCCCCGCCCGCTGTCCACGGCCCCGCCCCCTGTCGTGGCTCACATCTCTGTTCGGGTTCTCTCGCAAGACCTCAGTCCCGAGCCCCCGCCCCTGACCTGGACCTCTTCCGCAGACGGCACGGAGGTGGTCAGTGCGGCCCCGGCGCCCGGCCCACCGCGGCAGTTGGTGGAGGAGCTGCAGAGCCGCTACCGGCAGATGGAGGAGCGCATCACCTGTCCAATTTGCATCGACAGCCACATCCGCCTCGTGTTCCAGTGCGGCCACGGCGCGTGCGCGCCTTGTGGCGCGGCGCTCAGCGCCTGCCCCATCTGCCGCCAGCCCATCCGCGACCGCATCCAGATCTTCGTGTAGCCGGCGCCCCCCGCCTCGTTCCGGGGCCATGCCCCGCGGCCGCCGTCACGAGCCCTTTCTCTGTATTTTATAAAAAGATTGCTGGACTTTGTGCCTGGTTGCCTGTCTGGGGCGGGGCCGTGCGGGTCCCCCACCGCGGACTGTTCTGACCGCACCCCTTACACCGTTGGCCCAGCGCTGGGTTCTGCGCTTTGGCCAGAGGCTTGCAGGGCCTCTTCCGACCCATATTCTACCCTTCTTCCCAGGACTCACGGGTCCAGGGTGCTGCCCGGACCCTAGCCAGAAAGAACGGGGTCCTGGGATTGCGGTGTCGTCCAGGGGCACTGAGTGGACCGAAACCCCAGCAGTAGCCACCTCCCGGCTCCTGGGGTGGGCTACAGAGACGGGTTTTGGCTAAAGCAGGACCCGGTCTCGCAGCAGACTGTGCGATCCTGGCTAAGTGGGGAGTTGGGCGAGGCCTCCGGTTTGAAGCCAGGAGCCCCGGCAGGGTCCCAGGACCGCTGAGCGTGGGAGGCGGAATACGGATTTGGGGAGAGGGTAGGACACCGGACAGAGAGGGTCGGTGTGCTGGCTCGAACTTAGTCATGAAGTGGGGGAAGGGGGACTGCCCTCGTCTGGACCCAGCAGCCGGGCGCTTTCCAAGAACCACCAAAATGCTCCCCTGGAGCCTCAAGGCTGCCCGCCAGCCACTTGGCGCTGACCCTGCTGGCCCGGTGCGCCACTGTCACTCTGGGCTCAAAGCCTGGATGGAGAATGGGGAGGGGCCGCACCCCCGGCCTCCTCTGGCTGGGCGCCTCTCCACTCGGAGCAATTCCCCCAGCCCCCATCCCGTCTCCCCTCCCGCAGTCCGCTCCGCCCCGGCGGGCCTCCCGCCCAGCCCTGGATCCCGGTTCCCCCAGCCCAGAGGCGCCCTCGCCTCCCTCCAGCCTAGCTCGGCTCCTCAGCCAGGCGCAGCCTGAAAGTCGTCCCGTCGAGTCTTCTGCTCTCAGAACACCCGGCCCCCAGCCCCTACCCAGAACTGTCCAGACTTCGGTCCTGCTTGCGCGCCGCAGGGAGCGCCTAGTGCAGATTCCTGGCTCCCTGTGGCCCCCACCCCCGCACCTTGTGCGCTTTCCCTGTCGCCTGCCAGGTCCTTCCGCTGGCCCCGGCAGGTCCCTCTCTCTCCTGGCACACAAACCCCTCTCCGCAGGCGCCATCCCTCTTCCTTAGCCTGGTACTCACTTGCCACGTCCCCTCCCGTCGCGTCCCTCCCCTCTTGCGGGGTCCCTGTCGCCAGCGCCTGCGGGGGACGTGTCCTCAGTTGACCAGGATGGAGGGTTCCACTGCCGGGTCTCATGCAGTGTCGAGGGGCTTGGGGGGGACTCCGTTTGGGAGAAAAGCTGCCGAGTCATTCAACTTCCAGCGAGTTTGGGGACCCCAGCTGACACTCCCGCCTAAGCCTAAGTCCCTGGCATCTGTCCCTTCTCTGGCGTCCGGGGCCCTCCTCGCCCCCCCACTGCCAAGTGACCCCGCCCAGCGGGCCCTGCCCAGGCCACCGCCACCGACCCAGAGGCCCAGGTCCCTGCGCCCCAGGCTGGAGGCGGCGAGGGTGCTCCCGACAGTGGGCTGCCAGCTGGTTCCCTTCAGGGGCGGCCGCGCGCCCTCCCCCCGGGGCTGTAATCCGAGCCGTTGCCGCGCCGCCCCGCCGCCCCAGCCCCGACAGCGAGTCCGCAGGCGCCATGGGCCGCGGGGCCTGCGTCCCCTCGGCGGCGTCGGGGGCCGGCGACCGGGCCCGCCGGCTTGGAGCGGTGCTGGGCGCGCTGTGCCTTTTCCCTGCGCTCGTGCTGTTGGCCTGGCCAGCGACCCCAGCGAACCGGGCCGGGGCGAGAGTAGCGCAGGTGAGAGCGGGCGCGGGAACGGGTGGGTCCGGCCCCAGCTCCGCGATCCCGGCGTGAGTCCGCATGTCCGCGGATGCGGGGGGAGGGGCCGGTGGGGGTCAAATCTGCCGCCAGCTCCGCCCACTCCGACCTGGCTTGTTTTTAGTAACTTTTTCTTTCTGTTAAGTAAACCCGGCTCGGGGTAGAAAACCAGAAACAGCCGAAAGGAAGAAAGAGGGGCCATCAGCGCTCCCTGGAGCGCGCCCCCTTTCCAGGCCCTTTTCCTCGCGACCTGGGGCTTGGGGACAGTCCCTACTGCCTCCCCACGGAGCACTTGCTTCCCTTCAAGGGAGACGCTGTGCCCCAGACTTCGGGCGTCCTGGCCTCCGGGAGCCTCGGTCCGCCGCACCCACCGGCGCCCCGCAGACGCCGCTACACTCTGACCCCGGCCAGGCTGCGTTGGGAACACTTCAACCTTACGTACAAGTGCGGCCCTGGCCCTGGAAGGTGGGTGGTGCAAGCCCGGTGCCTTCTTGCCGCCACCCCTGACCGTGACTCCTACCCCAGGATCCTCTCCTTCCCGAGGAACCTGCTCAGCCCCAGCGAGACTCGGCGGGGTCTGGCCGCCGCCTTCCGCATGTGGAGTGACGTGTCCCCCTTCAGCTTCCGCGAGGTGGCCCCCGAGCAGCCCAGCGATCTCCGCATAGGTGGGCGCCGTGCCCCTGCCCCCGCCCCACCCAGAGGCCCTCTCTCAGGCCCGTGCTCCCCCAGGCTTCTACCCCATCAACCACACGGACTGCCTGGTCTCCCCGCTGCACCACTGCTTCGACGGCCCCACGGGCGAGCTGGCCCACGCCTTCTTTCCCCCACACGGCGGCATCCACTTTGACGACAGCGAGTACTGGGTCCTGGGCCCCACGCGCTACAGCTGGAAGAAAGGTGACGCGGTCCTGGCCTCCCATGGGGCCCCTCCACTACGGTGGGAACAGCGGGGATCTTTGAGGGGTCGTGCAGGGGATTTGGGGTCAGGCCGGCGGGGAGGGAAAGGCTGGTCCGAGGCCGTAGGCCTGGGTTCCGGGAGTCCTGAAGCCCCTCCACCCCCACACCGCTGGAGCCGGAGCCGGAGCCGCATTCCTGGGGGCCAGCTCACCGCCTAGCCGGCCTGGAACATTCTTATCTTCCATGGCTGCGGCGGGGAGGCTCCCTGCGCTGCAGCAGCTGTGCAGGCCGCGGGGAGCAAGGAGGTTGGGTGGGGGTGGGTGCTGGGCCGGGTACCGGGCGCTGACCGGCCGGGCCCGCAGGCGTGTGGCTCACCGACCTGGTGCACGTGGCGGCCCATGAGATCGGCCACGCGCTGGGCCTGATGCACTCCCAGCACGGCCGGGCGCTCATGCACCTCAACGCCACGCTGCGCGGCTGGAAGGCACTATCGCAGGACGAGCTGTGGGGGCTTCACCGGCTCTACGGTGAGTGCGGGACCGGCGGTGGGCTGCGGGAGGCGGGCGGGGGCGGGGGCGGGCGCGTCCTGAGGTCAGTCTGCCTCCGCAGGCTGCCTGGACAGGCTGTTTGTGTGCGCGTCCTGGGCGCGGAGGGGTTTTTGCGACACCCGCCGGCGACTCATGAAGAGGCTGTGCCCCAGCAGCTGCGACTTCTGCTATGGTGAGGTCGGGTGTCCGCCTGGCCTGGGTGCTCGGGGGCGCCCAGCGCTGATCTGGCTCCCCCACCCCGAGCAGAGTTCCCCTTCCCCACGGTGGCCGCCACCCCGCCGCCCCCCAGGACCAAAACCAAGCTGGTGCCCGAGGGCAGGAATGTGACCTTCCGTTGCGGTCAGAAGATCCTCCACAAGAAAGGCAAAGTATAGTGAGTGACCCACCCCAGCGCCCGACTGGGGACGGGGAGGGGGGGGCGGGGGGCGCGAAGAGGGGAGGGCGGGACCCTCCCTGCCCAGCCCTCCGCCCTCTCTGCAGTTGGTACAAGGACCAGGAACCCCTAGAGTTCTCCTACCCCGGCTACCTGGCCCTGGGCGAAGCGCACCTGAGCATCATCGCCAACGCCATCAACGAGGGCACCTACACGTGTGTGGTGCGCCGGCGGCAGCGCGTGCTCAGCACCTACTCCTGGCGCATCCGCGTGCGGAGTTGAGTGCCGCCCTTGGGGCTGAGGCCGCTGATAAAGCACTTTGTCTTTCAAGTCTCCTTGCCCGTTCTTGGGAGGGTGGGCGGCTGTAATTGCGCCCAGCGGGTGGGGAGCCTGCTGAGCGGGCTGACCACTAGAGCCAGATCTGGCATGTGCTCAGTGCTGGGGAGGCAGGGCCCACATGGCTGCAAGAGTGGAGTGAGCTGGGGAGCGGGGCTGGGGGCACCAGCAAAAGGAACTAGTTTGGAGGAGGTGGGGGCCCCAGACAGAGAGCCTGTCCAGCCAGACTAGTAGCTGGAGGTCTTTCAAGTCAGGAAGAGATGGGCCCAAGTGGGGTTGAAGGCCACCCTTTATCCCCCACTTCTATCAAGAGTGTGGGGGCCCAGGATCCCCGCACTCGCAGGGAGCACTAGCTCAGGATCCAGCACAGGACTAGCCGCTCAAAGAAGGATATACCAGACCTTTCCTCCAAGAATATTTTACTACATCTTAAAACACAGTAACAACCTTGTACAAAAACCCACTGTGGCTGAGAGTTCACATGCCTGGTTCTGGGGCCCTGCACTGAGCAGCAGGAAGGTGCCCCAGCAGCAGCCTGAAGATTTAAAAACTACAAAAATCTCCACAGCTCTGGTCCCAGTCCCAGCAGTGACCGCCCAGCATGGCCCTCCTGTGGCCAAGTGTGTGGGGGTACGAATGCCCATCCTTCCCTCACAGGGCAAGTCCAAGTCATATGAAAAAGTACAGCCTTTCCTCCCACAACAAGGAAAATGTGATTTAATCCTACAAATTTACAAGCCAAGATAAAATAAAAAGAAAACGTGGAAAACCCCACGAGGCCAGCAGTCCAAGACTTGAGGTTGTACCCGTGGCAGCCCTGTGGCAGTGGCGCCCCGGTCCACAGTCTGGACCCAGACACCGCCTCCAGCGCCTGCGCGGTCGGTGCTCCCCAGGGTGGGTCCAGGTCGGCTGGGAGCCTCAGAACTTGAGGCTGAAGCCTGGGCCCGCGGCCGAGGCCCCCTGGTTTGTGGTGGTGAGGTGGAAGCCGGTCTCCTTCAGGTCGTCGTCGCCCTGTGGACACAGTGGCATGTAGGGCCCGGGCCAGGCCAGCCCTGCCTCGGGGACTCCTCTCCCCAGCTCCTGCCCACCCCTTACCAGCTGGCTGTATCCCAGGCCTCCCTCTGGAGGTCGTGGGCTGGTGCCTCGCTTCACCCTCTGCTGTTCGCTCTTGGCCGGCCACGTGGGGAACATGGAGGGGTCGATGGGGAGGGGGGTCTCACGGAAATACTCATGCTTGAGGCCGTCTTCTGCATTGACTCTCCGCCCAGGGAAATATGTCAGAAACCTGGGAGAAAAAGGTGCTATGTGCCACCAATGGGGCAGCCTGGGGGCAGGGCCAAGGTGGACAGGGGCGGGGCGCAGGGCAGGACGCACTTGTTCATGAGGTCGAAGCCCTGGTCTGAGAGCAGAGCCCCGAAGCGCTTGCGGAGGTTGTTATAGGGGTACTCGGTGAAGGTCATCTTCTTGACAGCTGGGAGGTCATTGTAGCCAGGCCAGATTTTCTCACTGGGGGTGCCGAGGTCCTACAAGAGGGAGCATCTCAAGACACTCGGGTCGTGCAGGGAAGGATGGCCTGGCCCGGGCACCTGCACTTGCCCCCAGCGGGCACATACCTTGAACACTTTGTTGATCTGATCGATTTCCGACTTCCCAGGGAATAGCGGCTTCTGAGTCAGCAGCTCCCCAAAGATGCAGCCCACCGACCACATGTCCACGGCCGTGGAGTACTCCTGGGGCCAGGGAGGAGGCAGGGAGTGCTCAGGGGCTGAGGGCCGGCATGCCCCGGGGGCTCTGGAACACCCACACTCACCTTGGCTCCCAGCAAAAGCTCAGGGGCTCGGTACCACAGCGTCACGACCACTGGGGTGTAGGCCTTCAGAGGGGACCCATACTCCCGTGCCAGCCCGAAGTCCCCCACCTGTGAGGGGAGAGGGTGGGTTGCAGACGGCTCGAGGCTGAGAGCTGCCCCGCCCCCAGCCGCCGGGCAGGGCTCACCTTGAGGATGCCCGCGTGGCTCAGCAGCAGGTTGGACGTCTTGAGGTCTCGGTGCAGGATCCAGTTGTCGTGGAGGTGCTTCACTCCACGCAGCAGCTGGATCATCAGTGTCTTCACTTCCCCTGTGGCAACGGGCAGCACAGGGCTGGTGCCTGGCTACTCGCCTCTGTGGCAGCCACTGGCTGTTCCAGCATATGCGCAACCAGTGGGATAGGGTCACAGTTCAAGGTCAGCAGCCCCCCCACCCCTGCCCAAACAGCCTGAGGGTGGGACATCCCTCAGGGGATGTGGGTCCAGGGCCACCCCATGGGACTGACTGGGACCCACCTGGCAGGAAAGGCTGCTTCATGGTCTCCATGAGGCTCTTGAGGTCGTGCTCTACGTAGTTCATGACGATGTAGATCTTGTCCATGTTGCTGCCCACGACGATCTCCTAGGAAACAACAGCAGGTCCGAGGGGTCAGGGCCCCAGCCAGCCCTGCTGCCACCAGCGCTCCCAAGAGACGTGAGATCCCAGGGCCGGACACCCGGTGACACAGCAGGGACCCCCCAAATGTGATGGCCACCAGGGGCGCAGCACTGGGGCCCTGTGGGCAGAGGTGCATGGGCCTCACCCTGACAGTGACGATATTGGGGTGTTGCGCCTTGAGGATGGTGTTGATCTCCCTCAGTGACGTGATTGGGAAGCCCTCCTTCTCCTTCTCCATTTTCAGTCGCTTTAGAGCCACAATTTCATCTGAAAAGTAAGTTACCAGAAGACGGACACTGAGACCTTCTTCTACCCACATGCTCCCATTTATGGCTGTCCCCTAGAATCACAGGACGTGGCCAACTGGCCTCCCTGGGGGCTCAGAGCTTGGACCGCCTCCGTCTCTGAGGCCCTGGCCCCCGGGGCACACACCTGCTCAGGTGCTGTCACTCCAGGCCTGGCCTGGTGAACTTCATACTCACAAGCAGCACAGGGCTTCTTGGTCAGGCTGACTTCTGTGGGTGCCAAGAGCCAGCTGCTCAGGTGTGCACCAGCCAGGTGAGGCCCCATGAGGGCCAGCACCAGGGGAGGGGTGACCCCTGGGATCAGAAGGAACCATGCCCAATGACTTTGACACTGAAGGTGACAGGGGCCTGTGGTGCTGGCTGGCACTCTGGGCCACCTGGTCCATGTCCCACACCCCCTTCCCTGTGGGGGACCACCCTGGGCTGCATCCCACCTGTCTTCTTGTCCTTTGCTCTGTACACCACCCCGTAGGTGCCTTCCTCAATCCTGTTCAGACACTGGAACTCCTCCACACTCCGACAGCCCTAGGGGAGGCACCAGCGTGAGGGCATGGTAGCCAGGCTCACGGCCCACAGAAAAGCCTCAACTAGACATCTCCAGAGGCCCAGATGGTGCTCAGGCAGGACCTGGGAGCAATAATCTTCTCAGCCTCTGCTCACTCCTTCAGTGAGCAGGCGCCCTCTATCCAATAGCCGGCCCTGGGCACTGGCCCCGCCGTGACACCTCCAGCCACTGATCCTAAGATGATGCCAAGACAGCAGGGACCCTCTGTGTTGCACCCTCAGCTGGTGCAGCAGCCCTCAGGAGCAATGGCACCCTCAGTGCACCTTGGGCCCTCACCCTCTTGGGACCTGCCCCTCCCCCAAGTCCCTCCCTGCAGTACTTTGGTTACTGAATTGCGGGGCGATGCGCACCACTGCCCTCTGACCCCCACAGGGCAATAAGGCAAGGAAGGTCAACGGCCCATCTGCCCAGGCCGAGGCAGAAGTGACTGCAGAGCTGACTGCACACGAGGTGGCCTGACTCTTATGCAGGGGCCCCTTGTGGGAGTCCTGGCTGCAGTTGCAGGAGCTGTCCTCCAGCAAGCCTACTGGACAAGAGACCAGACCATGACAGGGGATATGTCGGAGGCTGGGGGCCAGGCCTGGCCAGGGATAGACCCCCACAGTGAGGACCCAGCTTCTGCTCCCAGCCACCAGCCCTATCCATGGGCAACAAAGGGGAGGTTCCTCACCTGCAGGGCGGGCAGGTACTTGGGCAGCTCCTGCTTGAGCTCGATGGGTGACAGGGCTGGGGAGTCAGGCACAAAGTCCCCTTCGGTGAGGGCGCTGCTCTGGGGGGTGCCCTCACCCGCCTCCTCTTCCCCCTCTTCACTCTCTCCAGAATCGTGGTCAAACCGTGACTCTGGAACTTCAGAAATTAAACCCAATCTCAGAACCAGAGACAGTGTCACAACCCCCACCCATTCTGGGGGGAATATGAGCACGAGCACCTCCGGGGGCCAGGACACACTGTGTCCCACTGCCCTGGACAGAGGGCGCCATGTCTTGGGGCCACTGGCCAGGCCGGGACCACTGTGAGCTAATGACCAGTTGTCTGAGAAGGCCGGCCTAGAATTGGTGTCCAGTGGCCCAAGGCCTTGGCCTGGCTGTTGGCAGAGGCCACAAAGTCCCAGGCCAGTGACTGGTCTGTGGTCAGAGCCCAGCTGGTGTTTTCTAGCTCCTGTCCCAATGTCCAGGCCGAGCAGCCCCCAGAAGGGTGCCCAGGGAACCAGCAGCTGGGTCCTGGACATAGCAGCTGGGTGCCCCTGTGGCTTCTGGGTAGGACGTGCAACAGACAAGGGTTATTTGTGGGTCACGGTCCCACCACAACTCTGACATGGGTCAAGCACCCTGGTCAGAGGTGGACGAGGAAGAGGTGAACCACCACTTGGGGGCGTCTCACCAACCAAGACGTGGTTCTCATTCTCTCGCTCCTCATCTTCACTCATTTCTTCTTCACTCACTTCTTCTGCAAGAGAAACAGGTGTCAGCTAAGACCCTCTACAAGAGGTAGCAAAGGGCCCTCACATGATCAGTGGGGGTCTCACGAGGTCCCAGTCAGCAAGGCATTTTCAAGATGGATATTTGTTTACTTAGACTTTATTGTTGTGTAACTTCTAAGCTCCTATCACATTAAGCCTCAGGCTCGAGCTCACCGGCTGACTGTCCAGACACATCCTCCGAGTTGCTTCCAGTCTCCTCCTCCTCCTCTTCTTCCTCTTCCTCCTCTTCCTCCTCCGACTCCTCACTGCTGCTCCCCTCTTCCTCCTCCTCCTCCTCTTCCTCCTCCTCAGAACCTGACCCCGACTCCGCTTTAGGAAGAAAACAGGCAGCAGTGAACTTGGGGCCCGCCCTGTGGTGGCTGAGTTGGGCAGGGCCGGGCAAGCAGTCACCTGACGAGGACTCAGCAGAGCTGGTCTTCCTCTCGCTGTCGCTGACGTCCTGCAGGTCGGACAGCAGGTCTCTCTCTTCCACTTTCTCTTCTTTCACTTATAAAATAAACCATTGAAGGTTAATGTGGGGCAATGTTTTAAAATAAAACATTAGATGGTGCTTCTCATATAAGAGAACCAGCTCATCTACAGACCAAGGGAGGAAGACAAGTCTTCAAATCCTCCAGCACATGAACTTACACAAATAGCCCTTCACACACACAGGTACTGCAGCACCCTGTGATGTTGTGAAGCATCAGTCTCTGAACTCAGGTGTCCCCCTAGCAAAGACCACCCTGTGCTGGGTCCGCAGGCACTGTGCGGCCTTACCTGGCTTCCGGCTGTCCCCTGGCTCAAGTCTTTCTCGAGGAGGCCGGAGCGGGCTACGGCTCCAGTGGCTGGCTTTCACCTTGTCGCTGTAATCCTCTCTCACGGTCCGGTGATGTGCAGACACTGCGCAAGAACAGCATAGGGGCTGGGGGCAGTCCCCTTTTCCTCTAGGCGCACACATGCCTATGGCCCGGGAAGAAGCCCAGGAAGCCACCAGAGGACCCACGTGGGCATTCAAGACTGCTCTCTACTGGTCAAAGGCAGGGGACAGAACCCGCCTCCTCAAGCCCAGGCCTATCACCCACTGGGCATTAGGAAGGTGGACACCAGACATCGCTATCCAGGGTGCACAGCTCACACCCCGGGACCTGCAGTGTCACCTAGCCCTCTCGCTCGCCCCCGCCCACCTTGCCCTCCTTCAGCCTTCCCCTACCCTCCTGCCCCGCCCAACTCCCGGGCTCCATCCACCTCCGGGGCCCCGCCCACCTTCCCGCCGGGCCTCCCTCTCCTTGCGCCTCTCCTCGGCCCGCCGCTCCCGCTCCTTCTGCTCCCGCTGCTCCTTCTGCTGTTCCCGCATCTTGCGTTCCCGTTCTCGCTTCCTCTCTAACTGCTCGAGGCGGTCCCTGGAACAGGAGGACGCCACATCTTTTCTCACCCCCGAAACCGGAAGCTTTCTTTTTGGCCCTCAGTGCTTTTTGCTGCATTTATAAACTATCCCTCTGGCAAGCCATTTCAGTATTCTTGCTGTGAGAACCCAGTGAACAGTATGAAAAGGCAAAAAGATACAACAGTGAAAGATATACTCCCCAGGTCAGTAGGTGCCCAGCATGCACCTAGAGAAGAGTGGAGAAATACCTCCAGAAAGAATGAAGTGAAGGAGCCAAAGCGAAAACAACACCCAGTTGTAGATGTGACTGGTGACGGAGGTACACAGTCGGAGGCTGTAAACAAGATTACATAGGAACCTGGAATGTTAGGTCCCTGAATTAAGGTAAATTAGAAGTGGTCAAACAGGAGATGGCAAGGGTGAACATCAACATTTTAGGTATCAGTGAACTAAAATGGACAAGAATGGGAGAATTTAATTCAGATGACCATTGTATCTACTACTGTGGGCAAGAATCCCTTAGAAGAAATGGATGTCCATAACCAATCCTGTAGCTTGCTCAAACTCATGTCTGCCGAGTCAGTGATGCCATCCAACCATCTCATCCTCTGTTGTCCCCTTCTGCTGCCTTCAGTCTTTCCCAGCATGCAGGTCTTTTCCAACCTGTCAGCTCCTCCCATCAGGTAGCCAAAGGATTGGAACTTTAGCTTCAGCATCAGTCCTTCCAATGAATATTCAGGACTGATTTCCTTCAGGATTGACTGATTTGCTCTCCTTGCAGTCCAAGGGACTCTCAAGAGTCTTCTACACCACCACAGTTCAAATGCATCAATTCTTCAGTGCTCAGCTTTCTTTATGGTCCAACTCTCACATCCATACATGACTTCTGGAAAAACCATAGCTTTGACTAGAAGAACCTTTGTTGGCAAAGAAATGTCTCTGCTTTTTAATATGCTGTCTAGGTTGGTCATAGCTTTTCTTCCAAGAAGCAAGTGCCTTTTAATTTTATGGCTGCAGTCACCATCTGCAGTGATTTTGGAGCCCAAGAAAATAAAGTCTGTCACTGTTTCTATTGTCTCCACATCTGCTTGCCATGAAGTGATGGGACTGGATGCCATGGTCTTTGTTTTTTGAACGTTGAGTTTTAAGCCAGCTTTTTCACTCTCCTCTTTCACTTTCATCAAGAGGCTTTTTATAGCTCCTTTTCATTTTCTGCAGTAAGGGTGGTGTCATCTGCATATCTGAGGTTATTGATACTTCTCCCAGCAATATTAATGCCAGCTTGTGCTTCATAAAGCCCGGCGTTTTGCATGATGTACTCTTCATGTAAGTTAAATACAATACGTGGGTGCAGTCTTAAAAATGACAGAATGAGCTCTGTTCGATTCCAAGGCAAACCATTCAATAACACAGTAATCCAAGTCTATGCCCCAACCACTAATGCTGAAGAAGCTGAAGTTGAATGGTTCTATGATGACCTACAAGACCTTCTAGAACTAACACCAAAAAAGATGTCCTTTTCATTATAGGGACTGGAATGCAAAAGTAGGAAGTCAAGAGATACCTGGAGTAAGAGGCAAGTTTGGCCTTAGAGTACAAAATGAAGCAGGGCAAAGGGTAACAGAGTTTTGCCAA
Organism: Bubalus bubalis; assembly: GCF_019923935.1. Lineage (NCBI taxonomy): Eukaryota > Metazoa > Chordata > Mammalia > Artiodactyla > Bovidae > Bubalus > Bubalus bubalis. The sequence continues at coordinate 30,086,101 of NC_059161.1, forward strand.
GAGAATGCACTGATCATAGCAAACAGCCTCTTCCAACAACACAAGAGAAGACTCTACACATGGACATCACCAGATGATGAATACCAAAATCAGACTGATTATATTCTTTGCAGCCAGAGAAGAAGAAGCTCTATACAGTCAGCAAAAACAAGACCGGGAGCTGACTGTGGCTCAGATCATGAACTCCTTATTGCCAAATTCAGACTTAAATGGAAGAAAGTAGGGAAAACCACTAAGCCATTCAGGTATGACCTAAATCAAATCCGTTACAATTATACAGTGGAAGCGACAAATAGATTCAAGGGATTAGATCTGACATACAGAGTGCCTGAAGAACTATGGATGGAGGTTTGTGACATCCTACAGGAGGCAGGATCAAGACCATCCCCAAGAAAAAGAAATGCAAAAAGGCAAAATGGTTATCTTAGGAGGCCTTGCAAATAGCTGAGAAAAGAAGAGACGTGAAAGGCAAAGGAGAAAAGGGAAGATATACCCATCTAAATGCAGAGTTCCAAAGAATAGCACAGAGAGATAAGAAAGCCTCCTCAGTGATCAATGCAAAAAAAAAAAAAAAAAAAGATTAAAACAACAGAATGGGAAAGACTAGAGATCTCTTTAAGAAAATTAGAGATAACAAGGGAACATTTCATGCAAAGATGGGCACAATAAAATACAGAAATGGCATGGACCTAACAGAAGCAGAAGATATTAAGAAGAAGTGGCAATATACACAGAACTATACAAAAAAGATCTTAATGACCTAGATAACGACGATGGTGTGATGACTCACCAAAGCCAGATATCCTGGAGTCCAAAGTCAAGTGGGCCTTAGGAAGCATCACTACACACAAAGCTAGTGGAAGTGATGGAATTCCAGTGGAGCTATTTCAAGTCCTAAAAGATGATGCTGTCAAAGTGCTGCACTCAACATGCCAGCAAATTTGGAAAACTCAGCAGTGGCCACAGGGGTGGAAAAGGTCAGTTTTCATTCCAATCTCAAAGAAAGGCAATGCCAAAGAATGTTCAAACTACCATACAATTGCACTCATCTCACATGCTAGGGAAGTCATGCTCAAAATGCTCCAATCGAGGCTTCAACAGTACATGAACCAAGAACTTCCAGATATTCAGGCTGGATTTAGAAAAGGCAGAGGAAGCAGAGATCAAATTGCCAACATCCACTGGATTATTGAAAAAGCAAGAGTTCCAGAAAAACATCTACTACTGCTTTATTGAGTACACCAAAGCCTTTGACTATGTGGATCACAACAAACTGTTGAAAATTCTTCAAGAGAGGAGAATACCAGACCACCTTACCTGTCTCCTGAGAAATCTGTATGCAAGTCAAGAAGCAACAGTGAGAACTAGACATGGAACAATGGACTGGTTCTAAATTGGGAAAGGAGTATTCCAAGGCTGTATACTGTCACCCTGCTTATTTAATTTATATGCAGAGTACATCATGTGAAATGCTGGGCTGGATGACGCACAAGCTGGCATCAAGACTGCCAGGAGAAATATCAATAGCCTCAGATATGCAGACGAGAACACCCTTATGGCAGAAAGCAAAGAAGAATTAAAGAGCCTCTTGATCAAAGTGAAAGATGAGAGTGACAAAGTTTGCTTAAAACTCAACAGTCAAAGAACTAAGATCATGGCATCTGGTCCCATCACTTCATGGCAAACAGATGGGGAAAATGTGGAAACAGTGAGACTTTATTTTGGGGGGTTCCAAAATCACTGCAGATGGTGACTTCAGCCATAAAATTAAAAGATGCTTGCTCCTTGGAAGAAAAGCTATGACCAACCTAGATAGCATATTAAAAAGCAGAGACATTACTTTGCCAACAAAGGTTTGTCTAGTCAAAGCTATGGTTTTCCAATAGTCATGTATGGATGTGAGAGTTGGACCATAAAGAAAGCTGAGCACTGAAGAACTGATGCATTTGAATTGTGGTGTTGGAGAGGACTCTTGAGAGTCCCTTAGACTGCAAGGAGAGCAAATCAGTCAATCCTAAAGGAAATCAGTCCTGAATATTCATTGGAAGGACTGATGCTGAAGCTGAAGTTCCAATCCTTTGGCCACCTGATGGGAGGAGCCGACAGGTTGAAAAGACCTGGGAAAGATTGAAGGCAGCAGAAGGGGACAACAGAGGATGAGATGGTTCGATGGCATCACCGACTGGATGGACATGAGTTTGAGCAAGCTCTAGGAGTTGGTGATGGACAGGGAAGCCTGGCGTTTTGCAATCCATCGGGTGCAGAGTCCAACACGACTCAGCGACTAAACTGAACTGAGCTGGGTTTTTCAGCCCACAAAGGGCTTTTAAAAACCAGAACTCGAGTCCTGTTAACCTCATCCCTAACAACCGGCAGAGAGGAAAGTTCTGGTCCAAGGAGGTAACTGCCTGGGGCTGAAACCCCACCTGGTCATTCTGCTCAGCTGATGCTCTGAGACGCACCAGGGCTTTCCCCAGGTGTGCATAATTTTAATCCACTTCTACTAGAAGGCAAGTCTTCCTGGGCCTTCCATCTAAGGAAAGGAAGGGAGCCATAGCCCCACGCAGGGATCTGGTTTAGGTGTTTACAGCCAAAACACTTCACTTTAAGCAAAACGGTAGCCGCAGCCCTAGGTTCTGATGTACTGCTTCTATTCTCATTTAGTTCAAAACACTTCCAGGGAGTTCCCTGGCGGTCCAGTGATTAGGACTGGGCACTTTCACTGGTGGGGCCTGGGTTCGATCCCTGATCAGAGAACTAAGATCCCACAAGTTGTATGTATTTTTCAGCCCCCCAAAATAAAAAGTCAAATATTTTATATTTTTCCTCATCGTTTCTTGTGCCAGCCATAGGTTTTTCAGAAATGGGTTGTTGGATTTCAAACATCTGAGGATACCCCGCCTGGCCCAGTTTCTTTCTGTTGCGAACTTTAATTGAACTCTTCTGTGTTAAGAGGGCACACTTTGTTCAGCCTCAGTTCTTCTGAGACCCCTGACACAGCTTGGAGTTTTGTGGAAACACATCCTAGAAGCTTTCAGACGACGTGCGTCCTGCAGCTGCACTGCTGTGCCCACCTGTCAGGACGTTTGGCTGGTAGCATTCCAAATTGTCTACATCCTTGCTGATTTTCTCCAACTTTACTACTGATGACTGGCATGGGACCCCAATGCTTCCACCCAGAGTCAATGGACTCCCTTCAGTTGGGTCAGGGTGGGGTCCAACACCAGGTGCCAAAACATTTACCCTGGTCGCATCTTCCTGCTCTGCATTTATGTCGTCATGAGGGTCTCGACCTCCAGTGTCTCGTAACATCCATTTTGTCTGACGTCAGTGTAGCCAGTGTAGCCTCCCCCAATTTTTTACCGTTGTCGTGCGCATGGGCCATCCTTTCCCATGATTTCATTTTCTGGCTGCCACATGGGGTGTGGGATCCTAGTTCCACGACCAGGGATCGAACCTGTGCCCCTTGCATTGGAAGTATGGAATCCTACCCACTGGACCTCCAACAAAGTCCTCCTCCTTTACTTTCAACCTACTTTTGTCTCCAACTCTAAGATGTCCCTCTGACACAGCACACAGCTGGATCTTGCTTTTCTGTCTGACAGGCTCTCCCATGTTTGGTGCAGAGACCCATCTCACACTGAATGTAACTATGGATACAGCTGCTGCCCCCCGTACCCCCACCTTCTTTTGTCTTGTTTTTTGGTTTCTCTGTTTCTCCCAGTTGGGATGGTTTCTTTTTTGGCTGCACCATGAGGTGTGCAGGATCTTAATTTCCCAACCGGGGATCAAAACCAGGCCCCCTGCGGCAGAAGGGGGAGTCCTAATCACTGGACTACCAGGCAGTTACCCATTTGGGGTTTAAAGGGGGGTTGTGAGCAAACCATTTTAATTCCTCTATTTACTACTTTTTAGAAGTTGCTCTAGAGATTGCAGTGTGCATCTCATGAGATTAAGCTCCAGGAAATGCAGATCTTGTTCACATACAGCCCCCACTCCTGTTTCCTCCTGCAGTTTATACACATTATGGCTACTTGACCACACAGTGTTTTAATCACTGTTTTATGCAATCCTGTGTCTCTTGTAGTAATTCAGACAAGATGGGAGAAGAAGCATGTTTACAGAAGAAGCATGTCCCAACCTGCAATTCAGCCACGCCCAGGGCTGGCCTTTTCTTCTGGTGTCATTTCTGCTCAGCTTGAAGGTTGTCCTTAAGCATTTCACAGAAGGCCCACGTTGCTGGCAGAAAGCCTCTGCTCACTTGCCCCTCACTTGTGAGGCAGGCTGTGATGGACACAGAATTTTGGGCTACCAGCATTCCTGCCCTTCCCCAATTTCTCATTGGTTTTCCCGGTGCAACTGTTGCTTTGTACTTATACTATTTAGGGTTCACTGAGCTTCTCTGATATGTAGATAAATATTTTTCATCAAATTTGGGACATTTTCAGCTGTTCCTCCTTCCTTCCAGGACTACCACTGTGCACATGCTGGTCCCGTAGACACTGTCCCTCGGTTCTGGAGGCTCCCTCAGCTTTTCTTCAACCTTTTCCTCGCTGTCATTAGAAGGCATGATGTCCATCTTCAAGTTCCATGCTTCTAGGTCGCCAAGTCTGGAACACACTGTTTCTATGATGTTTTTCTTCCTTAGAAGGGGTTAAATCCTATTTGTCTTAGAGCTCTCTGTTGAACACTGGACATTCTAGACAATGTCCTGCAGCAACCATGCCTTCCAACCTTTCCTCCCAGTTGCTGCCATTCAGTGACTGTGAGGCTAACCCTGTGAGCTCGCCTTGTACAGTGTGGCCACTGCTGCACTGTTTCATGTGCTTCTCTTTATTTTCTTTCTTTTTTTTTTTTGCTTCTCTTTATTTTCAAGCATGGATTCCTTGGGGTCACTACTGTGTCTGCATAGCTGTGTGCCCACACCACACTGGACAGAGCATGGGGCCTGCAAACATAGACCCTTCTCACACCTGCTTTCCCTGCCCTTTGTGGGGCCCCAGCTGCTGGGAATGTCCACACATTCCACCCTACTACTCCCCTCCTGTAGAGCAGCCCAGTTCCCAAGCTCTCCCTGGAAATGACCACAGGACACAGACATAGCCTAGGGGTCACGCCTAGGCCATGGAGGACAGACCTGGGTTAACAGATACTCCTCTGGGACTCTGAGCCCACAGAGAGGCCCCTGGAGACAAAAGCACCAGAGGCTGGTGTCCTAGCTCCTGGCCATTTCAGGGCCTTTGGCGTTTCTTTGTCTTTTTTGTTTGTTTGTTTGGAAGAACCCGAGTCTACTTCTATTGTAACCCCTGAGAACCCTAAGCGATACGCCTTGTCGGTCAGTCTTCCTGGACAAGGTCCCTAGAACAGAGCAGGCGCCTGGCACACACCCACCGGCCAAGCAGGCGGCGAGTCACCCACAGTGAAGCCCCTCCTCGCTGTGCCACAGGTGCACACGCAGGGACGGGCCGCCTCCAGGACGGCTCCACCGGGATGGGACAGTGGCCTAGCCCACCTCGCCCCAGGCTCGTCCCTTACCACCCTCACGTGGACGTCGTCTCAGGGTGTGGACAGCCCCACGCCCCCTAATGGCTACCACCCCGCCCTACTCTCCTTCCCCCGCTGTTGCAGGTCTGGCCCAAACCTTCACTCTTCACCTCTCAGCTCCTCCTAGACTCCCAGCTCCCTCCAGCAGTATCCTTCCCTGAGGGACCACCTCAGAAGCTGAGTCGGGGACTCTGCCTTGAGTCAGGACCACATTCTCTCACCCGCTCAGCTGGGCTCCTGGGCACCTGAGCAGCCTCGGTGCACAGGTTTTTGTTCCCCTCGTCAACTTCTGTCACCTCACACGTGCAGCCCCATGTGCAGGGAGCCCTTGCTTCCTTCAGGACAAACCTCTGGGCCGCTTCCTGCCCAGTTCTCGTCTGTGTGACCTGTGTGCCCTCTCTGCTGTCATCAGGGCACCTACCTCTCCCTGCGCGAGTGCTCCCGGGCCAGCTCCCTCCGCTTCTGCCGCTCCCACTCCCTCCGAGCCTTGTCCTGCTCCTCCCGGTGCCGCTTCCGGCGCTCGTGCTCCCGCTCCTTCTCTTTCACTCTGGCATGCTTCCCTATGGGTAAACAGCATGTGTCGTGAGAGGAGACTTAACCTCCAAAACTCAACAATACCCAGTGAAAAAAAGAAAAAATATCTAATCAGTGACTTCCCTGGTGGTGCAGTGGTTAAGGATCCACCTACCAATGCAGGGGACAAGGGTTTGATCCCCAGTCCAGGAAGATCCCACATGCTGTGGAGCAATTAAGCCCATGTGCCTCAACAACTGAAGCCTGTGTGTCCTAGAGCCTATGCTCTGCAACAAGAGAAGCCCCTGCAATGAGAAACCTGCACTGCAACAAAGAGTAGCCCCTGCTCACTGCAGCTGGAGAAAGCCTGAGTAGCAACGAAGACCCAGTGCAGCCAAAAAAAAAGACTTGGAGAAACAACCATGACTTTTGTTTAAAAAAAAAAAAAAGACGAAGACATAAAATGCTATGCAGTAAGCCTGAAGTTAAGAAAAAAACAAAAATAATGTGATTATCACTGAACAGAACTGTGGTCTCTATCTTCTCTTCTTAATTTTCTGTATTAAATAAACTGTGATTAGGCTACATTAGTCTCATGATTTTAAAAAAGTCATCCTTTGTAAAGAACACAAGACAAAGTTTAACTCCTTTTAGTTTCTGCATCACATTATAAACCACATTAGCCAACTGCGTTTAACAAGATTTACATCAGGCCCAGGTTCAGTTTCCCAATACCCCTAAGAAGTTCTTGATATTGGTGTGACAGCAAACTCACTACTTGGACTTTATCAAGCATCTGTTTCTTAAAAGCAATTGAGCACTGAAGAGCGGCCTTCCCACGCTGAATTAAGACATAAACCAGCTTCCCCACAACAATGCAGTGAGGGGAAAATACACCAAAAGGAAAATGAAGTATCTATTCAGAATGATCTATAATAAATTTATACTTTTAGCTAAAATTTTATTCTTTTCTCTCTCAGCTGAGCTCTGAAGAACGTAGCAGATCATGAAGTAGGAAGGAGACCGTATCTAAACACAACACAAAATGAAACAAATGCTCTGTACCCCCTTCTGCTGAGTGACTGCGATGCCTACGTTTCTCTTTTCTCTTTTCGTCTTTCCTGTGATGTGCTTTTTCCTTCCGAGACATCTGCTGGGGTGGTTTGATAGCCAATGAATCATCTTCCTCTCCTCTGCAATGAGACACCATGGCATTATGTCACCTGAGAGGGAAGTAGGGAGCACCAGGGCATCAGGGAGTCTCCCCAACCCAGGGAAAGGAAGGGTTCAGAATATAAAGGAGAGCCTCCACCGTCACCTCAAAGACTGTGCTCATTATGACACTCAGGCTTCCCTGGTGGCTCAGCCATAAAGAATATGCCTGCCAATGCAGGAGACCTGTGTTCTATCCCTGGGTAGGAAAGATCCCCTGGAGAAGGAAATGACAACCCATTCCAGTATTCTTGCCTGAGAAATCCCAAGGACAGAGGAGCCTGGTGGGTTACAGTCCGTTGGGGTCGCAAAAGAGCCAGACACGACTTACTGACTTTAATAACAACGATTATGAAACTTAAGCCCAAACTGTGTATTAAACACAGATTCAGATGGAAAGTACAGTGGAAATCAGTGTGCTATATGGAACAAAAATGCTCTCTGAGGAAACTCTAGGGTGTGACAGACATGCAGTGTTAATTATCTTGATCGTGTATAACAACTTATCAAACTGCATACATTAAATCTGTGCAGTCTCTCACTTAAAAAAGCTGTTAAAAAAGAAGGTCCCACAATTTTAGTCAAACTTAATGACCTCAAAAGGTCATTTCATATTCCCAACTGAGTATAAAACCAAAACCTTGGGAGAATGCACAGTCTATACCTTTTTGCCTTAATTTCTGGTTATAGTGTTTTTGACTGTTTGATGATGGACATGAAGGGAAAAAAAGCGAGAAGCCACAGCATAGGAAGAAATGTCAGAGGTGCAGCTTTGGCAGGACTGCTTCTGTTTCTGTTTCTCCTAGGCCTCGCTCAAGTATCTTTCAGCAGCAACTCTGGTTTATTTGTAGGTAATTTTAGACAGTATGTATAGAAATCATCACAGACACCCAATTCCTTAAATGTACTATGTGAGTTGTGTTGACTTCACTGAAGAGCAATCACAAAGAAAGGAGCACACACTCACACTTCTCCTAAGCAGAGTGGGGAGCTGGTACCTGACATCACACAAGGCTCATTTCCATGGAGGTCATGACCTCCAACTTACAAAATCACACTGAGAAGGGCCATAAGGGTCACACACAGCCAGATGTGAGCGCACCTGCAGCCTGCAAGCTCCTCAGGGCTGCACCCTGCTCACCTGTCTTCCATAGAGTCCTCTCTTCTGTATGGCGAGTTCCTTATTGTTATCTCCATGCGGTGGTCCCTCAGCTCCCCCTCCTCAAGGGAATCCCGCTTGGAATCCCGGTCATCAGACTAAGAAGCAAGGAGAGAGTACTTTTCCTTACAGATAAGCCTATTTTTAATAAGATGCAAACCTTGCTAACATCCCAAAACCAACTTTCATACACACTTTTTCATATGACCAATGTGATAAAATCTAAAAAACTTTCATTCAAATCCCATGACATCAGAATTACAAATAACTCTGTAAACCAGAACCGGAGAAATTAAAACCAGCATATATGTAAAGGGACATTAGACTCTATGCCAAGTATGTTAGTTGTTTATATGAGCCAAAACTGAGCCTTAAAGCATAGTTCATACACCAAATAATTTGCAATATCTCATAAATATGTAAGAAAAGTCTGTTGCTAATCTTAAAGAAGGGGTATTTCTTTCAATGCTCCTCATTAAATTACTAAACTTTTCCTATGTTATTAGGCAAACCAAGAAAGGTGTAAAACATTAATTTCAAGGCAACTTCCTACTACAGTAAAAAATACTTGGAAATGGTATCATGAATATAATGATGAAATGAGAAAAATTAGTTCAACTGCACTAATGATTTTAGGTTCAGAATACTTTGTTTTCCATGTAGCTGTGGTCATCTATATGCAGCTTTTTAGTAAGTTATCAATCTGTCTTCAAAGTAAACTGAGCATCTGAATGTTTTTGTTAATTTTTAGAATAGATTTTGGGCTCACCTGAGACATTTGGAAGTACAAAAGAACTTCACCGAAGAAGCGTTGTTCTAATGGAAAAATGAGGGCAAAGAAATTAAATCTCCTTTAAAATAAAAACACTTACTTAAAAAACATAGCTTACATTTTTTAAGCGTTTTATCTCTGCTTTCTCCTCTTGTTCCTTCCGTCGTTTCTTTTCCTGAAGAATTTCATCTAAAGTTTTCACTTTCCAAGAGTCCTTTTCATCACCCATTTGAGTTAAAACACTGCAAAAAGACAAGAATTCAAACTGCTTCAGGACACAGCAAGCTATGGTTTGATGCTATGCTGTTCCTGAACACTTCTGCCTCACCACTTTTGAGCGCTTCAGTAGAAATCTTTAAGAGGGATGAGCTATGCCAGAAATAAACCCACACACCTATGGTCAATTAATCTTCGACAAAGGAGGCAAGAACATACCATGGAGAAAAAAAATCTCTTCAGCAAGTGGTGCTGGGAAAGTTAGACAGCTGAATATAAATCAATGAAATTCAAACACATCCTCATACCATACACAAGAATAAACTCAAAATGGCTTAAAGACTTAAACATAAGACATGACACTCTAAAACTCCTGGAAGACGTCATAGGCAAAACAATATCTGACACAAATCGTACCAATGTTTCCTTAGTAAGTCTCCAAGGCAATAGAAATAAAAGCAAAACTAAACAAATGGGACCTAATCAAACTCACAAGCTTTTACACAGCAGAGAAATGATGAACAAAACGAAAAGACAACCTATGGGCTGGGAGAAAATATCTGCAAACAATGTGACTGACAAGGGTTTAGTTTCCAAAATATACACACACCTCACACAACTCAATAACAAAACCCAGAAAACTCAATAGAAAAATGGACTGAAGACTTGAATAGACATTTCTCCAGAGAAGAAATACAAATGACCAATACGCACATGCAGAGATGCTCAACATCACTAGTTATCAGAGAAATGTAAATCAAAAATATAATGAGATATCACCTCACACTGGTTGGCCATCATTACTGGTTCATTTATTTTGAAAATTGTTAATGGCAAAGAGTCAACTCATTGGAAAAGACTGATGCTAGGCAAGATTGAAGGCAGGAGGAGAAGGGGATCACAGGGGATGAGATGGTTGGATGGCATCACCGACTCAATGGACATGAGTTTCAGCAAGCTCCGGGAGATCGTGAAGGACAGGGAAGTCTGGCATGTCTGTCCATAGAGTCGCAAAGACTCAGACATGACTGAGTGACTGAACAACAACAAATAAATGCTGAAGAGGGTGTGGAGAAAAGGGAACCCTCCTACACTGTTGGTGGGAATGTAAATTTCTGCAGCCACTATGGAGAACAGTATGGAAGCTCCTCAGAAAACTAAAAACAGAGCTACCCTATGACCCAGCAATCCCACTCCTGAACATATATCCAGACAAAACTATAATTAAGAAAGTTATACATGTGCCTTCTATGTTCATAGCAGCACTATTCACAATAGTCAAGACATGGAAACAATCTAAATGTGTACTGACAGATGACTGGATAAAGAAGATGTGGTATATATACCTATATATGCCACACACACACACAGGAATACCACTTAGCCATAAATAAAAAATATGAAATGCCATTTGCAGCGACATAGATGGACCTAGAGATTATCATACTAAGTGAAGTCAGAAAGACAAATACTTTATGATAGCATTTGTATGTGGACTCGAACATATGACACAAGTGAATTTATCTATGAAACAGAAACAGATTCACAGACATATACAAAAGACTGGGGATTACCAAGGGGGAAGGATGGAAATGAGATGGAGTGGGACTTTGGGATTAGCAGATGCAAACTAGTATATATACGATGGATAAACAGCCAAATCCAACTGTACAACACAGGGAACTATTTTCAATTTCTTGTGATAAATCATAATGGAAAAGAATATTAAAAACATGCGTGTGTGTGTGTATATATATATATATATAAATGAATCACTTTGCTGTACAGCAGAAACATTAACATTTACAACATTGTAAATCAACTATACTGATTTTTAACAATGGAAAATAAGGGGCGGGGGGAAAGGTTTCAAAAAAAGAATGATGGGTCGCGGAAAGCGACTGCTTGTATTCCAACCTCTTTTCTGTCATTCCTGTACGGTCTAGGGAAAGTTACTTCACCTCAGTTTACCATTCTGTAAACGGTAAGAAAACCACCTGTGTGACGGTATCACAGAAGATTAAGTGAGATCTCCCAGGTAAAGCTCGTAGTTAGGTACCTGGCACTCACCGAGAACTGTTCTCGCCGTCAGGAGAATTTATTTGAAAGACCACCTGGGCCGCGTGGGCCACTGGCCCATTTGACGGCGGCAGCCCCATCACAAGATTAGGGGAGGTCTGGAGTGAAGGACTCGAAGGGCGCGCTCGCAAACCAGGCAGCGGGGCCCGGTTTTGGAGTTTCAGTCGTGCTAACCCGGGGTTCGGCCGGGCTGGAGTTAGCTCGGGGAACGCCTGGGCCCGCCGCCTCCGCGACTCCGAGTTCCGCGCAGAGCGAGATGGGCCGGGGAGGCGAGGAGTGTAGCCCAGCCCGGTCCACGCGCCCGAGGCCCGCCGGGACCGGAGAGATGGAGTGAGCTGGTCGCGCCGTGGCCCCTGCCCTGCCCGCCCCGCCTCCACTTACCCCTGCGCCGCCGCCGCCGCCGGTCCCGGAGCCTGAGAAGAAACAGCGCCCGGCGCGCGACAGTAATGTCGTCACTTCCTGCGTCGGCGCCGGGCTGATGACTAGCTAAGACGCGGCCCCGCCGCCGACTCCCGCCCTGAACAGAGTGCCGGGAGCGCGCTGCGCGTCACTTCCGGCCTTGGCGCAGGCCGGTGACAACTCTAGGGGCGGAGGCTCGGAGCCGGCAGGTGTCTGGACCAGCCTGGTTGGGTGGTCGTGACTGTGTCTTCTCTCCCCGCTCCCGTGACCCCGGGGCAAGACCCTGAATCTTCCTAAAAGGAGACGAATCTTGCTTACGGAGCGGGGCGGGAAGGGCGGTTACCGCAGGATTTTAAGCTGTGCGAAGACCAGAGATGACTCAGTGCTTACTCAGGCTCGCCTGCGAAGGTTTTTAAAGACATTGAATCCTGAGGTTCGGCCTCAAACCTGCTGAAGTTCAAGCAAATTATTCTTCGAACTTTTGTGGTCACAGAAAAATGGTAATGCGACATCGTGACTCTCAGGAAGAGAACGGTAAACAAGTATCATTCACTTGCAGTGTGTGCACTCAGTCGTGTCCGACTCTGTGCGACCCCATGGACTGTAGCTCACCGGGCTCCTCTGTTCATGGAGTTTTCCAGGCAAGAATACTGGAGTGAGTTGCCATTTCCTCCTTCTGGGGATCTTCCCAACCCAGTGACTGAACCTTCCTCTCTCGCATCTCCTGCTTTGGGAAGCGAATTCTTTACCACTTAAGGTCACCTCCAGTTTACTACCTGGCCAGAAATGGAAAATGTAGAAAAATCTGACAAGAAATTAGGGTCCAAAGAGGGTGTGTGGAAATGAAATTCTTTCTGTTCCTGGAAAGAAATGTTTTTTCTGTGCCCAAGCTCTTGTTTTGCTTCCTGAGTTTTTGGTGACAGGAAAAACCTTCAAAAAACAGATGAAGGCAGTAAGAACCCACCCATGTTCATTTCAGTAGCCCAGACACTTGAGTCTTACACAAAGGTGAAAACAAAGTACACACTGAACATTTATTTTACTTTTGCAGAACAAGAGTCCTAGATAGTTGCTACCATGGTAGCTTACTTTGGACAGAGTAACCAGTAGGCATCCACAGGATTAATTATACAGCATTGATGTATTACCATAGCAGAATACACAGTGACTCACTAAATTATGTAACCACCATTTTTCTAGGAAAAATTGATCTAATTGCATAAATACTGGAATAGGTGAAATAAACACTAAAATTTTGAGTAATGTACTTTTAGTTCTCCACATTATTATTATTTTTTTTTTTTTTGGTGTAAAGCAAGTATAATTTGGTTCTGATATAGACAATTTATTCATATAATTTTCAAGTTTTTCAGTATGGGAAAGTCACCCTCACTGTGACCCCCCTGCAATGGTGGGTTCACAATACTCCCTGGGTGGGTTCAGACTCAACTCACATCTGCAGTCTAGAAATAGCACATCAACTGAATGCCAGTTTCCCTCAAGTTAAAAGCAAGAAAAAAAGACTCTGCCAATTAGAACAGTTTCCAAGTCAGTCTGGACATCTAGGCAAGGATGCAATGGCAGCATCCAAGCCCTCCGGAGAAGAGGAGGAAATACTACAGAGAGAGAAAACTGGAAGGTTTTATACCCAGAGCATCAGGTTGAGCAAGCCAAGTGATGGTCGGCACAACCACCTGGCTGCTCTTTGCTCTTCAAGAGAGAGAAACAGGCCGACTCATCAGGGAAGCAGGAGCGTTCTTATTATAAGCTAGGAAAATGAAAAGGTCCCAACCAGGGCAAGAACATATTCTGGAAAAGAACAGAGCCCTTACTACAACATTGGTCACAGGCAAACAGAAGAGGGTCTCTACATGTAATAGCATCCTTGTTTAATTTTTCCAACCTAGGTAAATAGTGAAAATACTTCCAGGCCTCAGGAAGCACATCCCCTGGACAGATGTAGAAAGTCGTGTTGCGTTTTTTGTGGTCTCTGCTGACCTGTCTATAAATGACCATCCACAGGACAGTCAGTGCCACATGGGAGGCAAAGTCCCTCGGTTTGGGGCAAGTATTTCAAGGGCCTGCGGCTAGCTTGGTTCCACGTGGCTTACTCTTCGTGCAGCACATTTTTATTGTGTAATTTACAAATTAAAGACACATTTTGGATTATGCAAGAGTATTCTTAGCTTTCCAAGGCAGATGATTTTAATGCTAATATGCAGGAAGTTATGACCATCAGAATTTTTTTTTTTTTTAAAAAAAGCCTTTCATGCCACTCAACAGTGGAAATTTCCTTGAAAGCCAGAGATCTCTAAGTATTGACGTAAGCAAGCAGATGACCAGAGTTGGAAGCCTGGTTCATGAGTTTGTTTACAAAGACATGGACAACGACCATGGACCCAGAGGAAATGGACCTAGTATTGGCGTTGGTACAAGCTGGCCTGTGACGGTTCAGTGAAAGGAACATACTAGAAAACTACTAGACAAAGTTAATTAAAAAACATGTCTGTACAGTTATTAAGCAAACGCCCACGCAGGCTGTGGGGTTTGACTCTCCTCCCAGAAACGCCCACCGTGTGGACGACTTTGGGCAGTCAATGGACGGAGTACAGCCACAGCATGTGTCCTGTGGGTGCCAGGCCCCGGACTCCCTGCTGGGGATGAGGGGATGCCCCAAAAGCAGCTTTGCTAGAAACTGCCTCATTTACTAATAATTTAGGAAAATCTTTTCTGGTCCCCAAATCTGGAAAATCAAAAGAGGCCCCTAACAACACTCAGACACAAGCAGCTGGCACCTGCTCACTCTCAGATGACAGCCTGCAGCTGGCGACACACATGCTCCCCTTCTTCATGTCTCGCCGGCAGCTGCAGGTGTTGTGGCCCCAGTCTGAGGGCAGAGGCAAGAGCCTCCCAGAAGTGGTGCTTTCCCTCTGGTCCTCACAGAGCAATGCGCTGCCCCAACCACTGCCCCAGCATCCTCTTTAGCTTTGTTTAAGGGTAAGCAGAAAAAGAGGAAAGGGGGGAAACCTGGGAAAGACACCTGCTACCCTGTACAGGGAAGCTGCGTGTGACCCACCGACCTCTGAGCAAGGAGGTCAGCTTCATAAAAGGTTGTTTGTAGTTAAAAGGCCCCATTTTTAATCCCTCATCACAACAGACTTTCAAAGTCGGCAGAACTTAATGAGACGCACTTATTGCTCTTTGTTTCTAAGAGACTTGCTCTCCAGGAAGGGCTGGTTTATATTTTCCAGTTGAGAAGCCAACCAGAAAACCAGAGAAGCAATTAAGGCGCCAGGGCCTGGACAGCAGGGACTGTTCCCGAGACTCGTGGGCCACTTGTGCCCTCGGGTCGCTCCATCCCACAGGCCGGCTAGAGACGGGCAGGTGGCCAGCCCGCGGCCCCTGAGTTGGGCTGTGCCTGACAAATCCCAGAGCTCGAGTCTGGTAGGTGGGAGGGGGGCTCCACCCTGACCAGAAGTTCCAACAGGATGTGGAGCAAGGAGTAAAGAGAGAGGTGGAGCCTTAAACACCTGGCTGTCTGTCTGTCTGCCCTGGGGCAGGAGGGCCAGGCTGGGCCGTGGGTCTGACTCTGGTTTACCCAGCACACTCCATGCATTCCAGAAGCCATCTGTACCTGTGTTTCCTTTTAAAACTTACACTGTCATTTAAAATGCAGCATGACAAAAGTGTAAACACTCCACATTCGTCCTGCTCACCATTCACGAGGGGGAAATCGTAACACCCTTGTCAATGAGACCAGGAGGCTCGAGACTGGCTGGGTGGAAATGGGCTCCCGGAACCCCTTTAGAAGAGCCTGCCTCTAACCTACGAGTACGGGAACAGAAGGGACACAGGCCCGCCTTGCCTTGTGGTCATCTACCTGAAGCTTTCAGGCCAGAAACCACATCTGGGTCTCAGTATTGAGTGCAACCTGGCTGCCCACAAGGGACAGGACACTCTGGAGGTGGGAGGCTCAGCATAGCAGATGTGGGGAGGGGCAGCCCACCTTCCCTAAGTGGTACTGATGCGACAGCTCTGCCTTGGGTAGAGGAGACAGACATCCTGTCCTCAGGAGCAGGGAACCCCAGGTTCTCACCCCATCTGTCCCGTGCCACTATGCCCATTGCAGTGGCCTCCGTGCCCTGGCCCTGGGGGCCTCAGCTTGGCCAAGCCCAGCAGATCCCCAATGGCCAAGGAGCAGGGTAGATCCAGCAACTGCTGATGTCTGGCATGAAGGAGCCAGTTCCCCACACTGGCTCCAAGTGAGGGGGTGCCCGCTGGCACCTGGACACAGCTCCAGCTTCACAGCTGTCCCAAGTGGTCATCACTCACAGAGGAGTTGGGGCCTGGCCCAGATGCTGGGGTGTGCAGAGGCTGCCAGGAGGAGGTTGTCAGGGGGCTCAGCCATGGCTCAGTGGCAGCTGTGTTCTCCAACCCAATTCAAGTTCCTGCCAGTTCTGACTGACAGCCCCAGAAAAAAGCGGAAAAGGCTGCCCACCTTGCCTCCCACAATGACTGTGACCCATAGAGCCAGGTGGTCCCACACCCACTGTCCACAGGGAGGGAGAGACAAAGGGGTTCCCCCGTCAGTGAAGAGGGGGTGGTGTGGTGCCCCCATGGCTTTGGGATTCAGTGGTGTGGCCGGGGGTCCTGGGGGAGCAGCAGCTCGGAGCTGCCATCCGGGGGCTGGGTGGTGGCTGAGGCCAGGCTCTGCATGGCCTCGCGCTGCTGTTGCTTGGCCTTATTGTAGAGCAGGACGCCAGCTGTGACCAGCACGGTACCCACAGCCGATAGGCTGGTGACTTTGTTACCGAAAACGATGACGCTGAGCCAGATGGACAGGGCATGCTTCACAGTGCTGGCGACGCTGCAGGAGAGCAGGGAGGTCAGCGGGGGCCATAGGCGCCTCCACTAACCCCCCTTTGTGTTGGGGTCCTACCTACTAGAACAGAGATCACAGAGAAGAGGGACAACAGAGCTGGGTGGCATCTTCAGGCTCAGTCTTCTGCCTTACTTTGTCCTTTCTTTGACGGAAATAGTTTTAAGTGAACTGTAGGCATTACAGCTTTCACCCCCAACACTGCGGCCTACTCTCCACAGAGTGGGAAGTGCTCCCTTAGGAAAGCTGTCTGGGAGTGACACCACGCTGCTTGCTCACTGCTGGGACCTCATGAGGATGCAATGACCACAAGGGTTTGTCTCCCGGGCTGCCATTATGGATAATTTAAAGTTAACTTTTGTATTTTTCTGTCATAAGCTATTTCCCTTAAAAAGAACCAGTTTCCTATCTTTATATGGACCGTCACTAACAACCCCTGAAAAGCAAAGTTTCAGGGATATTTGGAAATAATTCCTGTTGTCATACAGGAAACAGACTCATAAAACATACTGACCGTGTGAGTCAGGGGACGTGGCACCCAGGCGGCCCTGAGAGCCCTGCAGGCCCCTCCCCCAGGATGTGGGAAGAGGCTGCCAGGTCTGAGAGCAGCGCGAGGCCCCTGAGGCCCTCAGATCTGCGGACAATCCTGCTCTCCCGTGACTGTTCTGAAGTTAAAGGACAAAGGGCTGCTAAAAAGTTTCCACAACAACATGACAGCCAAATCCAAGGACAATCACTGGGTGGGTTTTCAGGCTTGCTGGCGACTGGGGCTCCTTCCTTTCTGTTACCAAAATCCCTCTGGTGTCAAATCAGCACTAAGACTGTCCAGTTAGGGAAGAAGCTCATGAAACCCGAGCTTGGCGCTGAGTTCCCAGCAGGGAGTCAGTGGGGCTGCTGAGTGTGAGCTGAATAAAGTCAGAAAAACAGACTTCGACTCCTCAGCACTCTGCCAGTTCCAGGTGCTCAGGATCCACACACGGCCAGGGGCTCCCACCCTCTATCATCCCAGGAGATTCCCCGCACAGTGCTGTTCTGGGGAGAAGTACCTCACAACACTGAAAGGAACTCTCTTCTGTGCACAGATTCCCAGTGGAGAATTCCCCTAAAAATCTATTTCACAAACTTTCCTATTCATGTTTCAAATGGCACCAATACAGAATGGCCAAGTAATTACGACCACTGGGCACAGTGATCACTACACTTGTGACCCACAATCACAGAGCCCTCTGATAAAAACGTCAGATGGCAAGCGTTCCCCTCTGTACGTGACCCGGATGCACCTCATCTCCTGTCCTTACCTGAAGGTCACAGGGGAGATCCTCCCCATGAGGGCGTAGGCCGTGACGCTCTGCAGGTGGAATAGCACGCCGTCTGCCAGCAGCAGCAGCACCACGTCCTGGCTGTAGCGGAAGCTCCTCCCGCTCCTCCCGATCACCGGCAGGTCCTGCACCAGAGCCAGAGGGACGGCTGCTGCGTGGCCCCCGGGGGAACTCCGGTGGCACCTGTGCCCCGGGGTCTGGGTAAAGGGAATGACACTGCAGAGGACTCTGGGGCAGCACGTGGACGGCAATGATCAAAACTTTACACACGAAACACACACAGCCTTCAAGCACGTGACAAGATGCCCAACATCACTGACCATCAGGGAAGAACAAATCAAAACTACACCAAGGGGGCTTCCCTGGTGGTCCAGTGGTTTAGAATTTACAATGCATGGGACGCGGGCTCCGTCCCAGCCAGGGAATGAAGATCCCGCATGCGACATCGCAACCATGCCCGTGTGCCACAGCTGAGCCCGCACTCCAGGGCCTGTGCTCTGCAACCAGAGAAGCCACCACAGTGAGACGCCCAAGCGTAGCAATGAAGACCCAGTGCAGCCAAAACAAACAAATAAAAAGAAAGCCTCGGGAAAAAAACTACAATGAGGTACCAGCTCCCACTCATCGGGATGGCTGCCATCAAAAAACAAAAACCAGAAAACAAGCACTGGCGAGGACAGGGAAGTTGGACCCTGAGCACTGTAGGTAGGAATGCACAATGGTGCGACTACGGTGGGAAAACAGACTAGTCAACCCTCAAAAAATTACACACACAAACTGCCATGTGAGCCAGGACTCCACTTGTGGTCTGTACCCTGAAGAACAGACAGCAGGGTCTTGAAAAAGTACTTACACACTCACATTCAGAACAACATTACTCACAACAGCCTAAAAGTGGAAGCAACCCAAATGTCCACCATTGGAAGATGGGTAAACAAAATGTGGTCCAGCCATATGTCTGTTCAGCCTTAAACAGGGAAGAGGTCCTGATACCTGCTCCACCGTGGATGGACCTTATGACATGAAGTTGAGTGAAATGAACTAGATGCAAGAGGACAAATCTGATGTGATTCCACTTCTGTGAGGTCCCTGGAGGAGTCAGAGTCACAGAGACACAAGGTAGGAGGGTGGGAACCGGGGGTGGAGGAGAGGGTAACCAAATTCAGAACCCTCCCCCAACGTTTGTCTCTTTGGCATAATGATTATTTTTGAGCTCAAAGCACTGAGAAAACAGCAGGTGCCAGAAGGGTGCTCTGACCTCTCTTTTCCTTCCCAGAAGCAGGAGACAAACGCCACATGGGAGCTGCCCCTTCCCCTCAACCAGGAGGAGAGGGGATTCAGGGGACTTGTCACCATCCCCCTTGTCCCCCTTCAGCCGCCCCAGTGTCTCAGTCACTTGCCCACAATCACCTCCTCATTCACCCTGATGTGGAAGCACTGAGGTTCTGCCACTTGTTTGGGGCTTCATTTGCTCTGGCATCACATGAAGCTCATATTAAATGAACCTATGTGCTTGTCTCCTGTTGATCTAAGTCAGTTTAACTCTCAGGCCCAGCTGGAACTCTGGGGGGTAGGGTAAGTCCTGCCCCCTCCACCCGGTGAGGTGGGGTGGTGTGAGGAGTTAGCATTTAATGGGTCAGAGCTTCAGTTTGAGACGATGAAAAAATTGGGGTGATGGTCACACAACGATGTGAATAACGTACCTGATGTACACTAAAAAATGGCTAGAATGGTAAATTTGATAGGTATTTTATCGTAACAGAATAAGTTTAGATATGCATGTTCTTTTTCTCAACCATTCCAATCCAAGGACACAACCCAGAGAAACATCCTCACCCACGAAAGACATGACACACGGAACTCCCTGTCATGTGCTGCGTGTACAGGGCAGAGGCAGGGCCAGACCACCGCATCTGGTGGGTCAGGGCAGAGCTTGGACTGGACAGCCCAGCGCCACTGTGTTGAGAAGACAGGTCCACGCAGACGCACACCTGCGCTCCTACGGGACTCACGAAACATGTAAGCAGCTTTGTGGCCATACAAACACACAGAGGGAGCAGCTCCACTAGGAGGGGGCGTGCGAGGGGCTGGGGAGAGACCACTCTGTTTTACATGTTTCTGTCCTGTGACTTATTCTATGGTGGTCACAATGTTTTTAAGTAAGAGAAGAAATAAGAAACAACTGCAGGAGTTCCCTGCAGTTGGCCACCAGTTGGAGTGGCCACCAGTTGGCCTGGTGGTTGGGACTCAGCTCTTCCACTGCTGTGCCCAGGGTTGGGGAACAAAGATCCTGCCTAACACCCTTCTGCCAAAGTTTCCAGAACTGGGGCTGCAGCCCAGCCCTCATAGGCACCGGACCTGCTTGGGTTTGCATCGGTCAGGCCCCCTCAGGCGCGTGGCAGCCACACAGTGCCAGGCTCACCCCCTTGAAGGTGACTGTGATGGTGAGACTCACCATGAAGAAGATCCAGGCTGGGACGAGCATAGCCACGGCCGCTGTGCTAGTGTAGAACTGCAGCTCTGCAGCCCTGCAGGACAGGGCAGGTGTCTGAGCCTCCCAACCCCTCCAGCCTCACCCCGGCCTACCTACCCTGCCCCCAGCCTCGCTACCCTCTTCTCCCCTGCTACAGGACAGTGACAGCATCCCTGGCCAAGGGCAACTGGAAACAGTAGGTTTTTCTCCCCAGTTTCAACAAGGTTCTTTTAAAGGCACCAGGGAAATGGAAGGGTCAGGGCTGGGGCACAGGGAGCTCTGGGAGGGTTGGGGCTGGGGTCCAGGGTGGTCTGGGAGTGTTAGGGCTGGGGTCCAGGGCTCTCTGCGAGGGTTGGGGCTGGGGTCCAGGGCGCTCTGGTCTCTGTGGGGCAGTGACACTTACGAGAATCTGTATTTGTCCCCACTGAGGAGTTTTTTGGAGAAAACATTCTGCAAACTAGAAGAAAGAAGAGAAGAGATTATGTGAGCTCAGAGACCACCTCATTCGAAGTGCCTTGTCCTCTGGAAACAGGTACACGTGGGGCATCCATGAGCCAGGCCGAGCTGCCCCTTTCAGAGGTGGGTAAGCTGAGGTCTCGGAGGTGGAGGGCATGCCTGGGGTTACCCAGCTCTGCACAGAGCCCCTCTTGGCACCCAGAGCTCCCACAAATCAGCTGCAGCCACAGGACAGACAGTATGAGCACAGGAAGACCCAGGGAAACAGGGACAGAACTCCTGGCTGGGAAGGCCAGTGGTGCTTCCAGACCACCAACACTGCCCCCAGCTCTGGCTAAGGGGACTTGAACCAAAGTGAGGCTGGGGGAAGACACTCACAGGCCCGCCCCCTCTAGGGCTGACACTGCGGGCCAGCGGGAAACCTGGCGGGACTCGTGCAAGGACAGTCCCTGCAGGATAGCGGCCAGGAGGTCTGAAGCATCTGCAGGTGAGTGAGGAGGCCTCTGAGACCATCCTGTGCTGGAGTTAACAGGTGAGATGCAAACTGGGACTGAGCTGGGCTATGTTTCTGGGAACTAGAGAGGCAGAGAAGAGGCTGAAGGAAACACAGCAAGTGTCAGATGGAATGAAAGGTGGTTTCTCGCTTTACTCATGCACCACTCGGAGACCCTCTGGTCTCTCTGGAAGTACCAGCAATGACACAAGCTTAGACACACGTGCCGCTGCCGCCTCCCTTCTCCCCTCAGAGACGGCGACGCGCAAGAGCAGGCTGCGTGCAGCTGTCAGCCATCGGGCCTGGTGCCCGCACTCCAGTAGTGGGCCTCACGTGCCCAGCTCCCACCCTGCAGACTCACCAGTCCATGATGTTGGTGGACAAGGCGGCTGAGAACCCCAGGAAGTTGAAGCTCATCTCGGTGGCTGTGCACAGTGCCAGGCCACCCATGACCGGGATGAGGGAAAGGTTGACCAGTAGCCCTGCAGAGGGAGAGCACATGGCTGGGCTGCAGTGCCCCCCAGTGGACCCAGCTGCCCCCCAGGGGTGCTCTGCTCGCTTACTTCTCACTGGAGGGAAAAAATAGCACATGCCTGTGTCACCTACCCCGGCCAGGCACGTGGGGCAGAGGGCTCCACACCAGAGTTGCCAGCTCCAAGCCCCGATTTCTGCACCCCACCCCACAGTCGCCAAGCTCTCACTTGTGAAACAAAGGGTGAAGGGTGGTCTCCAGGGAAGGATAGGGGAGGAAGGAGGCCAGGCCCCACACCTCAGGGCGTCCAGCCCTCCTGCCTTCATAACCAACAGTCTTGACAACAAGGTAGAAAGTCCTTTCGGGACAACAGAAAACTTTGTCACTGGGCACAGGGCCTCCAGTCCCCCCCACCTCCCATGCCTCTACTTGGATTTCAGACATGGCATTTCATTTATCTTGAAATTCAAAGCAGACGAAGGGACAAGCCTTTCACGCTTAGCAAAACAGAGCAGAAGTGCAGCCCTCAGACAATCTGGTAACCTCCTGAGACTGTGATCACTACCCCGCCCAGGACAGTGCTGTCCACACAGCAAATCCATGGGCCTGTGAGGCCTCGAGTGTCACCATGGAAGGAGCTGTCTGCTGGGCGCGGACCACACGTGGAACTGTGGCTGGGAGGCCACCAAGGAGGCAGACGCCTGTGTGGTGGGCAGTGGTGGGCTCAGGGCTCTGATGGGGCTGTGCCCGTTGCCAGGACCCATGAGGCTGCTCTGCTGGGGTGCCTTCGGGGGTCAACCCTCTGGGAACTCCACACCTTGGCCCCACAAGTCTGGGTACCTCAGTCATTCTCCCCAACAAATTGCATTTTATCAAGATTTCCTAACTGTTCCAGCCAGACAGTGCCTTCACCGTGGCCTGGCGTCCCTAGGGCCCTGGAAGCCCCTCTGTGTGAAGGCACCAGTGCAGACAGGCTGTTTCCTGCCCTGTGGGATTGCAGCAACTGCGGTCACACTTTGATCCGACTCTGCTTTACCATCACCTGCACGCTGGCCTGGCTCCAGGGGCCGGTCTGCGAGGTGCCCAGCTGTGCCTTCTCCCTACCACCTCCTCCCCAGGGTGCCGGGTGCTGCCTGGTTTTACCTTCTGGTCATTTCCTAATTGAAGCCGACTCAGCTCCCTCTCTGAGCAGCACTCCTACCCCCATGGCAAACATACGTCATGTGATGAGTCTGCTCATCACAGGACCCCACCCCCTACAGGCTGGCAGGAGAGTCAGGGACGTGTGTGCAGCTGGACAGTGCCTGCCCCGACCCAGCTTAGAGATCTGTGATTGAGTCCCATCTGCTGAGCCTTGGAGGGACACAGAGGCGCGATGAGGCCGGGCGTGGGGGGTTGCTCACCAGTGTGCTCCCCCAGGACCGTCCGCGACAGGATCACAGTGAAGATGGGAGCTGAGCTCTTCACGGTCTCAGCAAAGGACACCGCCACATTTTTCAGGCTGACTAGACCCAACACCACTGTTGCAAACCTAAGACAATCAAAAGCCTCACAAATCAGTGCATTCTCTCCCTCAGGAGTCAGCCTGGAGGGTCTGCCCCACCCCACTCCCCACTCCCAGGATCACCTGATGCTAATAGCCAGCCAGCTGGGGGAAGAGGTTTCACAAAAACAAATAATTCAGACACCCAACCTGAAATGTCAGCGGGCTTACCTCATCAGGCCCACGAACAGCATGGTCATGATGAAATTGGGTGGGTAAGAAAGCCGAGTTTTGTGCTGATAGAAACAGCAGGGAACGAATATTTTAACACAGCCGATAAGCGTGGTTGAGAGCATCTGTACAGCCCCTGGAGGAGGAGACAAGGCCCGTGAGCAGAGGGGTTCCCCAGGGCTCCGTCCCCACCAGCCCGGGTAGGTACCTAGTGAACAGAGGGGTTCCCCGGGGCTCCGTCCCCACCAGCCCAGGCGGGTACCTAGCATGCTGGGTTCCCCTTCCAGCAGGGACAGGATGTACTTGTTGAGAAACAGGGTGCAGAAGCTAAAGAAGAACCAGAGCGTAAGGTAGGTCAGGGCGCGGGCGCCCCACACGCCCAGGTCTGCCTCGATGACGGTAGTCTCCGTGACGGTGACCGTGAGCACCTGCTCCTCGGGGCTGCCATCACTCTGGCCCAACGGGATCTTCTCACTCCGGTGGCTGAACATGGGGGCCCAGGCCAGGAGCGGCCGTCCCCCAGGCTTCTCGCCAGGGCCCGGGTCCAGCTCCACCAGGGCTGGGGGCTTCACGGATGCCGACATCTCAGGGGTGGCAGAGGGCTCAGGTCAGGGACCCAGGGACAGAAGTGGCAGCCATGGTGACACCGGGCGGGGCGTGGGCTGGAGCTGATGGAAAGGATGGGACGAGGTTGTTGTGAGCAGCCAAGGTCCTGCCAGGTTCAATCACCCCTTTACAGTAACTTAAAGCACAAACTCGGGACCACAGTCGGCCACGCATCCAGGAGCCCCAAAGGAGCAGGAGCGGGCGCCCCACTGAGACCACGGCCTACACCAGCCTAGCTTCCCTTCCCTCCCCACACACCTGACCCTCCAGGAAGTCCCACCCAAACTTTTCTAAAGCACCTGGTGATCTGGCCTCCTCCAGCTGCCCTCCTCCCTTGGCCTTTCCCTCAGCTCAGTGAGGCCTGTGTCTTCACCGCCCCCTGCCACCACCTCAGAAGCTGTCTCCAGTGCTCTGCATCTCTCTCCACCCACCAGGACCACAAGCGGCTGCCCTGAGCTCCCTCCCACCCAGCTGGCTCTCCAGCGCACAGTACCCTCCCCCACCCCTTGATGTTTCATCCAGAGTTTTGAGCTGTCCTTGGTGGGAGGGCTGACCAAACCGGCCTGTTCCCCTTGACTTTCCATTCCTCCTTTGCACCATCTTTCACGGTCCAACAGTTCATCACCCAGGACCTGACAGTACAGTCCCCATCCTTCAGTGGTCAGCCGCCTCCAGCCTGAGGGGGCAGTTTATGAGCACAGATGCTGGGAGGAGGAGACTCCTCTTGAACCTGAAGGCCAGCTTGCGGGTGGGCAGGGGGCTGCCTCTGTCTTGCGGCCAGGAAAGCATGCTGCTTCCTCCACAGACTCACACCTCTTGGTTTCTCCCGAGAGGCCTCCCTCAGCCCTAAAACCACACGCAGTCAGACCCAGCCTCTCATGTGTGCTGGTGGGTGGGTTCTTCAAGTTTTGGCTTTTTTCCCCACTGTGCCACACAACTTATGGGATATTAGTTCCCCAACCAGGGATTAAACTCGAGCCCCAGCAATGAGAGCAGAGTCCTAATCACTGAACTTCCAGGAAATTCCCAGTTTGGGCTATAAACAGTGTCCCAGTGACGACCACCAGCCCAGGAGGCCTGGCTGCTCCTCCCCAGTGACACCAAACAGGAAGTCCCAGCCCCCTGCCCATCCCCCGCCCCCAAGCAGCCAAGCTGGCCAGCAACGTCCTGGTCCCTCAGATGCTGGCGTTTGGGGGATGTCCATCGTGTTTCCACCTAACTGCTAGGTGTATGTAGAAGAGGCATCAGGTATTCAGCTTGCTGTGCCACCCACCAAAAGGGCTGGCTCCTCTACCATTACCGCCCCAGGCCCAGTTCTGCTCAGGCTTGTGATGGACTCGTGACCTCCGATGGACTCTGGACCTCTGAGTCCAGGTGGACTCGTGACCTCCGACTCTCATCCGGGCCAGGGCTCCTGGCTAAGCTGCCCCTGGCTCCCAGTGTCCACACAGTGTCCTCAGTCACTCCACAAGCTCAGCAACGCTTGGGCTCACTGGGTACCCAAGCCTCCACATGCACACTGACCCTGGGGACACCACAGCTTTCCCGACACACCCCAGACCAGGACGGATGCACCCGGCCCTCCTGTGGGCTCCACTTCCCCACAAGACACACAAGCCCTTCGACCCCTCTGGCACTGCCGGGGTCAGATCTCCACTAACACCCTGTCCTCCCTCCTCTTTCTGGCCTGTGCCCCGTTCCCTCCAGACAATACCATGCTGGGAGCTGCACCTCCATGGGCAGCCCTGGACTTCTGGTCACCCTTCAGTGCCCTGGCACCTAAGCCAAGGAGGACATGGCGGGGGCCAAGTGCCCATCGAAAAGTGGGAGGTGCTGCTCTAAAAGTCACCAGAAGAGGGTCCCCTGGAAACAAAGACCAGGGCAGGAGAGACGGAAACCTCACCCAGGGCACCAGGCTCCCAGGGAGCTCGACTCAGGCGGGCCTGGACGTGGGCGCTCCAAGCACCCCCAGCAGCACACAAGGAGCGTGTGGGGTCAGGCAGCAGACAGCAGGGACCACACTGACCAGGATCCTGCCTCTGAACAGTCTGTAGGCGCTAAAGCGGCCCAATCGGGGCCCAGCACCAGAGGGAGGGGTCGGGTGCCCTGGAGAACTGATTCCAACTCAGTCTGAGGACCTTCCTGGGTGAAGATCAAAGATCAGCAATCACCCTGACGGTAGGGGAGGAGTTACCTCCCGGAAACTCAAGGAGAGACAGACGCAAATTCAAGGAGGGGCAGAAGGCAGGACACAGTCTTGCGGACAGACAAGAAACTGTCAGGAACAAATCAGTGGGATGAAAAAATGGAAAACCTAGAGAAGAAACATCCACGACCCCATGGTGGCCTCGACTATCTCCTGGCAGGGCGTTAACCAGCGACCAGAGCCCATCACAACTTTACTCCCCAGAAAAATGAGCGGTTGCCCCACCATGGAGCCACCAAAGTGGAACCCCCAGGGATGAGACAGACACCACGCGTCCTGATCCACCACACTGAACCTGGTGCCGCTGCAGTTTCCCTGCCATGAGCACAACTCTGACGGTGAGAGTGTGAGGGTCTTGAAAGAAAGCCGAGCAGAGGAGGCTGGACGGCAGAGGACCGAGCTCCAGGCCAGAGTGCAGATCCTCACAGCAACCATGCCCCGGATCCCGCCAACGCCAGCACTTTCTAAACACTTATGCCCTTGGGAACCAGGTCCATGCTCCACATGCTTAAAAAACAAAAGTGCCCACATCAATAACACTTCTAGAAACAAAATCTCTAACGCGCAATACAGACAGAAATACCTAAACCAAAGCACAACTCAGAGGAACTTCAGCCCACTAAGGAGCGAAGGGGAGGAAGTGACTGGGGAGCCTGTGCATGGGTGCTGAGGTCAAACGCAGGCTCCAGACGAGACCTGGGCAAGTCTGGTGGGAGCACTTAAGAAGGGGCAGACAAGGGAGTGGGATGTGCAGAAGGGGGGGGGGCACAGTGTGCCTGCTTCCACGTCCACGTGCGACTCTGCCCACGTGGAGGCCTGGAACAGGGATGCCCCCGCAGCAGGGGCAGAGCTGGTTTCCAAACCTCTGCTCTGCTGAACTGAATCAGCCTCCTCGCAGAGACGGCTGAGTTCAGGGCTGGGGCCACAGCTGGGCCGGGAGGAGGGTGGGCTCCTGGATGGCACGAGGCCAGCGTGAGGGGTGCCTGCCAGTGAAATCCAGGCGGATTGAGAAAGTAAATAACAGCAAAGGGCCAGCACACAGACGACCACCAGGATCAACAAATGAGGAAAGCTGTTCCTTCAGGTACAGGGTGGCGTGACTGACGTGACTAGATGTGCCACCAGGCCCCTGGCTGCAGCCCTGGGCGAGACCCACCAGCAGAGGCTGGAAGCTGGTCAAAGCCCAGCAGTGACAGGATGTTTAGTCTTAGTTATGTCCTTACAAGGCACTAGGCAACTACAAAGAGCACGATGGAGGCGCAAAGGGGAGAAGGGAAGGAGACTCCCCTGAAGAAGGGGGGCTGCCCCCTAGACACTTGCATCAGGCCACGTGCTGCACTGGTGCAGAGACACGTACACAAGCTGGGATGTGGGGCCCAGGGTCTGTGCACCGGCAGAACCCAGACCCAAGACAGAGCGGGACTGCGGCTTCCGGGAGAAGGTGGCCTCGGCTCCCCGACACCAGGATGACTGTCATCCATGCCGTAAAGAGAGACTGGATCCCAGCCTAAGAGCTCCAGACATATGCTAACAATTCCCAACATCCACAGGGCACTTCCCAGGAACCAGGCAGGGTCTGACCCACCGGGGCACACATGATGACTCCATGGCTCTCCCCAACAATCCTGGGGAGGCATGCTCTCACCGTGTGAGGCACAGCTTCTGACCAGGGTTGAACCTGGGCAGCTGGGCTGTGGAATGCAACCGTGTGAAACCTCACACTTAGAAGAAATCGTAGGGAGTACCTTCCTGATCCTGGGGTAAGAAAAGAGTACCGTTTTTTGGGGCTGTGCTGCACAGCCTGTGGCACCTTAGTTCCCTCACCAGGGACTGAATGCAGGCCCGGCAGTGAAAATGCCAAATCCCACACTGGACCACAGGGAATTCCCAGAAAAGAGCATCTTAAACCAATCCCCCAAAGCATGACCCACAAATATAACAAATCAGATGAGGTTGCTAAAGGAAGAGCTCCCGTGCTTTCACAGTGCATCATGATGTAACGTCAACACACTAAACATGCTAAATGACAAGTGACACCTGGAGGGGTCATGACAACACGACAAGGAGAAAGGATGGATACCTACAATCAACAGGAAACGTGGGTAACACGCCAGGAGGGAGACGATGTCCACACGCCCAATGAACACGAGAGGAGCCGTCAGCTCTGCACCTCTGGACAACACATACCCAGCTGGAGGCTCAGAGTGACAGCGCACTTTTGACCCCACAGATTCTGTGGTCCAGGCGGTCGACCAGCATGATGGCGGAAGGGGCTGGGGTCTCACCTCCAAGCCCACACATGCAGCTCCAGCAGCTATGAGGGGAAGACCCTCCGCACGGCTGCGTGCACAGGCTCCAGGCCTGCATCAGGGCTGGCAGCTGAGAGCCAGCGCCCATGGAGGCCGAGTCTTCTTGGAACCTTGGTCCCTTAGCATTTGCTGGACAGCGCTCATGAAAAGCCCACCCTCAAGAAAGGGGGCTATAGAGAGTGAGAACACCAGGAGGCAGGGTCACAGGTGTTACCTTGAAGGTCGCTGACCAAAGGTGCTGACCTCATCCGTGGTCAGGGAGATAGACACACCAGCCACCCCTACTGCCAAAAGCCATCAGGTCTGACAACACCCAGGGCTGCTGTGAGGTGCGGATCCAGAGGCCCGAACACGGCTACAATGAGGGGCTGGTACCAGAACTGGGAGAGGACTGGGCACCACGCTGAGAGGGACATACCTGCACATCCTACAAACCAGAACCTCCATCCTTGAGGGTCCCCTAGAGATGTCCAGCAGGAGTGCCCAGGGCGGGACTGCTGGTCACCACCACCAGGAGTGGCAACTATCCACCCGCGAGGAGTGAGAAACGCCTGGTGGCACCCACAGCTGACGGTCAGCCAGGTCCTCTTGGTCAGATAGCAGGCGGGCACATAGCACTTACCGCTGGTCACTGGCCAGAGCGGCAGTCCTGTGCAGAAGGCCTGCTCCCAGGTGCAGTGAAGCCCCTCAGCGGCTGTGCTGGCATTGCGCATGGAGGCCGGGGGCAGCGACCTAGAACCCAGCAGGTCCAGCTCAGCCAGGCCCACCGGGACCCCAGCTGCCCTCCCTGGCTCTGACCGCCGTCTTCTTTCTCAGTCTCTGTGACTCAAGGCACCTTCACGAGAGGCAGTTTTTATCCTGTGAAAAGCCAAAGGTCAGCAGCCCAACCTGATAACGATGAAAACTGACCTCACCCAGGGCGGCCTGGAGATGGGGTGGACCAGGCTGAGCGCAGGGCTTGTAGGGTCCCCCACCTCCAGGCCCCTGGTGACACAGGTCTGAATTACTGCCCTCTGGGCTTATAGCACAAATGACAAGAACTGTAATGTAGCCTCTTTTGCTCAGCTCAGAGCCAGCAGCCTATGAGGTGAGGGTTGACTCCACTGTGCTCCTGTCCAAAGCCTCCGCAGGACAAGGTCCAGACGGGGCACTGAAAGGAAACCAGCATCACGTTGCAAAAAGCACACACATGATGTTTTCATCACATGCAGGCACTGAGACCCTCCCAGCCTCCACCAACCCTGCAACAAGGGCACCCTGGGGAGGCTGCCTGGTTCTGAAACATGGGCGGCCAGGACGACCGGGGCACATTAACCACTGAAGGGAAGCTCGGGGTGGAAGTTACTGACAGGAAGTTGTCAACTTTCCCATCCAGTTTTGCAGAACCCTGAATTCTGAGGCCCATAGTTAGAGGTCAAGAGTCTTCTGTTCTACAACAAGCAACTCAGGATGCTCTCAAACACCTGGTGAGGAAATCTAGGTCGGTTCACATCGTCAACAGGGCAGTTTAGATAAAATACAGTGAAAGTCTACAAATTTCATACTCTTAATTCAGAAATTCCACCTCTAGGGCTTTATCCTAAAGAAATAATCCAAGAAAGGCCCAGGCTTGTACATACAAAGATGTTCAAAAGCTTTGTTTTTAAGACTGAGAAGCTGACACTGGCTAAGTGTCAGATTAAAAAACTGTAACCAACTCTGTCACATAATGGGACGCTGTAGCCCTACCAGTTGTGACAAAAATATATTTGTCATAGAGAAAATGAGAGCAGAGTCAGAGTTACAGGCTCTCTGTACATTGTGTTCAGGTTTAAAAAGTACCAACGGTTCAGAAGAACACAGGCCAAGGTAACAACTGTGGTCAACTCTCAGAGGCGGAATCTCAGATCCTTCAGTTTTGTTTTTTTTTTTTGCATTCTCTCCAATTTCTAATTTATTTGCATTGAAAATTGATTTTTTAACAAGACCTACTATATACAAAACAGGGAACCATAGCCAGTATCTTATTATAACCTATGATGGAATGGAAAAGAATGACAAAGAATGTTATGTATGTACAACTGAATCACTTTACCATATACCAGCAACAAACAAAACACTGTAAATCAACTATACTTCAATTTTAAGACAAAAATAATTTCTTTAATGTAAAAACTTTTCCTGTTCCCTCTCTTAATGTTCCTTTTCAGGCAGTTTAATATTATTTCATTCTGCTTTAAAATGTTACTTGCAAGTTAAAGGATTTTGGGTAAAGAACATTGCACTCTACTGAAAAACAAAGAACTTTAAGCCATTAAACAAACAGTCTGCTTCTAAATAGTTTTTTTTTTTTTTTAAACAGCAGCGGCGGGTGAGCAAGGTTTTCAAGGCTTCAGAGCGTGAGCGCTGGGGGAGGAGGGGGCGGCACTGCAAGCCCTATAAAACCCCGTACAGAAAGTAGGCTGAGAACTACAATGAAGTCTTAGCTCTGGGCCTGACTGGGAGTTTCCCAATACAATTTACAAAATAACCGTTCACTAGGACCGGCGCCTGGCAGGACGTCAGTTATTATATAATTTCCAGTTTTTTTTTAATCCTGCGAAGACACCAACTGCAATGAATTTGCTGCCGGCGACTGTGCCTGAAGTGGACAGAGCACCGCCCGGTTCTTTCAGGAGCGGCTGCACCTGCTGCTTCAGGGCCGTGCCCACCTCGGGGCGCATCGGTGCGGGGTGGGTGTTAAAACGCAAGGGCCCCGACCCTGTGTCCCCACCTCCGCCTCTGACAGTACCCCCAGGTATCCAGGCGCTGCGGGCCCCGCGGACTCCCAGCTCCCGCCCCATCTGTGCCCCGCCCGCCGCGGGCAGATTTGGAGCTGGAACGTGGCGCCGGCCTCGGAGGCCTAAGGTCCACCTGGACGCCTGTAAGGCGTGGCTGGGGCCCACGTGGTGGATGCTGCAGGAGCGGAGCCGGCGTGAAAGCGCTAGGGACGGTTTCCTCCCACCCCCGGGCGGCCTCAGACGCCCAGGCGCGCGTGCCAATGCCCGGGGTTGGCCGAGTTGCCAGGGGAAGCGGGGGGTCGGCACGGACTCAAAGGGCGACCCCCGGAGGTGACCCGCCCCGCCAACTTTATTCAGCCCTTCACCCACCAAGGAGCCCCCGGGTAGATGCCGAGCGGGTCCCGCAGCCTCAGGGACGTGGGCCCGGCCCCGCAGCCGGGCGGGGACCCGGCGCGCCGGAACGGACGGAGCGGTCATCTAGGGCCTCGCCGCCCCCTACTCCACACAGCGAACCGCCCTCATCCCGGTGACCCCGGCTCAAGGAGCCGAAGGCTGCGGGTCCGGATGGGTGGGCGGATCCGGAGAAAATCCGCAGGTCCCGGCGGGCGACGGGGCGGGGCCGGAGGCGGGGAGAAGCCGCTACTGGCCCGGAAGCCACGCGCCGGAAGTGACGCGTCTGAAGTCCGCCGCGGCTCCTAGCCGTCCCGCGTGACCCATCCCCCGGGAGTTGTTCCGCAGTGTCCTGAGGGTCTGGGCTTCTCAGCTGCCGCTTGGGTGCTGGGAGCGGGGACGCTCTGCTGGGCGATTCCCGCCGTGGTCGTCCCCTTGGGACCCCCCTGGGCCGTACCACATCAGCCCACGTGGGGATAGTGCTGTTAAGCAATGGCGACCCCCGTGGTCATCCCCTTGGCACCCTTCGGGCCGTACCTCATCAGCCCAGGTGGAGGTGGTGCTGCTGGGCGATGGCGGCGCGCGGCCTTGGTACCCTCCGGGCCGTAATACGTGGCCCAGGCGAGGGTGGTGCAGCTGGGCGATGGCGGCCCCCGCGGCCTTGGTCCCCTCTGGGTTGTAGCACCTCGGCCCAGGCTGGTGTGGTGCTGCTGGGTGATGGCGCCCCCTCGCGGTTCTCTTGGCACGTCCCGGGCCGTACCATCTCGGCCAGCGGGGCAGGTGCTTCTGGATAACGGCACCCTCTCACGGTCGTCCCCTTGGTATCCTCCGGGCCGTACCAATTCAGTCCAGTCAGGGGTGATGCTTCTGGGAACCGTTGATAACTTCCGGGCCGTACCACCGCGACCCAGGGAGCGGCAAGTTCGTGGAGGAGCCGACCTATAAGCTGGCTCTGAGTTTTGGTTTCAAGAGACAGAAATTTCAGCCTCAAGGAGCCTCCCTTAGAAGAGGAAAGACAAAGGGACTGTCCTAGCTGAGGAAGCCAGCAACGGAGGTGCACTAGGGACAGCTAGAATCCAAGGCCACGCCCCTCACGAGGACGCCGGTTGGCTGAGTTTGGGGAGTTCCACCAGGGGGCGCGGCCTTGGCCCAAGTCGGGGAGGGGCTTCAGTGGGACTGTCTTGCCTGCGCACGCGCCCCCACCCCCGACCCATCCCTGGCACCATGCGCAGCATCTTCCTGGCCCGGTTTTCCTCCTGGCTTACATTATTAATTTTTAGCAAAAAAAAAAAAAATTTTTTTTTTAGTCGTGCCACACTGCTTGTGGGATCTTAGTTCCCGAACAGGGATTGAACCCAGGCTCTTGCAGTGAAAGCTTGGAGTCCTAGCCACTGGACTGCCAAGGAATTCTCTCCACTTACTTTTAAAGGTAATTTTTAGGAGCGAGGTTACTGCTAACGGGCTCTTCTTCCTCTTCATTTTAATATTTATTTTTATTTGTCTGTCCTGGGTGTTAGTTTCCGTATGTGGGACCTAGTTTTTGAACCCATGCCGTCTGCGTTGGAAGCTTGGTGTCTTAGTCAGCCGCCAGAGAAGTTTCTAATGGGCTCTTCTTAAGGCCTACTTTAAAAAAATTATTTATTTCGGTTGCACTGGGTACGTGTTGCTGTCCGGGGGCTTTCTGTAGTTGTGGCGAGCAGAGGCTACTCTGTTGCAGTGCATGGGCTTCTCATCGTGGTGGCTTTTCCTGTTGCGGAGCACGCATGGGCCCGGAGCATGGACTCCAGTAGTTGGGTGCACGGTTTTTAGTTGCTCTGTGGCATGCAGAATCTGTCCGGACCGGGGATCAAACACGTGCCCCAGCATTGGCAGGTGGATTATCATCCGCTATACCACTAGGGAAGTCCAAGGCCTATTCTTCTTGTCAGACTTTCATATATTTAGCTTCATATTGTTTTAAAATGAATAGTTTCTCCTTTAGATATTGACCAGAGGGTCAGTTAATGGATGGTGGTATCTGCCTACCTCTGGCGTCTACAGGCAGCGTTTGGGCCACGAGGTGCAGGGGAAGGGTTTTCCTTGGGATCCTCCAGAAGGTATGACTGGAGGAAAGGCCTGGACAACCCAGGGGTTGGTCAGGGGCCTGGGCCTAAAATGCAAAAAAGAAAGCAAAAGTGAAGTTCTCTTAACATCTGTATCTCGGAGCAGAATATGACACCTTCATCATCCCTAAAAGTGAGTATTCAGGACACTGAACAAAGTTTATAGGGTAGATTTTCCTACTTTGCACGCAACTCTGAGATGCTTGATGACTGCCCAGCAGCACTGGTTGTTGCTGATCAGTGAGTTACTTGTAGTCAAATAATTTCAAAAGCAATTGTATGAAAAGCAGCAAAAACTTTATAGCCGAGTCTTTCTTGCATTTTATCTGAGACAGTTCATTTTAACAATTCTGAAATGACGTTGGAGTGCCAAGTCACCTTCCCCTCTTGGGCTGGCCACTCCAGCACAGAGGACAGTGTTACCCAGGCCTTCGACCATTGCTGGAGTCTTTGCTCCATGGTCACACTTCCAGAGTTTGTATCCTGCCCCCTTTTCTTTGTCCTGTTAATGATTGTTCACCTAAAACAAAGCAAAAAAACAGCCAGTTATTTTAACAGAAAGTCACGTTTGTTTCCCTTGTGGCTCAGCTGTTAAAGGATCCACCTGCAATGTGGGAGACCTGGGTTCGATCCCTGGGTTGGGAAGATCCCCTGGAGAAGGGAAAGGCTACCCACTCCAGTATTCTGGCCTGGAGAATTCCATGGACTGTATAGTCCATGGGGTTGCAAAGAGTCAGACACAACTGAGCGACTTCCACTTTCTTTCAGGTTTGTTTGGCAGTAGCAAAGAATTATAACTCAAGACATGCAACTGTGATAACCACATGCAAGTCTGGTAAAGCAGAGAGGACATTCTTTTATAAAGGAGGAAGGGAAGTTGTTATAAACAAGAAGTCCATTAGAGGAAACATTGGAGTTTAAATAAGGTGGCTTCTCATTGGCTGAGCCGTTGCCAGGCAGGGAGATCTGCCTGGTGGTGGCGGTGAGATGGCTGTTCTGGCCACAGGTGCTGGGACTCCCCTCCTCTCTGGTTCTGTGTGGACACTGGGGGTACATGCCTGAGGACTTCCACCTTGTGGCCTCCCAACTCCATTTTAGTTGAGGTGTCCCTTGATTAATTTTCAGATAATTCTCTAAATGTCTGCAGGAGACGTGGCTTTGCTGCCTGTGAAGGTCTGTGTGTGACTTCCAGTATCAGAGAAGCCACAGCAAGGATCTGAGTGGTTTACCGGTTTGCTGGAGTTTCAACTAATTCAAGAAGTAGAGTTTGGGGTAAAAGACAGTAGACCGACCAGGATTCTTCACACCCTTGTCAGCTTCAAATATGGCCGTTTCAGCCTCTTTGCTTATTTGCAAGTTAGATACAATACCTGTTAGGAAGTTGTTCTTATGAAGGAGCCCTAGCTGACCCACCTGCCCTGGCCCTGCTCCTTGAAAACACCCGGCACAGCGCCTTCTCCCACATCCCCCATGGCATGCTGGTGTCTGCTGCGCCCTCTCAGTCCTTCCCCACTGCCAAGCTGGTCCCCTGCCCCCTCTCACAGGCTTGACCTACATCTGTATCTTGGTCTGAAGTGATGGCTGCAGTCAGGTGGACCCAGAGGAGCCCATGTTTCCAGGGAAACATGAGATAGCAGCAGATGTGGACCTGGTCTCAGGAGCCCACAGGGTCCTGAGAACTGGATCGTGATCCGTGGGTGGGAGAATGGGTATGGGCCCCCCACCTCCAACCTGCAGACCCACTGCCAGCACTGACCCACATGATGTAGCTTCCAGGACTCCCATCCTGACCACAGCCCCTCCAGGGCCATTTTTGATCGCTGCACATTAGGCCTCAAGGTGTCTCTGTGTTGCACACCATCCACATTCGTTAGGCCTCACCACACCTTGGGGTGCTTCTGGGCACCTCTGCTGGCCTTCCCTAATTAGACATTCTGGAGGAGGGCAAGTGGAGTGGTCAGTAGTGAGGGGTCACCAGAGCTGCCAGGGCAGAAGGGGGCAGAGGCTCAGACCAGGGACAGGTGGCCCTTGGGCACCCAAGGCATTGGGATCTGAGCCTGTTCTAGGTGTCTGAGGGTGGGGGTATCCTAGGACGTGGTCCCCTGGGAAAGGATTTTACAGATCTTAAGTACAATCCCAAGTGTGTGGGCCTTCAGACCTAGCTAGCGGGTAGGGCCTGGATGGGGAGCCCCACCATCAGATGAGCCCACTGGGGTCTGCCTGGGCCTGAGCTGGGCCCCTGGCCACCCCAGGTCCCTTGGTTGTAGGGAGTTGAGGCTTCCGGTACCTTCCTGGGTATTTCCTTCTAGGCTCTGGGACGCTCCCTCGGGATGGCCAAGCAGCCCTTCTGGATGCTGCCCCTGGTCCTGTGGGTCCACTCACCTGCCATCCTGGCCATCACCTCAGCCAGTTGCACCTGGGGAGCCAGGTTTCCGTCTAGTATGGGCACTGTGCCTTGCATGTGGAGGTGGGGGCAGCCGTAGCCACAGCCGCTAGGGCCTCTGGCTCGTCCTGACTGGCAGGTGGGGAAACGGGCAGCTCCACTTTGGCTGCCCTTCGGGTACCCTTTCTACACGCCCAGCGGCATGACCCCTGCCCTGGCTGACCCCCCCCCAGTCCCCACCTTGGCCTGACCCTGGGACTCAGCCTCTGAACTCCATG
This sequence comes from Bubalus bubalis, assembly GCF_019923935.1. Taxonomy (NCBI): domain Eukaryota; kingdom Metazoa; phylum Chordata; class Mammalia; order Artiodactyla; family Bovidae; genus Bubalus; species Bubalus bubalis. The sequence goes on from NC_059161.1 coordinate 30,122,834, forward strand.
GGGGTGGGAGGGGACATCTGAAAGTTTCCCGCTGGACCCCAGGGCTGCAGGTGGCCCCCTTGCGGCTTCAGATCAGTGTCCAGGAGTGTCCTGGGGACCCAGGGGCCTCACCAAGCTCCCAGGAAGTCTAACTGAGGTCAGGCTGTGCATATGTTCCCAAGGCTGCCTGTCCAGAGCTTCTGGGGGCGAGAGGCCCTCCCCATAGGGTGCCCAGACCAGCCCTGAGTGTCCTCTGTCGGCTCCTTCCTCCTTGGCCTCGTCCACCCTGACCTCACCTCTTCCACCAAATATTCTGGTGTTCCCTGGTTTGGATGCAGCCCAAGCTCCAGCCTGGCCCTTCTGGGGTGAAATGTGCCAGCAGTGGCCAATTCCCTGATGTGACTCAAGTACCCCCACCCCTGTCCCTAACACTCTCTTCCCAACTTCTCTGGGCTCCTCTGACAGGCCCCCCACTCCCACAGGGCCTCCATCTCCACAGCAGCTCCCCCTCCCAGTTGGCACTCTGGCAGACTTCCAGCGTCCTTCTAGCCAGTGGCTCCCGGATGTGGGAACCTCAGCAGGACAGCCCTGGCCCAGGCTGCCCCGGGGCAGGAACTGCTGGACATGGAGCCTGATCTGAGAGAGAAGGGAGATCGGCTGGGTGGGTGCCCAGCACTGAGGCCTGGGAGGAGGTCCAACAGGCCAGGAAAGGCCACCACCCTGACAGTTGGGATCTCTGAGGGACCGAAGGCCTGAGCCCAAAGAAATGCCCTCCCATCCTGCAGCCTCTGTGCCTCCAGTTCCCTGCCCCCTTCCATGTGCTCCACAAAGCCTGGAAGGTCAAGGTTGAGAGATCAACAGCCTTTGACAAGAATGGTGACCCTGCAGGTGGTGCCTGTGCCAACAGAGCCTGCACCTGCAGTCCAGAAACCCCGGCCAGTGGGCTGACTCCTGCCCTCAAGTAGATCCTCTGCTCCCGGAGCAGCAGGGCCCAGCCTGGGGTCCGTGCATGCTCAGCTAAGTCCATAGAAACGGGCTCTGACAGCATGCCCACCCCATTGCCCATGGACACACTGGCTTCCAGGCAGATATGCTGGCCACCAAGCCCCACTACAGAGGAGATAGCAGAGGCCTCACAGCCATTGAGACTCCCAGGCAGGATGGGGTCATGCTCCCACGTGTGCCTGGATGCGAAGGGAGCCATGGAGGCAACCGCACACACATGCCTCTGACCAGAACGAGCAGGCCCTGGGCTGCTCTGCTGCTGGGGCAACCACTGCACCTGTCCTGTGCTAGCCTCGCAGCAGTGCCCATAGAGGGCCTGTCACAGCTCCCAGGCTCCAGCCCACAAGGCTGTGTCTGTGTCCAAAGTACCTGCTCAGGCTCTTGGCAAAGCCTGGCCCCGCCTAAGCCCAGGCCCGAGAGGGGGAGGCCCAGAACCAGAGAGGGGACCATGTGCCCACTGGCCTCCGTGGGGCACCCTTGGCCCAGAGCTTGGGCTCCTCCTGCAGGACAGGCCCAGAAGCCTGTCCCCAGGATGTGACGGGTGGGGTGCTGCTGGAGTATGACCCCCCCACACACCCTACAAGTGTGCCAGGGGTAGCCTCAGTGCATCTGGACTCCCCAGGCCCACCCACCCCTCCGTGTTTTGGTGTTGGTTACAAAGAACCAAATAAAGTTTTTGCTAAACCCCAATTTTTAAACAAGTCTGTTTATTGAAAGAATCTGAAAATAGTAATAAGGCTTTCAACATTTAACAAATTTCAAGATATTAACAATATGAAACATTAAGAATTTACTTCAAAAACCCAAAGTTTCCTAGGTCATTCCCCATCATTCTGCAGGACTTGGTCTGCACCTGCTCTGTTGTCTGAATGTGTGACCTGCGTTCTGACCACTCTTCTGGAGCTAAAGCTGGGGGTGTCACCCCCTCAGCCTGTGGGAGGCCTGGTGGGCCACCCTCTGTGCTGGAGCTCGCGGGCAGAGGGTAGGAGCCCATCTCCATCCCAGCACTGGCTGAGCTGCCCAGACAGCCACGTGGGTGGACAGCACTCAACAGACATGTGAACAGTGGCCACGGTGCTGAAGCTGCAGGGCCAGCCCTGGTTCAGATGGGCAGAGCTCAACCTCCTGGCCCCTGGCCCTCCAGAAGTGAGTTCGAGAACGTACAGGCCCTCCATCCTTTCTGGCCAATTTCACAGTTGAAAACGCAGCTCAGAAAGAATATGGTTACTCAAAACCAGGACGCCCGTTAGGCACCAGTAACCAGAGGCCCACTGACCACAACCCTCACCAGACTCCATGCGGGCCCAGCCCCAGGCGGCCGGTCAGCCAGCAATAGAGGCATAGGGGCTAGAATGACAGACGTGCCCTCAAAGCCAGGCCCCTGGGGAGAAGCCAGAGCAGCAGCAGTGCCTTCCTGGCCCACCAAGTGCCAGACCCTCTGAGCAGAGCCACCCAGCTCTCTAGATGGCCACTTGGGCAGCACAGAATGGTCCCACTTCACAGCACAAGCCCTCCCGCAGAAATCTCACAGTGTGTACAAGAAAATCTGTACGTAAGCACTCTCAGAAAAGTTTAAAAGAATCTCTAAAAAGTAGACACAGGATTGAAAACACCTTCCAGGGTGGGGAGGCACGCCCCTGCTTCCCGAGGAATGTGTGTGGTCCGACCCCTGCCTGCCACGGCATCACCGGAAGCAGGGAGGAGACCAGGCCTGGGGACCGAGGCAGGAGGCCCGGCAGATTCAGGATGAACGCCGAGCTGGGGAGTCGCTCTCGGCACAAACTCCCCCCAGTGGCTTTCAGGGACGTTGTGAAGCTGAAGGGAGATTTTTGGCCGTGAGACATTTATTTTCAAGACTGTAGGATAGACCCGTTCATTCTGATCCCCTCTCAATTTCAACAGACTGATTCGTGGAAGTTTGCTGACAAGGAATCACAAGGAGCCCACCACCCAACTCAGCAATCCCCAACTGGACTGGGCTCTGACTGCTTGCCTGGTGGGTGTGCCTGGGCTGACTTCAGAGCTTGTGTGGCCTGCTCACTGGCTTGCTTAGAAATGCAGAAAAGTCAGATTTAAAATGTTAAAAACAACTGATCTGGTCGACACAAGGCAGACTGCAGGCCCTTCCTCTGGCCAGAGACAAGTGGTGCAGGGCCTGTGACGTTCACAGAGCACAGACAGGGCACCGGCCTAGCTCCCCGCCCGCTCCTCCCCGCCCTCCTCGTCCACGTCCTCCTCGTCCTCCGGGAAGTGGGCCTGCTTCTTCCGCACATTCCAGTGCAGACACTGCGCCAGGCTCTCGAACCAGTCGCTCACGGGGTCGCGAACGCAGATGGAGGGAAGAGGGTAGCAAGAGGTCGTGATGCTAATGCTGCAGCAGAAAGCAGATGAACATAGCCCCTCCTGGAACTGAACCCCGTCACGGAACCGAGCCCCCTTGCCACCCACTGAGCAGGACCCTCGACAGCCTGGCTGGTGGACCACCTTAGCTCTGCTTGTACCATCTGCCGTGCAGCCTGGCCCCATGTCCTCTGATGTCATGGGCACCTGGCCATTTTCCAGTCTGGCCCTGAAGACAGCCAGGCTAGGGGCTCAGTGGTGCTGTTGTGCCCCCCGGACAGAGACGTGGACCCCCTCACTCCACCCAGGTCCGTGAAGGGGACCCCCGGGCAAGGCGGTGGGAAGATAAGGAGCAGGTGCAGCTGGCAGGGTGCCATCACCCAGACAGAGGTCCACAGCTTACAGCCACCTTGGGCCCACCTGCCCTGGCCACTGCACCCCACAGTCCACACACCTGTCTCCGTGGCGGATCTCCTGTCTCTTTCGTCCATCGAAAGATACCCATGCAGTATTCCTTGCCTCTGGTGACAGCATGATCTGAAGGGTCAAGCAGCACACATGTAGGGGGCTCAGAGGACTCGCAGATGCATTCTGAGCACAGCTAAGTGCCACGGACCCCACCCTGGGGCACAGCAAGGGCCAGGAGCAACCTCAGAGGCAACACAGTGCCCACCACATGAGAAGGTCAGCTCCAGGCCGTGAAGTCACTGCACTATGCAGACACCAGCCAGAGGGTACAGAGGCCCACAAGGCACAGAGGCCTGGAGCTGTGTCCGTCAGATGTAGCCCTGCCCGCCAAGGTTCACACCAAGGACGTGCTGGCCCGGGGTGGCCTGTAGCAGGGAGCTCGGCCCAGGGAAAAAAGAGGTGGATGTAGAAGGGCAGTGAGGCCAAACACCAGAATATGGCCCCAGGGACGTGCCAGGCAGCAGTGGTTAATTGCCTGAGGGCCTCCCCACCCCGACTGTCCCCACCCACTCAGGCTGAGAGCCCCGCCCCGCCGACCAGACCCTCTGGGGCACAGGACACATGACGAAAGGCCAGAGTGGACAAAGTCCCTCCCGCCCCCAGCAGGGCAGGCAGACAGCCCCACAAGGGCTCCAACAGACAAGGGTGGGGGCTCTGACCTTCAGCTCAACCCCCGCGGGCACCACAATGGGCCGAAAGGACAGCGAGTGGGGGCAGATGGGTGTGACCATGATGGCGGGCACGTTGGGGTGGATCATGGACGCGCCCGCGGCGGCCGCATACGCCGTGCTGCCCGTCGGGGTGGAGACGATCACGCCTGCGGGACACGCTGCAGGTAAGGCTAGGGCACTGCCCCCACACCCCACCCCCGGGCAGGCCCGATGCCCACCTACCATCGCCCTGTACTGTGGTGATGAGGTGCCCATCCAGGTAGACGTCCACGTTGGACAGGTAAGAGGAGGGGCCTCTGTCAATCACCACCTCGTTCAGGACCTGGGGCCGAGGGCACTGCACACTGAGCAGGCAGGGCAGCGCATGGGCTGCTCCCAGGCTCCCTAGGAGGTCCAGCCCAAAAGCCCCTGCCCTGCACCCCCTGCCCGAGGGCAAGGCCCGGCACCTGGTGGGGGGAGGGGCGGGCCCACAGACCTGGTACTGCACAGCCTGCTTCCCAACCTCCACGTCCAGGCCTGCAGCCAGCACCCCGTTCTCGCTGATGCCATTGGGGACAGCCACCTTCTTCCCTCGGGGCTCCTTCACGACCCTGACCTTCAGCCGGCTCCGGAGAACAACAGCTGCATTCCCTGGAGGCCAGCAGGGGTCACACCCAGGGAAGTCAGCAGGTGGGGGCAGTCATGCCACAGAAGAGGTCCCCACTCCCTTGACCAGGGACCCCCTCCCATCTTCACACAAATAGAGGGTGACACCCTGGGCTCCTGTGGAAATCAATCCATTGCTGCGCGACACAGACGGCAGCTGAACTGTGGTGGCTTCAGCTCCTCTCTGAGGACAAGGTGTCTGACCTTCAGAATCAGAGTCCTCTGAGCCCCAAACACTCAGTGCTGTTCTCAGCATCATTAAAAACCTCCCAAACCAAGCAGGATGACTATCCCACATGGGAACTGCTCTCAGGCTCAGGAACATTCCAACTCACCCTGTATCACCTGAGTAACTTGCGACTGAAAGTTCTCGAAGTTGAAGGGGGTCAGGAAGCCCAGGGAGCCCAGATGGAATGCCATAACTGGAGGCACGCTACCCTGCGAGCCAATGAGACAAGTCACTTGTTGGCCAGTCCACATGGAAGGCACGCGAGCACTAGCCCAGATGGACCTGCGCCTGGACGGTCCCTGGGAGGGCTGGGGGGTGGGGGGAGGGGGCGGTGCTGACACACAGGGCTTAGGGTCAGCCAGAAGCCTGGGAGCCAGAAGAACAGCTGGAGAGCTGACGAGAAACGGGGGCAGGGGGACCACCCACTGGCCACAGAGGACAGGAAGGCGTGGCAGGGCAGGACATGGGGGCTCTGACACACACAGGCCATGCCCAGCAGGCTTGGGAGGGCAGTGAGCCCCCACAGAGATGCCAGGCAAGAGCACAGGCAGCCGGGGCAGGAAGCCTAGGGTGGGACTCGGGTCCCACCAGGTGGCTCTGCAGCCACTTCCGCCGAGAAGGCTCCCAAGGGAGAATGAGAGCTCTGAGCAGGTGGGACATCCCAGGACCCTCAACCTTGGCCTCTGCCAACTGCTACTGCCCCAGGCCCTGCTGGACTCCACCCTCCTGCCCAACTGGCTCCCTCTCACTCCCAGGTGTCGCTCTGGGGGCCCGCCCAACCTCCTAACACACCCTGGCAAGGTCCCTCCCCCGCAGATCCCTGCCATCTGCAGCCTCCACAGTCCCTTCCCCACCATACCTCCCAGTCAGCCTGGGGCTACTGCTCTCACCTGCCCCTGACTCTTGGCCCCCTCACTCAGCCCACATGCCAGCTCTCCCAGGGGTCGCCCTCCTCCCAGCCCAGCCTCTGGGCCCTCATGCGCCATCAGCTGGCCTGGCACAGCTTCCAGCACCCACAGCAGTCCCAGTTCCGTGTCCTATCACCTGCAGCCCTATGGCCTCAGGCAACTGGGGCCTCACCTGGAAGAGGGAGGAAGCGTATAGAAGGGTCCCGTCGCCCCCCAGGCAGATGATGAGGTCAATCTGATTGGAGATGTCATCGTAATCTGGAAGACACAGGAGACGTCAAGCACCCCAACTGCTGGGCATGGGGCAAGGCAGGGGTACCAGAGGTCCCACCGGGTTGGGGGCAGCATCCTGCCACCCAGGGACAACTTGCCTTCTCTGAAGGTGCAGAACTTCCTCTTCACTGGCCCAAAGTGATCATCGCTCAAGAGGGCAGGGTCTTCCAGAACCTTCTTCTCCACATACACGATCATGTTGTTCTCCTAGAAGGACATGGTGGCGTCAGCCCCACCAAGAAGATAGGTCAGGGCGCTGGTCTTCTAGAAGCCTCCTTCTGCGTCTCAGGCTTTTCTGATGGCGTCAGGGAAGAGGGGCACGATTCCTCTGTCTCTCAGATGCAAAGTGCCTTTGTTGCGCTCACAGTACACACTTCTGAGCTCCTGTGTCTGGCTTACGAAGCCTCCTGACTTGAGCGGATGGGAAGAGAGCCTGGAGCCCGTCCCCACTCACCTCCATCAGGTACGCGCAGAGCTCCTTGAAGGGCTGCAGCAGGCTGGCGTCCCGGATCTTCTTGATGACGAGGACACTCTTTGGGGACTTGTTCCACGTCAACCGCTGGCTGGCAGGGTCTTGGATGTGCCTTTGAGGGGAGAGGAGCACTCACATGGGCCCCAGGCTGACCCGCTGGCACCTGCACAGTATGGAGACCCTCCCCATAACCGGCCGTGCCCCTGCCTGAGGCTCCTTCAGGACGAGGCCCACACAGGGACCTGCTCAGAGGACGTCCCACGTGCACCCAGACCAGCCAATAGAGACTTGGGCTGCCCGCTGACCCAGGTCCACACGGCTGTGTGACCAGCTCAGTGGACCTTCACCTCCACAGTAAAAGCCTCTTTTAAAGCCAGTGGCGGGATCTGGAGCAGTGAGACTGTGCCGTGTGATTTCAATCGCGAGGACATGTCACCACGCGTGTCGAGGACCCTGATATGAAGAGGACTCTGGTGACGACGATGCGTCAGTGTAACTTCATTGTTTGTCACACATGCACTGGCTTCGGGGATGATGATGGAGGGGAGGCTGGGAGGAGTGCAACAGGGAGCTCTGCACCTTCTTCTCACTTTTGCTGTGAACCCAAAACTCCTCAAAAAATTAAAAAAAAATCAAACCAAAAGAAGTCAGCTGGGCCTGCCTGCCAACGACAGCTCCAAGAGTCCCGTGGCACCCAGCCTCGGTCACCGGGTGCAGGGCCTGGTATGGTCTGTGGGCAGGTCCTCCCCCAGGGGCAGGGGTGTCCAAGGCCGGGCCCTCATGTGGGGGCGGGCCCCCAGGCAGCACCTCTGCCTGTTGGGAAACAGCCCTGAGGACTGCAGGCCATGGAAACGGCCTTTCTGACGCAAGTTCCCCAACCAAGACACTTGCTCCAGATCACGCCCCATGGCCGGTACCTCCCTGAGAACCTGTTGGCCCCACCAGCAACTTCCCACACCATGATACCAACCACTAAACAGGTGGGTCCCTGGCTGCAGGCTGTCACTGACTAACCATCACTCACCCTCTCCAGGCGTTTCTGCAAAGGAGGGGGTCACTCATGGCCCTCTGCCGGCATCTCTGCCAGGCTGGGTCAAACGCGCAGCTTGGTGGAGGGTGGTGCTGGGTGCCCAGCATCTCGGTTGTGCTTCACTAACGGCGGAAGTGCGATGCACCCCAGCCACCCCAAGACTCCCCAAGTGTGCACTGGCACCATAACCCCACTGTCTCCTCAAAACTGAAAGCAAAACATAAAGTAAAGTGACTTGCTAAAGGCTGCATAAAACAAGTGCAGAGCTTCCTAAAATGAAAACTCAAACCAAACAAATTGTATTTGATCTTACTGCTCACACCATCCTCTTGTCCAATCGCCTCTAACAGTGAAGCGGCCAGACCTCAGACAACTGCTCCTCACCAGCTGGCCGCTGAGCTCTGCCACCCTGGGCGGTCAGGACGGGCCCTGTCCAGCTGCAGACAACAGCACTGGGCTGCGGAACCGGCTTGGCCCATGGGAGGGGCTTACACGTGGAGGGCGGGCACTTGCAGGCCTCTCGTCACTCCACCTGGCCCTGGGCCTAGAAGGAGGGCAGATGGAAGTCTGCCTGGTTGGTGAGGTAGACGTTGAAGCCCCCTCCCCACTGACCAGGCAGCTGAGGCTCACAGCCCCTCCAGATCTGTGAGTCAGCCACGCCCAGCCAGAGCCACTGTAGTGCCATCAGCTCGGTCTTGGGCGCCAACTGGTCACTCAACTTCCTGTTGGGTCATTGCAAAGAGGGATACTGACCCCTCCCAAGGAGGCTCTGGGTGCCGGACAGCTTAGCCACACACCCAGTGAGCCACAGTTTCAAAAGCTGAAGGCGTCAGATGTTAGTAATTCCACACGTTTCAACATAACAGAAAACACGCACTCACTGGTGAGATATGAGACAACCAAGAAGAAGATAAGACTCTCGTAATCAGCTCCTCTACACTGTCAGGGGAGAAGTCAGGTTAGCACACAACCCCTGCCCCTGGCCAGGCTGTAGGAGGGGCAGGGACCACATGGGTAAGGGATCCCACCCTACCAGGGTGCTCAGCCCATCTGACTGAGCTGAGCCAGGGCCAGGGGGCAGAGAAAGTTGCTTGCTCAGCCCTTGACACTTCTGGGGCACCTGCTCCTCTGCCTGGAGCACCCTACAACCCCACCTAACCTTGGGGAACAGCTCAGATGCCGCCCTGAGACCCCACCCAAGGGCTGTGAGGGCAAAGCACACACACCTGGGCTGCTATGGGCTGGGTAGGGCGGCAACAGCCAGTTATGGTTGGATGGCCAAGGGCCACCAGGGTGCGCTGAGGCCGGGCTGTGAATGACGAGGAGGGTGCGGCAGTGCAGGGCTGGGACGCAGGGAGGGGGGGTCTGGGCAGCCAGTGAAGGTCACACAGGGCAGGCACACAGCAGGGTGCAGCCAGGCGAGGGGTTTTGGGGGCCAGCTGCTAGTGTGGCTGCTGTGCTGGGTGTGGGCCTTGGCCTACCCCCCATAGAAGTTAAGCCTCCACAGCTCCCTCGAGGAGGGGGCACAGATGGTCTATGCAGCGGGCAGCCCACCACCAGGCCTGACAGCAGAGCTGGTTGGAATTCTGCTGCTTCCTCACCAAGCTCTGGTGGCCGGAGCCATTTGCGTGTCTTTTCCCTAAGACAGAACACACAGAGCCAGCAGACGACAGCCCCTCTCTGGCATGTCCAGTGCCAGAAGGCGGCACAGGACGGGTACAGAAGACAGCCTAGGCCTAAGTGTCTGCGAAATAACCCAAACTGCTTAGTTTTTAACTAGTTTCTCAGGTGGCGGGTGTTGCTAAAATGCAGGGCTTATCTTAAAAAAAAAAAAAAGCTATGCCCACAAGGCGGGACTCAAACAAGTCAACTCAGATTTTCAAAAAACACCTCAGATTTTCAAAAAACACCAACTGACATGTCTGCATTTCAACAGTAATGAAGAGAAACACATGTGAATCACCAGATGCATCAGCGTGCAATACGCTATTTTTTCTCCTTGAGTTTTTCCTGTTGAAGCTCCTATGGCCCGAGGAGCAGGCCCCACCACGTTCTCATCCTTGGGAGTCGGGGACATTGCCACGTGGCTGCCAGGCCCATGCCCTGCTCCCTGGAGCATCAGAACCTCCCATAGCTCCCCATCCCCGTGGAGACCCCCGTTGACTCACATGATGGTCTGGGGATTCTGCAGCACGCAGGCCTTTGGTCCAAACGTGGTCACTGGGCACGGCCCGTGCAGGGAGCGGGTCCTCCTGTGGAAGAGGATGCAGGGCGGGCCCTCAGTTGCTGAGAGACACGCATGCGGACGAGGCACTGGCTCTCAGACTCTCTGCCATCTTCACTCCAACAGCCTGAGCACCGCCGTCTGCCAGCACCCGAGCAACGGTCCCAGAACACTCACCTGATCCCCAGAGCTGCTCTGAGGGCAACATGCTGTGGCAACGCCCTCAGAGGGGGCTCCCAGAAACTCCTTACAACAAAGGACCCAAACCGGGGCAGGCACCCGGGCCCCACCCTAGAAAAAGGGGATGTACCATGGGGCGCAGGCCTGCGGCTCTGAATTCTTGTCCAGGCAAGTCTACTTGAGGACCAGTTGTTGGGCCTGTCCTTGGGAATTAAGACCTCAGATACCATCCCCCAGCTATCCAGGTTCTAACAAAACGCCCATGCTGAGTTGTCGTGTCGATGAAGAAGACAGCACTTAAGTGGCTCAGCATTTCCAGCCACAACCGAATCACAGGGCACCGTGGCCAGCACACGTCCCAGGGATGACACCGCTTGGTGACCTTCCCTGTCCTCCCCTCAAGGTCCAGCGCCGGTCCTTGGGAGCCATGTGGATGCCCCACGGAGACAGGGCGGAGGTGTGTCCACCCTCACGCAGAGTGCCAGCTCCAGAGGCTTTGTGGTCCTTTTGGTTATTTTTTTAAAATTTTTGGCCACACCATATGACTTGTGGGATTTTAGTTCCCTGACCAGGGATGTATGCCACCTCCCCACTGGACCACAGGGAGGTCCCCTCATGGTCCCTTTCTGCACCAAAAATACTGGCACAAAGACAGCCAAACACAGATGGCAAACTTGCTTTCGTGTCTGCCCATCTCAAGGCTCAACAAATGCCAAATCCCCACACGGACAAGGCAGATTTCCTATTGTCTTGTGAAGGGCAGCCAAGCCCGGGAGAGTCGGTCTGGTCAAGGGCTCCCCCAACTCCCCAGCTCAAGAACATGCAGGAACGGCCACCGGCCACGGCCTGGCCTCTGGGGAAATGCTGTTCACAGCAGGTTTCTCTAAGTCTGCATCACAGTCAACCTTTGAGAGCAGCCACCTCTGACCTGCTGCCACTGCACCAAGTTCAACGTTCTCTGAAGCAACGCTCTCTGAAGGGAAAGGGCGGGAACACCCCACCCCGCAGATCCGGCAGCCAAGGTCACCCGCCCGCCCGCTGACTCTGACACAGGAGGGTGACACAGCTGTTCACATGGGAGCTTCTCAGGCCCTGCACCCATGGCAGTGCTGGCTAGGACAGCTTCGCCCTGGACTTGAGCGACATTCACATGGCCGAGGCCGGCACAGCTTCCCCACCCCTCACTGTGTGCCCAGAGCCTGGGGCCACACTGGGCGGCACCCCCACACCTCAGCCTCCACAGTGAGGATGGGCATTAGGGAGGGGGGGTTGGCTGGGAGTGCCCTCTGGGAGGCCATGCCAGCCAGCACAACCCCCTCCTGCCTCCTGAGCACCCCCACAGGCCCAGGAGGCCAGTACCTGAACTCGCGGGCGCTGGCCAGGACAGGCGCAGCCGACAGGCTGCGGGACTTGGCGCGGCCCCGGAGTGGGTGCCCCGGGCCCCAGTCCTCGTCCCCATGGCACGCGGAACAGCGGTACGAAGATGCCTCTGCACTCGGCTCCTTGTTCCCGTTGACTTTTTCTTGTTCCATTTCTGCAGTTGATGGACGTGGAGGACTTTGGCCCGAAAACCCAGGATGCCTTGATTTAATAAAATAAATATTATTATTGTTCCAATGAAATAAAGTAAAGCAATGTACACACACACCTACACCCCTCATCAGGGAAAATGGCTGAAGTCTAGCCTACCCAGTCTGGGAAGTCTGTTTTCGTCCCAAAGGCACTTAACAACTCCGGAATCTACCTGTGGTTTTCCATGAATCCAGAGGGCTGGGAGTCCAAGAGTAAGGTACCAACCAGCAGCCTAGCACACAGGCACATGCTGGGACCTTGATGAGAGAATTAACGGTCACACGGTACCTCTAGTCCAGAAAAGGCTGGGTGAGCATGACTGAAGACCAACCACGGGCACACACTGCACCCTCGTCCTGCAAACAAAGCCACGCTTTCCTCCAGTGCCGATCAAACACTTGCCCAAACTGACTTATTTGGTCCTCAAAGAAAACTTCAATTTCCAAGAGCTTCATCTCCCAACCACACGCAGTAAAGCAGGAAAAGATGGAAGCAGACACAAAACAACAGTCCTTGACCAGATGGAAACATCTCAACTTCTTCCTAAGCCACTGAGGGCTCATAACCGCACCCATATCCATGTGACGCTGCAGCCAAGAGGGAGCGCGAGCCCAGTCCACGTGCCCATCCAGACCCACATGATGTTACAGCAAAGAGGGAATGCAGGCTGGGTCCACACGCCCACCCAGCTGCCCCCAGGTCCTTGAGAACAGCGGTCAGCAGCCAAGGCCTCGTCAGAGAGCCAGAGCAGGAATCAAATGAGCCTAAGAGAAGTGACAGAAATACGGCAGAAACCAGAGTGCCGACAAGTAGAAAGAGCAGAGCAGAGCTTGGGCATAAACCACACGAAGAAGCCAGTTTGGATGATGATGGAAAGAGCTACACTCTGAGAATTTGGGCCGAAAGGTCATTTTCTTAGGAAAGCACTGACTAACGGGAGAGGCCTGGCCTTGCTGCTGGGGCCATGGGACCTGCCCGTCCTCCCGCTCAGAAAGGCCCAGCAGCTCAGCCTGCCTCATGGCTCACGACACCCTGAGGGCAAGGGAGGGGAATGGGGCAGGACCATAAGGCAGGCGCGGGCATCAGAAGGGACAGCGCAGGGGCCACAGAGAAGCCTGGGGCCTCTACAATGAGGCTGAAAGTGAGGGCCCCTGAGTCCCCTGCCTCCGCACGCACTTTACAATCACATCAGGAGCTTGCGAAATACTAACTCCCACACGGGACCCAGACCAAAGGCTCCAGCAGTCATTAAAAGCTCCTGAGCCAGGGCGTTCCCAGGTGGCTCTGTGTTTTCACTGCCAGGGCCCAGGTTCAATCCCTGGTCAGGGAACTAAGATCCCCCAAGCTTTGTGATGCGGCCAAAAAAAGAAGAAAAATAAAAGAAAGAAACTGAAGCTTAAACATACCATTTACAGTAGCACTAAGATATAAGACATGTAGGGATGTTGTTGGCAAAAGGAGAGTGAGCCTTACTTCCAGCTGTAAAATCAGTCAGTCACGGAGTGTAGCACGTACCATGGTGACTCCAGTCAGTGATACTGTTGTGCTTATTTGAAAGGTGTTGAGAGGGAAGGTCTTCAAAGTTCCCATGAGAAAAAAGCCTGGTGATTAAACGTGGTGACAGACTTGCTGTGGTGGTCACTTCACCACACATACAAATACTGAGTCACTAGGTTTCATGCTCTACCTCACTTTCCAAGCACCGTGGACACAACTGAAAGGAAACAAGTCGGGAGAGACATGCCATGTGCACAGACCAGAGAACACGATATCGTTAAGATCTCAAGTCTCCCCAAGCCCAGCCTTTTCTATCAGAAGTAACAAGCTGATTCTAATATTCAGCTGGAAACTGGAAACTTAAAAGGACCGAGAATAGCTAAAAAAAAAAAAAAAAGCCCTGTTGGAGGACTAATGCTACCGGATCTGATGACCTGCTATAAAGCTGCCGCAACCAGACCGTGTGGTACTGACACAGAGACATACACGTAGACAAAGGACACAGACGACAGTCAGGGCTTCTCAACAGAGGTGCCGAGGAGAGTCAACAGGGAGAGGACAATCGTTCCTCCAAAACGTTCCAGGTAAATCCCACAGCCACACCCAACACTATGAAGTTCAGTTCTCCTCACAAGTTGGCAAAGGTCAGCTCATGATGGATCATACACTTAAATGTAAGAATAAAAGCTATAAAACTTTCAAAAAAAAGCACTAGAGAAAATCTTCATGGCCATGGATTTGGCAAAGATTTCTTAAATAGGATACAAAAAGTACAAAGTTTAAAACCTGACAAACTGAATTTCACTAAAACTCAAATCTTGTACCCTTCATAAGACACTATTAAGAAAATGAAAATATGAACTGACAAAAATCTTAATGAAAATATGAGATCGACCAAAAAATATTTGCTAAATGTATATATGACACAGAACTTGCTTCCAAAATATATAAAGAATTATTAAAGCTTAGTAAGAAAACAACTCAATTAGAAAACAGGCCAAAGATACCAACTTTGGGCAACTTCCCCAAGATACATTGATTGCATCTTGAAAAGCACATGAAAAGATGCTCAACATCCTTAGTCACTGGAGAAATGCAAATTAAAACCAGGAGACATCATCTCACACCTACGGAGAATGGCTAAAATGTAAGAAAACTGACCACGCCAAGTGTCCCGGAGCCTGAGGAAGAAATGGAACCCTCAGACAGTGCTGGTGGAATGAAAACGGGGCAACCAGTTCGGAAAACAGTTTGGTGGTTTCTTAAAATGTTAATTAAGCATGGTTCCGCCATCTGCTACAGCCCTTCCACTCTGAGACATTTACCCAACAGAAGAGAAAGCATGGTCACACAACTTGTCGAGACACCTCACCCGTGACACGACCATCCCTCAGATCTGTACTCAGATGCCACCTGCTCAAGAGAACAGGTATCTCCTGCTCCTACCCACCGGTGCCCAGTTCCTTTTCTCTGCAACCCTGACCACCACCTGCTGCTGAGTTCCTCTTCACAGGGGTCTGACTTCCTCGCAGCCCGAGAAGCAACGCTGCAGAAACTCTGCCATTTCTTGGGCCTGACTTCACGTGATCACTACTGGCCAAGGGGAGATGACACGCTGGCAGCTAACAGTTCAAGCCTAGAGCTCGGGAACATGCGGGGCTGGGCTCTGTCAGCACACGGTAACGCTGACAACCATAGAACCAGACAGGCTCTCAGGACTGAACCCGGGGCACACCAAATGGATGGGTCTGGATAAGAGTCTGGGGGAATCCTGGAACACTTAGTGGAGGACACAAGAGTGCTAGGGTGCTGGGACGGAGAGCCCAAGGCGGCATCAAGTGCTAGGAGATGAGGACAAGACCACCAGCTGTGGGGTCGGATGGGAAGAGGGCAGAATGAGTTCACGAGTCTGGCCACACAGAGAGGTCACGATGCCTGAAAGGACACAGGACAAAGTCGCAAGAAATACAAGAAGGCATGTTTGGGCTCAGTTAATATACAAAAGCTATGTACACATTTCCCTAGTTTCAGTAAAAACTACCCAAGATAAAAACGCAATCACTAACCTCATTGCTTGCCTTCTCTTGCTGGCCCTGCCCTGACTGTCCCACTCATGTGTATCACTTAATGCCCACGAGGACCCCACAAACTGCTGTAATGGACCATGAATTCACAACTTTAAGAGGAAATATTGTTTTAAAAAAAAACAAACAAAAAACTTGCTTTAAACTGTTCCAAGAGGCCTGGTAGTGGCTTCACTCTGAGACCTGGAAAAGGGGGTTGCAGAGGGTGAGATGGTTGGATAGCATTACCAACTCAGTGGACATGAATCTGAGCAAACTCCGGGAGATAGTGGAGGACAGAAGAACCTGGCATTCGGTAGTCCATGGGGTCATAGAGTCAGATATGACTTAGCCAGTGAACAACAATAACATAAAGAATAGCTGTCACAGTGTAGGAGTGTGGTTGCTTACCCTGGCCTAGGACAACCAGCCACAGGGAAGAGCAGGCCAGGGAGGCCAGGATCATAGTGCAGGAGTGTGAACACTCACTCCAGGCCAGGATGATCAGTGAGCAGCAGACCCAGCGCCCACACTGCCGGGCCCTGTCCAAGCACTTGACTCAAACTGCCTGACTTGTCCTCGCAAGGAGCTGCATGGGGGTGTCCAGGAGACCAAAGCCCAAGGTGACACAGTGAGGAGGGCAGAGCTTGCATCTGGGCCCCTGGCACAACCTCAGTGATACAGACGACGCGACCCAGCAGAAAGGCCCAGGGTCCTGGGAGAAGAGAGGACCCTTCCCGCCTCATGTTCTGGAAAAGAGGCCTTTGATGTAGCCCCTCCTGAATGACAAAAAGGTTCTCTCAGGGCACACACCCCAGGCTCCAGTAACACGTAAGATCAAGAGACAATGATTATAGGCAGTGATGTTAGAACCCTGGCCAAACAGAACATGAAGACCACTATCCTGGCACTGCACCAGCTGCAAGAACCTGAAACCTGCTTGCCAGAAAAGCGAAAAGTCTAAGTTGCTTAGTCGTGTCTGACTCTTTGCGACCCCATGGACTGTAGCCTGCCAGGCTCCTCCATGGAATTCTCCAGGCCAGAATACTGGAGTGGGTAGCTGTTCCCTTCTCCAGGAGATCTTCCCAAACCAGGGATTGAACCCAGGTCTTCTGCATTGCAGGCAGATTCTTTACCGTCTGAGCCACCAGCCTGCCTTAAAGCCAGCTGAGCCTGCAGGTGATGCGGCAATCCTAGGGCTGTGTGGAAAACTCTACCATTCCAAGAAAACACAGAAATAACTATCCAGTTAGAGTAGTACAATCCTGAGAAGGTGTGGACGAAGATGCACGTGATATGGTAATCCTAGGAGGGTGTGGAAAATTCTATCACCCCAAGAAGACACAGAAGCAACTATCAAGTTAGATTACTATAATCCAGTTAGATTACTATAATCCTGAGAAAATACAGACAAGGAAGTAATTAAATCCTACGATGCTGAAATTTTCGTCTTATAACTGATTATATAATCATTGGATTTTTACATACTTGGTTTGCTATTATGGGCAATATATTCATTCAAAAGAACAAATCATTCTTCAAAATAATTCTCATCTAAATGGCTGAGATGAATTTATGTCTGTTAACAATGTTTCAAATGCTGCCCCCATTCCCACCAGGGACCTCCACCTACAAGCAGTGCAGGACCTTCTGAGCTACTCATTGACCAGGGCCCGAATTTCTCCAACAGCCTCTCAACCGACCCTGGGACAAGTGCTGAGATGTCATTTCTTCTGCAGCTAAGTATGCCAGTGATGCCGTCTCAGCTTCTGCTTGCAGTTTAAGAATTACATCCACTGACTCTCAGCGTAATGCGTTATTTGATGCATCCTCAACACGGACACAAAACAGAATGTTTAAAAAGGATCGATCGACACCAAGTGGGGCGTATCTCAGGAACGCAAGGCTGGCTCAGTCAGTGTAACCCATCTCACATACACCAGCTGATGGGCAAGAAACTGGAAAAAATTCAACACCCAACGGTGGTAAAAATTCTCAGCAATTAGGAATCAAGGGTAACTTCTTCAGCTTGGTAAGGAGCACCTACAAAAAAGCTAACCACTATATTAACTTGATGGTGAAAATGTAAGACTGGGAGCCAGGCAAGGATGTCTGTTCTGACCACCCTTAATCAGCACAGCTCTGCGTGTGTGAGTCACGGCAACAGGCAAAAAAGGCACCTGGAGTTAGAGACGGTGCCATCTACAGTCACTGAAAAGACACCTGGACAGAATATAGCAAAATGCACAGAGGACTTGTATGCTGAATTGTATTTTAAACACCCTGATGAAAGAAATCAAAGAAGATGTAACTGAGAGATGCCCTTAATCATGGATCAGAAGACTCAATGCAGCAGAGATGTCAGTTCTCCCCACATGGATCTACAGGGTTAGTGTGATTTCTACACAAATCCCAGCAAGATTTCTTGGTAGATACGGCCAAGTTTATTCTAAAATGTATGTGTAAAAAGCAAACATCCTTTTTTTTTTTTTAAGAAGGATAAAGGGAGATGAATGACTCTGAAGACTTCTCTTTAGCTGTAATAGTCAAGACTGTGGCCTTGGGGGAGGGCAGATACAAGTCAATGAAGAGAGAGCCCAGAAACACAATCACACAAACACACTCGATTAATTTTTGACAAATGTACATAAGCAGTTCAAGGAAGGAAAGACAATTTTTTCAACAAAGGGTGCTGGAGTCATTCACATCTATAGGCAAAAAAAGTAAACCTCGGCCTAACCTTCACACATGACACAAAAATTAACTCCACATAAACTAGAAAGCCTTCATAAAAAAATACATTAGAGGGGATTCCCTGGTGGTCCAGTGGTTAGGGCTGCAAAGCTTTCACTGCTGAGGGCACAGGCTTGATCTCTGGTCAGGGAACTAAGGTCCAGCAAGCCACATGGTATGGCCATGAATAAATACACAAATAAATAAAATGCAGGAGAAAGTTTTGGGGACCTAAAGTTAGACAGAATCTTTTTTGTACATGATATAAAAAGCACACTTCATAAAAGATAAAAAAAAATTGGTAAACTGGGCTTCTTAGAAACTTGCTCTGTGGAAGACCCTGTTAAGAAAGCTCCCCCGCCCCCCACAAAAAATATCAAGCTATAGACAGAAAATATTTTCAAACTAGATATCCAACAGAAGATCTGTACCTATAAAATAGCAAAAACTATCAAAATTCAACAGTAAAAAACAGACAGTCCAATTAGAAAGTGGACAAGAGATGACCAGACAGATGAGATGCACCCATGGTAAAGAAGCAGGTGAAAAGATGCTCCATGCGATGGGCCAGAAGGAACTGAAACCACAATGAGATGCCACTGCACACTGACCAGAACAGCCAGACAACTCAGCGCTGGAGAGGTCGCAGAGCAACGCCTGCTCACACACCACCCGGGACCAGAACACGGCCAGACACTCTGGAAAGGGCTGACACCGTCTTATAAAAACTAAAAACTAAACAGACAGCCTAGCAAGTCCACCTGGGCATTCACCCCGGAGAAACACTGATGCTCACAGAAAAACCTGCACCTCAACATTCACAGCAGCTTTTAATTTGCAGCAGCCAAACACCACAGACAGTCCAAGAATCCCCACTGGTGAGCGTGTCAGGCCATCAGAGGGAGTGGACATGGACTCCGAAACCAGCTGGGTGACCCCAGGCTGACTGCAGGGCAAGGAAGTCAGCCCCCAGGCTGACTGCAACCCCCCTGACAGTCCAAGCATCCCCATTGGTGAGCAGGCCCGGCCATCAGAGGGAGTGGACATGGACTCCGAAACCAGCTGGGTGACCCCAGGCTGACTGCAGGGCAAGGAAGTCAGCCCCCAGGCTGACTGCAGGATAAACGTTCCCATTTACACAACTCGCTTTTCATTCTTTCTTTCTTTCTTTCTTTTTTGGGGCATACCACGCAGCATGTGAGACCTTACTTCTCCACCAGGGCCCCGTGAAGTGGAAGCTCAGAGTCCTAAGCACTGGACCACCAGGGAAGTCCCTTACATGACTTTTCTTGACATGACTAAACACAAGCGCATGGAGAACAGATCACTGGTGGCCAGGGAGTGTGGGGAGCCTGGGGTGGGCTCCCTAGGTGACACCAGCTCTGAGTCTGTGGTGGCAGCCACACAGCTGTGCCCCGGGAAAGTGGTGAACCCCAGCAAGGGGTGTGACGGAGGTGCCAGGGTTCACGTCACTGTGCCACGGATATGGGGA
The DNA here is from genome assembly GCF_019923935.1 of Bubalus bubalis. Lineage (NCBI taxonomy): Eukaryota > Metazoa > Chordata > Mammalia > Artiodactyla > Bovidae > Bubalus > Bubalus bubalis. The sequence continues at coordinate 30,142,615 of NC_059161.1, forward strand.
TAAGTGCAGGCGTTCCTCTGTATTGTTGTTCACAACTTTCTGGGAGTCTAGAATTATTTCAGTTCATTTTCAAAAAACATCTGCACTGGGAAGTTTTAACAGAAAAGTGTTGGAGCATAATAACCAAGATAAAGAACTTCCCCAGGAAGAAAGGAGACACACCGTGATGCCCATAAGTAAAAGTCACACACACAAATATAAACAGAACATGAGGCCTAGTGCGAGCTCTCAACATACACCTGCTGAAATACTGAATGAAAAAGCAAAGTGTCTCCCTCCTTAACACCGAGGCAATAAAAGGTACCTATTAAATCTCCCCTCTCCCGCCGGCAGGTGATGCCCAGTGCTGGCCAGGACCTGACAAAACTGGGCCCGCAGAGGGGCAGAGCCTGCTGGGCGGAAGAACAGGATCAGAGACGCGAGGGGGCTCCAGGGGCTCCCCTGGGAGATCTCGCACGCGCTTGGGCTGAAGCAGGTATTTGCACACCTAGCTCCCTGCACAGGAGCCCGCCTCCGGGCCACCTTCACCCAGTTCCTCTTTTCGCCAACAGTCTTCACACGCATTTGCCCGGCCCCACGCACTGAACTCTGGGCTGTACGACAGCGGGTCGGGGAGACATCGCAAACGACGAGCCGGCAGCCCCGCCGCAGGACTGGGCCCCGTGCCCAGTCGGTCAGCGCCTGGGGGGTGGCCCGCAGGCCCCGCAGAGAACCGACCCCTCCCGACCGGCCTTCCTAAGAGCCCGGCCCGGGGTGCCCCGTCCACCCCCGGGGCCGACTCGGGCCCATCCCACGCCCACCTGAATTGCAGGCCCAGGACACCTGGGCACCCGAGCCCCAGGGCCGTAGCCCGCCTACCGCACCTGCGGGGCCCTGTCCTCGTCCTCGAGTTCCCGCAACGGGGCAAAGGTCACGGCCAAGCCCAGGGCTCCGTCCAGCAGGAAGTGCGTACGTCTGGGCTCAGGCCCGGTCCCGGGCGGGTGAGGGGGATCCACGAGAACCAGAGCGCGCCGGACGCAGAGGCAGAGAGACCGGGGGCTCGGACCCGGCTCAGGCGGGCCAGCCGCCGGCCTCGGGGGTCGTCGGCTGGGCGCTGGGTTCCGAGCACAGAGGCGCTTTCCGAGGATGAAGACCGCGACATGGACCCCTAACTGACCGCCCCGCGTGAAGGCCGGGCCCGCCACCTCGTTCGCAGCGCGGTCGCGGGGGTCGAGGTCCGGCCACCCGGACACCTGCGCCGGCGTCCGGGGCAGGGTGTGGCCAGCCCGTGGGCAGGGTCGTTCCCGCCCCGCCCCCACGACCCTGACCCCACGACCCCGACCCTACGACCCCGGGCAGAAGGCCGGGCCGAGGAGACGCGCACTCACCGTTCGCTGCCCCGGGAGCCTGCGGGGCCGTCTCCTCGCCAGGCCACACCCGCGCGTCCCGGCGCCCCGCCGCCGCTCGCCGTCACTAGCTGGCCCCTGGAGCCGCGGCCGCCCCCTGCCCCATGGCCGCCTCCGACCCCGCGGCCACCCGGCCCGCCGAGCAGCAATGCCGCCGCGCCGCCAGTGCGCAGGCGCGCTCCGCGCCCCGCGCAGGCGCACCCGGCGCCCTACGCATGCGCCGCACTCTCGTCCCGCCCCTCGCACATGGGGAGGCGGCTCTGACGCTGGACCCGGACAGGGGGCGGGACCGAGGCCTAGGTTGGGGGCACTGTGCACCGAGTGCGCGCGGGCTTGGGGTTGCCGTCTGGGGAGGAGCGGGGGCCTCAGGGCTACGCTAGGTGCCCACTCACCTCGCTGTGTCCTAAGCACGTTCGCCATCCCGGGCCCTGCGTCCCTCCCGCATCCCTCCCGGTGGGCTGACTGCGGCCCAGCGAGTGGTGACGCTACCTGCCCCGGACTCCTTAACCACTGCTTAGAAGGAAAGTACTTTGGAATAGAACTGCGCCCCTTGCAGCCCGGTGGGTCCTTGCACACCCCCTGGACCTGAGGGACTCTAGGCAAGGTCTCAAGCGGGGCCCCTCAAGGGTGACCTGCCAACACTGCTTCCTCACTGGAGGACCTAGAGAGGAGGGAGGAAGGGGCCAAGAGGGAACTGCTCTCCTGCACCTCCAAGTCTAGGCATGGTGGGTTACCCAAGTCTTGGTGAATTGACAGGTTACCCACCACCAGGGCAGTTAGTCAAGTGTCCCAGTGGTGTGCCGAGCTCCTGGATGCGATGATGCAGGGCCTCTGTAAATGAGCCTGGGTGAGCCACCTTTTTCCTCTCCCCCTAGGCCTCCTGGACAGAGCATCTGGCCCAGGCCTTGTGCAGACAACGAGGTCCTTTGCAGCAGCCTGGCCTCTAAATTTATGCATCTGCATACCTGCTGCTGACATCTTCTCTGGCTGGGAACTCCTGGCCCTGTATTTAGAGACCTCGAACACACCTGGGCACAGCAAAGGACACCTCTTACATGACCACGGGACCATGGCATCATCAAGGGTGAATGACAAGCGGGGCAAGAATGGCGGGAATTTGGGGGGATTTCTCAAGCTCCTTACTTCCCCATATCTGGTTATTTTGAAAACCCAACCACTTCCTCAGAGTGACCCCCCCCCCCCCAGCCACACCCACAGAAAAGAAAAGCCTTTTGAGTTGCATTTTTTGGATATTATTAGCACAATAATATGAATGCTTGGCTAGGCCCCCCAAGAACATTCTAGAGCAGGCAGAGTGTGCAGAGAAGGCAGCTCTGGCCAGGTAACAAGCCAAGGTCACCCAGCAGGCACCCTTCCTAAAGGGAACTTGTGTGGTGTGTGTTTGTGACCATGGAAGTCCTTCCACCCAGGACCTCAGGCAGACCTCGGGCAGGAGCGCTTCCGCATTTCAGAGATGAGAAGATGGGGCTGTGGCTTTCCTCAGCTGAACCTGTTGTGCAATTTCTCCCAGCAGGCCCTGAGCCTTCCCCGGGGCCTCAGAGCCTCCGGCTTACACCCTGCGGTCCAGAAGGACAGTGCAGGGAGGGGTGCTTTAGGCCTCTGGAAGGTTCCTGGAGGAGATCTTGCTTGGGCTGAGAGCAGAGCTGAGCTGGAATGAGCTGGGCCAGGGGGCAGAGGGAAGGGTCAGCAGTAGGAATCCAGGCAGGTGTAGGGATGGGGGTGGACGCCAGTCAGGCCCACGTGGGCTGGGCAGGGACGCTGGTGTGCCTCAGAGGGTCTGAGGGTTCAGGAAAGGCCATGGGCATGACCTTTTGCAGTGCCACACTGCTGGACTCTTAATGTTTGTGTTCTTTTTTGTAAACATGGCTCCCCTACCATTTAAGCTTTAGATACCCCAAACCTGGACCCCTCCTCTTCTGAGGGTGGAAAGATGGGGGACAGCAAGAGTGGGGGATAGAAATGGAGGAAGTGGGGCTGTAGAGGGAGCAGACAGGGCTGCCTACCCAGGGCTGAACTCACTCAGGCAGGAAGCACCTTTGGATTTGGGTGCAGGGTCTGGAGACGGCACTTCTGTTTGGGGTCCTGCTCCAAGCTCTTGGGGATGTAGGCCTCAGCTGTGCCTGGCTGCAGGGGACAGGGTGGTGGGAGGCTGCCCAACACCTGAAAGGGGAAGTGGCTGAGAGACATGGAGTCTCCCTGTGGACAGGGGGTGTCCCCCAGTGCTGGCCTCCAGCCAACAGGCCCTGGTTGCTGACCCCTCCTGTCCCACCCTTCCCAGTCCTCCCCTGGGACCAGTGTCTGGAACTGCCCACTTGGAACACAATACTGCAGGAAACCAAACATTCAGGCGCAGGGACGTGCATGTATTTGCATGGGCATGCCCTGCCAAGAGCCCAGAAGAGCACCAGCAGAGGGAACCTGGGCCGAGGGAGCAGACAGCATGGGCCTGCGGTGGGGGTGGGGGGTTCTCTGATAGTGCAGCCCCCGCTCCAGCACCTCATACACGTGGGACTCACCAAGTTCTCACAAGGCCTCACTGAACAGGTGCCATTTGTTGTTGCAGTTTTCTCGCAGGGAATCCCAGGCACAGAGAGGCCAAGTAACTGGCCCCAGGTCACACTGGAAGGATGTGAAAGAGGATTTTCTGCCCCTTCCATTTGGCTGGATTCTAGGAGTGGGGAATGGTGGAGATGTGGGGGAGTTGGACCAAGAGCGGTGGGGCAGGGCAGCCTTTTCCTGCTCTCACACGTCAGGAGGGGCCCTGGGGGTGGGCACAGGGGCTCTGAGGACCTCCCTATGTGCTCCCTGTGGAGGGTCAGGAGTTGTCTGGGTGCTGGTGCTGGGTGGGGTGGACACCACGTGTGCACGTGAGAACCGAGGTAGGGGCCCAGGTGATCCCAGGCTCCCTGCAAGGACTTTGTGTCCAGGAACCAAGGGTCCAGGGCAGAGTATGGACATCACACCTGATAGAGGAATGCCCACCAGAGCCAGCGGCTACTTTGGACGCTAGGGATGGAGGCTGTGGGATGAGGCTGGAGGAAGAAAGGAGAAGAGCAGGTGCCCTGGAGGGGAGGTGGGACAGGGGGATGTCATGTCCCAGGTGCATCCAGGCCCTGGGAGCCGCGTGCTTGTGCCAAGGGTCTTGGGCTTCCGGCATCAAGTCTGAGGTTCATGCCGGGCAGCACAGTGCCAGTGGTGTCACTTAACACCTCTGGCTGGCTGCCTGCCCTCAGCGTCCCCAACACCCATTTTCAGTGGCCACTTTCCTGAGAAGGCGGGCCAGTGGCCTCAAGGCCGTAGAGGACTCAGTCTCAGCATCCCTGGCCCGAGCTCAGAGGATTCCTGGGTGAGCTGGCCCTCGCAGAGGCTCCTGTGCCCACCTGCTCCCTCTTCAGGTGGCCAGCAGCAGGTGTGCCCTGTGCCAGGATAAAGGCTTCCTGACCCCAGGAGACCCTCCCTCCCCCACCTCAGGCTGCCAGCCCAGGGAGCACCTTAGATGCTCTCTGGCATTCTGTGAGGCAGTTGGCAGTTAAAACATTCAAGTAACAGATTTATTCCACAGAGAAGTGGGGGCGGAGGTTGAAACCAGGTGAACCCACTGTTCAGGCTGTCAGTCACCCAGAAACTGCACCCATGGTCCTTGCAGAAGCAACCCCTGAGAAGGTGCCAGTCCCAGCCACCGCTCCCCAGGGGCAAAGCTGAGGGGGGAGGCAGTGTGGACCTGGTGCCTGTGTCTTCCTGATCCTCAGAAATGGGAGATTCAGGCGGGAATGCTTCCCACTGAGAGCAGTCTTCGCTTAGTCATGAACCTGACCCAGGGGAATACTGAGGCAGCCTTCATAACCTTATGGAACACCGAGGGCTGAAGGAAAACTGTGTCCTGCAGTAGAAGCAGGACTCGATCCTGTGGCGGGGGTGGGGGTGGAGTGAGGGGCTCTCCTCACTGAAGTGCACTGTTTCTCATGTGAGGGGGGCTGATGCTCATTCTTTCTTGTAAGATGCAGTTCTTTTCATTCAAAGATGAAGACGGTCTGATCTGAAGAGAAGTATTGTCTATGGAGTAAGGTCCTTCGTATCTTGGGGAGGGAAGGGGAGGGCGTGGCTCAGGCTCATAAGAGCAAAGGACAGATTGCTGCCCAGGGATGAAGGGCCAGGGCTGGCAGGACGCCACTACTCTGCAGGCCCATCTGAGGACCAGCCACACCTTTCATGGTAAACTCTGGGAGTTGGTGATGGACAGGGAGGCCTGGTGTGCTGCGGTTCATGGGGTCGCAAAGAGTTGGACACCACTAAGCGACTGAACTGTGATGGGGACAAGGGACATGGACAGAAGAGAGGGCAGCAGGGGAGGCAGCTGCCTCCAGACACCGAAACAGCCCCACAAATGAGCAGTCACGCCAAGATCCCTCATGTCAAACTGCTTTATTACATCTTAAATAACAGTACAGTTGAATATAGGATCTATCTTGCATCCAGCTTCCTTGCAGTACATTGACTTTAAAATTAAATACAAAAGGTGAGGGACAGGGTGCAGAGAGCTCTACAGAGGTGCCGACGGGGGCGGGGGCTCATCCCACTCTCTGCGGGTCCAGGGCACAGGGCGCACAGGATGGTGCAAACACAGGTGGAGAAGCCACTGCTGCCGCTACGGGGGCGCTGGTGCGGGGAGGAGGCCCGCGTTGTCCCAGCACCGCTGCCCAACACTGGACGCGCACGGAACCAGGGACATCTGCGTGTTAGAAAAGTGGTCTGCCTCAGCACAAAGGCTGGTTCCCGGGAGAGGCGGGCCGTGAGGAATCCATAAGGGAGGCCAGGGACTCCGTTCCCTGTACACCCCCCACCCCATCCAACAACGATTTTGGAACAGGACTTGTTTTTTAAAGAAAGAAAACAGTGACATCTCGCCAGGCGAGCGTGTAGAGCCGCTAACTGCACGGCCTCCAATGCGATGCGTGTGCACAGAGGGGCGACGCGAAGTGGACAGAGCGCGACGTCACAACTTCAAAGAGGTTATTTCTTAAAAGAAAAAGAACATCTAAGGACTGAGTCCTATATGCACTGTGAGCATTTCTACAGCATGCGGTTCTAAGAGCAAACCCACCCCATATGGCAAACGATCAGGTTTTTTAAAATTTAACTTAGAAAGTTTGAGATCATTATTTTCAAAACATTGATTTGTACATTGTTTCATACACAAATAACTGACTGACTCTCCACGCACAGGACGGCACCGCTCTTGAGGACGGAGGCTCGTGATGGCCGGGTGGGGCACAGGGTAGTGTCGCGCTGTTGTGTCAGCCTCCCTCCAACTTCACAAGGAGACCGGGTGGGACTAAAAACCAAACTGAGGGGAGAGGGTGGGTCGGGGGAAAGGCGCCTGATGTGGCCACTGTTCGTCCGCGTGCTCAGTTCCTTGACTTCTCAGCATCATCCTTCTACACCATGCGCACGACGGTCATGTGACACGAGACGGAAGTAAAAAAACCAGGGACTAAATTTACATCATTAACAATCTCAGAAAGGCCATACCAGACCCTCCTTCTCTGTTTAACTACGAGCAGAAAGAAATATATTTTAAGAAAGAAATATGAATCATGTCTGCAAAATCCTGTTACAAACACAATCTAGAATTCAGAGTCAATTACAAGATGAAGTCCTCAACTTGTTTTGCATGAACATCACCAAACAGGATTATTGATCAAGATTTCAAATAAACTAGTAAAAAGGTGTGTCTGTCTTACAATTACACTCAAGTTTACCTTCTTGTTAACATTTTTATTATAGTATTTCCTTTTAAATTCATTCAAAACAAACAAAAAAAGAAAACAAAGACAATGGTCCCGGAAGGAATGCACGATTCGTTTTAGTTACAGCACAGAGATTCTTCTCTCAGTGGGAATTGTGCTCTTGGTTTCAGCAATAAGTGAGGGGAAGGTCTTGCCCTTTTGAAGTTCTGAGGGGTGCAGGGCGTCCGCGTTAGTAGGGGTAGATGGGAAATGCTATCTGCAACGCTCCAAGGCTGGAATGGTCTTCCAGTCACTGTGGCGTCCACCTGCTGTTTTAAACAGAATTGAGAGACCATGAAGAGTGGCATGGCAGCTGCACCCGCTCAGGATGGGGGCACAGCAAGTACTCAGGCTAACCACAGACCTCACCTGCCTGCAAGCCCAGAGCAGCCACATCCAAATGACTCCAGGAGCCCCAACCCACAGCTCCCCCCATGTTGTGAGGAACGTGGAGCTGCAAGCAGGGAAGGGTGTGGACTGCCTCTTACCTGTCAGGGTTAGTTCCAGATTTTGAGGAAGCTGTCCCAGGACCCCGTCGCCACGGCCATCCCGTCATCAGTTACTCCCAGGCAGCTCACGCGGTTGTCATGCCCGGCCAAGACCCCTGGGGGCAGAGGACAGTGTGGTCAGCCCGGGGTCCAGCCACTTGCTGAAGTGGACCCAGAAACCCCCACATCCAGTCCCTGCCAGGCCTTGGTGGTGAGGAAAGGATCCCAACACAAAGAGCACAGCACAGAGGGTGGGCCTTCAGGACAGGCACAGCGACCCCCTCCCCCCAGACAGGGCACCCTGTGACACTCAGTGGTCAGTGCTTGGACAATCATCAGCCACATCTTTCCAGAGGAATCTGAGGCTGTATCTCAGAGCACCCCATGATCTCAGGACAGAGGCTTCAGACCTGGGGGCACTCAGGGGAGCAGGAGAAGAAGAGGGGCCCCCAGAGGAGGCCACAGGCCAACAGCCATGCTCCCTCTCCAGCACTGAGACAGCAAGTTCTCATCTGCACAACCTCCTTCAGTACACTTGACAACCACATACTTCACTTTGCGCTCCAACCTGTGCTTCCAGGGGTCCCTGCTGAACCTGTGCTCCAGCTCTACAATGGGAGGGTGTTACGAGGACGCGGCTGGCCTGGCCCTGCCTGCGTGAGCCACATGGCACCACCAAGAGCTTCTGGTGCCGGGGTCTGGCTCCTGTCCCTCTGCCAGCCCACATGTCGCAGCTGACGTGTGCCCCATCCCTCTGCAGACCCAGCGAGGCCCGGCAGCTGCCTACCTGCCCTGTCGGCCTTGAGGGCATCCCAGACGTTGCAGTTGAAGTCGTCGTACCCTGCGAGAAGGAGGCGCCCGCTCTTGGAGAAGGAGACGGAGGTGATCCCGCAGATGATGTTGTCATGGGAGTAGGTCATGAGCTCCTGGTCTGCACGGAGGTCGAACAGCCGGCAGGTGGCGTCGTCTGAGCCAGTGGCAAATGCGTTGCCGTTCGGGAAGAACTGTAAAGAGCAAGCAAGCCGAGACAGTTTGCAAATGGACAGAAAGAAACACTGGAAACACAGACTGCCCCACGCAGGGTACTGTGGGCACAGGAGTTGGAGACCAGCTAGGACCAGGCTCTGGCCAGAACAGCAGACGCTGTGCAGGGACCAGGAGGGACCAGACCTGGGCAAAGAGTTGGGTTCCCGTCACCATCATGATCCCAAGGAACAGCAAGAGTGTGGCTGTCGCCCACGGCTGGGTGCCCACAGGTGCTGGAGTCAGGCCACCTGACCACGTGAAGGACGGCTCAGCAAGCAGACACTTTCTCCCCCTCCCCACCTCCAGCTCCTCAGATGGCCAGGCCCTCCTGTCAGGGCAACGTGGACGAGGGCAGGCTCCCTCCACTGCTGTGCCCTCAGAGCCCCACAGAGGCTGGCCTGACAGGGTCAGTTACGGGACTATTTACCCCCGACAGGAGGAAGCCTCACGGTCAGTCACTGGTTGGTCACCCTGGGAGTGGGACATATGCGGGCCTCACTGGGACAGAGTGCATCACAGCCAAGTCTCCCACAGGGAGTTTTTGTCCATTCGACTGTATTTGCATAGAGAAGACTGAACACCTAACCCTGAAAACATTTTCCAACTGGCTGACACAGCTGCAGCTCCTGAGGACTCCAACCTGCTGACGGCCAGCCAGGGGCCCTGACCCACACCTGTGACCTCAACTCACACAGATGGCATTGATATCGGACTCATGGCCGGTGAAGGTTTGCCGGCACATCCCTTCTCGCACGTCCCAGAGTTTGGCTGAAGCGTCACAAGCACCAGAGACAAACAGTCTGGTGTCCGGAGCGAGTGAAAGGCTCATGACATCTCCGGTGTGTCCAGTGAATGTGGTCGTCTGCTGGCCAGTCTCGATGTCCCACAGGGCACTGGAACAGAGCAACGACAGGGGTCACCCCCTTGCTTGGAAGACCAGACACGCAACAAACTCCCTCAACCCCCAGGCCTGCAGCCAACATCCACGCTTCATGTAAGACAGATTCGCATTCCTGTAGTGACTTTGCTCAAATGGGTTGTTACGGAGCCAAGCACACACACAACATGGGTGAGTCTGCCTGGGGCTTCTCTGATTCTCACACCAGCTCACACATCAGCAGAAGAGGGAGCCGAGTCCCTGTCCAGGGGGTACACTTGTGGGCTGGGCCGCACACCTGAGCCCTGCAGGGGCTCATAAGGGACAGCAGAAGGCCTCCAGTTGGTGCCCCTGCTGGACAGCTCCATGCCCACCGGAGCCCAGAGGCTGGGTCACTCCATGGGGAGAGCACTCCATGGGGCAGAGCCAAGCTTGGGGCCCGTGGCTATCAGCTCGAGAGGCTACTCTAGGCCAGAGAAAAGTGAGACACAGCAGTGTGGCAAGGATGCATGCGCTGTTTCTGTGCTTCCCTGACAGAAGCAAGGCCATCAGATGCTCCTTGTTCCCTGTCAGCCTCACAGAAAACCAGCTCAACCCAGCCCCCACATCCAAGCATGGGGACCCCTCTCTAGGGCCTGAGGGACAAGCAGGAAGGAAGACAGACAACCCCTCCACCCCAAGTCCAAAAAACATCCCTCCCAAGTGAAGAAGCTTCCACAAATACCTTCTAATCAGAGGCTCTTCCCAAACTGGCAGTCAAGACAGACTGCAGATCTTCGGTGAGCACACACACGAAGGACACCTTACCGAGCAGGGCTGGCCAGGGCCCCTGCCCTCCCGTGTGGCCTGCTGGCTCTCAGCCCCCGCATCTTGCCTCAAAGAACCAGAAAAACCCACAGGGACAGTGGGAGCCTGAAATGACTCAACTTCTCGATGATTTTAAAGGATGTGTGTTGGTGCCACAAGTGAACACTTCACAGAGTTTCAGTGTCTTCCATCAATAAGGTGGTGGAAACGCCTGTGACACCTGCTACTTTGAAGCTGTGCTCAGAGCCCAGAGGGAGGCAGCGCTCACCTGAGGGGGCTGAAGCACACCCAAGGCTATTAAGTGTGGCCCAGGAAGGTGAACTGTGAGGAAGAGACAAGCGGGTGTTCCACGCAGAGCTCTCGTTTCAAAATCAGTTCTTAGCTGTTCAAAACTGAAATTTCACATCTACACAGATCACCATGAACTGGCCCACCTCTCTGCACCATGTCTGAAGCCCCGGGGCCGTGTCCAGTTACAGTGGCCTAGCTGAGGGCTTCCCTGTGGCTCAGCTGCGCGGCGGGGAGAACAGTGTGAGACAGGTTCAGCGCGCTAGGACTCACCAGGTGGTGTCTCCAGAGCTGGTAACGATCTGATTGTCATCCAGAAAACGGCAGCAGGACAGGTAACCTGGAAAACAGACCCAACAATGGCCCCAGCTGTGAGCTCCTGACTCTACATCTTGTAAATGGAGTGACCACAGTGGGAAGGCCCACGCAAGGTGAGGCAAATGCCATGTCCACTACCTCTGGCCCTGCCCTGTGTGCTGGAAAGAGGAACAAAGCCACACTGCAGGCACTGCGGGCAACAGCAGAGCCACAGGACTGGGCACCAGGAGGAAGGAGGCGCCCTGAGCACACACGCGTCCTCCCCGCCCCTGACGTGGCAGGTGGAGCCAGGACGGAGGGTCTGCAGGGGCAAGAGACTGGGGTGCAGGGCCAGAGGCAGACCTGCTTCTGTGGGACAAGTGCGGGCTCAGCATGGAAACCGCTGTGTGTCACTCAGTTCCGCGACCCCAACAGCATGAGAGGCGAGGCAGAGCCTTGAGCCAAGGCCAGGTCCCAGCCTGCATCCCCTTTTGGAATAAGGAAGGGCAAACACGAAGAAGATCCATTCTGTAGGGCCTACATTTGATTTCTCCTGAATAAGCCCTGTTCACTACCATCTCTGTTGTCTTAGCACAAGTGACTCTGAGGACTGCACATACGGAGTGAGCACCCCACCAGGGAGGCCCAGAGACAGTGGCAGGGCAGCCCCTGACCCCAGCCAGCTCTTCCCAGGCCACACAGAGCCACGTGTGATGCTGTGTCACTCAGTAAAACCAAAGACAAAATACACACCAAGAGAGGAGAAGCCTGCTGACAGCTGCTGACATGGAAAGCATAAGGTTGTTGAGAAAACAAAGCCTTTACCTAACATATTACCTCACTGTCTCCCATAGAAGAAATAGAGACGACAATTTCAGAATATCAGTTCTGTGCCTAGACAAGGACACGTGGTCAAGTGCTCCCTAGAGTCTACATCATGTCCACAGGACACCGGGGACCACATGGGTGCCCTCAGCCTCCCCCAGGGGCTCCTCCCAAGGTCCCTGAGCTCCTCTCCAAGAACAGCACTCACTTCCTGGCACACTGCCACCCTCATACAAGCCTTCCAGGATCCAGTCCTGGAGCCTCCAGCACTACCCTGTCCGACTGGCGAGCACAGCCGACTGGAAACAGCACTGTGGAGACCCCAGCCCCACCAGCACTGCACACAGGGCCAGACACAGGCACTCCTAGGTCAATGACACAAAGAAACACGTCCTCGAAGATGACTTCTGTCCATCTCCTGCAGGTGGTGGTCACACGGAGCCCATGAGGTTCCTGCCCCGAGAACCAGCAGCTGAATGTTATGGCCATGGACTTCAAGCACCAGCAACGGGCTCTGGCCTCTTCAGGGCCCAGATGGTCAGCACACATCAGCTGGTGGACCTTAGGAACCAGGCAGGCTGTGTGTGCCCTCACTAGACCCCTTGCCTGTGGAGGTGTGTGCGTGTAGGTGCCCTCAGCAGAACCCCTTCCCATCCTGTGTGTGTGTGTGTGTGTGTGTGTGTGTGTGTGCCTGTGTGCCCTTAACAAAATCCCTTCCCCTTGGGTATATATGAGTTTATGTGTACCTGTATGTATGTGCCCTCACCAGAACCCTTGCTCATGGGTGTGTGTGTGTGTGTGCATTTGTGCATTTGTGTGCACCCTAAGTAGAATCCCTTTCCCAAGAGTGTGGGTGTGTGCACGTGTGTGCCTGTGTGCCCTCAGCAGGACCTCTTCCCTGCAGTTTGTGTGTGCACGTGTGTCCCTGTGTGTGTCCTCAGCAGAAAGGTGGCTGGCCCAGGCACTGGTGCCTTTCCAGAGCCCCAGAGGGTCAGGGAAACAGACAAACATGGCACCGAGTGGGGGTGTGCAGGGCCTCTCTGAGACCCGAGTGGCAGCAGGACAGCCTGATGCAGGGACGAGCAGGCCACGGTCCAGAGGGAGGAGGCCTGGGATGAAGCAGGACGGGCCCTCTCTCCTCCTACAGCCCAGCCTGCTGGCTCCTGTCACAGAAAAAGGAACCAAAAGGCCGGGGGGCCCCGGACAGCAAGGACAGCCAGCCCACAAACATGAAGCGCTAACCACCGCCGGAGGGCAGGCCATCACGGCCCCAAGCAAGTTCGGGCTAAACTCCTGACCAGGTGATCCCAGGAAGACACTCGTCTGCACTGGGATGGGAGGCTCAGGAAAGAAGAAGGCACTTTCAGGGCATTACTGATTTCTCAAACACATGATCTACTAATGCCTTTTTGCCAAAACAGCACTCAAAAGGTTATTCTGTATGTAATGTAGTCTCAGCAACAACAAACACTCCGTCTCAAGGCTGGATGCTCAGTCCCTGAGTCATTTCCAGAGGGCACCTTGCACTCCGCAGGACAGACAACTTAGAAGGAAGGTGAGACATGTGAGGACAGAGCGCCATCTGACAGGTGCTCCCTCAGCCCCGCAAGCGCTCCCACAGCCTGGGAGGCCAACTCGAGAGAAGGAATCTCAGCTTGCTCCAGGTGGGCCCCGTATCTTATGGAAACAACAGCAACATGAAACTGCTCACAGGAGCCACCTTCTTGAGGCTGTACAAGTTTGATGCCTGCCCCGACTCTGCAGACACCACCAAGCATGAGGGCCTGCTGAGACGAGCACCCAGATGGGTTTTATTGCAACTGAGCTCTAAGATCCTTCAAGAAAATGTCCCAACCCTGGCTTAATGCTCAGGCCTGAGACGCCCGAATGAGGGGTACCAATGCCCTCAGATGAAGTTAGGAAGGACAGAGACGAGACAGACCACACAGGCTCCAATCTACTGAGTCCACTGACCTTTCACACACTCGCCCGACTAAAGGGAGGCTACATGAAGCTCATCGAACGTTAACCTTTATTGATCTGAAGCATCATGTCTGAAAAGTCACAAATACCCTTAAGATGTCGAATGTTTAAAACACACCACTCAGCTCTCAAGAAGTAAGAGTTCACAATGCATGAAGGAAACACAATTTCTAACGCATTCTAATACTAGTTTTTTTTTTTTTTCAGCAAAGTGCTAAAAAATTTAAAAGATTTAATTAAAAATGGAAGTCCATACACTGAACTGGATAATAAGAGATTGATAAACAGTAAGAACGTTTTTTAAGTGTTGCGAGTTCACTGACACTGTAAGCAAAGTGGCTTATGAAGGGTGCTCACTGGACAGAAGCCCCGTTCACAAGGATGGGGCAGGCAGGCTAGGCTGGGTTCCACCCCCAGGAGTAACCTTCCCACAACAACTATGAGCTCTGGACAAATATAAAACAAACTCCTACAAACACTGGAAGCAGCAGACGACAAACTGCAGGGAAGCCTGCACTTGGAGGCACTGGGGGACCTTGCTTTTCAGGTGCTGTGCCTGCAGGCAGGTCCCCTCCTGTTACAGCCACAACCACGCAGCCACACCTCAGACAGCACATCTGTGGCCCAACTTTCTTGAGCAGCCAGTAAAGGGTTCTGGGCAACCACAGCCAGAAAGTGAAAGAAGAAAACCTAGAAAGGAGAAAGCCATACAAGGCCCTAAAAAATCACACACTGACTCCCCCACATCTGTCCAAAGCACACATAGGCAAGGCAGCTGAGCCCACACAGCATGGCTGCTCCCCACAGGACCACACGGCAGGATTCCAGGAGGGGAGTCTGCACAATACAATAGCCGCAAAAGCCCAGGATACAAGTCAAATCACTAGATGCACCGAGAAGCAGGAAAATGTCACCTACATTCGAGAGGAAGGAGCCACCAAGACCAACCTCAAGGGACTGACTGCTGGAACTGGCAGACAAGAATTCTAAAGGCAGCTCTTGGAACTGCTCACAAGGATCCTATGCTCATTATAAATGTAAAAAGACAGGAAATCTCAGCAGAGAAACGAGAACCATTTTTTAAAAAGCAAACAAATTCTAGAATTGAACAAGTAAACATCTGACTTAAATGGCTTGCTGGGTGGTCTTAACACCACCACGGAGGTGACAGAAGTCGCATGCACTAGAGGACGGCTATGGAGAAGCGGGAGGCGTAATCTAAGAGATGATGCGAATGCACAGGAGAGAGCACCAAGCACAGAAAGTGGACCTCTGAAATTTCCCCAATTTAGTGAAAGACAGAACTTTACAAAGTCAAGGTGTTGAAGCACAATAAACAAAGAAAATCACTCCAAGGCACATCAGTCAAACTGCTGAAAAATAAAGAAAAATCTTTAAAATGCTAAAAGAAAATAATACCAACCCAAAATTAAATATATCAGCAAAAATATTCTTCAGGACTGAAGGATAGTCAGTATTTTCAGGTGAGGACAGACAGAATTCCTTGCTGAGATACAAACTGACTGTAAGAAGTGCTAAAGCAAGCCCCTCAGGCTGAAGGGCAACCAGGAGAAAGCGCATGTCTACAGGAAGGAATGAGCACCAGAAATGGTACAGACTTGAGTAAATGTAAAAGATTATTCAATTTTCTTCAAATAGCTAAGCATGTTTAAAGGAAAAAGTGTAACAATATACTGGGGGCTTATAACACACAAGGATGCAAGACCTAAAAAAAGAAAAGTTTGTAAAGGGTGAGGAAGGGCAGGAAATGGACATTTATGGCTACAAGACTCTTGCCTTTCACATAAATGGACACAACAAAATTGGCCGCACCTTAAGAATTGTTAATGTACGCTGTAATCCCTACATAACCCCTAAAATATAATTCAAAGAGGTAACCAAGAAGCCAACAGATAAAACTATAAAATAGAATTCTAAACAATCAGGTAACCCAAAAGAGGGCAGGAAAGGAGAGGTCATCATAAACCCCAGTCCATCCGTAAGGCAGGGAGCAGACACGGAGTTCACACTACTAGAGAGGCAGAGACATGGAGAGTAGACAACGGACTGTGTTTATAAACCCAGTTACGCAGACGGCAGAAATACACCATGCAAACAGTCAGCCTAAGAAGGCTGGAATGGTTGTAAGAACATCAGATAAAGCCTACTTGCCAGCAGAGGTTCTGAGAGAGGGAAGAGGGTCAGTTCTTAGGAAGAAATGACAGTCAGGAACATAACTGCTTCCACTAACATAAGTCAGAATACAAGAAGCAGAAATGCCCAGAATGAAGGGAGAGAGAGAGAAATCAACCCCACCTCAGCAACTTACAAAACTAAAGACACAGAAAATGTGAATAGTGTCAAAGTCCTGCTCTGACAAACACGCTGAGAACTGCCCCACAGCCTGGCCTCCTGAGCACACGCAGCACGTCCTTGTCAGACCACCTGCTCCTCAGGAAGTGAGCCTCCACAAATGTAAAAACTCAACCAATACAGAACATTGTTTCTGAACATAACTGCATTTAATCAGAAACAACAGGTTACCAAAATGGTGTTAAAAATATTTCCACTGAATTACAACCTAGCTAAAGCCACACTTGGAGGGGAGTTTACAGCTTTAAAGGCTCAATTTGAAAAAGAAGGAAGGCCTAAGGTTCCACCTTAATAAGAAGCTAGAGTTAAGAAGGAAGCAACCCCAAAGCCAACAAAAGGCAGGAAATGACACAGAACAGAAATCAGTGCAATACAGGCAGTGTATCTTTAAAAATTTAAGGATATACAATTAACCAGCCAGAATCAATTTAACAGACATAATGCTTGAATGATGTCAAAAGGACACCAGTAACTATGATAATTCTCTGGTTGCATGTGACGTACATGAGCAGAGGGTGTAGTTGTGAATGAGAATACAGCAAGAGAAGTAAAATACTGGGGTGAGACCTTCTTTTCCAGAAATGTTATGTCTTTTGTAATGAATAATAACTGTCACAGGTTAACTGAACTTAAAACAACCCACTATCTAACAGTTCCAGCAGGCTCCGTTCAGGAGACCTGGGCCTACAGGACTGTTCTGCCCTGTGCAGCATGAGTGCTGGTCAGTGATCAGTCAGGGTGCGTGTGTGTGTGCACAAGTGGACACAGGTATGTGTAACATGCGTGTTTAGATTAGGAAACCCTTGTGGAAAAGTGCTCAAGATGGAAGATGGCTCAGAAGCAGAGAAGAGAATGAACTATGTCCTGCTGATATGGAAAGAAGTGGGCCACCAGCTACTACACAGTGACCCAAGTACCCAGGACCCTTGAAAACCAGACACTAGACTGACTTAAACCCAAAGGCTTCCTACTGGTAAAAGTGTATCAAGGCCTGTCTTTGATTTCACTTTCAGAGTATCTCTGGCCATTACTGCAGCCAATCTCATAAAACAACTACTGAGAAAAGGCAGGCGTCCATAGAACAGAACCAATAATGCCTGGCCAAGCACACGTGACTGTGACTTTACTGATGAGAGTGTGTACCTGTGTGTCCAGCCAGCTCACGACTCACACGTACATTCCCTTCACGAGTTTTCAGATTGTAAATGGAGCAGATGTTATCCAGGCCTCCGCAGGCCACGTAGTTCCCAGAAGGGGCATAAGCGCACGTCATGACCCACGAGGAGCGCAGAGGGATGGCATGGACCTGAAGGGCAGAACACACATGATGTGAGCATGCGGCTCAGACACATCGCCTACCGACACTGGGATCCTGCTTCTTGTCTTCAACTGTCACTGCCCCAGAGGTGACACGGCAAGACACTGGCCAAAATTAGTTCGAAAATAATTTTTATGGGTAGCCAAATGAAGGAAAAATTTAATTAGAAATTCAGTGCTGCACAACAATTTAATGTAGAGTTTCTATTTTAATTGCTGCACTGCTTGGCTTTTAGGATTAGTTTCCTGACCAGGGATCAAACCCTGACCTTTGGCAGTGAAAATGTGGAGTCATAACCACTGGCCCACCAGAGAATCCCAAATGCAGATTTATTACAGTCAGGCAGGCACTTCAGGAATACCAGCAAAGCCTCCAAACTGAAATTACATATTAAGACGAAAACATTTCATTGGCCTATCAAAATGACTATAAAATTAATTCACAAACTCAAGTATTTTTAGTGAAGTAATCAAACTAGACATTACTATAATTAATCCTACAACACACCTCCCTGTGTCTGAGATTTAAGTACCGCAATTTTTTTATACACATTTGGTATTCTCCAGCAAAATACAACTGAATTTTCTCTGCTATACACATTTAGACCAACGACAATACTTTTTTCCATTCAGTATGGATTGAACAACCTTGGATTAAATTTTTTAAATAATTTATACTTTAAAGTATAATATCTTTCAGGTTATTTCTTGTGAAAACTAGTCACTAATGGAAAACTATACTTCTGCATTTTTAAATAAAACATGAGATTTCCCATGAGCTAAAATTGGATTCCTGGCTCCTAGAAACATGGAGGAGGCCCTCCCTCCACCTGCTTTGTAGGGAAGACCAACCATGACCTAAGAGTGCAGCCTGGCAGCACAGGCCACACGGGCCAGCTATGTGACCAGGTTTCCATCTGGCCCAAACAACTTTACTCTAAAAGCGACACCCCTGTGCTCCTCCGCCCTCTCCTTTACAAACTGTGCATAAGTGAACCCAGAGTTTAAACACCCGCCTTTGCCCGGGCTGGTCTTCAGGGCATGATCTGCAGTGCCTACCTTGTTTGTGGTGTAGCTGTCCCAGATAATAAGTTTACCATCCTGCGAGGCACTGACTAGAAGCCTGGAGCAAAGAGACAAAAGCAAACTCGTCAGCAACACTGGAGCCTCCCCAAAGACAGCAAATGAAAACTAAATTCTCACGACAACTAACACATACTTCAATGGTACATTCCCTTGAGATAATCCCCAGCCAAGTTCTAATTGTTACACCAACTCTGAAAGCATGAGAAGAAAACACCCGCACAGGTAAGAGTGCAGGCCTGACGGTGCCTGTCTTCAGATGCAGACCCAGCTGCAACCCCTGAGCTATTCAGACAAGACACGCTGGTTGCCTAGAACTGCTCTCTCGGGGTTTCTGGTCGCCATACACCAGATCTGAAGCCCACAGATCTTTCATGAGTCAAACGTGGTAGGAAATATTTAGTATATAATTTTATGCTCCATTCTGACACATAAAAATCATAAAGGACTAATAAGTTTTTAGATACTCAGAATTTATAACCCATTTCTCACCAAAATGGGAATCCAGGTCTCCCAGAACCATGAAGGAACTGCCTTCCCACCTGCCTTGAAAAGAGATGCCAATCTAAAGCACAGCTGTGCCTGGTCCCACAAAAGAGCCTAACGAACATTTTTTGTGCCAAGTTTCTTGCTCCAGTCAGTTGGGCTAAGCACAGACCCTGTGTGTTGAAGAGGTGCTTTGTCTGCATTTGCAGACAGGGACAGGATGTTGCCAAAGGAAAGCATGACCAATAGGCAAAGGAACTGCAAACGTGAGTACTCCAGGAACCAGCCCCTCCTGGACAACCTGGGGACTCTGCCCTACAGGCGACGCTGCTCCAGGACGGGTGAGAAGGTACCCATGGAGAGACCTGTCAGTGGAGTGGACAAGGAGAAGGGTCTGTCATTTCAGTGACTGCATCAAAACACGGTCTCAACCATCTCAGACACAAGTGCATTTGGCTTCTTGACCTGCTCAAACCTGGAGGTACCATCACTTGAGTCACTCTGACAACTGACCTTATGTTCTGATGCACAGACTCCTTCACGTGGAATCTGGCAGGGAATACACACGTGTTCAGCTCTGCATGACAACACTAATTCCAGTGCAAGCTCCAACTCTATTATTTTGGAGATGCAATTTCTTAAAGCAAATCCCTGCCTTGAGGTGCAGTTATAAATACACCAGGCACTTGAAAGACCCTGTGTATCAGATCAAGGGTCACTTGGCGGCTCTATTACTTTCGGCCCCTCTAAGTACAGGTTGGCTGGAACATCAGAGCCAATGTAAAGAAGCTCACCCCCTGGGAAGGTCACCTCTACAAAGGTCTCCTCGTCAGAAAGCTTAATATCTGCTGACGTGCCCAGGGTTGGAACCTTTAAGCAGCCCTGATCCCCCAGAAGGTGAGAGAAGACACACCTCTTAATCCCCAAGAGGACTGCCATGAGGCCCTGGCTCCTTCTGTCTCCCACCTCCTCGGAGCACAGAGGCAGAGCCAGGAGAAGGCCGAAAGCCCCAGTCCAGGTCCCAAGGCCTCCCCTTCCTGCACACTCACGAGCCTGGATGGATTAGCAATGTTTCCCTCTCAACTGTATCACTTTGGCAGATTTCAGAAAAGGGAGAAAAGGTTTAACATTAATTCACATGACTGAAAGAGACTCTCAAACATTATAAAAAGTAGACTTTATATATAAAAATTACAATACATTGATAAACATAATCATATAATATGTACTGACACTAACACACCCACACGCCTCACTGTGGGCATCTCCTATAGCTTTATCTCCCCCTGAAAAATTTCTAAATTTATTCACTTGTTTTTAAAGTATTTGTTTATCTGGCTGTGCCAGGTCTTGGCTGTGGCACGCAGGATCTCCCATCTTCGTTGGGGCATGTGAACTCTTAGCTGTGGCATGTGGGATCTAGTTCCCTGACCAGGAATCAAATACAGGCCCCTGCACTGGGAACGCGGAGTCTTACCTACTGGACCACCAGGCAAGTCCCTCTCCTATAGTTTTAAAATACAACCAGCTAACTACTGCGATAGTCTGAGAATACCCATGAACCACACAAATATAATAAAATAACTGGTATTCCCAAATTATTATTATGACTCATTAACCCTGAGTCAAGAAAAAAGTTGTATAATAAACTTTGATGTCTATGAAGATGCGATAAACAAAACGTACATCCAAAACATTAAAAAAAAAATTCTGATATTAAAGAAGAAAATTTTACTCTCCAAAAAACATGGCTATCTAGGGGGGAAAAGTCTCCAAAGGGCTCTGGATAGCAGGAGTTCTCCTTGGTATCATTTTTTGTTTTCCTGGTTTATGATTATGAAACAGCCCTCGTGTAAGGGCATTATACCAGTAATTGCCATTTGAAGAGCAGCTGTACAACACACGTCCATGTACCCTACACCGTCCAAGAAAGCAAACAGGCCAGGTGGTGCCCAGCAGCCTTCCGGGTACTCTGCCTCACCCTGCTCCTTGGGGACCACGACCCTGAATTGGAGCTGCTGCTTCCTCACATTTGCGCCTTCCACCACCGGATTCCCGAGCACAGTTTGTGTTCGAACCAGAGGGCATGCAGAGCCTTGAGGATGTGGTCAGGACACCTGCATGATCTAGGGGTTCCCTGCCCCCTAAGCCCCTCTCCTCATCGTCACAGCTCTGGCCGCACACTTGCCATAGTTCTTCGAACACAGCTCTCGGTCACCTCTCAGGACACAAGTGACACATCACTGTCCATCCAACTTCCTGTCAAACCAGGACACTGATGTTCCCACAGATCAGGAAAGACCCCAAAGGTAAGACACTGTATGATTACCATCTATTTTTTTAGAAAAGAGTCTAAGATGGATGGATTAGTAAGGGCAATTTTCCTTTTTTCCTCTTCTATTCTTTCTGATCATTGCCATCATTAACAGGATCTAAGTTAGCTCTCATTTGCATTCGGAATTATATGGGATACTGTACAGAACAAGCTAAAAATAGAATCTTTTGTTCTATAGCTGTGGACACACTAAAGCAGCCAATTTCACGAACAAAGAAAAAAAATACCAAGCAGAAAATTCCTGACAATTAAAACATTAAAAAAATGCAACTCAGAGAAAAGCATCTGATGCTCAAAGTATAACATGATAGGTATCTGAAAAAACACATTACAGTCACAACATCACATGGCTTTTTCTTTAATTATTTGGGAGGCAAAGTAGAGAAAGATTCCCAGTACCCTCCAACAGGAAGATAGAAGGAGCTGGATGGATTTCATTTCAGCAATGCTGCAGCTGAAGGGAAACAGGGGACGAGGAAGGGGAAGGAGGCCCAGAGAGGAATGGTGACTAGTCACTTAGAAAAAGGTGTGAACACAGGCAGAATTCAAGGAACAGAGAGATCGCTAGAGAAAAGCGGGTGGGGCGGGCAGGCCAGGGAGAGGCAGAGACAGCACATCTCATGCACAAGCTCTGTGCCCCATTGCAGGCCCTCAGGACACACACGTCACTGTTTTAACTCTCCTGACACCACATGGACTGGCTTCTGATCCCTGAACCAAGTCACCAAAACCAGGAGAGGATGTGGTCACGAGGCCACGAGAACAGGCTGGAAAGAAGAGCCATGGCACAGTGGGCAGGTCACCCCTCAAGATGGCACAGAGGGGACAGGTCAGTCCCCCGGTGACACAGAGAACAGGTACCCCCCCCACCCAAGGTGGCACGGGTGCTGTGCCATGGAGCTGGGAAGACAAAGTTGAGGGGAGGGTGGTGACAGGGGAACAGCAGCGTGGCCAGCTGTCCTGCCTGCTACATGTCTGACAGCAGTGCCCAGTTTTTTCTTTACCAATCCCAGCCTGTGAGCTCCGGCCCCAACCCCCAACCATGAATGCCCACATGCCCGCGTTCCCGCCCACACACCTGGAGTCGGTGCCCCAGTGCATGGCATAGATCTTGGCCAAGTGTCCCCTCAGCGTCCTCCTGGTGCGCATCTGGATTCTTCCCACAGGGTCGATGTTGTTTGTGATCTTAAAAATAAAAGTTACCAAGAATTAACACTATGGGAGGCACACCCTCCCCCGGCCCCCCCCTGCTGAAGTCTCCTTCACGCCCATACTGCTCAGTGACACCACCGCCCTGGATGGCTGTGCCTGCCTGGCTCCTGCCAGTCAGCCCAGCCTCGCTCCATTGTGAGGCCCCACAATGCTGAGGCGCAGCAGCTTGGTGCTGGCCCAGAGCCTCCTCCTCCCATCAGCACGCTAACTGGCCATCCAGGCCCAGCTCCTCCTGCCTCTGTCCGGCCCTCAAAGGCTGCTCTTCCTCCTAATTACAGCCTCCTCACCATCTAACAGGGCTCCAGGAACATAGACCGCTTGGTGCTGTGTGTGCTGAGCTGGACAAAAGTGGTCATCTCTTCTGCACTCTGGAGTTTAAGGCACAAAATTGCATGTGCACACCTACTGTTCACCCAACACACAAGAACCTGATGTCCATGACTCTGGATCGACAAATGGAGCAAGTGTGTCACCATAGTGGGCTTTAAAAAACGTGGAGTCCAAAGTGCATCTGAGAATTCAAATGTAGGTGATCCCAGCAGTCTAACTTTAACTTACTGTTTAACCCCAATTAAACAGTAGCTTCTAAAGCATTGAGATGATGTAAAAAATGTAATCATCCTCAACAGAAGAAGGAATATAATTTTTCTTTCACATTTCTGTTCAGTATGAGACAAAAAATTTTTTTTTCAGTTAGGTGAAATTCACCATCTGAAAATATATAATTTAGCAATATTTAGTATATTCACAACATTGTTCCACTGTCAGCGGTATCTGGTTCCAAACCATCTTCATCATCACCCCCAAAGGAAGCCCCTCATCCACTAAGCAGTCACTCCCTACAGCCTCCTCCTCAACCCTGGGCAAGCATGAATTTATTTTCTGTCTCTACAGGGTGACCTGTTCTGGACAGTTCATATACACAGAATCACATAACATGTGACCTCCTCTCACTGAGCACCTGTGTCTCGAGGTTCACCCTCTTATGGCTGAGTAAGTCCCACTGTGTGGACAGGCTGTGTCTGGCCCTGCTCTCATCCCCCGAGGGTACACAGCTGCTGGGAGCAGTGTTGCCGGGAGCATTCGTACATCGGCTGGTCTGAGCATCAGCTCTAGTCTCTCTGGGTGTGTACCTAGGAGTGGAGCCATGGGTCATAACTGGGGTTTAAATCTGAAAATCTGCCAAACTGGACCTTAGAAACTAAAGTTCTAAGGCAGACCTAATTAGGGAGAGGAACTTCAAAACACCCATACTGAAACTGTAATAATATTTACAACTCTGACCTAAGAGGATATAATTACTTAAGGCTAGAGAGGTATTTATGTTTTATCTAAAACTCACCACAGCCTATGCCCAGCATTGACAATGACCTGCAAATGAGAACCTTCAAACAGAGGCCCCACCCTCACTGTGCACAAAGTCAGAGCAGCTCCTTCCAGAGGCCCAGAGCAGGCCCCACAAGCATCAGTCTCTACAGCAAGTCAGTGACTCTGCATCAGTGGTTCTTACCTGAGAGAGAGTCGCATCTGCACACGCCTTCCGAGCATCCTGGGAAATGACAAGGACAATGGGACATTAGTGCTGCTCCCAGAACAGGCTCCCCCAGACCCAGGCCGCAGTCTCAGTTAAAATGAAAGTCGCTTAGTTGTGTCCAACTCTTTGCGACCCCATGGATATACAGTCCATGGAATTCTCCAGGCCAGAATGCTAGAATGGGTAGCAATTCCTTTCTCCAAGGGATCTTCCCAATCCAGGGATCGAACCCAGGTCTCCCACGATGCAGGCGAATTCTTTACCAGCTGAGCCACCAGGGAAGCCCAGGAAATACTGAAGTGATGAGTAGCCTATCCCTTCTCCAGGGGATCTTCCTGACTCAGGATCAGGGTGTCCTGCACTGCAGGTGGATTCTTTACCAGCTGAGCTACACAAGGAAGCAATCTCAGAGCCTCTACCAAGAGCCTCCCCACCCTGCCTCGAGCCCAGGGCATGCTGGACACAGAACCAGCCACACACAGACACATCTCAGCCTGCAGATCACCCCCGCAACGCACAGCACCCCTGTGCCCTCACCCCTGCCCGCAGCCTCCAGCACCCCCAACAGCACTGCACCTGAGTCCTGAGTTGTGGGGCCCAAGAAACAATGTCCAGAAAGCACTGAATGGCCAGCCCAGGGAACCTCTCTTCTAGAATGTTAACTCAGGACTGCGTTTTCAAGCCAAACAATCACTGATGCTGACCTCTATGGAAAGGAGCAAAGGGTCTGGAGTCAAGGCAACCAAATCTCTGGCTGATCACATCCTGCTGCTTGCTTTCTTATCTGTGAAATGACCTTGTGAAGTAGGCAAGAAATGTAATAAAAAGGGATGTTCCTCAAGCTAATAAAGACGTCCTTGTTGTTCTAAGCGATCCAAGCTGCTAAAAAATAAATCTGGAAATCTCAAATCTGGATATGACTTTTACAAACAGAAAGCCACACATTATGAAGGGAAATGAGACACTGGCTTTGAAAGGACTCTTGAGTGTAGGAGTGGGGCCTAAGAAGAAAATTTGGGTGTAGGAATAATTTTAAAGGAAACTGACAATTTCTCATAAAACTCTGCCATTGTGTAGCCATCTGCCCACCTGCGCTCACTGATACACATCTGAACGCTCATGTGAACACTCCTGAAGGCGTCCAGGAGACCTTCTCCAGGGGCCAACAGCCTCACTGCTAATTATTTTAACTTCATGAAGCTGGTGGTAGTATTGACCAACCTAGAACATGGAGACATACTCAAAGAGATTGCTATTATAAATGTACCAAATAGCCCGATTCCAAATTCAACTTAAATTATCCTATTGGAAGCCTTTTTGCTCAGTTAATTCTGCCTATTTAATTACACAATTAAAACAGGAAAATTATATAATTGAGTATTTCTGTACCAGCACCTACTCTGGTGTCAGGACCAGGCGGAGGGGACATCCCAAGCAGCAGGTCTCCCACGTGTGGTTTTGTTATGGTCCCTGTGCTCAGTATTCACTTCTGAATACCGTTCTTACTGATATTATACAAGGCTCTCAATTTTTTAAAGTGAGTATTTAAGAAAAATTTTTGTCCACGTCATATGTGGCCAGTGGGATCTTAGTTCCCTGACCAGGGACTGAACCCAGACCACCGCAGTGAAAGCCTAGAGTCCTGACCACTAGACACCAGGGAAGGCCCTGGTTGGGACTCTTGACAAGAATTATTTTAAAGGAAAAAGCAAACCAAGGACATAAGCAGCTTTGCCCTGGTTAGTGTCCAGAGATTAAAATAGATTTTGTAATGTCCACAGCAGACTGTGATGACCCAAGAGAACAGAGAAAAGTCATTTTAGAAACTCAACACAGGACCCACAAGTGCTGGTGTACAAGTCCGCAGCACTCCTCAGGACAAGCATCTGCACTGTGCAGAAAGCCTTCGCATAGGAGCCGTCTCTGCAGCTGCTTGAGACTAACAGTGACGTTCAGCACTCTTCAGACTCGATTCCAACTAAATGGCCTGGGGCAATGTTCACAATGCCTTATTGTTTAGCCAAGGCTCCTCTCTGTCTGTGCTGAGAAAAATCACCACCCTGTCCCCTCCACAGAGGAGAACACCCTGGCCAGCAGTCAGTCAGGCCGAATCTGGGTGGATGCCCCACCAGCACAGGCCGGCACGTGGTGAGGCCATCCACCTGGGCCACAGTGACTGCCGTGCCTGCACATGCCACGCGGCCTGGGGTGCTCACTGGCAGGGTTAGCCCTGGAGCTCCCCTTCATCTGTCAGAAGCTCGCGGGTCTAAGACGCACCACGTTTCAGTCAGCATTCCTCACAGACACCACCACAGGTCAGATGAGACGGTGCCTTGGGGTCTTTCAGCTGAAATACCAATCTAAGAAGAAGAGACCCTCCTAGCGTCACCCACCATCTCCCGTTGGACTCATTGTGTCTCCATTCTTTAACAAGTACGTGTTTCTTGGGCAAGGAGGAAAAAAGGTTTTCCTTAGTTAGAGAAAGTCTTCCATTCCCGTTTGATGTACTGCCAGTTCTGTTTTGTGCAAAGAAAAGAAACCAGCAGGGCTTCAAAGGCAGGCCTGTTCAGCTCTCCGGCTCTACCTACGGACGATCCATGGGGAGGGGACGCCACGAAGACGCCAGAGGTGCACACTGAGGCAGTTTTGTGCTCGAGACGTTGAATTGGCAAGACTCAGCACCAAGAGCGTAATGCAATAAACGTACTTATTAATTACATGTCAATATGGTAATCTTTTATATATACTGGTTTAGATACAGTTGCTAAAAATTAATCCTACTGGTTTCCTAATACAGTTTTCAAGTATACGTGGCTCACAGGACAGACCTATCCCCTGTGAGGAGGGCTGCATGTGCTTCACAGAAATTGGGTTGAGATGCAACACTCACTTTCAACCCTTATTTTTTCCCACAATATTTGGAATTTTTTTTTAACCTATACCATACAAACTTTATTTGCTACAAATAGATCTGAACCCACTATTTATGAACAACAACTTGTTGTTAGAAAAACAAAGTTCTGATTTCTATATTCCAGAGTGTGGCTGGACGTATTAAACAAATCTGCTAAGTCTTCCTTATTCTTATTGAGATATATTGTATCTTTTAAATGTTGAGATTGGAAATTCTTACAGTAGAAGGATCTCTTCTGTCTCCTCTTTGATGCATATCTCAAATAATCCCCTTATCTTTTCTCAAGCTCAGTTAAGAAGCTGGCTAAAATGACACTGGTCTTTCCTTCCAATTACCATCAAGCCCTTGGAGCATATAATTGGTCATTTAACAGGACATAATTTCAAAGGTTCCCCTTTGAAATACCTGTGGCTCTGCAGCATGCCTCTGCAAACCCACCCAGCAGACTGCATGGAGGGGTGGTGAGGAGGTGCTGGACAACTCTGCAACTGTCCTTCTTTCCAACAGGCAGCTGGACGGGACCCAACCATTTTTATCTTCAAGTCAGCGTCTCTGTTCTAACAGCCAAAACCCTCCCTAGGGAGCACTCAACAAATCACCCACACCTAGAATACTTCCATTGTTGTTGCTACTTGTGCTTCTAAACAAGTTTCCTGCCCTCAACTCAGGGGTCACAGTGGGGAAGCAGACACCACACTCTGTACGGTGACCAAAAGAAGGTCCCGAAGCCAATTCCCAAGGTTAAGAAAAAAGGCTCTGAAAGATGTCTGTAATTTCTATGGAAACATTCTAGGTGTATTCAAGTAACAATATACTAGAAAAAAATCCTGAAAATAAGGTGCTAGGCCAAACATCTGGATCTATAGTTTCTACATCCTGGGCCAATTAAGATTCAATTTCAATCCAAAACAAGGAATAGCCATTCTGAAACCCATCTTTCCCTAAAACAGTAACATCACACCCGAAATCCAAATGATCAATGAAACGAAGCACACAGGCAGTTTACGTACTCTAATTTGGTTTTTAAGCTGTTCGGCCTCCTGCCGTAACTGGTCAAGTTCACTCATCTTCTAATCTTAGTGCTCTTCAAAGCCACCTCAAAGAATCTGAGATCTGAAAGAGAAAAACAAGTACCCAAAATGAATAAACAATGATTGAGTCATTTAATGAAGCTGGTGAGAAAAGGGAATTGAAATTTTGAGAGCTGTGGTTTCATTATAAGTCAGAGAACTTTTCTTTAGCCTTCATCAGAACATGTAAAATGCCCACAAGGGCTGGGTCAACAGAGTGTAACTACTGTTGTACATGAACCTCGAAAAATGACAGTGTTCAGCAGACAGTGCAGAAGGTGGTGGTGGGCTGAAAGAAAGTCTGTCTAGAAGCAGTTTTCACGGAGGATCTGGACTTCACTATTAACTCAAGAACCTAAGGGTGATGTTTAGAACAGCTCTCACGTGAAAACTCAGGGCAGTTAGTTCAGGATGGGGCACAGCGGCCACCTGGCAACCTAGCACCTCAAAGGCATGTTGATGACCCTGAACCCATGACTGCCCAGAGGACATCAGCAGGTCACACAGCAAACCCAGAAGGACTCAGCTTGGTGTCCAGGCCTCTGATTCAGGACAACTTACTC
This sequence comes from Bubalus bubalis, assembly GCF_019923935.1. NCBI lineage: Eukaryota > Metazoa > Chordata > Mammalia > Artiodactyla > Bovidae > Bubalus > Bubalus bubalis. The sequence goes on from NC_059161.1 coordinate 30,171,285, forward strand.
TACTCTCCCACCAAAATGTGCTCTGGGATCCCAGGAGACTCAGAAGCATCACTGCAGCCCTTCCAGGCCAGGCGCAAGAGGGCTCAGTACAAGCAACCCTGTTGCCCACTCCTGCCCCAGCCCCACCCCTAGGTTCATGAGACACTATTCTTGAAATCACAGTCAAAACAAAATTATCTGTTAAACAAGAGATGTGTTTTCCCGGGGGAATGCCATAGTTGGGGGTTGCATTTCTGACCAAGAACATAGCTGTTAAGGCAATCCTAACTGTGACCAACGTATCACAAAGCCAAAGAAACAATCACAAACATCTTTTAATCACTTAAGAACACAATCAGCTCCCACCTGCAAGCACAGCATATTGCAAGGGCCTCAATTTCGTACGCAAATACAGGCGGGGAGATCCTTCCCTCCTAGATTTTGTGTGAAAGTCACAAGGTTATTATAATATACACCAGATATTTAATTAACAGTGGTCCTTTATTTTCTTGAGACTGGAGCACATCTGGGGGAAATTATCTGGATGACCCAAGAAACACAGTTGTTAGTTCCCAATCTAGACAGACTTTAGAATTTCTTTTTCCTCACAAAAGCATTCAAAATAATTGTGATATGGTTTGTATTGATGTATATTTATTGAAAAAATAAGAACACTTTCCCCAGTAAAAAGCACCTTTGAAAAGCATGTTACATCCTGGTTGCTGCCCTCACCTGCCCCTGCAGCCCTGGTCTATTCACGGAACAAATCCCACTGGCTGCTGGGCACACTGCGCAGGAAGCACAGAAGTGCTGGGCTTCCAGAGACAGCAAGGCCCTAGCACTGACCCTAAAAGGGGTCTGCACCACTGCCAGGAAAGGACTAATGGGGAGGGCCGGGACGTGGGGCTGAGGCATCTTGGTAGGACAGTCAAAGGCAGGGGAGGCAAGCCCAAGTGACGAGAGAGGCGCTGCTTCAAGCGGTGCTGTAAGTTTCACTCTCGCAGACCCCCGGCACCTCCCTGGACAAGTGGAGCTCAGCTGAAGTTACCCTCCACGATAACTGGGCTGATTCTCGCGTCTTCACATATAAACTCAAAGGACTGCAGCTGATGAATATTAATGTGTGAAAATAACAGGGCCAAGAGAACACGAAATCATTTTAAAATAGAAAGCTGTGCTGATGTGCCCCTGAGCTTCCAGACTGTGCTGCACACCCAACCCTCCTGAGCACGTGCATCCACACGTGATCAGTTATTATCATAAGGAACAGTCTGCTGAGTCGGGGGTAGTTTTGCCCCAGTAACACTCCCACCCCCATCAGTAAAGAACTGTTCTTAGTCTGTGGATAAGCGACTTCCTTCAATCCTTCCAAAATCCACATGAAGAAAACAACTAACATTATCATGAGGTACACTGAATTAAATGGTGAGCTTTAGCCAATAAACCATACATTCTGATCTTAATTTAAACACTAAAAAGCCGAGCTAGTTTTTAAGTAAGGAAAAAACCAATAAATTCCTAGGATCAAGATAAACAGGTCAAGACCCAAATTCTAGTATTAGGTGGAATAGCTCTTGAGATCTTAAAATTAAATATTTCTTTTAACTAGATGCTCTTTTTTACATATTATAAAAGAATCTATACATGATAATCATCCAGATGTATTGCTTCAAACTAGAGAAATTAATTTATTGAAAACTTAAGTATCTTTAAAATGACAAACTCCAATTCAGTTACCTCACATAATTTCAGAAGCAGTAACAGTACTTGCTGACTTCAACCTTCAGCCACAAGCAGAGAGAAGAAAACCAGATCTATTTCTTTCATCATTAAATTATTAATATTGCCTTTTTTTTTTCTACAGTTGGCCTCCACTGAGGTATTTTTGCTCCTTTTTTCCACCCCACCTTCCCCCTAATACTGCCTTTTGATTAGAGCTCTGTCTGTGATCAGTGGCCACAGTTAAATCTCAAGAGACACAAAATTCGTATTTGTTAATATTTAAAGAAAAGGTGCTCAGTAGTGTCCCACTCTTTGTGACACAGTGGACTGCAGCCTGCCAGGCTCCTCTGTTCATGGGATTTTCCAGGCAAGAGTCCTAGAGTGGGTCGCCATTTCCTTCTCCAAGGGAATCTTCCCCACCCAGGGATAAAACCTAGGTCTCCAGCATTGCTGAAAGATTCTTTAACCAACTAAGCGACCAGGCTACTACCAATAAAAATAAGAGTCCAGAAAGGTCCAGCATTTTTTATCTTACAGTCTGGTGATGAAGAGAAACTACTGGCAGACATTTAAAACAAAATCCAACCATATTCTACATTCTGCATGTTGAAGAAGTTGTCTATAGAGGGACTTTCCCTGATGAAGGGGTACCCGGGGGCCCTGGGGTTCACTGTGACCTGGCACCAACCAGGGCCTCCTCCTTCCCGGGCTAATGGATACCAGACTGGCCTCACAGGATGTGCATGAAAGGACTAGGCAGTCAGGGCTCCCCCAAAGAGAAGCCGGCTCCCCAAGGACAGCAAGGAGCATGCACAGCAAACTGACAGGAAGCAGAACAACTCTGAACTCCCACAAACTGAAAGTTCACCCCAAATGCCCTTCTGTGGAGAGACAGCAAATGCAATAAATGGGGTACAGGAATGTACATAAAGGATGAAACTTCTCCTTTTGTGTTTATAAAAAGACTACACATCTATGCTGACTTAAGTAAGCAATCTTTTTTCTACATACATGAGAAAATGTTAATGGTTATTTTTGGAGAAACATAGGAATAGTGGGCAGTTCTGATTTTTCACATTATCATATATATATGGATAAGGGAAAAATAAAAATTATATATATGTATATATGTAAGTTAACCCATTATCTGGGCCTTGAACCAAGAAGCACTTACAATTTTTCCTCCATTTTTCAGTTAAAAAAAAAAAAAAGCAAACTAGTTGATATTAACCTTTTACTGGATGAACTATTAAATATCACTAATAACAATAACAAAGACACCATAAAAACCCTGAAAAACGCTCATTATATGTGAAATGAAAAACAAATGTGTGTGTAATAATTTTAGCTATTTTATGACCAAAACATAAGAACAGCATTTTTGTTAGAATTACTGGTCATATTTTTCTCTTTTTTCCAAAGGCTGGACATGCCATTCAAATTCCTTTGATGACAAAGACGAATGAACACTGAAGGTTTCACTTACGTGTGACGTCTCTGTTGCTCTCCTCACTGTCCTCAGTCCCCCAGAGCCTCCAGGAAGCCCACCATCGGTTACGTGGCCTAGGCTCCTTCTCTCCTCCAGGGCCAAAGTCACAACTAAGTACTGGCCATGCTGACTCAGCGCCCTGATCAGTCTAATCCACTAAGACAGGACCTGCTGAGAGCCTCACTTCTGTTCTTTGTGACCCACATCTGCCACTAGCTTTCACCTGTTTAGGAAACATTTTCCACAGAAATGTAACGTAAAAGCAAGTACTGTGAAATGATATGTCCAGCAGCGGCTTCGAGCAGCTTCACAGCCCAGCAAGAGCCCAGTCCTCTCCACTGTATCAAATTATAATTTGGGTTTTGGTTCTGCACAGACAAGGAAGGTGACGTCCACCCACTCACTCTCCACTCTGGTCTTCGAGTGCCGGGGTGGAGAAGAGCACTAGCGAGACCACTGCAAAGGGCTCCGGAAGCTTTTCTGTGATCAGCGATCAGATCATGAAGTGCACCCTCCACGGAGCAGCCAAGAACAGGCGGGCTCAGCCCACTGAAGGGCAGGCAGCCGAGACACCAACCACCAGGGCCCCTGCTGCACTTAACTGCCTGGGGAAGCAGCAGCCCTGATGGTACCCTGTGCCCCGGGGGCAGGAGTCTGCTGACCTGTTTGGCCAAACAGGTTCCACACCTCACCTCCAAATAAAGCAGCATCGGGAGAGAGTAGTTTGCATGAGGCATTTAAACCAATTTCACCAGCTTTTCTGTTTTTTCCCTTCATTCCCAAATCCAAGTTAACCTCCGAAATTGAGGCAGCACAACTCCACAGGGCGAGGGACAGGGCACCCCCAGGCTTCCCCGGGGTGAGGGGTAGATGCTGACAGAGTTAAGAATAAAATGCTGGGTCTGAAATTAGATTTAAAAAAACTGAGGAGGGAAACGGGAGGGCATAGAAAAACACATCCAGCCAAAACTTGGCAATTGCTTTAGTTTGGTGATAGGAGGTCCTTATGCTATTTATTAACTTCTTCTATGTTTCAATTTTCCATTAGAATAGTTTCTTTTTAAATGTTACAAGACCCTGAATCAATTTAAAATCCAAATGTACAGAAAAAACCAGGACAACCTGAATATGGTCTGGGTATCCGGTGACAAGGAGTCGCAGCTCTTCTGTTCATTCACAATAAGCTAAAACCCGTAACTATAAGACGTGCTTCTTACTTCTGAGGGAAATGAGACTCTGATAGGAAGAAGGGAGGTTAAACAAAGCTAGGAGAGTTTTGTTCAAGCTTCATGATTTTAGGTAATATTATTCTTTTAATCTATGTTTGAACATTCTCTTAGTAAATTTTTTAAAAAGTCATTATTTCTTGGTACTGTTTGACTGCAAGTATATATGAAATTTGTCATGTACCTTGTTTTAAAAATACAGACGCATAGGTATTCCTCAAGCAGATCGTATTGTATTTTGACATGGATCACGCTGCCATGTTAGCTGGCTGTTTGTGAGAGTCAGTCCCAGTAATGCCCAAATTTGTCTGAACAACTCAATGGTTGACCCTGGAGGCTTCTATGATTCAAAAGTGATAAAAAGTAAAGTTTTGATGAAACATTCATTATCTTCTAAGTAGCAGATATCAACATATTCAACACTCAGTAAGCCATAACTAGCTTTTATACAGGTAAAAGATGGTAATGGAGACTAAGATAGGAGATCTCATTACATCTAGAATTCTCATCTGGCTCTGGATTTAAAAAACATCCCGCAAATTCTTACACATGTTCTTTGACACTGTGTTACATTTTCTTAGAATGCAATGACTTAGGACCTCCCTGGTGGTTCAGGGGATAGGAATATGCCTGCCAACATAGGGGGCATGGCTTCCATCCCTGGTATGGGAAGATCCCACATGCCACAAGTCAACTGAGCCCATGCACTGCAACGAGAGGCCAGCACAACTAGAAAGCAGTCCCTGCTCCCCCCGACGACAGAAAGCCACACACAGTAATGAAGATGTGAGCAGCCAAAAATAAGATAATAAATGAAAAAAAGTTTTTTAATGCAATGATTTAAATAGTCTTCCCCCCAACATCTAAGCTATCTCATGAGATTTTCCTGTGTCTCAATTTTCTGATGCAAATTTTATTTATTTTTTAGCCAAACCACACAGCAGATATGTGGGATCTTAGTTCCCCGATCAGGGATCAAATCCACAAACCCTGCATTAGAAGTGCAGGGTCTTAACTGCTGGACTGCCAGGGAAGTCCCCTAAATACAAGTTTTTAAAGGAAAAGCACAGCCCCCACTTAGTGTTTACTGCTAGACAATGCATACAAGGGAGACCTGCTTCCCACATTCTACATTTAAGACAATGTAGCATAGCCTCCTTTTCAATCTACTATCCAAGGCCAATTTAAGCATATTCCCTGAAGCATCAGTACAATGTAAAAATGTAACCATTCTCACCAGAAATCAATTGATACAATGATGGTATATTAGTTCTGTAAATAGAAAAAAAAAAAAAAAAAAGATACAAGATAGACTCTATAGAGAAAGTGAATTTACCTATTAGACCTACAAAGGTCTGATTGGCTCCAGGTCCCCAGCTGATGTTCTCTAAGCAGGAAGAGGAGTCTCACTTAGTGTGTGCTGAATCACTTCAGTCTTGTCCGACTCTTTGCGACCCCATGAACTGCAGCCCATCAGGCTCCTCTGTCCATGGGATTCTCCACGCAAGAATACTGGAGTGGGTTGCCATGCCCTCCTCCAGGGTATCTTCCTGACCCAGGGATTGAAACCACATCTCTTATGTCTCCGGTGTAGGCAAGCAGGTTCTTTACCACTAGCGCCACCTAGGAAGCCCCTTCAGTTTACTACCTTTTGAAAATAACTGTTCTTATACTTTCAAATCATAATAAAACATACACAGATAAATTCACAAAGTCACTGACAGCCAAAAGCCACTTCCACGCAAACTGAATTTCTGTGAACCTGTGTATCAACTTAAGAAATCCATGCATACCCAGACATCAGGACAGAAGAAAAGCCCCTGGTGCCATGCAGGCATCTGGTCTGCTGACTGGAAGTGGCTCCTACACCTTCCAGAACACTCTTCCCTGGTTTCCCAAGACCCGGCACCAGTCCTTGAGTGAGAGGGACCATCACAGGGCTAAAAGCACCCAGAGGGGCTTACTGTCTAACAAAAGCTGGCCACACACCAGGAACCCCCCAGCACTCCAGTGGTTAGGACTCGGCACTTTGCTTGTCAGGCTCATGTTTGCTCCTTGGCTGGGGAACTGAAATCCCACAAGCTGCACAAAGCCACCCCCTCCCACCAAAACAGTTTCTTTAAAAAACCAACCATGTACCTGGAGACAGTAGGAAAGTACTCCAGCTCCATGGACAGACTGCAGAGCACACAGAAAGTAAAAAAGTACCTTTTGTAAGGCTGTTCCATCCTCCCTACACAGAAATGGTATCAAGTACTGCCGATTCCCTATTTTATTTACTAAAGCCCATTACTCATAAGGCACTATCTAGTTTTACCACCATACAGAAAGTAATTATGGCTGCTATGCAATGTCACATTTGGAAATAGTTAATTTTTCTATCTTCAAAATAGTAAAATGCGAATAAAGAATTTATATTTCATAACAAAACATCTGATAAGAAGCATGTTATAGAAAGTTTTTAAAAAGTTGCAAACATACTGCTATTGTACTGAATAATTTAAAACTCAGATTTATTTAATCTAGCACATGAACACTATTTTGTGCCTGTTAAGAAAATTCTTACACCAGAAAGGAACATGCATCTCAGTCCACCTTGCATTTATAGGTACCAAAGCACTGGAGCAGACCTAGGAGACCCCAGAGCCCTGGCAGCACTGCACAGTGGGAGCCGAGGAGCCCAAGCGGGCAGGGTTGCAGGGTGCGGTGGGCACGTTCCAAAAGGGGAGAGCCCACCTGCTGCCCAGAAACCACCTTTGCAAGCTGTTGCCCCCACAACCTGTGCGTCCAGGAAGCCTCTGCGGCTTCCAAATGGCTCAGTGGCCCATGAGGAGACTCCCCCCTCCCCAGTACTCAGGTCTCCCCAGCCTCCCTGTGAGAGTCAGGAAGTTCTGCTCTAATGATTTCAGAGCCAAATTTAATACACAATGGACGCCATCTAAGACGCCCGCACCCAGAAGGAAGGAAGGGCTAAATGGGAAAGGTAGTCAGACTGGAAGTCAGCCGCACGCGGCAGAGGCCCCTCTGAGGGGCTGCACCCTCACGCTGGGGGAAGACTGCTCTCCACAGGCCACGTGCACACCACTGTGCAGAGAATCTGTCTTTACACTCACTTCCAGCAACTACAATGGACTCCACTGGGTGTCCCGCGTGCCTTAGCAGGCCTTGCTGCTGGAGGCAGTGTGGCTGCATGTGGCAGGGGCTGCACATCCATCCCCCAGGCCTGACGCTCGTCAGCAGGTGTAACCCCTCTGCGTCTGGCTTTTGGTCTGAAAATGGAGACAGAAACAATCCCTACCTCATAGGTCACAAGGACTCAATGAGGATCCACAAAAGGTCCTTAACACCTGACTGAACCACAGCAAAGTCTCACTAAATAGAACTTGTTACAAAAGCAAGTTAACAGGATTTTCCACCTGAAATGATTTAGTAACAGAAAACCACCTCTTCCTTCACCTGCCACACTTCCTACCCAGCCAGTGAAACAGGTCTCTACAGAGGTGGAACTATGCATAACAGTGGCTGCCAGGGTAACTAACCAGGGACTCATCAGATTGAGGCCCGGCAGCTCATATGCTAACTGTTCCTTCAGTTTAAAATATCTTTATTGAGGAGAAGGAAATGGCAACCCACTCCAGTGTTCTTGCCTGGAGAATCCCAGGGACGGGGGAGCCTGATGGGCTGCCGTCTATGGGGTCGCATAGAGTCGGACACGACTGAAGCGACTTAGCAGCAATAAAAGGTCATAATAAACTTTGTGAATGAAACAATTACAAGCATTGAACTCAATTTGTATGGAAAAGTTACAGCATTGAGTAAGGCTGTGTAAGTTAGGCTGAGTCCTAAGCTAAATAAAAAGTCTAAAATTTTTTATTTGGGAAGTCTGCAAACACAAAACTAGTGTTTTCCTTATGTATTCACCGAGCTTTAACATTTAGCAACATCTTTTCAATTCTGTTTCATCTATGTCTTCTACTGTTTTATTTTTTTAATTACTAGAATATATTTTAAAACAAACCTAAGAGCTGTATCGTGTAATCTGTAAATATGTTGTTATGCATCTCTGATAGACTTCTTAAAGTTTTTTTTCAGGTAATTACAGATTGAGAGGATGTTACCCCCCCTCCAAAAAAAAATGTTTTACCAGAGAGGTTACTGGTAGCATCTCAAATACCTAATATCAAACCCAAGAAAATGACATTGGTACAATCCACAGAGCTTATCCAGATTTCACCTTTGTGTGTGTGTGTAATTCTATATAATTATGTTGTGTAAATTCACAGTCAAGATATCGAACATTGGGGAGCAGGCAGGGATAAACTGGGAAGTTGGAGTTGACATACGGACTACTACAGATAAAAAAGATAGGACTTCCCTGGTGGTATAGTGGATAAGAATCCACCTGCCAACGCAGAGGACGTGGGTTTGGTCCCTAGTCTGGGAAGTATCCACAGGCAGAGGAGCAACTAAGCCCATGTGCCAGAACAAGAGTAGCCTGAGCTCTGGAGCGTGCAAGCCCCAACTGCTGAGCCCACGTGCTGCAGCTGCTGAACCCTGTGCACCCAGAGCCTGTGCTCGGCGACGAGAAGCCGCCGCAATGAGAAGCTCGTGCACAGCAACGAAGATAGCCCCCGCTCACCGTAACTAGAGAAATCCTGCATGCAGCGACGAAGACCCAGTGAAACCAAAAAAAAAAAAATCACCATCAAAGTTATAGATAACTAGTAAGGACCTACTCTATAGCACAGGGAACTCTACTCAATACAGTGACCTATATGAGAAAAGAATCTAAAAAAGTGGAGATATGTATATGTATAACTGATTCACTTTGTTGTATAGCAGAAACTAACACGACATTGTAAATCAACTTGCCCCAATAAAGTTTTTTTAAAAATTCCAAAAAAAAAAAAATCTTTATTGAAAGTAAGTAACACAACAAAACAGATAGTTTGATACATTCTGAAACATTAACACACCTCTGAAACCACACCTAGGTGAAGACAACTAACACGGCCACACCCCAAGTCTCCTGTGCCCCTCTGTAACTGCCCCTCACACCCCAGCAACCATGCGTCTGCTTTCTGTCACTGTACACACGCGAATCCCGCAGGATGCACCCTCCTGTGCTCTGGCTGTGCGCCCTCAGCGTGGTCTCTACAGGGATACCTGCCCTCATTTCTCCTGGGTAACCACCAGGAGTGGAACGGTGGGATCATATATGACCAGCATGCACTTGGCATATTCAGAAACTGCTGAGCTGTCTTCAATGCGGCTGCACCGTTTTCTCGCCCCCCATCCGTGCACTGGACTGGCGCGGCACGCCCTGGGTGCGCTTGGTGCGTCTTCTCCACTGTAGCCACTGGAGTAGGTGGTTAGTGGTGTCTTGATGTGGTTTTAATTTGCATTTCCCAATGGCTAATAATTCTGACCATCTTCTCACGTGCTCATCTGCTATCTCATTATATTATCTGGTGAAGTGTCTGCTCAAATCACTTGCTTTTGTACTGGGTTGTTTTCTTAACACTGAATTTTAAGAGTGCTTTACTTATTCTGGACACAAGTTACCCAGAAGACATGTGATCTGTTAATATTTTCTGTGGCCTGTCTTTTCATTCTCTTCAGTGTCTTAGAAGGAGCAGGCATTTTTAAATTTGTCGACAAGTCCAATTTAAAAATGCTCTTTTTAATGGACTGTGTCTTTGATGTCACTAAGAAATCCTTGCCTCAGAATTCCCTGATCCCTGGCTGGGGAACCAAGATCCCACAAGTTGCATGGTGGCCAAAAAAAGAAAAAGAAATCCTTGCCTAACCTGAAGTCTCAATGACTTTCTATGTTTTCGTGGAGAGGTTTTCTAGTATTAGGCTTTACGTTAAGTTCTATGATTCATCTTGTGTTAATTCCTGACTGTGGTGTCAACTTCACCTTTTATATATGGATACCCAATTGTCCGAGCACCTAACTCATTCAATTTAGTTTTGCTTTCTAATTTTAAATTATTTCAACTTGCAAAGAGTTTGAAGAAAAACATAAAGAACTGGATGCCTTCACCTAGTTATCCCGAACAACTGGGACACTTTTGCTTTATCTCTCCCACCTCATACAAACGTACTGGAGTTTTTTCTGGATTTCATGGCTTCACCTTCAATCTAGATCATCAGCTGGTACTCCAACTAAGACTTGATTACAAAGGGGCTCTCCCACTTTCTCCTGGAAAAAGTTGGAGAAATACTGCTCTTGTCCAGAATGTGGACCATCAACTCCAGAATCTCACCCCTCTATGATGAACAATGGAGGGAGCTCTGGAAGAAAACATCTTTCTCTGGATCAGTCTATTCTGAAAAACCAACACTGGTTTAAAAAAAGAGATGGGCAAAACTATAACAAAAACCAGGTTCTTAAAAAGAAAAAAGAAAACCCTGAAGAAATGTAAAGATTCTACTCTAAAAACTGATAAAATCAAATTATATAAAAATTACCTTAATTCAGAAGTGCTGCTGGTCTGTTCTCCCAAACATGTAAAATTCTCTGCAACAGAGAAAAGGCTGTATTTGCATTGATTAAGGTTGTGAGGCACAATATTCCATACACTTTAAGAAGCCATGAATCCGCCCCTTCCCTGTCACCATTTCTTTCCCCCAAATCACTGAACAGTACTTTGTATTAACAGCGTTAAGTTCTTCACTGTGGAAAAGACAGATGATCTCACTTTCTTAAAAAACAAACAAACAAACAAAACCTTAAAAATGCCTCAGGGAAAATACGTTGAATTAAACTGAAAAGAATCAGGGGGAAGGGGTGTTACCAGAAAAATTACAGCAACAACAAAAACAGAAAAATCACTGTAATTTAAGACACTTCTAAGATTAACCTCCCCCAGAAGATCTTATGTGACTGTCCCCTCAGTGCAGGCAAATCCACCTGGACAGACACCCTGCCCACCCCTCCAGCCCACTCCAGCTGCCTCGGTACCGTCCAAAACAGACCTCCTGTCCAGGACGCCAGAGCACAAGACATGGCAATAAGTCTCCAGACCTGCCTTTCATCATACTGCAGCCAGTACAAAAATAAATTTCATTCTAGATTTCTTTGGAAATACGTGCTTGTTCTTTCCCAGAAACTAAGTTTCAATACATTTTAAAATGCTATGGTAATCTCTCTAAATGACACTATCTAGAAGGGCCACTTTGGGATGTTTCGCAGGTTATCTCCTGTCTAGTGATCAATTCACTATTATGTTTACAAACTCCCATACATGCATCTAATCTGGGCACTGGGACAGGCATCAACAAGCTGAAATGTCCCCCAGCTGAACTGTGAATTCTAAGGCATTTATTTAACAAAACAGTTTTACTGTTGAATTATGCTGCATATGTTATAAGCAAGCACATACTACTTATCCAGCAATAAAAGTTAAGTATGGAAGAAACAGTGTGGGGATTCCTCAAAAAGTTAATCACAGACCCACCACACGACCCAGCAATTCTACTTGTAGTTATATACCTGAAAGAACTGAAAATAGGTACTCAGTCCCCACACGTAAATGTTCACAGCAGCACTAGTCACAACTGCCAAAGGTAGCAGCAGCCCAAATATCAGCAGATGAACAGATAAACAAATGAGGACCAGCCACACAACGGAACCTTGTTCATCCAGAGAACAGAATCAAGTGCTGATACGTGGACAACACCTTGAAAGCATTACGCTATGTCAAGAAGCCAGACACAAAAGGTCACACACTGTATGATTCTGTTTATGTGAAACACCCAGAACAGGCAAACCCACGAAGACAGAAGGCAGGGGTTGCAGGGACTCTGCACAATAACAAGAACACAGGCTCCTCCTGGGGAGATGAAGGTGTTCTGAAATTAGGGAGACGCAGTGGCTGCACAGCTCTGTGAATTACTAAAATGCCACTGACTGTCCACTTCAAAATGGTTTTGTTTTACGAATTTTACCTTGGATGGGAGGAGGAAAAAGCGCTGTTAAAGGTGCATGGAAAAACAAAAGCAGGGACTTCCCTGGTGGCCCAGTGATGGAGGCTGCACTGCCACTACAGGAGGCAGGGGTTTTGATCCCTGGTGAGGGAACAAAGGCCCCACATGCCTTGGAGGCAAAAAGATCAGAGAGAGGGAAAAGAAAAAAAAACACCCAAACCAGCAGGTATGGAATAAGAGGGAGACAGGGTAGACTATGGCTCACCCTCACAAACCTACTGAGTGGAGCTCTGAGGAGTGGGCACCGAAGGCTTCACCCAGACATCAAATTTAAAACAGGGGAACGCAATCTTGGCACAACTGACTTTTGAGACTGGCTTGTTCTCTGTGGTGGGGGCTGCCCCACCTCCTGGGAGGTATTCAGCAGCTGGCTGGCCCTGGTACCCCTTCCGCAGCTGTGACAACCCCCAATCTCCAGACCCCACTAGTTGTTCCACGGGAAGAGCAATACTGGTCCCAGGTGACAGCCACTCCTTCAGGGTGACTGCTGCCCTCAGCTGGATCTCCAAATGCAAGTTCTCTCAGGGATTTTTCACATCAAGAGACAGGAAGACAAAAGTATAGAATAGTCAAAAAAATGTATCACAGTTTGATCTAATTCAAAGGCCTAGACTGTCTTGTGCCCAAAGAATGAAACAAAGTTCAAGTTGCCTATCCTGTGGGAGCCAGAACATTAACCCTCTAGCTACAGAGGGTGCTGAGAGCACCTCTGAACCCTTCCCATTCCCACCCCACTGCCTGAGATTCACAGGGAGTGCTGCCCAGACTCATTTCTGGCTGAATACAAGACCCAAGTGTGGGTCTTCTTCTGACTGCCCAGCCCATAGAACCCAGTAGAGGGAACAAGACCACAGTCTCAGACAGCAGCATATATTCAGTTCAGTTCAGTTCACTCCGTCGTGTCCAACTCTTTGTGACCCCACGGATTGTAGCATGCCAGGCTTCCCTGTCCATCACCAACTCCTGGAGCCTACTCAAACTCAAGTCCATTCAGTCGGTGATGCCATCCAACCATCTCATCCTCTGTCGTCCCCTTCTCCTCTGTCGTCCCCTTCTCCTCCTGCCTTCAATCTTTTCCAGCATCAGGATCTTTTCCAGTAAGTCAGTTCTTCGCATCAGGTGGCCAAAGTATTGGAGTTTCAGCATCAGTCCTTTCAATGAATATTCAGGACTGATCTCCTTTAGGATGGACTGGTTGGATCGCCTTGCAGTCTAAGGGACTCTGAAGAGCCTTCTCCAACACCACAGTTCAAAAGCATCAATTCTTCGGCATTCAGCCTTCTTTATAGTCCAACTCTCACATCCATAAATGACTACATGATCCTAAACCAGAAGCACCACTTTTACAGGGAATCAGACAAACAGGGATTTAAAAAACCAAAGTCTACATTTTTCAAAGCTACCACACTGACCAGAGGCAAAAGGCACAGTGGTGGGTGAGCCACACCTTGAAACCCTAAGAGCCCAGCACCTAAGAGCGCTCCACCGAGCCTGGCTGACAGGCTCACAGGGGAGGGCGGAGCACACAGCACAGTCAGAAGGAAGTGTGGCCCCTGGGCAGCAGGGGGGTGTGTGGACACTACAGTTAAGCCCACCGGGAGGGGGGGGGGGGTGCGGCTGCAGAGGGGCGGTAAGGGGTGACATGAGCACATGCTGAGTATTTCTTCTTTAATCTTTTTAGAAAGCAATCCAGTTAGAAAGAGAAGTTGGAGGAAAATACAAACATAAACTTCAAGAAAAAGGCTCCAACATTTAAAGATCAACTTTTAGTCAAATTTAAAGTATGTAAAATAAAATTCAAATCATAGATTTACCAATGTAAACACACAACTGTAAAGTCAATTTTACAAACAAACCAAACATTTTTAATACCCCAAATAAACAATGCCTCGCCAACCCTGACACTGCTTTTAGACAGTCTTCCGCTGACCAGCAGCGAGCCTCCAGGAAGAGGGGTGTGAGCCCTGTGTCCCTCCCTCTGGTCCTCTGTGGACGGGCCACTTATGTAAACCTGTGCAGCACAAAGTTTCCAGACCACTCCCTCGCAGGGACAGACAGCTGCACACCACACCCCTCCCAGCTCTGGTTTTGGAAGTCAAATCCCTTGAACATCCATTCGCTCAACAAATAAATTTCCATGCCTGTAATGTGAGACAGTGTGCCAGACACTGAAAACACAGGCAACAAAACCCATGTGTGCTGCCTACCTGGGTCCTGCTACATGCAGAGAAGCAAGCGTGAGAAACTATCCCACGGGGCACAGGACCAACACAACTAGACTAACGGCCCGGAGCAGAGAGGCCACTGCACAAAAGCGAAGGGCTGGGGACTCAGCCGTTCTCAGGGCCACAGACACCTGGTTCCCTTAGTCAAGGTGCTCGACTGCCAAAGTGTACTAGGCTAATATCCTCAGAGCAGATTTTCGAAGATGGAATTATTATTATTGTGTCAAAGATTAGGCAGTTAAACAGTCTTGATAAGATCAACTAAGCCGATGTTTTGATTCAGTGTAGTTGTTAATTTAGCAATATTAAATATCTGTGACGAACTTCTTTGTACATATTCTAGTACATCATGAGATTTTAAGTACCAAATACTAGTAATTGTTTGATTATTGTTTTTTTCAGTATTTTTCAAAATCTAAAACCCAAACCCTCTACAGAGACACATTTAGAGAATTCCTTTACTGATGACATTGAACTTTCAGATCAAGGAAAGGTCCTGGGAATGACTCCTCCTACATCCAACACAACCCCAAGACAGCAAGAGCACACAGGTGCCTGGTTTCTTCTCTGCGGCTCTGAGTACCCACACCTGGCCAGAACAGACATGAGGGCACTGAGGAGCCCTTAGCTGCCCTATGTGAACAGTCATGCACTGTCACAAACTCTGAGGTGTCCAAGTCCTACTGGTGGCACTGAGAATATGACACACACACCCCTTCATCTTTCTAAAACCCAGAACAATCCAGTCCTTACAGTTCTGCAAAAAGGACTGGGCACTTGTACGAGACAACGCAAACTTCTCAGTTCTGATTAATTCTCTAACGCAAAACTGTTCTGAAGAGTGGGAAATGATAATGTGAAGAAGGTCCCCTAGCCAAATTTAGGAATAAGTCTGAGGGTAAAAAGGAATAATAACTATAACAGAATATATCTTACTGGAAAAAAAAAAAGAACACCCATACACAATAATACTCAAATAATAGATAAGACACAAGAGGTAAAGCTTTTTACAGGAGACTACAAGATGTAGCAGCCCTCAGGAGACATGACAATGAAGTGTCCAACACTTGAACTTGGTTAAACCCTGAATTTAAAAAAGGGCATGAAGACATTCTGAAGAAAACTGAGGAAATTTAAATGTGGACTGGATTTGGCATCACTGAATCCATGTTCAGATTTTGGGATAAGTGTAAAAGAACATCCTTGTTCTTGGGACAGGCTGAAGTTGTCGAGATAAAGTATCATGACACCTACAACAATCAAATGGTTCACCAAAAAGCACACAAAGAAAATGCTGCTGCTGCTACTGCTAAGTCACTTCAGTCGTGTCTGACTCTGTGTGACCCCATAGACGGCAGCCCACCAGGCTCCCCCGTCCCTGGGATTCTCCAGGCAAGAACACTGGAGTGGGTTGCCATTTCCTTCTCCAAGGCATGAAAGTAAAAACTGAAAGTGAAGTCACTTAGTCGTGTCCGATTCTTCACGACCCCATGGACTGCAGCCTACCAGGCTCCTCCATCCATGGGAGTTTCCAGGCAAGAGTACTGGAGAGGGGTGCCATCACCTTCTCCAAGAAAATGTTACAAGTTACTAAATCTTGGTGCAAGTACAGAATGTTCACTGCTCCATTTAGCGTCAAAAGTTATGCAAAACTAGGTGTGTGATACAATCGATATTTATTATAGAAAAACTTCAAGCAAGGGATTTAATCAACATGTATTTGAATTATTCACGGGCTTCCCTGGTGGCCCAGATGGTAAAGAACCTGCCTGCAAAGCAACAGACCCGGGTTCGATCCCTAGGTTGGTGAGATCCCCTGGAGGAGAAAATGGCTACCCACAGTACTCTTGATTGGAAAATCCCATGGACAGAGGAACCTGGAGGGCTATAGTCCCTGGGGTTGCAAAGTTCAGACATGACTGCACAACTAACACACAGAGTGCTCAAGTGATCAGCTTAAACTCTCTCCCCAATATTTAGCAGGATGCAAAAATAAAAACTCTCCTTCAACTGTTAAACAAATAAAAAAAATTCAGTGGCTCAGTGGTCAAGATTTCACCTGCCAATGCAAGTTCAATCCCTGGTCCAGGATGATCCCACACGCCTCAGGGTAACTAAGCCCGTGTACCACAACTACCGAAGCCTGCGCCCTGGAGCCCATGCTATGCAGCAAGAGAAGCCACTGCGATGAGAAGCCGGAGCACTGCGACTGGACAGTCCACCTGCCACTGCAGAAAGCCCGCACAGCAACAAAGACCCAACACAGCCAAGAATAAATGAATAAAAATAACATTAAAAAAAAAAAAGCTGGGGGAGGGAAATACTACGGCCAACCAAACCATAGATTTAAAAACACACCCTTGCACTGATCAAATAAAAGATGAGATTACTTGAAGATAAAGTCAGAAAATAACATTTTATAACTATTTTTAAAAATTAAAAAGAAAAAAATTTTTTCACTGACCAATATAGTTAAGAAAGAGCTTCTGTAGCAGCTGGAAAGCTTGGCACAATAATACGTTCATGATTTAACGGCTCAATCAATGGCATTTTAAGAGTGTACATTTTTAAAAAGATGAATTAATACTTATAGTCTTTCATATTTCATTAATTTTTCGTCATTTTCTCGTGTTTTAAGTGCTATTTTTCTCAGGCTGGCTAGAGGTTTATCAATTTGAATTTTTCAAAGAACCAATTTTCAGTTTCACTGATTTTCTCTACTGTGTTTCTACGTTCACTTCCACATAATTCTGCTCTTGTCATTATTGTCCTCTTTTCTGCTTGTTTGAAATCGATCTGCTCTTCTAAATTTCTTCTTGCAGTAGAAGTTTAGACCGGTAAGACCACTGTTTTCTGTAGTCAGCATTTAATTCTTTATACTTCCCTATAAGCACTGCTTTCACTATGCTCCACAAATGCTGGTATGCTTTGTTTTCGCTTTCATTCAAATTAAAATATTTTCAAGTTTCCCTTATGATGTAATCTTTGTTGAATTTACAAATATTTGGGGACTTTCCAGACAGTGTTCTGTTACTGGTTGCTAGTTTAACTTCACTGTAAAGCCCCCGACGGCTCCAACCGCTGGGTCCTTTTCGAGTCCGGCCAGCCTGTAGAACACTACCAGCCACACGTCGCGGTGAGGTGTCACCGTGACGTGTCAGGAGTCTCATGTCCACACCATCATTCCTGAGCAGTGTGAAAATGAAAGAACGTGCTGGGCTGCCATTCCCACCGTCAGAGTCTGGGGTGAGCCAGCTCCGTGTGAAGGTGCAAGGGGCGCCCAGGAATGCCTGTGATGCTCCAACCAGAAACAGATCTGGCTAACTCCAGCTGCCGAATAAAAAACTTCTAACCATGTTCAGCTGGTTTTTAAATTATCCTTTATTTTCTTGCGTTCATTAAAAGCCTCAAAAAAAAAGTCACACTTCACTGTGGTTTCCACATGTGACAATAAATCTCTTTGGGGAAAAGTTATGAGGAAAAGTACTTATTTTTTGCAGAAGGGTGGTAACCTGTCCAATATGACCTGCAGAGCTCCAACTTTCTCCCAATTTAGGTCTGCCTAGGAGAACAGCTCAAATGTTTGCAATAAAAGAGTAACTTTACCAACAAGCACAGCAGTTAACTACTGAGCATTTAACACATTCTTGGAGGACGAGCTATGGAAATATATAGCCAGGGATACATCAGTGAGGAAAAATGAATAAAAACAGCAATATGCTTGGAGCACAACTATACCACCACCTCTTCCTGGCATTGATCATTTCCTCCTCGAACTATCTCAATCTCCAGGCGGAAAAGACGCACCATGGGCCAAGCACAATGAATGAAAAGATACTGCTATCAAAATACATCGTATTTCAGAACACCAGAGGCAGGACCCTCAAAGTTTCCACATGGAGCAAACTGGTGCTACACAGGATCAAGAGTCGGCAGCATCTTACTTCCCAACAGCAACACTGGAAACTGGGAGAAAACAGTGCTGTCTTGAACTAACTCCAAGCAAAAATCATACACTCAAAGTCCAGGAAGAGACTAGAGGACATATTCCCCCAAAAGTGGAAAAAATGAGAAAGATGTCACAACTGGAACTTAGGAGATCCAGATGAGACACAATCTTCTCCTCCATCCTCTTCTGGCCTCAGGTTCGGGGGTGAATGTGCTCTGTCATAGTGACATCCGGAAGGGCTGACCCCCAGGCATGCATGTGGGTCTCAGGAACCACTCTAAGCACCACATCTGCAGTGTACCCTTTATGTTATGGACAACTAAACCGATATAGAGTCTACGCCCCCAAACTAGATTTCTAATGTATGTCTGCGAAAAAGATATAGATCAAAAGGTTAATCAACCATAAAATTTATCAAATAACTATTATGCACCCAATGCTATGTTGCTAAGTACTTTATAGCCATCCGATTAACTCCTCAGCAATGCAACGAGTGCGTACTGCTATCATCCTTCCTTTCGCATTTCAATTCTACAAAATTACAGAAAAGATACCTAAGGCAGAGGAAGGTCAGTAACTGGGCTCAAAGCTGCACTAAGACCAAGGGTCAGAGCTGGTGTGACACTGGGCAACTGGATTTGAGCCCAGGGGCTTACCCTGACGCAATACTTACTGTCATTTAAAAACAAGTCTGTGTGCAATTTTTAAAAGAAAATCAGATAGAAATTAAATGTGTTCCTCTGCTCAGAATGTCCTTGCCCTCTCTTCCCCTCTGCCAGGAAACAACACTCAACCTCGAGACAGAGCTGATCACATCCCCCTGACCACCACGCTCCCCAGCCACCTGGCTCGTCCAGTTCTCAGACCACTGTCGCGCTGACCCCAAGAGGCAGTACCTTGGATGGTACCAAGCCTTCATGGCTGCTCTGGAGGGAAGGGGCCTGTCAGCTTACAAACCAAGTTCCTAAGAGCTGCCCCAACTGCTCCTCTTCCAAAACCTGGTCTCAGGACTGTCCCAGGCTCCCCCTCACCCCAGTCAGAGCTGACCACACCAAGGACAAGTACCCTCCGGCTAATGTCAGACCAAACTGTGTTCCCTGATGCTGTGGAAATAGAGGCAGCGAGTGGGACATGAACCTGAGGCCTGTGACAACCCACCCACCACGCCTTGGACTAAGCGGCAAAAAGAGCAGCAACACGGACACATGGGAGGGGCACACTCCCCACGGTTCCTGTCCTGTCCCAGGGCTTCTGCATTCCAGACTTATAAAGTGCTGGCAAGTCAGGCCATGACCTCTTTCCTCATTTTATGGCTTCGCCAAAAATGTCTCTGAAATTCCCACCTGTCTTAGCCTCCAATCACATAACCCATGCCTCCCACCTGGGTAATGGCAACCGCAGACCTTGGTTCCCTTACTTGACTTGTATGAGCAACACCCGGCATGCCAGTCACCTCCTGCTCCCTGAACACCAGATGAGGGGACCCTGCTCTCCTGCTGCCCCTCCTCCCTGCTGCGCCCTTTCCTGACTGCACCCCAGATCCTGCACTCTCAGGCTCAATCCCATCACAATCACAGGCTTGCCTTTCCAAACCCCCTGACAGTCCATTCCCCACCCTCTTCAGCACAGAAAACCCTGCCCCAAGCTGCCACCCAATCCCACCGATCTCCCTTTCTCCTACCCTCGACTCACTCCCACTGCTGGCCTCCTTCCAGCTCACAGTCTTCATGGAGCCTACTATTAACTCACTCCCCAGCCATCTCTTTTCCTCTCCAACCATCTTATTCATCATCACCTGATTTAACTCTCTAAGGGAGAGCTCTGACATCTGACTCCTATGGAAGAAAGCTGAAAGGGCTTGTACCATTCAAGGTGCTTGTACCCACCACACATCCGGGCACCTTCGCCAGGACTCAGATTCAGTGAGTCTGAGTATGGCCAAATACATGGACACAAACACTCCGGTGAACTTGGGTCTCTCTGCCAGATCTGAACCATGATCCTGACCATTAGTCCTTCACAAAGAAATCTGAGAAACATGAATGTGTTCTTCCCTTGAAGAGTTAGAGACAAATTTTAAAAAGATATCCCCCCACATTCAAGAATAGGAACCTGCTTCCAAAACTTCCAGGCTGAAGACATGAGCATATTTCCTACAAACATGGAAAGCACTATGAGCTGAAGTGTCTCTGAAGCCACTGTGACTTACAAGGGGGCCTGGAAGGGGGCAAGGACAGACTCTGCGCCTTCAGGCGGCCCAGAAGCCGGCAGTGCTCTGCACTGTGCAGCTCAGCCGACGTCTGTATGGATCACATGGTCGCTGTCAGAATTGCATTCTGCAAACCCAGCCCCTTGCCGGCGCCAGTTCAGGCCAGACTGAGGCAGGAGCACTTACAGGCAGACTGCTTGACTGCGCTTGGAGATGCTGCGTTTTCTTACAAATGAAGGGTTGTGGCAGGCCTGCCCATGTTGAGCAAGTCCATTGGTGCCATCTGCCCAACAGCATTTGCTCACTTTGTGTCTCTGTGTCACATTTTGGAATTCTTGAAATATTTCAAATCTCTTAATTATTACTGTATTTGTCATGGTTATCAGTGATCCCTGCTGTTACTAATTTGACTCACTGAAGGCTCAATGGTCAGCACTCTTTAGCAGTGAAGTGTTTCTCATTTCAGGTCTGCACAGTTATTTAGAGAGCACGCTATTGCACACTTAGTGCACACTTGCAGTGCACGGCAAACACAACCGTCACGTGACTGGGAACCAACCAGAGTTGTGCGGCTTGTTTTACTGAGGGAGCAGGACCGAGCCCAGAGGAACCCCTAGCTGAGCCTGTACTTCCAGTTTGAAAACATACAGCCACACTGTCCAGCAGCACTGAAGCAGGACGGAAGCTGTAAACTGTTTACAGAACCTCTGGCAATGAATGGTCTATGAGCCTTCATTCACGCACTCAACACAGCTCTGCCTGCTGCCAGGCACTGAAGCAAGGGGTCCACACACCAACCTGCTCCAGCACTCAAGGCTCTCACCTGCATAAACTAAACCCTGCTGGACACAGACAGGGATAGACACAGTAACTTTGTTTTCCCCACTCCTGAATGTACTCCAATTGCTATCCCTCTCTTAAATGCAACCCTGTTGATACAAAAAAGTTCAGTCATCAAAAAAAGGGGGGAAAGAGTGGGGAGGGAGAAGGGGATCACAGAAAAGAAGTGGAAACACAGCAAAGAAACAGGCATCAAAAATCTGTTTCAAGAAGGATCTATACACACCATACACATATCATTTTGGTCCCAGACTTTCCTTCCTAATTAAACTTTAAGCAAGCAAACACTCAAGATAGAACTCTTTGATTAAAGAATCATTAGTCGTAAGAATTCACCAAGAAGCTTACTGAATATAAGAAAACCAAGCTATAAAAATCAAAGTTCCATCCAAGTTATTCATTTATTACGAATGATTAACAAGTAAATGACATAAATAACTCCCCTCCCCTCACAGGAGTAATCAACACTCAGCCACTGTGCTTAAGTCCAGGGTAAGGAAAGCACTCCTTGGAGAGAAGCTGGCATTTCCCTGGCCATGACAGAAGGGCGAGGGCAGATCTTTGCACATAACTGGATGCTGTGAGCTCCTGACCTACAAGAGTTAAGTGAGGACACATAATTTCAGAGACCTGAGAGGAGAAGTGTCTGCACACGCGTAGCCTGGCCCAGGGGCGGAGTCACCAGACTCTTCACCCTACTCTTGGTGCCAAAGAGTCTGGCATCAAGGGGCCTCCCAAATATTTCTTTAACATTTGTTCACTCTTTTCTTTAGTGCACAGTATTTCCTCCTCCCAGTCATACTAATGTAGTAATTAAAAGTTTGGTGAAACACGGTGTGATCAAGAATGTAAATTCTGACAGTTATTTTTCTTTTACAGCCAAAAATAACACTGGGGCTTCCCTGGTGGTAAAGAATCCTCTTGCCAATGAGGGGACATGGGTTCGATCCCTGATCTGGGAAGATCCCACATGATGCAGAGCAACTAAGCCTGTACACCACAACTACTGAGCCTGTGCTCTGGAGCCCGGGAGCCGCAACTACTGAAACCCGCGCACCCTAGAGCCCCTGCTCCACAAGAAGCCCCTGCAATGAGAAGCCTGCACACTGCAACCAAGAGGGGGCCCCACTCCCCGGAGCTAGAGAAGACTGCACAGCAACAAAGACCCAGGACAGTCAAAAATAAAATAAAGTTATATTTCAAAGAAAGAAAAATTACATTAATTCAGAAAGAAAGGGAAAAGATTCACATACTGTTGAGCCTTTTGAGGGATGTGTCCTGGAAAACAATGACACAATGAAGACGTTCAAGAAAACCGGGTTACATGAACAGTATATTCTGACTTTTAATCATTTCGTATTTTCATATATTATCAGTTCAGTCGCTCAGCTGTGTCTGACTCTTTGTGACCCCATGGACTGCAGCATGCCAGGCTTCCCTGTCCATCACCAACTCCCGGAGCTTGCTCAAACTCATGTCCATCAAATCAGTGACGCCATCCAACCATCTCATCCTCTGTAGTCCCCTTCTCCAGCTTTCAATCTTTCCCAGCATCAGGATCTTTTCCAGTGAGTCAGTTCTTCGCATCAGGTGGCCAAAGTATTGGAGTTTCAGCTTTAGTGTCAGTCCTTCCAATGATTATTCAGGATGGACTGGTTGCATCTCCTTGCAGTCCAAAGGACTCTCAAGAGCCTTCTCCAACACCACAGTTCAAAAGCATCAATTCTTCGGCGCTCAGCTTTCTTTATATATAGTTCAACTCTCACATCCATACTTGAATACTGGAAAAACCATAGCTTTGACCAGATGGACCTTTGTTGGCAAAGTGATGTCTCTGCTTTTTAATATGCTGACTAGGTTGGTTATAACTTTTCTTCCAAGGAGCAAGCGTCTTTTAATTTCATGGCTGCAGTCACCATCTACAGTGATTTTGGAGCCCCCCCAAAATAAAGGCTCTTACTGTTTCCATTGTTTCCCCATCTATTTGCCATGAAGTAGATATACCATCTACTTATACTATCTACTTAATATTATCTACTACATATATTATCACTGGATAAATAAATACATTGTCCAATTACCTGTGCTATTTGTCAACGGGGGGGAAAAAACATAAAGGAAAAAAGAACTCTGACATTATTAAGAACTACATCTTTTAGGAAATGGTTAATTCTAGATACGAAAAAATGACTCGACTTCCCTTACCCTCAATCCACTACAAGGTTTAACTGGTCTAGTCAAGGCTCTTTTGTTTGCCAAGAAGAGGGAAATTCCCATGGGAAATGGAGGGATCCGACAGGTCCCAGGACAAGAAGCACAACCGGCTCAGGGTGTGGCACTAGACTCGAGACACAGGATCCAGCGCCTAGTGACTGGCTCCTGGTGACCCTTCTAAAGTTTGTCCGGGTGCACTTTCCCTATCTTTCACCCTCTCTCTTAACTTGTGCATGGTCCAAAGCTGACTGTAACTTCACACCCCAACCACCCACCAGTGTCAGCTGTGTCTGTCTGTGGCCCAGGAGGGGACAGCTGCCCCTGAGATGGGAGATAAAGTTTGCCTAGAGGAGAACACAGGTTGAACAAAAAAGACTAGTGTCTTTAATACAGTAACACATTTCTCCCTGCAAGTTACATAAGCTGTATCTCTTCTCTCTGGTACCATTTAACTAGTTGGCAAAGAGGAGTCATAAAGTATCATACATAAACCCAAATATATACAGCAAGTAATAATTTGGTTCTCAAAAACTTACAGTCAACACATGCAGCCCTAAAAGAAAAAAAAAAATCTGCAGAATCTCTTTAATATTTTTCTTTAAAGCACCATGGCTGTCCCTGCTGTCTTACCAATTACATGTCAAGAACAGGAGAAAGGGTCATGGCCAGAATCAGGGCATCTAACAAAGACAGACACTGTTATCTTGATAAATCATTTATATTTTCAGTTCATTTGTCACAACTGTCAAGAAAAATTGCAGGCTACCGAAGGTTCATTTTTAAGTTCCTTATATGATAAATTTCATTTTTTCCCATAAAACACACATTATAAATGTCGGTAAAACCTCTTTATATTTGACACCACTAGTTTTCCTACAGGTCTTTCAACTTCCCCTCTGGGGAAAGACGGCCTAGAATGACTGAAATTTGATTCCTGGAGAGGAAAAGGTCCTGCCTTCCACATTCACCTGGCTCCTCCAGGGGGTAAGCCCCTTCTCCTGGAAGCCTCCAAGTACCAAAGCTGCAGGGATTAGTTCAAGCAGACTGTGAGCTATTAAAACCGCAGTACTTAAACTGCATGGAAAGATGCCGCAAACTCCCAGGTTGTAAGACAGTTTGAAGTTGAGACAAGCACAGAGAAACATGACAGGAGACAGACACCATGGAAGCGGCTAGCTCGAGACGGTTCACATATCCAACAGCAGGTGGCGCTACAGCCTTTCTGATGACGTCACATCCTTACAAAGCTGGGTTTCCGCGGTTGCTTGGAGAAAATAGCACTGCCCAAGAATCCAGGAGGACCAGGAAACAAAGACAGCCGTGTCCTGGCAGATTCTGAGTGTGAGAAGCTATACTGCCCATTGGCTAACAACAATGGTTTGTAGTTGCTGTTCATCTGCTAAGTCGTGTCTCTTTGCAACCCCATGGACTGCAGCACACCAAGCTTCCCTGTCCTTCACCATCTGGAGTTTGCCTAAACTCATGTCCACTGAGTCAGTGATGCCATCCAACCATCTCATCCTCTGTTGCCCCTTCTGCTGCCTTCAATCTTTCCCAGCGAGTCAGCTCTTCGCGTCAGGTGGCCAAAGTATTGGAGCTTCAGCATCAGTCCTTCCAGGGAATATTCAAGGTTATTTCCTTTAGGATTGACTGATCTGATCTCCTTGCAGTCCAAGGGACCCTAAAGAGTCTTCTCTAGCATCACAATTCAAAAGCGTCAATTCTTCAGCACTCAGCTTGCTTTATGGTTAAGAATAAAATAAAAAAAGTCTCGTCCAATTTATGGGTATTACATTCTCAAAGGGCTATAAGTTCTTTTTTTTTTTTTTTTAATTTATTTATTTATTTGACTGTGCTTGGTCTTAGTTTCAGCATGTGGGATCTAATTCCCTGATCAGGGATTGAACCTGGGCCCCCCATATTGAGATCGTGAAATCTTAGCCACTGGACCACCAGTGAAATCCCCTCAAAGGGCTATAAGTTCTTAAGACATAAATACTTATGTTGGACCTAAGGTCTCAATGCAAAGAAATAGATGAAAACAATAGAATGGGAAAGACTAGAGATCTCCTTCAAAAAATTAGAGATACCAAGGGAATATTTCATGCAAAGACAGGCTCAATAAATGACAGAAATGGTATGGAACTAACAGAAGCAGAAAATATTAAGAAAAACTGGAAAGAATACAAAGAACCACACAAAAAAGACCTTAATGAACTGGATAACCACAATGATGTGGTCACCTACAGCTGGAGATCCTGGAGGGTGAAATCAAGTGGGCCTTAGGAAGCATTACCACAAACAAAGCTGGTGGAGGTGACGGAATTCTAACTGAGCTACTTCAAATCCTAAATGATGATGCTGTGCAAGTGCTGTACTCAATATGCCAGCAAATGTGGAAAACTCAGAAGTGGCCACTGGACTGGACAAGGTCAGTTTTCATTCCAATCCCAAAGAAAAGCAATGCCAAAGAATCTTCAAACTACCGCACAATTGCACTCTTCTCACCTGCTAGCAAAGTAATGCTCAAAAGTCTCCAAGCTAGGCCTCAACAGTACATGAACCGAGAACGTACATGAACCAAGAACTTCCAGATGTTCAAGCTGGATACAGAAAAGGCATAGGAGGCAGAGATCAAATTACCAACATCTGCTGGATCACTGACAAAGCAAGAGAACTCCAGAAAAGCATCTACTTCTGCTTCACTGACTATGCCAAAGCCTCTGACTATGTGGACCACAGCAAACTGTGGAAAATTTTTAAAGAGATGGGAATACCAGACCACCTTACTTTCCTGCTGTGAAACCTGTATGCAGGTCAAGAAGTAACAGTTAGAACCGGACATGGAACAACTGACTAGTTCCAAACTGGGAAAGGAGTACATCAAAGCTGTATATTGTCACCCTGCTTATTTAACTTACAAGCGGAGTACATCATGGGAAACGCTGGGCTGGATGAAGCACAAACTGGAATTAAGACTTCTGGGAGAAATATCAATAATCTCAGATATGCAGATGACACTACCCTTATGGCAGAAAGTGAAGAGGAACTAAAGAGGTTCTTGATAAAAGTGAAAGAGCAGAGTGAAAAAGCTGGCTTAAAACTCAACATTCAAAAAACTAAGATCATGGCATCCGGTCCCCTCACTTCATGGCAAATAGATGGGGAAACAATTGAAGGGTGGCAGACTTTATTTTCTTGGGCTCCAAAATCACTGCAGATGGGGACTGCAGCCATGAAATTAAAGGATGCTTGCTCCTTGGAAGAAAAGCTATGACCAACCTAGACAGCATATTAAAAAGCAGAGTCGTTCCTTTACTAACAAAGGTCCATACAAAGCTATGGTTTTTCCAGTGGTCATGTATGGATGAGTGTTGGACTATAAAGAAAGCTGAGCACCGAAGAACTGGAACTTTTGAACTGTGGTGTTGGAGAACTTTTGAGAGTCCCCTGGACTGCAAGGAGGTCAAATCAATCAATCCTAAAGGAAATCAGTCCTGAATGTTCATTGGAAGGACTGATGCTGAAGTTGAAGCTCTGTTACTCTGGTCACCTGATGCAAAGAACTGACTCACTGGAAAAGACCCTGATGCTGGGAAAGATTGAAAGCCAGAAGAGAAGGGGACAACAGAGGATGAGATGGTTGGGTGGCATCTCCAACTTGATGAACATGAGTTTGAGCAAACTCTGGGAGTTGATGATGGACAGGGAAGCCTGGTGTACCGCAAGAGTTCATGCGTTCGCAAAGAGCTGGACACAACTGAGCGACTTAACTGAACTGAAGGACTCAATAAAGGAAACTTTTAGGTATTTACTTTAGCCTGGGGCATTGTGAAAACCCCAGGGACACTAAAGGTGCCATGAACTGGGGAGTCTCTGCATGAAGACTCAAGTCTGGGCCACAGAGCAAAGTGGAGGGGATGAGAGGGAGGGGAGGCAGAACAGCAGGGAGGGGTGCCCCACAAACCACCACTGTGGCCCCACCTCCACCCAGAGCCTCACCTGGCTCTCTGTCCCCCTGCTCTAGGTATGGGCTGTAAAACTGGACAATAACCATAAATTCACCAAGAGTAGGAATTCATCAAGAAGTGACCTCCTAATCTTTGTGTTCCCGAAACAACACCCAAGAGGAACTCAGTAACTGATTACTGGAGGGCACATCCCAGGGCAGGTGGGACACGTATCCTGAGGGACGCACAGGTGGCCCTGAGGACAGGTGTTCACGGGGAGCTTCCATTCCTGCAGGGAGACAGGAGCTGGTGCTGCTGAGGGACCCGGGAGATGGCGTTTAGGCCAGACCCTGCAAGTGGCACAGAGAGCATCAGAAACACTCAGAGAAGGCCCAGGATGCAATACTTGTGCGGTATCCTGCCCAAACACAAAATCTAAATCTATCCCTGAGAAAGCCCAGACAGACCCAAAGAAGGGTCATTCTCCAGGACAACCAGCCTGCACTCCTTAAAATGTCAAGGGAAAGAACAACAAAGGCAGGCTGTTTCTGATTAAAAAAGAACAGACCTGACCTCTAGATGTAACATTTGTTCCCGGACTGACTTGATCCAGACAGGGAGGAACAGCTGTAAAGACAGTATGGGGACAACCAAAGAAACGTGGAGAAAGTAGACGGCTATCAGTGTTCAACTTACTGATTTTAATAGCTGAACTGTACTTATATAAAAATAGGTCTGTGTTCTCAAAACATATGTACTGAAGTATTTAGTGGTAACGGGGGAAAAGTGATATAAATTCTGCACTCTACTTCATGATATATGTACATTTGTTTTAAAATGCAGTGGCGTGTGCACTAGGAGAGTAGGCACACAGGGCCTAGCTGGCAGCAAGGAGCACATCCTCCATCGGGTGGCAGCTGGAACCCTGCAGCCCCCTTCTGGCAGCACCCCCCAAGCCAGGCCCTCATGGGGAGGGGAGGTGACCTTAGAAGTGCAGTGTTCCTCGAAGAGGCCTGGGGGGACAGGAGGCAGTAAGGTGCTGGGCCCTCTCCCTGGTTCACTACCCACTGATGTAAAGAAAAACTTTTGTTTTTCTGGAAGTTGATGGAATGAGCCTAGCAGAGAGAGGAAGAAACTAAGGAGAGCTCAGTGGAGGAAACAGGAATCACCCCTCGGCAATTTGCAGAAAGACACAGGCAGAGGCGCCCAAGGCCATGCAGCGCCCCCATAGCTCTGCCGTGCACCAGCCCCATGCCAGGCCTCACCTGGCTGAGGTGTCCTGGGCCTGCAGGGTGCTGGGCCATGCCTCCCACAAGTTGCAACAACTCCGAATGTCCTTCCCTGCCACGTGTCAGCGGAGCCGTGCCCAGACTGCAGGCTCCCGACAAGCTGAGGGCGCGACAGAGGCGGCAGCACGGCAGGAGGGCGTTACCAGGTAAGCTACCAGCGTGGAGCAACTTCAGGGGAACAGAAATGGAGGCAGACCCCTGCCTCCGTGACAGCACATGGGCAAATTCAGACAGAGGTGCCACCCAAGTGCCTGCTGCCTTGGCAAGGAGGTGGGGGCTGCCGGCCGTCAGAGCAAACATACACGGACACTTGACACAGTAACGAGACGCTCTGCGAACGCCCCGAGGGGACCTAAACGCCTCGTTAGTGACTGGAGCCACAGTGCTCACGTTCTGGTACCTTTCACATACTGCTGTCCTACAAGAGGATTTAAAATTAAACCAAAGAACAAACAACTCCTTGCCCTCAAAGAGGTTATTTTTAGACCCTCCTCAGCACAACTTCCACAAAGGAATTCTCCTTCCAAGGTACTTCTAGTATTGATACATGGACATTCCAATTTCAAGTATCACAGTGAGATTTCTAAGGGAATTTAATTTGGAAGAATTTAGAAAACCTATCTATTCTTGTGTACAGAATGCCCCATTAGCTTAGTGTACGCTAGCACATAACTGGTAACATACGATCTTAAAGGAAAACAAGACAGAACATTTTTCCTGTGGAGGCCGTGCTGCACAGCAGTTAAAATCAAAGGTTCTGTGACTCCAGGCTGTTGCTCTGCTGGTGAGGCCTGCGAGGCCACACTGGCCAAGAGATCAGCGCAGGAGTGGTGGCAATTTCCCGTAGAGGCCCAGAGATACGTACCACAATCCCGGGCGCATTTTCCCATCGCAAAAGCAGCCATAGACAGCACATAAAACAGACGTGGGCATGCCAATAAAACTGTCTACGAACATAAACTTGAATTTCGTATCTCTTACCCATGCCACAAAATAGCCTCCTTTCCATTTTTTCACTATTTTAAAAAAGAAAAACCATTCTGAGCCCATAGGGGACACACACACACACACACACACACACACACACACAACAACCCCCCCCCCCCCCCCAGATGGCAGGCCAGAGTTTGCCAACCTCTGGTTCACAGGATGGTGCCCAGCAACTATTACCTGGGAAAACAGCCTGTAAATCCCAGTCTCAGACCCAAGGCCTGGCCCCACTTTATCACGATGGTGGTCCCTTGCTGGCCAAGTCCGCTCCTGCTGCTCTGCAGTTGCATCTGTCAGACCGAGGAGCGCGTGCACACTTCAGAGGCACCTGGCACTCCTACAGTCCAGGAGATGGGCTTAGAGTCTTTAAATCAAGCTTTGCAATCTTGCCAACTAACTGTGGAAAACTCACTATACAAAAGATTCCCCCGCTACACGGAGATGAACACCTAAAGTAGAATTCTACCTCTGACAACTTCCACTATTGGCAAGGAAGCTCCACTTCGGCTGACAGTCCCCGGTGCCCTGGAGGCTCATTACAGCTGCTCGTGGGTCTCTCCACTCTATGACTGTGACTTCAAGTTGTTACAGCTACCAGGACCTTGACCAAAGTACACTTCACTTGGTCTTCAGTTCTGCCATACTGCCTTGAAGCCTTCCTGAAGAGTGTTACTGTCTAACACTGAGAAGTACTGTCACTAAAAAACAGTAGATTGCAGCTGTGGTGTCAATAAAAACACACAAAAAGCATCCACTGCATCCATCCATATACATCAACTAGTGAAAGGATGCAGGAAAAACGCGAATATAAGACGCCACCAGAGAATCTCAAGGCGGTCCAGCAGTTAGCATGCCACACTCTCACTGCTGCAGATCAAGGTTCCAACCCTAGAAGGGGAATGAAAATCCTGCAAGCCATGCAGCATAGCCAAAACAAAAAGTGCTACAAAGGAGCAGACTACAGCACCAATAACACTTTTTTACCTCAAAGGCGAACTTACTCAATTACACCTTAATAAAAATAAAGGCAAACAAACCAAGACTATGACATTTCTACAATATGCTCAATGCAATCAAGCTAACTTTGAGAGCTTCTAATACTTTCAAATGTAAATAATGTGCTTTTAAATTTCTTCCAAAGTGAAAATATCTTTTTCCTAATAGTCATGATCTTGGTGCTTTTCCACAGAAAATACAGATAAAGCGTTACCTCACTGTACAACTTGTTCTTGTCCCCACCTACTCCCAAGAAACAACACCCATTCCACAGGAGGAACAGGGTGTGTACTTCCCTTCAGACCCTGTGTGCTGCGCGGTGGTCATCTCAGGACAACGAAGAAGGGCCACCTCAAACCTCTGAGCAGCCCCACAGGGCTCTGCGTGCACCTTAGTCTAACCAGTCCCTGCAGATGGCTCTCAGGCTCACTCACTCAGTCCTCTAAGTGTTTTTGAAATGTACTATGTTTCAGTCACTGTTCCAGGATATGTCAGGGAATAAAAAAGACAACGATCTATTCCCCCTGGAAATATATTCAAAATATGTTGAGATACATAAAAGTACAAAAAGTATAATGCCATTTATGTTTAAATAAAAACCACCTATGGACTTCCCTGGTGACTCAGTGGTAAAGAAACTGCCTGCCCATGCAGGAGACATGAGTCTGATCCCTGACCTGGGAAGACCCCACGTGCTGCCGAGCAACCACATTTGCGCACCACAGCTACTGGGCTGGCTCTCTAGAGCCTGGGAGCCGCAACTACTGCAGCCCTGATCCAGAGCCCGTGCTCTGCAACAAGAGGAGCCATGACAACGAGAAGCCAGAGCACCACAACAGAGCAGCCACTGCTCACTGCAAGTAGAGGAAAAAGCCCGAGCAGCAATGAAGACACAGAACAGCCAAAAATAAGACCAAGTGTAGTCAAATACATGTTTCTTTTTAAAAAACTACCAATGTGTGTATTTTAAAGAAAGATCTGTGGGGAGTTCCCTGGCCGTCCAGTGGTTAAGACTCCAAACTTATAAATGCATGGGGCACAGTTTAGATCCCTGGTGCAGGAACTAAGTTCCCACATGCAATTCGGTACAACCAAAATTTTTTTTTACAAAAAAGAATAGATCTCTGCCCTTATGGGCTTCACTTGGCTCAGTGGTAAAGAATCCACTTGTCAGCGCAGGAGACATGGATTCAATCCCTGGGTCAGGAAGACCTGGAGAAGGAAATGGCAACCCATTCCAGTATTCTTGCCTGGCAAACCCCACAGACAGAGGAGCCTGGTGGGCTATAATCCAAACTACTGACAATTTTTTGTTTTCTGATCAAAAATTCTAGGTGCAGATTTCTAACAAACTGTTTTTAATATTTTATTTTCATAACTAATGTAATAAGGATTCTCTTTAATCCTCCATGAATAAATTTCCAAAAATAAACTTGCTGAACAATTTAGTTTGGAAATGTTCTTTTTATACTAAGCATATTAATCTCTTATCATATATATGTCTATTTCTAATATTTTCTCCAATTTGCTTGTCACTGAACTACAGTTAATCTATTATCAGGGCTTCCCAAGTGGTCCAGTGGTTAGGACTCTGCCCTTCCACTGCAAAGGGCACAGGTTCAATCCCTGGTTGGGGAACTAAGATCCCACATGCTGAGTGGCACAGCCAACGTCCCCCTAAAAAAGTTGCTCTATCAGATGTCTTTTGCTATAGGTACGTTCTGAGTATTCAAGCAGATATCTTTTATGGCTTAGAGCCTTAGTATCACGCTAAGAAACCCTTTCCCAAAACATCCTACCTCAAAGGCTATAAAACATTTCTTATAATATTTTTTAATATTTCCATGTTTTTAATTTTTACATTTAAATCTTTAATCCGTCAGAATCTCTATGTGCTACAAAATATATAGAGCTTTCAACTATTTTTTCCAACAGACTGCCAGTTGATTCAACATCTTATCCATTCCCAACCAATTTAAAACGCTGCACTAACCATGAACTAAATCCCCATAAATACACAGATCATCATCTAGACTTTGTTCTCCCTGCCTGTGCTTCATGGAACTCTCCTGTTCATATCTAATAAAATATACTTCCCCCTCATCTTTCTTTTATAAAACTGACTCCTCTCAAATATTTATTCCTCCAGATTAGGCGACATTTAAAAAATATCCCAGCATGTACATACAGGAAAACTGCATTCAAATTCTGTAATCAGGTCTATTCAAGTTCTTTTATCTCTTCAATAATGCATTTAAGTTACGTTTTATAGCTGACTTAAAACATGTTTTCCACTGAAAAAAAGGGAAAGTTTTAGGCTTAACAATCGTAAGAAATTACATTGGCCAATTTTCCTAAGAACTCAAAAAAATTATTTCTGAAGTTAGTTTCAGTTATAAAGGAATAAGTTATATATCAAAATAAGCAAGCTTCTGTAAGACCTGTGGGTCTTGTCAATGAACCTCTGCTCTTGGACTTTCTGACCATTCATTATCTTACCTAAAGTGGCTCAAATTACTGACCTCCATAATAACACTAAAAACAGCAGCTCACTCTATAGCAACAATAAAGTTTATTTCAGGTAAGCATTCGCGGCAAAGAGCTTAACTGCAGGCAGACTGTGGCCTGGTCTTTCTCCCCTGGGTATCTCTGAGGTAGGTGAGGTCGCGGGAGGGCAGGCGCAGCAGCACAGGTGCACCTGGAGCTGGAGCCTTCTCCTCAGGCCCTGCTTCCTCCCCGGGGAATCGCAGCCATCTCAGCCGAGATAATCCATAGGAAAGACAAGGGGGTGGCAGTGAGAGGAACTTGTTTATCTAATCACAGTTATCCACCAAGTACCTGGTTCCTCCTTTCTGCCTCTCCCTCCAGATGCCCCAAATACCCTCACACTTTCTCCCCCAAGAACGCCCCCGATTTTGTAAGAGGCCGGTATGTAAAAAGCTTCAGAGCTACTTACGTTCAGTTTATCAGGGAATATCTATGTTAGCCTGCACCTATTTATAATGATGTTTTGCTGTATGTCTCAGATTAAAAAACCATCTTTTAAGTTTAATCTCTCCCCTTCCCAATCAAAGCCATCTTTCTTGATCTCACCTTGTCTCTTCCAAATCTTAAAATTCTGACCTTAGGAAGCACTTTATGCAGACTGTTAAGTACAGGAGAGTTGCTGAAATGACAATAAAGTATTGTTTGCTGAAAGTTAACTAGTTAAATTTATTTTTTCAGACATAAATTAAATTTGATGCTAATTCAAGCTGCTGTTTAACCTCACAAGAATTAATGAAAATAGGTCTATCACATATCCCATGTCACAGAAACTTGCTCAGTTGGAAGGAGTGGCATACCAATTAGGATGAATTTTGAAACCATGAGACAAACTGAAACAAAAGCCAATCCAAAGAGCTGGTGCCAGCAGTGAGGTAGATAAGAACGTCCCCCCCCTAGCCTTCCTAAGGCATTTAGCCTTCCACTACTGCACCAGTCTCCTCTCCCAGCCAGCTTCTAACATCAGCAGTGCTTGCTTCTCCGAGTGTGGCCCAGGGCCCAGCACCACCAGAGGCACCGGGGGACTTGTTAAGGGAAGTGCACTCACTTGCCCCCCACCCCCAGCTGAATTAGGATCTGCATCTAACAAGATCCCAGGGGATTCATTCTCAGCTGCACCCAATTAAACACACAACTTAGGATCTCCCTATTTAAAAACAGAACTCTCCACTGTTCTCACATCACCCACCAACTATGGAGCCCTTTTCCTTGGCCCCCTCCTCCCACAGCTAACCTTCCTGAAGCCACATCTACATAGGTGGTCGCCCCTACCTCAACTCTTATGTTTTAACTCCCCACAATCTGGCTTTCATTCCCACCACCTGGGACCTACAGGTCCTAAGTCTAGGGGACTCTTTCTCCTCACCCCTCATCAGCACTCTATGCAGAGATCCCCACCCTCCTCTTGGGGATCCGGACCTCTCCTTCCTTCAGTGGCTGGGTATCTATCCCCTCCTCACTTTACTGCCCATGCGCAGGTGAGAGTCTCCATTCACAAGACCTGAAGTCTACACTTACGAGCCAACACTTGCACTGGTTTTCTATGTCCATTTCAAGAGTTCCAAGCATAGCTCTCTCATCCCCAGTGGACGCCAAACAAGCCTGCACTGCCCATCTGGCCTCATCTCAGCACCTGACATAACTGGCTCCTAAGTTTGCAAAGCAAGCAGTTAAGAACTCTCATAGGAGAACTCCCTGGCAGTCCAGTGGTTAGGCCTCTGTGCTTCCGCTGCAGGGGGGCACAGGTTCAACTCCTGGTCAGGGAACTAAGATCCCACATGCCGCATGGCACAGCCCCCCAAAAAATAACTGTTCTCAGTCATCAGAACAATGGCTGGCTTGAGCGCCACAGGAGAAATCAGTCTATCCACTTACATCCCTTTCCTCAACCCGCCGGCTTGGCCAAGTCACATAATTTCTCATCAAGTCTACTTTAAATGATCCTTGCTTCTATTTTCGTCACAACAATCCATTCTTCATTCGGCAATCTGAACCATCTTTTAAAATTCACATCTTGTCATGGTTCTGCTTAGAACTGTTCACTGGTGTCCCACTGCACCAAAGGGAAAAATACCCATGTTCTTCCATAGCACAGCAACCACAGAACGTACTGTCCATGCCAGGGCACTTCTAACAGTCACAGCAGGCACTCCCCTCTTGAATCCTGGCTCACCAGGAGTAAACTGACGCTGTCCTAGGCAACCCAGCCAGGTGACCAAAGCCAGCTTCCTCTCCAACCCAGACTCCCACCATCTTGCTCGTGGCACCCAGTTTCAGCACACTTTCCTCTCACCTCAGGGCCTCTGCAATCGCTGTTCTCTGCACCTGAAGTGACAAGGCTCTTCTACCTGGCTTCTCCTCTGTCAGGAGCCATCTACTCAGAATGGCCTTCACCTAACCAAGTGCCGTCTCTCCACTTTGGGTCTCAGGGCACTCACCACAGGTCTGAAACTTGCTTATTCCCTAGTTCGCAATCTACCCAAAATGAATGAAAGATGAGACGCTACTAACCAGTACTTGCACAGCACCAATCACAGTGTCCTGCGGAAAGTAAGTACACGGCAAATATCCGTTAAATAAACTGATGCCTTTAAGGAGTTCACTTCTGGAATCCATTCCACAGAAAACTTGATAGTAACTGGACATCCTGAAGCAGACCATTCTAAATGTCATGATACAGAAAGCTCTGTGATAGATTAAAAAAAACACTGCCACAGATTCTTTGCAGCTCCTCCTGTAAGAACCAGAGTCTGTTTCCCTACACTTCCAGTCTGAGCTGGGCCTCATAACCTGAGTGGCCAACAGGATGTGACATGGGTGACACTGTGTGACCTCTACGGATGGCTGTGAAAAGCTGAGCACCTTCTGCTCCAGGCCCTTGGAACTCAGTTACCATGAGACGCCTGAATCAGCCCTCTGCAGAGGCCACAGAGAACAGAGGTGCAGCCTGGCGAAAGTCCACACAGATAAGGTGGTCCTGGAAGTGCAGACCCAGCCCTTGTGCCAGCTGACTGCAAATGCAAATGCACAGCCCCCCACACAGGGCGAGCTGAGCTCTGAAGCCCTGACCTAATTGGCAACGGGGAACACACAGCTATTGTGTGAAGTCATCAGGCTCGGGGGCCAGTTTGTTAGGCAGCAACAGGAAACTGATGGAAGGCCTCGAGGAAGAAGTTTTTCCCAAGCAGAGTGCACGTCAGTGGAAGTCACAGTTCTCAGTCTTGGCCCTGTGATGTTCTGGGCTGGCTCCCCCTTGGTGGTTAAGCAACAACCCTGCCGCCCAACCCCACCTTATGACAAGTAACTACAGGTGTCTCTGGACAAGAAACAATGAAGACCAGAAGCAAGGGGAGAACACTGCCTGGGCCCCCGGGGGCCTGGCACTTCCCCAAGAGAAGGAAGGGGCTGCGCTCACCGGGCGTAAGGGGTGTGCTCTGTGCCTCCTCCCTCCCACAACTGGTCTGGGCTGACCCGTCCTCAAAGGACAGCTGGTAGAATGGACACTGGCAGCAACCTCTACCTAGTCCTGTGAAAATTACCCCCAAGGACATCATTCTTTTGTTTTCATGACAGAAAAACAAGACAGCCACAAAAAACAAAACTTGGCTTAAGGGCCTTTCCGGCACTGGGCCTGTCTTGGCTCCCCAGACACTCAAAACCCTAGCTGGTGAATGGGCTCCACAGACCCAGAAAACAGGGTTGACTGCCGCTAACCAAAATGAACATGCTTTAAGCCCAGCAAGTTTAGGAACCCTGTGTATTTTTTTAAAAAAATAAAATATTTAAAAGTAAATCTGATTACAGGAAAGGAGAAATATTGTATGATATCCCTCATACAGGGAATCAGAGAGACTCACGGACTGAAACAAAGTACTTATGGTTGCTGCAGGGAAGGGATAGTTAGGGAGTTCTCTGCTGCTGCTGCTAAGTCTCTGCAGTCGTCGTGTCTGACTCTGTGCAACCCCAGAGACAGCAGCCCACCAGGCTCCCCCGACCCTGGGATTCTCCAGGCAAGAACACTGGAGTGGGTTGTGTTTCCTTCTCCAATGCATGAAAGTGAAAAGTGAAAGTGAAGTCACTCAGTCGTGTCCAAGTCTTTGAGACCCCATGGACTGAAGCCCACCAGGTTCCTCCATCCATGGGATTTTCTAGACAAGAGTACTGGAGTGGGGTGCCGTTGCCTTCTCCAAGGGAGTTCTCTGCACACTGCTATACTTAATATGGATAACCAACAAGAACCTGTCGTATAGCACACGGAACTCTGCTCAATGCTTTGTGCTGGCCTGGATAGGAGGGGAGTTTGGAGGAGAATGGATACACGTGTATGGATGGCCAAGTCCCTTCACTGTTCACCTGAAACTATCACAATATTGCTAATTGGCTATACTACAAAAGAAGAGGGCTGCAGAGGATGAGATAGATAGATAGCATCACCAACTCAATGGACATGAACTTGAGCAAACTCCAGGAGATAGTGGAGGACAGAGGAGCCTGGTGTGCAATAGTCCATGGGGTCTCGAAGACTCGGACACAACTGAGCTACTGAATAACAATACAAAATAGTTTGAGTAAATCTGACCAGCAAAACTCCAATTATACATACAAACTCTTCTTTAAAATTTAAAATATACATTTATCAATCATGTTTGATCAACACTCCAAGATTTACACAATACAATATAGGTTCCTAATCTCAGATATTGTAGAAGGGAATGGCAACCCACTCCATATTCTTGCCTGGAAAATTCCATGGACAGAGGAGCCCGGCAGGCTACAGTCCACGGGGTCACAAAGTCAGACACTACTGAGAGACAAACACTTTGTTACAAGAAAGCAGAGAATGGATACTAGGGGACAATGAGTCATTCCCAGCACAGACCGTGAATGGAGGGAATAGATGTGGCACAGTAGACAAGGAAAAGGCAGTTGGACATCTGAAAAACAAGGCACTAGCCTTTTCCTCTTACATGGAGGAAAAGATGTACTCCATCTTGAGCCAGGCAATTGGAAGAATATTAAGTTGTGTGTTTTATGAAGGAAACCAGACCCATTATTGCCCCCCAGAGGGCAGCTGTATAAATCCTCTGGGTCCAATTTCCTCATTTGTAAAATGGGGAGATAAGACTGACATCTCAGGGCTGTTGTGAGAATTAAATGTGGTACTGGTATGTACGGATTTTATAAATTCTAAAATGGAGGTTAAGTACAAGCTATTATGATTATACAATCATAAGATAAAAATTTGTTGTTTCTGGTGGTCTGTGAGGGAGGCAAGTATCCTGAGGAATAGAGCACTTGGTGGTAAAGTTGTTTGCTCTTTCCTCGTGGGCTCAATGAACTAGCTA
Source organism: Bubalus bubalis (assembly GCF_019923935.1). Taxonomy (NCBI): domain Eukaryota; kingdom Metazoa; phylum Chordata; class Mammalia; order Artiodactyla; family Bovidae; genus Bubalus; species Bubalus bubalis. The sequence continues at coordinate 30,210,247 of NC_059161.1, forward strand.
ACTAGCCTTCCTTTAATATTCCTTAGATATAAATTCTCTGATCACATGACAGCCACTGGTGGTGGTAAAAGACAAAGGACACAACTTTAGGAAGGGGTTTTGTAGTTCAGAAAGGTCTAGACAAACACAAGGCTTCCCAGGTGGTGCAATGGTAAAGAATCTGCCTGCCAAAGCAGGCAGCACAGATTTGATCCCTGGGTCAGGGAGATCCCTGGAGAAGGAAATGGCAACCCACTCCAGGATTCTTGTCTGGAAAATTCCATGGACAGAGAAGCCTGGTGAGCTACAGTCCATGGGGTCACAAAGAGTTGGACACAAGTGAGCACACAGGAGCAACTCAGATATACAAAGGCTGCTAAATATTAGGTCCTAAACAGATTTTAATTTTCCCAATTCTCACCCTCTTATATGAAAACTTTTCCTCAGATCTCCTAAATCTCTACAGGACCATGCTATCCACTATAGCTATTTTTGCCACGTGTGTTTTTCTTTCTTTCTTTCTTTCTTTTTTAATTTAACCATGTATGCGAGCCTGCCTGCTAAGTCACTTCAGTCACATCTGACTCTTTGCGACCCCATGGACAGTAGTCCACCAGGCTCCTCTGTCCATGGGATTCTCCAGGCAAGAATACTGGAGTGGGTTGCCATGCCCTCCTCGAGTATCTTCCCAATCCAGGGATCAAATCTGAGTCTCCTGCGTCTCCTGCACTGCAGGTGAAAATGTTCTTTTTTTACTGCTGAGCCATCCAGGAAGCCCCTTATTTAACCATGAAAATGAAAGTGAGACACTCAGTCGTGTCCAACTCTTTGTGACCCCATGGACTACACAGTCCATGGAATTCTCCAGGCCAGAATACTAGAGTGGGTAGCCTTTCCCTTCTCCAGGAGATCTTCCCAACCCAGGGATCAAACCCAGGTCTCCTGCATTGCAGGCAGATTCTTTACCAGCTAAGCCACAAGGGAAGTCCAAGAATACTGGACTGGGTAGCCTATCCCTGCTCCAGCATATCTTCCCGACCCAGGAGTCGAACCTGAGTCTCCTGCATTACAGATGGATTCTTTACCAACTGGGCTATCAGTGAAGCCCATATTAAAGCTAAAAAGTCACACAGGTGACATTTCAACAGCCACATGTGGCTACCATATATATAATACAGACTACAAAATATCTCCATCTCTGAAAAAAATTCTACTGTACAAAGCTCATTTAAACTACAGAAATTAAAAGCAAAGTCAAAAAACTTTTGCCTGTGATAGGGAAATCTCCCACTCTCAGGAGCAGAGGTTTTTCCCTTCTATATCTACTAAATAATTCCATGTTACCAAATGGTTGGAATCGTTCACCCCCTGAATCTCAGCAGCACCCCAGAAACTCCAGGCGCTCTCCTTGTCCAGCCAGCATCACCTCAATCTGTGAGTACTTGTTCAGACCAGAAGAGATGCTGCTGTAAAGCTGAAGAGCAGTGAGCAGCTTAAGCTTTTCCTGAATATGTTGTGTTTTAAATTATGGGAAATGTATGCAGTCAATTCCCATATCTTAAGAAATTGTACAGAGCACATGACAGTCTGTTACTGACTCAAAAGCACGTTTTAAATGCCAGGCCAATTAGTGTCCAGCCTCAAGTCCATCGGTTCCCAGGAAGGCTCTGTGCCCCTTCTGTTACCTCTCAGATCTACAGCAGCCACCCCTAAGCGGTTAAGCCACCTGAAGCCTTCCCAGCAGCCCCTTGTCCACTCTCAGGAAAAGTGCCTGCAATTCAGGTCTCCTCAACCTGGCTATGTGGCACAGGTGCTCACAGCGCTCCTCTAACCTGCCTGAATCTCAGGCTTACAGATGGACTGATGGACACTTTCAGGAGGTCTGACTCAGTCAAGTCCAAGAACTAACCCTGCCCACACAAACAGCCCCAAACAGGTGCACCCTCTACTTCCAGCCTGCACTAGGAGGGGTAAGAGACAGGACCTCACAACTCGGTACTGTGAGGCAGTAACTGTGCTCAATCAACATGACCAAAAGTAACACTTGTGGCCAGGAAGAGTCTCTCTGAGGAGCTGCCACTCAGGCTGAGAATTAAAGGATCAAGAACTCAGTAATGAAAACAGCAAAAGGAAGGAGATGTCAGGTGGACAGGCAGGCAGATCAGCCTGGAGGAAAGGCTGGAGTAGAGATACAAATTTAAGAATCATCGAAACTCTCAGTAAATAGCATTTAAAACAGACAAGAACAGATGGGAACGGCCATGATCACCTAAGGACACCCCCCAAGAACAGAGAGAAACCTGGACTCAGGATGGAGAAAGACCAGACCACTGAGGGTATGCAGACCACACTGGTCACTGGCCAGAGAGGAACCTTGGAAGGCAACCAAGAAGGACAAAAAGATGGCAGGAGGAGAACCAGGAACCAAGAGAAGAGTGTGATGGGCAGAACATGCCCATTTCAGGGCTCCTTCCTCACTGTGCAGGCAGTGTGGCGCACACGGAGAATGGAAGAGAGCTGGGCAGGGACTCTCCAGGGTCTCTATCCTCTGAGACCACCCTGGACTGAAAAGCCCAGCACTGTTCCTGAACTTTGGTTCCATGAGACACCCAGAATCCTGATAAGACATTTATCTTTTCTACCTAAGTTCTCTCTATTGGTTTCTTCAATCTGCAACTAAAATTTTCTTTATAAGCTCAGCCATGAAAGGTAGGGAAAGACGTGGGCCACTGGGAACCAACAAGGCGAGGGGAACAGACCTGGGAAGAAGCTCCAAACTGAAGCGGGTAGAAGAGAGGCCCTCAAATATTCTTGTCCACCTGAAACCTATGAAAGTGACTTATTTGGAAAAAAAAGGTCTTTGCAGGTATAATTAGTCTTAACTCACAATGAGGTCACATTGGATTAGTCCCTCATCCAATGACTGGTGTTCTTATAAGAGCAGAGACAGATTGAGAGAGAAGGCCATGTGAAAGAGGCAGAAACTGGATCGCCAACAACCACCCAAAGCCAGAAAGAGGCATCCAAGGGAGCTGTCCTGCCAACACCTGGATTTCAGACTTCCAGCCTTTTAAACCCTGAGAGAACACATTTCTGCTGGTTTAGCCCCTCAGTCTGTGGTAATGTTACTGCAGCCCCAGGAAACTAACACTTCAGAGCCAGAGAGAAGAACCCCTGAAAACCTTAAGTGAGACAGCATCCACAAAGACAGAAATAAAGAATGGGTCAGCTTGGAGAAGTGCGTGAAGAAAGGAGGGCGAAACAGGCAGAGGTCACGGGCAGGGGTGGTAAAGGAAGCGGACATGCCAGTGCTTGCACCACACCAGGCACCGGGTAAGCATTCCATTTGCACCATCTCAATCCATCCTCACCACTATCCTGGTGATGGGGAAACTGGGAGAGGAGTTAAATAACCTGCTTATGGCCTCAAAGCTCAGACTGCAGAGCCAGGATGTCCAGTTCATGAGCACAGGGAAGCCAGGAAGTAAGCAACACAATCAACAGTTGTGCAGTTAATAGTCATGTTTTCAAAGATGACCTTCAGAAATACACGTAATATGTTAACAAAACAGACAGAGCAGAATTTAAAAATCTAAGTATGCGGTGTGACCTCCAATCTGGGGAGGAATCTCTGAACACATGTGCACGAGCAATACAGAAGACTAAAGGGAAATACAATATTACAAGGTTATTTCTAGATAGGTCAATGATTGATTTTCCCCTCATTTTTATAATCCTAATTTTGTATAATAAACAATTAAACACTTTTATTATTAAAATACAAAATTTAAAGATAAAAACTGGAGACAATAAAATGGACTTGCTGAAAGGACATTTTTATAAAAATAACAGCAGTGGTGGCTTAGGGGGAACAGGAACAGGCCCTCAGAGGAGGAGGCCAGGAGGGACAGAGGAACCGAGGTGGTGGAGACAGACCGCCTGTCCAGGAGTTTAATTTTAAATAGAGGGAAAAAAAGGAGAATAGTGGCTGAAAAAGACACCAAGATTAACTGGGAGATTGAGTTATATAAGACTTATTAGTCACATTTGAAGGTAGAACAGAAAGAGTCTCTGAAGAAGAAACTAAAGATAAAAGTGTAGGTGAGCACGTCCTCAAGTGGAAGAACCTTCCCTTTAATAAATCTATGAAGGAGGCAGAGGCAGACACAGTCCTAAGAGGTGGGAGACTGGAGAGGCATGCACGCTAGATGGTCCACGGTGTAACAGGTAAGAGCTCTGGAGGCAAATAACTGACATTCAGATATGGGTTCAGCAAATTCCTAGCTGTGACTCTGGCCAATTACCTAATTTCCCCAACAGGTTTAGCCATCTGTGAAATGGGTCTACTCACAGGACCAGGCTCAGAACTGATGAGTGGATCAGAGTGTAATATCATCAAGCTCTTAGCATGGCATCTAGCTAACAAAGTAGGTGCCTAACAAGCATGAGCTAACAGCACTGGTCATCTGCAAAGTACAAGTTCATCTACTGCCAAGGGCACTGCAGGTGGAGGACAGAAGGGCCATGGTTTGAAGAACTTTATTTCAACAGGGTTATCTTCAACCACCTCTTCCAACACATTTTATATATAGGAACATCTATGGCAGATGGAGAGTAACTTCCATTTCCCAAGCCTTCATTTCAGTTCGTAGCTCAGTCCTGTCTCAGGGCTTCTCCCTTTGTCCAGATATCTGCCTGGCTCATCCCCTAACCTCCTCCTGCACTCGACCTCAAATGTTTCCACCAAGCTTTTCTTTTTTAAAAAAATATTTATTTATTTGGCTGCACCGGGTCTTGGTTGTGGCATGCAGGATCTAATTCCACGACCAGAGATTATACCCAGGGCCCCTGCTATGGGACCACACAGTCTTAGCCACTGGACCACCAGAGAAGTCCTGCTGCTGCTGCTGCTGCTAAGTCGCTTCAGTCATGTCCGACTCTGTGTGACCCCATAGACGGCAGCCCACCAGGCTCCCCTGACCCTGGGATTCTCCAGGTAAGAACACTGGAGTGGGTTGCCATTTCCTTCTCCAATGCGTGAAAGTGAAAAGTGGAAGTGAAGCCGCCCAGTCGTGTCCGACTCTTAGCGACCCCATGGACTGAAGCCTACCAGGCTCCTCCGTCCATGGGATTTTCCAGGCAACAGTTACTGGACTGGGGTGCCACTGCCTTCTCCAAGAGGAGTCCCTCTACCACCTTTTAAAATGAAATCCCAGCCATCTCTGAAGCCCTGCCCTAATTTTTTTTCAGCACCTTTCCTTTTCCTGCTCACCATTGCCATCAAACAAGATACTTCCCTCGTGGTCCAGTGGTTAAGATTGCACTTCCACTGCAGAAGGCAGGGTTCAATCCATGGTCAGAGAAAAAAGATCCTACATGACACACAGCACGGTCAAAAAAGAAAAAATAAGTAAAATTCCCCTTCCTTCAGAGCCTCCCCCTACCCCACTGCCACTCATCGGCCCTGGGAAGTCCTGACCACTGAACCCCCGACGATTTCTCATTCCCAGCCAAACCTGCTTCTCTGATACTTCCCTCCCCGCTTCTCGGAGATGCTCACAGGAGCTGACACTGCTATGATGTTCTTCCAGCTCCTTCCACTCCTCTGAGCAGCTTTTCCTCTGCCCATCCTGCTACACCCAAGCTGCACCTGTGGGTCTTCAACCTTTAGAGAATCTCCAGGTGGTTCTTCTCCCCGGGAAAAGCCATGACCCTACACCTGTAGGGACACATCAGGCAGGGTGCCTGTCTGCAGAGAAGGGCCTCACTGGTCCCCGCAGGTGCCTGGCCAAGGCCCTCAAGTGGTCCTGCAGGGTAAGCACTGCACTCCTCTCCAATCATGCTGCTCGGAGGCCGAGGCTCAGGCTCCCGTACGTTCATTACTGAGGACCCCAGGGGCTCTTGTTTACATAGGTTATATCAACAGGTATTTACTGTATTAGAAACTAAAGCATAGACTTTCTAAAAACGTTCAATAAGCATACTGCCTGTTACCATAAACAATATTTTTACAAAATATAACCAGAAAAATAACTTGGAGAGAAGAGTAGCAATATTGTACATATCAGCAGAGCTGTTAAGTGTCTGCCTGGGGGGAGCAGGGGGTCGGGGGGAGGGAGGGAGGGAGCGGGTGAATCTGGTGCAGCACTTTGTCCAGTTGAAGGAGGTAAGGAACTTTCTCACACAAATACATGGTAGAAAAAGGGAGTGATTTAACAGCCTTTTCAAATAAATGTCGACAGTCTTCTTTGATACTACATCAAAACTTGCCAAGTGCTAAGTTTCTTAAAGTTCTGATGCGGAACCTGAAACCCTGTCAGTTAACTGTTCACACTGTTACATCAAACACCAGGGGCCTCACTCCACTCTGATGCTTTGAACGGATCTTTTACTTATCCCTGAGTTCCCAGCATTGAACACAGGCCATTGGAAAGCATCACCTCCCTGAGTTAAGCAGATCTTCCCAACGTTGACACATCCTATTATATAACATTAAAAAAAAAACATTCCCTTAACATCTCCACCTATCTTGAAAGAAAAGTACCAGGAAGCTGTCAAGCTCATGGTAGGAGAATCAAGTTTTCCAAAATTCAAATTTCCATCTGAAAGCTCAAATTTTATCACTGCCAACAATGTCAGTTATTTTCCTTGAAGTATCTGGTTCACTTCATTCGTTTTTAAGAAAACATCTGCCAAGTTCCCCTGTCCGAACAGTCGTCATTTTCTGTCGGCTGTTCTTTCAACTCAAGTGATGGCATAGCTGCTGTGCAGACTCTCATACGTTAGGCTGCTACGTAAGGATCAGTGCTTTATGCTGACTTCCCATTCAGTCACACAGACCAGTAAAAAGATGAGTACTCAGGTTGCAGTTTAATAAAATTGATTTTTATTGCTTCATCAAAGACATTAAATTGGATTTTTTTTAACCACAAGTTCACAGCGGTGAATATTATGACTACAATAACCACCAAGAACTTCCAGATGTACAAGCTATATTTAGAAAAGGCAGAGGAACCAGAGATCAAATTGCCAACATCCGCTGGATCATAGAAAAAGCTAGAGAATTCCAGAAAAACATCTACTTATGCTTCATTGACTACATTAAAGCCTTTGACCATAGATCACAATAAACTGTGGAACATTCTTCAAGAGATGGGAATATCAGACCACCTTACCTACCTGCTATGAAACCTGTATGCAGGTCAAGAAGCAACAGTTAAAACCAGACATGTAACAACGGACTGATTTAAAATTGGGAAATGAGTAGGTCAAGACTGAATTGTCACCCTGCTTATTTAACCTATATGCATAGTACATCATGTGAAATGCCGGGCTAGATGAGGCACAAGCTGGAATCTCAAGATAGCTGGGAGAAATATCAATAACCTCAGGTATGCAGATGACACCACCCTTACAGCATAAATCGAAGAGGAACTAAAAACCCTCCTGATGAAAGTGGAAGAGGAGAGTGAAAAAGCTGACTTAAAGCGCAACATTAAAAAAATGAAGATCATGGCATCCAGTCCCATCACTTCACGGCAAGTAGACGGAGAAAAAATGGAAACTGACAGACTATTTTCTTGGGCTCCAAAATCACTGTGGACAGTGACTGCAGCCATGAAACTAAAGGACACTCGCTCCTTGGAAGAAAAGTAATGACAAACCTAGACAGCATATTCAAAAGCAGAGCCACCACTTTGCCTACAAAGGTCCACATAGCCAAAGCTATGATTTTTCCAGCAGTCATGTATGGATGTGAGAGCTGGACAATAAAAAAGGCTGAGCACTGAAGAATTGCAGCCTTTGAACTGTGGTGCTGGAGAAGACTCTTGAGAGTTCCTTGGACAGCAAGGAGATCAAACCAGTCAGTCCTAAAGGAAATCAGTCCTGAATATTCATTGGAAGGACTGATGCTAAAGCGGGAGCTTCAATACTTTGGCCACCAGATCCGAAGAGCCAACTCATTGGAAAAGACCCTGTTGCTGGGAAAGATTGAAGGCAGGAGGAAAAGAGAACGACAGAGGATCAGATGGTTGGATGGCATCACTGACTCAACGGACATGACTTTGAGAAAACTCAGGAAGATGGTGATGGCCAGGGAAGCCTGGCACGCTACAGTCCATGGGGTCGCAAAGAGTTGGACACGACTGAGCAACTGAACAACAACAAAAACCATTGTAAATGTCTTGGTACCACAGCCCTGATTTGTGCTGCAGAACCAGCAGTGTCAACCACCGCTGCTTTTGTACCATCAGTGGGAATGTCGACACAGTGAAAGTCAAATGACATCTTAATATGATCCTAACAGTGAAAGTGTTAGTTGCTCCGCTGCTGTGCTGCTGCTGCTAAGTCGCTTCAGTCATGTCCAACTCTGTGCGACCCCATAGATGGCGGCCCACCAAGCTCCCCCATCCCTGGGATTCTCCAGGCAAGAACACTGGAGTGGGTTGCCATTTCCTTCTCCAATGCATGAAAGTGAAACGTGAAAGTGAAGTCGCTCAGTTGTGTCCGACTCTTTGCGACCCCATGGACTGCAGCCTACCAGGCTCCTCCATCCATGGGATTCTCCGGGCAAGAGTACTGGAGTGGGTCGCCATTGCTCAGTCCTGTTCAACTCCTCGTGACTCCATGGACTGTAGCCCTCCAGGCTCTTCTGTCCATGGGATTCTCCAGGCAAGAATACTGGAGTGGGTTGCCATTTCATTCTCTAGTGGATCTTCCTGACTCAGGGATTGAACCTGGGTCTCCCACACTGCAGGCGGATTCTTTACTGTCTGAGCCCCTAGGGAAGCTCAGATCATGACACTATCTTGGACCTAATGAGTCCCAGAGTCCACAGATGGTACTCCTCAGACCCCTCACTCTAAGTAATGGTGACACCCAAGACTTCAACCACCATCTACATACTAACAATTCATTCAGACCACTCCTCCAGAGCTCTACATTCACAAGTAACAAAAGTCAATAATTCGACAAACACTTCAGAGTTTCAGAGACTGGTAATACTGCAGTTGAACCAAAGTGCCTGTCTTCATGGAGCTTAGAACTAGTGGGCAGATCAACACAAAGATTAGGGGGACAGAACAAGGGAAGAGAGAGATTAATGGGAGTGGAGAACAGCTTCTAAGGAGGGGACACGGGTACAAAGACCTTAATGAAGGGAGTGGAGGGTACCAACAAACCTCCAGAAGAGCTTTGCAAAGAATAGTAGAAAGAATAAGAGCTGGTGTGTTCTGATGCAGAACATGGGAATGTCTCCTGGGGTCCTCAAAACCAAGGTGCCAAGTTCAGTGTGTCTTCTCAGCAAACCACTGCTCATTTCAGTAAATGCAAGATGGCCACCCAGATATCCAGGACAGAAATCTGTACTCACTCATTCCCTTCTGACCTTCTACTAAGTCATCAAGGTGTCTCAGTCAACAGCTACCAGCTTTTCAACCCTGACCCAGACCCCCTTCCCTCTACAGTATCCCATCTGAAATCTGACCTGTCTTCCTCCTTCCTCTGAGCATGCTCCAAGTTCAAGTACCAAGTGACTCATTCCTGATCAGGTAAATCGTCTTAAAACACTCTGAAAGCTTCCTAGAGCCCTCAAGGTAAAGGTGCAAATTCTTTACCAAGGCTCTGACCTCTTGGGTGTCCATTTCTCACCATTCTCCACCCCTGTGGAACTTATGTCCCTGCATGAATCATGTGTTTTCATTCCGTAATTTTACCGAGCACCTATCCTGCAATACGGGTTTCCCTTGTGGCTCAGCTGGTAAAGAATCTGCCTGCAATACGGGAGACCAGGGTTCGATCCCTGGGTTGGGAAGATCCCCTGGAGAAGGGAAAGGCTACCCACTCCAGTATTCTGGCCTGGAGAATTCCATGGACTCTACAGTCCATGGGGTCACAAAGAGTCGGACACGACTCACCAACTTTCACTTCACTTCATATCTTGCAATACAGGGCTTCCCAGGTGACGCAGTGGTAAAGAACATGTCTGCCAGTGTAGGAGATGCAAGAGATGCGGGTTCAATCCCTGTGTTGGAAAGATCCCCTAGAGAAGGAAATGACAACCTACTCCAGTATTCTTGCCTCGAAAATCCCACGGACAGAAGAATCTGGCAGGCTCTTGGGGTCCAAAGAGCCAGACACAACTTAGTGATTAAACAACATCTTGCACTACATGGTTCTAGGTGCTAGAAGCAGAGTGAAGGAGGCCAACTGGTTGCATGAAAAACACGGTCCATCTCCTCAGCCTTGAACACTCTTTCCTTCCCCTTCACGCACCAGGCAGGCTCCAACTGGAAAATCCTTCCAGTCTCAACATTTTCCAGCACACCTGCAAGATGGTGGCAGCCCTGCTGCTGCTCCAGCCCCTCGCCTACCTGCCTGCCCCCTGGGAGCTGTCAGCTATGGCTTGGCATTCACAGGAGACTGCAGTTGATTCTTATGAAAATCCCTGAAACCTGGGGTCCCCTGGCAAGACATCTAAAAATGTTGGAACTGGATAGGTGGGGGCTCCAGCGTGTAGTGATGAAATGAAAATACAGATTAAAGTGGGTGAAAAGAGAAAGATGGTGAACACCAGGTTTAAAATATTTGTCTGTGGTTCTGCCACTCCCAGCAGCTGCTAGTCAGCCCCTGAATGGGTGAAGGGGAAGATGGTGGAGGACGCCTTGACCATGAAGAACACAGATACCGCCAAGGAACTCTGCCTTCTGCCTGTGAAACTGCACTACTCCACACTGGCCAGAGAGGCCATCAAGGCCGCCCTGGCTGACTACGAACTCAAACAGAAAGAAGAGGACAAGAAGAAACAAGCCCTTGGGGAAGCCTCCTGCAGGTCACATGGGGTGCTCCCCACTCCCACTCTGCAGTCCCTTGCACGTAGGTGTTCAGAAGCCCTAACCCTGAAACCAGAGATGCGGGGCCTGGACAGCACCTTATGCTCACACTGACTCTAGTGCAAGACACAGGGAGCTTCAAGTCTGCACAGTCATGAAGCGCACAACTCTCTAGTGTTCCTGAATCCATTTGGGGGAGACTACCAGTAGAATGCTTTGGTGAGACTATTTGATAAAACTGAGCAAATATATAACACAGGGCTGCATATATGTAATAAATCAAGAAACCTAAGACTCTCCCCAAAAGAAACATTCTCCCTAGAAAGCCACTGCTGAACTCTAAAGTAGGTTAGGTGCCCCTGTGCTCCATCTCTGTTTTTCACTTTGTAACAAGGCCCTGGGCCACGCTCATTCTACAACAATTTACACTCAATAAGGAGCAGTGATGGCACCCCACTCCAGTACTCTTGCCTGGCAAATCCCATGGACGGAGGAGCCTGGTAGGCTGCAGTCCATGGGCTCCCTAGGAGTCGGACACGACTGAGCGACTTCACTTTCACTTTTCACTTTCATGCACTGGAGAAGGAAATGGCAACCCACTCCAGTGTTCTTGCCTGGAGAATCCCAGGGACAGCGGAGCCTAATGGGCTGCTGTCTATGGGGTCGCACAGAGTCGGACATGACTGAAGCGACTTAGCAGCAGCAGCAAGGAGCAGTGAAGGCGCTGAATAAGACACAAATTTCAAGTTATGGTACTTTTGAGAACATGTGAAAAATATTTCATTGCCACTAGTTGACAAATTAAGGGATGCCAAAAACTGTTTTGTGAACTCTCAAATAATTTGGCATCATAAATGGAGTGGGGGAGTGAGATCTTTAAAAAATAAACAATCGTTTTACCAATTTCAAAATAAATTATAGGATCAAAATTACCCTTTAAAGGTAAAAGAAAGCCTTTTGAACAAAACGAAACTAGACACAAAGCTATTCATATGATGCACAGAGAACAGTGGTAGCCAGAAAGGGGCAGGGGGGCAAAATAAGTGAAGGGGATTAAGAGGTACAAAGAGGTTATGTAATAAACAAGCTGCAGGGGCATAATACAGAGTAAGAAATATGGTCAATATGGGACTTCCCTGGCAGTCCCATGGTTAAGACCCCAAGAGGCGGGGGTCAGGAAATTAATATCCCACCTGCTGAGCCACGTGGCCAAAAAAAAAAAAAAAAACTGTTACAAAGCAAGGTCAACAACAACAGAAATGGTGCTCCCAGCACAGAGAACTGCCAGTCAAGCAATGCTCCAAGTGCTGCACTGCACTCCTCAGAACCACTCTAGAAAGGAGGGGCTTGTGTGCCTGCTTTACACACCAGGAAACAGACACATGGAAGTCAAAATCAAATCCAAACCAGCAAGTTACAGAACTGAGTTCTAACTCAGACAGTCTCTTGAGAAATGAGTGCATTTCTTTCTGTCCCTGAAATTCAGGAATTATCTTAAAGTTCCTATAACAATTTTTTTGGGAAAACTATTGTAGAAACTTTAATACTCTCTGTCTAGTTAGAAGTGTTCCGAATTTTTACAATATTTATTTGGCTGTGCTGTTAGTTGTGGCAGCAGGATCTGATTCTGCAGCGTGAACCGTTAGTTGTGGCAAATGGAATCTAGGTCCCTGACCAGAGATGGCCCTGCACTGGGAGCACGGAGTTTTAGTCTGGGGCCAGGGAAGGCCCCAGAATTTTTTAAAGCTTTACCAACTACAACACTTGGACAGGTAGTCAAGAGAATCTGTAATCTGCATCAGGAATAGATTTTACAGCTGCCACAGGACTGAGTCCGAAGACATACAGACACGCATAGACACAACAACCCACAAGTAAACAAGAATATATTCGACCAAATCCCTTAGTATTCTAGTCCAGACAGGTTAAAGAACAGCTTTGCCCCCTTGATAAAATACAGTATTAAGCTTGGAGCAGTTATTCCCTGGCAGTTCAGTGGTTGGGACTCCTGGGCCCGGGGTTCAATCCCTAGTCAGGGAACTAAGATCCTGCAAGCCACAAGGTGGCCAAAATACAAAGGGGGATCCTACAGCAACTGATTATTAAATTGTAAACTTTTATCAATGGCAATATGGATTCAACTAGATAATCTCTTCGAATTATTATTTTAGATAATCTTGACTTGGTCTTTTTAATCAGTTTTTAGAAATGGTTTTTTCCCCAGAATGTTTACTTAGTTAAATAAGAGAATCCTCAAGTTTCTAAATGAAAGAAAAGAAAGCAACATTGCTCTATAAAACGGGAAGCTTTTCTATCATTGGAAGCAAGCAGTAATTTCCATCGATAACTGTGGCACCTAAGGACAGGCACTGCCACAAGAACAAGGGGGCTAAAAGGTTTTAAATGCTATTAGCATTCCTCTAATCCACTGACCAATTCAAGTGTCTACAGAATTGCCTGTATTTCTTAAATGAGACTTTAAGTCTGGAAACAAAACCCACAGCTCTAGAAGAAGTGGGACTCCATTCTTTTCCCGGAAGAGTCAAATGTGCTGTTGCATTCCTCAATACACAGCCACTCTCTCCACGTATATTTGGACCTATTTGGACCGTGTCTTCCCCTCAGTAATGTTACACAATCAGTTTTGTAAATTACTTCTCTGATATCAGTTTCAATTTCAATTTCTTTTTACCCCCTCATTCTATGTTTACTACACCACTCACTCAACTGAACTGCCTGCTTCATAAATTCTCAAACCACTCTTATCTACAAATGCAAACCTGAGATCAGAATTTACACCAACATTAAAAAATTCAGAGTCTGACTCTTTGTGACCCCATGAACAGTAGTCCACCAGGCTCCTCTGTCCATGGAATTCTCCAGGCAAGAATACTGGAGTGGGTTGCCATCTCCTTCTCCAGGGGATCTTCCTGACCCAGGGAAATGAACCCAGGTCTCCCGCACTGCAGGCAGACTCTACTGACTGAGCCACCAGGGAGCCTAAAAAATGCTAAAATCTGTCTGTTCAATGCTTTATTAGACTCTTGCTAAATAAGGCTTTTAAAATAATATGGCATGCCATATGGTCAAGCCCAGATAATAAAATTGAGGATATCCATTTCCAATCCACTAATGCTAAAAGCCAAAGTCTGTAGACAGTAAGAACTTAATCCCATTTAGAAACCAACATGAGCCAAATCTTTTGGGCATAGAAAAGAGCAATCTAATGAAGACACTACAATAATTGCCAATACTGCATGTCAACATTATTCATCAAGGTGCTCGCTAAAAAGACAACTGATGGTAGGCAAGTCTACATAAAGGCCCCTCTCAAGGTATTTTTAGAAATACAACTTTACCAATCAAGCTAAAGGATAAAAGAGAAAATTTTAGCAAAATAAAAGGTAACAGAACAAAACTTTGAGAAATAAATGAACTCCTCATAGAATCAGTGCACTTCTCATGTGATCAATTTAAGACCTAGGTGATCCAAGCTTTGAAATCGAAGTCGCTAAGCATGAAAAAGACTTGACAATCTTTCAAATCTCTTCTGAGATTAAAATGAAATCTGAGGAAATTTTCTTGAACTCCTCCCAAAACAGAAATAACTCAAGACATCAAACAAAGAGAAATCCTTATTAAGGTCTCACTAAAGAGGACATTCCTCTTAGTACTTGCAAGATAATATAAATATAGCTCTGTCGTAAACTCAGGTAACAAACAAGCAGAATGGTTCCTACCTGGTGGGTGTTTTCATTTAAGAAAGTGTCAGTTCTGAAGCAAAACTGCAGAGTTGAACGATATTCTCTATTAGCATACTCTTGCTCCATTTCTGCAGAAGAGAGGCAGGCCTAACACGCACCCCCAAGCAGGAGAATTGGGAATGAGCTGCAGGCACAACCATAAAACTCTGCTTTCCTCAATTCACACCTTCTAAAGAAAAACTTGTAGCAACCACAATGCCTGTGAAACCAGAGGCTTGGTGTGACAGAGGGAGTGAGTCCCAGGAGGAGAAAGGCCCTGCAGTCTGCTGGACAGCCTCACAGCAGCTGGAAATCTTCCCCAACAGGATCCAGCCAGGGTGGCCTCTGACCCTTCCAGTTGCACTCCATTTCTGACAGCTCTGTCAGAAAGTTCAATCCGGCCAAAAGCTCCCGCCCGGTTCTGCAGTCTGGAGGTTCTCAGACCTTGTTTCCATGTTGGTGGCAAGCAGCCCTGTCCCCAGCCACACACCCGTATTAGTAAGGAGCAAAAAAGGAACTGCCTGTTCACTTTCTTTTTGCAATGTGTACCTTCCGGAAGAAATCCAGAACAGGCCCTATCTATCTTAATAGGACTCAAACTGAAACCTTCCTTTGAAATAAGAACCTACTCCAAACGAAAAAAGACTACAGCCTCAAATTAGAAAACGAGAACTCAGGTAGAAATCTTACGGATAACAATGGTCTTCAGACCTTATCTGGAGTCTGGGGTTGAAGGAACTTCTCATAAAGCTTAATACTTCCATTTATTTGCTTATCATGAAAAATAGCTATATATTTTTCCTAATAATCTCGTAGGCAACCGCTTAATCATTAAATATTACTTGAGATCACTGTGTTAAACACGTAGCAACATGGAAATACAAAAAAAAAAAAAAGGCCTCTAACCTAAACCAAAACTACAGATGAAAATATATACATCGTGTAGGCATAAACTCAGTAATGTACTCTAACTGTAAATGTCCACCAACTTCCTTTGCCCAAATAAACACCCCTGTTTCCCCACATAAATACACTGCTGTTTTCCTTCAGGCCGTGAGTCTCCCAATCCTAACTCAAAAGGGTCCATGAAAAAGACACTAAGCACAGAAAGCTCCCGCTACTCAGGTATGCTAACTCGGCAATTTAAAGGACACTAGAAACGTGTGGACACCATTGGAGTCAAACAGCAACTCGCAAGGAAAAAGACAGGATTTTCAAAGTCCGATGGCTCAGCGACCCCCGGGTGGAATCTTCAGCGCTCCCCACCCCTCTGGGACCCTGGGGGTCCCCGGGCGGCGCCCCCGGGCGGCGCCCCCGGAGCCCCGCGGCGCGGGCGGCGGCTGACAAAGGCCGCGCGGCGGACGCGCCATCTTGCCGGGCCGCCGAGGGCCATTCATTCGGCGCGGGGCGCGGGGGCCCGGCCGCCGCCCGCAGGCTGCGCGCCGGCACCGGGGTTTCGGGGGGCCCCGCTCGGGCCGGGCGGCGACCGTGGGGCCAGGACTCGCGTTCGCTGGGCGCTTTGTCCGCCCCGCGCGCCCTAGGCGCCGCTTCCTCATTTCTCCGCCGCGGCGACGCCGGCCTCTCCTCCAGCCTCCGAAAGGCCGCTTTTCTCGCAGCCCGTCTTCCCGTGGCCAGGGATGGCGCCCACCGCCCAGCGCGGGACAGGGCCGCCGCCGCCTTTGTTCTCGGACCATTCGGTGCCCCTCCTCCGGGCCACCTCCTAGGAGCCGGCCGAGGGGCGCCGGCCCCAGACCCCCAAACCACGGAGTCTCCGGCCCCGCCCCCACCGCGGACCCCAGGACCCGGACCGCAGGCCTGCACCCGGGACCCCAGACCAGAGGCCCGGACCTGGACTCTAGACCCCGGCGCCCCAACTCCCGGCCCGGAGCCCAGGACCTCGGCCCCAGGGCCCGCCGAAGCCCGCGGGGTCCCAGCCGCCCCCGCCCCGAGGACCCCACCCGGGCGGGGCAGGAAGACTCGGCCAGGCAGCCGGGTGGGGGCGGGGAGGGTGGGGGCGGGGCGGCCCTGGCGAGCGGGCGACCGGGGGCGATGGGGAGGGCCGATGGTGGGGGAGACGGCCAGGGCTAGGGGTGTGGGACGGGGGTCGCTTCTGGGGCTGGGGCCGTCGCGCTCACCTCGACGCCGCGTCCCGCCTGCCGCGCCCGCTCCCCGCCGCCTCGGCCGCCGCTCCGGGAGGTGGTCGCGCTCCGGCCGCTCCGCGGGCGCTGCGGGCAGGTGCGCCGGCGAAGCTCGGTCCGGTCGGTCCCGCGGCGGCTGCTCCACTCCCGCGCCCGCTCCCGCTCCCGCCGCCGCCTCCGTCCGCCCCTCAGACGCCTCCAGCCATCGGGATGGGCGCGGCGGCCCCTGCCCGCAGCCTCGGGAAACCCCACGGTCGCGTCACCGCGCACGCCGCGCGCGCACGCCCCGCTAGGCTGAGTCCCCGGCGCGCGCGCGGGCGCGCGGGCGCGCGGGCGCTTCGTCCCAGCGCCAGCCCCCCCGCGCGCGTGCGCGAGCCGCTTAAAGGGGCAGCGCCCTAACTTCTCAGACCCTCCCTGGTAGCCTCCAAGTCAGACCCGCCTCTCCCCCTGCCAGGCTCCGCTCCCCAGGGGCCGGAGCGTGGGGCACTGCGTAGGGTGGTCTGCCAGCTGCCGACTCGCTAGGCTCCCAGCCAGGTGGACTTAGATAAAGGACGAAGGGCGGGAGCCTGCCACCGCACCCGGCGCTCAGCATCTGAACTCCGCTCCCCGTACACGCGCACGTAAAGCCCCGGGCGCTCCACATCTGCATTGTGCACCCGGCACACACACGAGCATACATACCCCCAGCCCATGCTGACCCACACCCACGCTGTGTCGGCCTCAGGGACGCCTGGCTTCAGCCTGCCTGCGGAGTGGAGCCCCTACAGCCCAGGGTCAGGGCTGTCCTCAGAGGTGCCCGTGGGGCTCCAGTGAGCTGGGCAGGTGCAGGCAGTGTGGCTTCTGTAGTCAAGGTTCTGTCTGGAATGGCCACCTGAGCATGGAGGTGTGACCACGAGAACGAGAACGACTGTCAGTAGGGACAAATAGTCTACCCCTGCAAATGCGGCGGCCGAGTTTGCCAGAGAGCTGAGAATCAAAGACCCCCTGATGGAGGAGGGGGAAGGAGGTCAGCTGTGAGCAGCCAGCAGTCTCTGGTGTCCTCAGACCCCTCCTGGACGTTTATGATTGGGGCCCTTAGCCCACCAGCTTCCACCTTTCCATCTGACCTCTGCCTCCCCAGTTCCAACAACTCCTGACACCCTCGTCCTTCACTGCAAGAGCTTGGGGTCCCCACCCTAATCACCTCCTTGCAACCACATCAACTCCCTGCCCGCAGCCTTCCCTGTGCTGCCCTCTCCTCCCCCTGGCCTATACAGTAGAACAGGCAGGCAATGCAGTTGCCCCCGTAAACCTCAAGGGGCCCTGTAGACCCTCCCTCCCCAGCCTCTTTCACAGTTGCAGCAGATTGTTTCCTTTTGTGTGTGAGCCTGACTGTCTGTCTAGGGTGGACCTGGACCTCAGCTTGGAGCCCATGCCTTCCCACCCACTCTGGGGCTGTGCCCCTTGTCCGTCTTCCCCCCAACACACACACACACTGATTCATCCTACCAGCACACAGACATGTCTCCACTTTCCTGGGAGCCCTTCCTCAATTTCTGGCACAAGAAGCTCCAGGCTTGTCTCAGGTCCTCCCTGCCCCATCCTTGACCTAACTTGTTCTCCAGAGGGCCCTGTTTCCTTCTGGTGGAGCAGGTATTTAGAAGCCTACATTCAGGCATAGGCTGTGCTTGCTGCTCCTGGAGTGCCATTACTTCTGGTCCCTGACAGTGGACTAAGGAACATGTGCATGTACAAACATACATGTATATGTACACACGCAGACCACCCCCTCTGGGTAACAAATCTTCCATGATCACTGCCCCCTCTGTTGGGTGCTGACCGAAGCAGAGATGTCCACCCTGCTCAGCTGAACCAGAACTGAACATCAGCAGGATTGCTCCTCTGCTTCAAACCACTGGCAGCTCCTATTGCGCTTCTGTTCCATCCTCCTCACCGCCCAGCATCTGGCTTCTCTCTGCTCCTTAAACACTCAGTCTCCACCTTCCATGCTCTGGCCTTTGGTCCTTGTAGCTCTACCTGCCTGTGAGGGGCTCCCCCATAACCTGAAGACCCCTCTTCAGAGGAGCCTCCCCCAGCCCGCCCCGGCCCCCCAGTACTACTCTGGCTCCCGTGACCTCCTGTGGTTCATGCTCAGGCTGCTTGCTTCTTGCCCTGCTCACCTGCTGAAAACAGGGCTGGACTCCCTTGCCCACTGCTCCACCTGTGTACCAGGGCGGGGGTCACACAGAGGGAGCTCCAGAGGTGTTGATGAGTTGGGGAAGGGGTATGGGCAACATGCTGCGTTCCAGGCGAGGGGGACACGACTCAGAGTGAGGATGGGGAGGGGAGTGGGGGAGCAGGGAGAATCAGAATGGAGTGGTCACTGTGTCCAGGACAAGGGCTGGGGAGAGGAGACAGCAGCACTGCCCACTGCTCAAGAGGAGGAGAGGAAAAAAACCAGTTATTTCCTGGTGGTCCAGTAGCTAGGACTCCACACTCCCAATGCAGGGGCACAGGTTCAATCCCTGGTCAGGGAACTAGATCCCACATACTGGAACTGGGAGTTTACATGCCTCAGCTGAAGATCTGGCGTGCTGCAATAACTAGATAAATATTAAAAATAAAAAGTACATAGAATTATCAGGTCGCCCAGTGATTGGGACTCTGAGCTTTCACTGCTAAGAGCCTAGTCTGATCCCTGGTTAGTGAACTGAGATCCCACATGCCTTGGCAGGTGGGTCCCAAGGCCCCAGACTTGGGATCAGAGAGGGACATCCTGGAGAGTCCAGTGGGTCTCATGCTGTCCCAAGCTCTATGCCCACCTAAGTCCAGGGACTGAAAGGTAGAGAGGAGGAGCAGGGAAGGGAGAAGGGGAGGAGAAAGGGGTGGTGGCTGGAGGAGGGGGAGAGCAGGAGGGGGAGAGCGAGAAAAATGGGAGGGAGGGAGAGCAGAAGGAACCGGGCAGCGCGGTGAGTGGTCTCCACGGAGCCCACTCTGTGCTGCTGTGGGGATGGCAGGAAAACCCCCATCCTGTCATCCTGGGTCCCTGCATGCCCATCTGAGGGCAGACCCAGGGCTCCCCTGTCCCACAGTCCACCATCAGCCTGATCAGGCCCTTCCTCAGGGACATCAAGGCCACAGGGCAAGGCCACACATCAGGATACCAGGCCAGTGACTGACCCAGCTGTCTGAAGTTTTGGGGTGCAGCCCTGTTGCCCCTGGATAATCTGTAGGTCTGCAGGGTGTGGCAGGGCCTTCCCTGGAACTTGCCCTGTGGCTGGGGCCTAGAGCCCTGTTTATGTGTTTATGGACCAGATGTGAGGGGCAAAGTTGAAGGGAAGGCAGCAGGGAGGAGACGGGGCCACAGGGCCCTCATTCCCAAATTCCCTGCCCGGTCTCGTCTCCATCTGAAGCACACAGGCCTCAGAGGCCCCAGGCAGCAGGGCTCTGTGGCCCTGAAGACACATGCCCTGGGCCTTGATCAGCTCTCAGGGTCCCTGAGACCCCAAGGGTCTACAGGATGCTCTGGGGACCCTGCCCTCCCCGCCCACCCTCCATTCCTGCTGCACTGGCCTCTTGCATTTTGGGGCCCCCACCCAGCCCTTCTCAGTGGGGCATAAACCGGGGCCCCTCTTGGAGAGCTCATGCCCAGCCAGGAGGCCAGGCTTCTTCTGACTTCCCGGAGACACTCCCTCCCTCTCTCTTGATAAGTGGCTTAGAGCCTAGCCTGTGGTCCCGAGTCTACTGCCACACCCGGTCAGCCTTATCCGGCAAGGGCCAGGCCAGCTGGGCCCCAGTGTCTGGCTCAGAGCCCAGCTCCACTAAAACCTGGGGAGCACGAATGCATAATTCAGATGCCCTGGCCCCATCTGCTCTCCAGCAGGAAATGGTCTGACGGGAAAGTAGGTCTTTTAAAATCTGAATTATTCAAACAATCCGTGCACACGACCAGACTGCCCCTGGTGGGGCGGGGGCCCAGCTCCAAGCCTGGCTTTGCAGGTCTAGGGCTGCAGGGGCATCTCGCACTGGGTCTGTCTTGTCCTCCAGTAAGCAAGCTGGGGCCTGACCCTGCCTCCCAGCTCTGAAAGACAGAAGATAAGGACAGGCTGTGGGGGGAAGCAGGTGGAATGTAGGTAATCCAGAAGAAGCCTAATTAGATCCTGCTGGCTTGCAGAGGTGGGGGCTGCTAGCAGGACAGGGTCAGGTGGGAAGGTGGCTCCCGCCCCTCTCTAGCTGAACTCACCAAGGGGAGTGCCCACTGGGTGCCAGGATGGGACAATGTGGGACGGGTCTGCAGAAGGGTGTGTGGAGAGCAGAGGCAGTTTTATGTGGGGTGGACGGTGGGAAGGGACAGTCAAGCAGACCCTACAGCAGACAGAGAGGGAGTGAGCCGCATGAGTGCCAAGGCCCCAGGGAAGGGTTAAGGCCCAAGGTGGGCATAGGATGGACCAGGTCATGGGCAGTGCACCCAGAAGGCTGACATGGTAGGCTGACTGCACCTCATCGGCCTTGGGGAAGGGCTGGTCATTGCCCTTTGGCTGCCAGCAGATCTTGGAGCACCCCTGGACCCTTCTCCTGGGCAGTGGAAGCAGCCCCTTCCTCTTCCAGGGCAGGACTTGCCCCTTCTACTTGCCTCTTGTGACCTGACCTCTGAGCCTGGGACCCTGCTCATCACCCCCCCTTTGCTCAAAAACCAGACATCCCTGGGGGGCACCAAAACATGGGGGGCAGTGGGGAATTGGGAAGTGCCACCTGGGGGTGGGCACCACGGGTGTGGGTGGCTTGCTCTTGGCTGGGCAACTGCATCTCAGAGGCATGCCCCCTTCCAAGTTCTGGAGCAGACACCCTAGGGAAGGCCCCAGTGGCCTTCTTGCCACTCCCAGAGGGGGCTGTCTTTGGGGGGCTGAGACCCAGGGGCAGTGCAGACCATCAGCTCCAGCAGATGCCCACGCTGCCTTCCCTGGGGAAGCGGAACAGGAGAGCCCACCCTCCTCCTTGGGTGTCCCCATAGCAGCTGCATCCAGTCAACCCGGGACTGTGCTTGTGGGGTTGGAAATCCTGGCCCCACAGATGGCTCTGGGGCCACAGCAAACCTCACAAGGGGCTCTTCAGTATCATGTGTGGAGGGAGATGTCTTTGGTTGAATACTCAGGAAGCAAGATACAACCATGAGTGGGGGTATAATCCCTACACATCCCCCCAGAAATGTGTGCATCCGCAGGTATGCAAACAACACATGCGAGAGTTGGATCAGCCAGGGCTCAGGGTAGGAAGAGGCAGAATCTCAAATAGCTCATCTGGAAAGAGGCTCAGATCCTGAGCTTCAGGCTCAGCTAGGCTCAGGGAGGCTCCTGCTGGGCTCCACCTCCGGAGCAGGGCCTCCTGCCTGGAGTGGGGATGTCTGCTGGGGCTGCCTCCACACCACCCAGCTAAGCAGCCAAGTGCTCCAGAGACTCTGCAATGCCACTGCGTGGACCCCAGAAAGGCCCTGAAAGGCCTCACTCAGATTTAATAGGCCCCTGGAGGCAGGGGATGGAGGGCCCCTGGCCCTCTTGGGACAACATGCACCCTGAGAAAAAGCGAATGCTGTCACCAGCAGGCGGAGGGCTGGTGGACAGGGGAAAACACGGGAAAAAAAGCAGAGCTTGGGCAACAGCTGAGACACTCATCAACCAAGCCATCGGGGGTGGGCGGGCGGGTTCAAGGCCCACAAGGCCCAGGTTCCGGCTCCTCCTGGCGGAGGCCAGGCAGCCCCAGCCTCTGGCCTGCTCCATCCTGAAACCGGATGCTGGGGGCAGAGCCTGGAGGGACAGGCTGGGCAGGCTCTCACCTCCCCTGTTCCCCCTCCCCCGCCTCCACACCCCCCGAAGCTATCTCCAGGGCCTCCCTGTCAGGCATCGAGGGTGTGCTCCTGCCGCCCCAGCCCCCAGTCCTGTTTCCTCTCCAGTCTGGGCGGCGCCCTTGGCAGGGAGGCCTCGATTCTTCTGCACTGGAGCTTCCCCAGCTGCCTGCAGAAGGCTGTGCAGTCACCCGCCCAGCCCTGGACTGCAGTTGCCAGAAATGCCTTAGCACACCCTGGGTCAGGATGGGAATTCTGAAACCAGGAGAGAATTCAAACCAGGAGTTGAAGCAGAGACCCTGAGATCCTGAAAGAGCCCTAGGGTTGGAGTGGGGCACACACAGGCTCCGACACCCAAACATAAGAGAGAGGGGAGCCCAGGCAGGGGCCAGAGAGGTGAGAGGAGAAGGAGGCCTCAGTGTCCAGTGTGGGAGGGTAGACCACGGGAGCCTAGTGGACGGGGAGGCCCGAGGGCGGTGAGGAGGCGTGGTGGCTCAGAGGCAGCCGCTGACCCAGAGATACCTTAGGGCTCTGAGCCCCCAGACCTCTTCTCCCCAGCCTGGCAAGCCTCCTGTCCTCAGGTGCCATCTAGAGGCCTGGCCAGGCTCAGAGAGGGGTCCCTGGGGCCGAGAAGCTGGGACAGGCCCCTAGCTGGTCTGGCAGCACATACCCAGGTGGGCCGACCCTGGCTGAAGCCCAAGCTTGACTGCCCCTAGACGGGAGCGGTCCGCAGACTGCCTGGCTCCCAGTTCCTGCTGCAGACAGGAGCACAGCTGATGGGGTGGTGGCAGGGGAAACCAGGCCGGGGAAGTGGGGGTCTGCTGTCAGGGCCACCAGGTTCGCCCTGTCTCCAGCTCCCCTGTCCTCCCTCTGCCAGGCCCTGCCTGGGGGAGGGCACGCAGCTGATCTGGGATTCCTCTCCCCGCAGGCGGTGCCCTGGGACTCAGCTCCGCCAGCACCTGCCAGGTAAACAGCTTGCACCTGCGGCACCGGTTCGAGCCGAGGGTGCCTGTGACCCCGTACTCCACAGGGCCCTCTCACCCCATCCCGAAGTCACGTGATCCAGAGGATCCACACAGGGCCTCTTCCAGCAGGCGGGCAGCCACTGAGCAGAGGGGAAGGGACAGGAAATCCTCAAGGCCACACGGGCCCAGAGCTGCCCTGATTCCCCCGACCCCATGACCATGGACAGGGCCCCATGCCACATCATGCCACACAACGCTAGCCACACCGTGTTACCTGCCATATCTCGTCACCAGTTGCCACACCACATCTGCCGGCCCACCCCAGGATTGACACAGTGGTAGAGATTTGCGCCTGATGCCTGGCAGGAAGGGCCTTAACCTCTGGGCCTATACCCTGGTCACGTCCTGACTGCCCCACAGCCTTGTCCCAGGTCCTGCCCTGGAGGGACTGTCCTTTCCAACAGAAGACCCCCACCATGCAGCCCCTCCATGAGAGGGAGCAGAGACCCAGCCCATGGCCAGAAGCCAGGGTTTCCACCCTGGCTTCCCAGCTCGGGGAGGGGTCTCTACCAGGAAGTCCCTCTTGCAGGGCAGCCCACATTCCTGTCAGAAGGGAGATGCCTCAGGAGCTCCTGGGGACTCAAAGTTCCCCCAGAGAGGTTCTGCCTCATGAGCTACTTTGGTTTTGAATCCTGGTAGAACACACCTAATGTGAAATTTACCATTAAGCCCCCTTTTTTTTAAAAAATATGGAACGTGCCTCAAATTTGCATGTCATCCCTGGCCAGGGGCCATGCTAATCTTCTCTGTACCATTCCAGTTTTAGTATGCACTAAACTCTTCTGATGTACACAGTTCAGTTCATTTAGCAGGTTCCTCATTGTGCAGCCAGCCCCTGCATCCACTTCGAGAACACGGTCTTCACCTCAGGGGGAAGCCCTACCCCCATTAAGCAGTCCCTCCCCGTGCCCTCCCCCCAGCCCCCCACCACCGCAAGTCTCCTGTCTACATGGATCTGCCTGTTATATGTATTAATACTTCACACAAGTGGAATCATACAGCATTCACACAACGTGTGTCCTTCTTCTGTGTCTGGCTTCTCTCACCGAGTGCTGTGTTCTCAAGACTCATCCATGTTGGAGCAGGTGTTGGTGCTTCATTCCTTTTGAGGGCTGCATGACCCACTGGGTGGACACATCGCCCTCTGTGTATCCAGTCATCCGCTGGTGGCCATTTGGGCTGTTTCCCGCTTCTGGTTGTGGTGAATAGCTCTGCTGTGAACATTCGTGTACACATTTTTGTTTGAACACCTGTTCCCAGTTCTCTTGGGTATTTACCTGGGAGTGGGATTGCAGGGTCATACAGTAATTCTGTATTTAGTTAGCCATCGAACTGCTTTCCACAGCAGCTGAGCTATATTACATTCCCACAGGAAGTGCACAAGGGCTCCGACCACTCCATGTCCACACCAAGACTTGTTACTATACGACTTTTTGATTCTAGCCATTCGAGATGGTGTGAAGTGATATCTCATTGTGGTTTGATTTGCATTTCCCTTGTGACTAGGGACGCTGAGCATCTTTTCATGTGCTAACTGGCCATTTGAATGTCTTCTTTGGAGAAATATCTATTTAAATCCTTTACCCTTTTTTAAACTTGTTTTTTGTTGTGCTTGTTGTTGAGTTGCATGTGTTCTGTGTATATTCTGGACATGAGATCCTTATTAGGGTTACAAAATATGTAATTTTGCAAATATTTTTTCCCATTCTGTCAACTGTTTTTTTCACTCTATTGATAGTGTCCTTTATGCACAAAAGTTTTTAGTTTTGCTGAAGTCCAATTTATTTTTTTCCCTTTTTGCTTGTGTTTTTGATGTTATATCTAAGAAACCATCGCTAAATATAAGTTAATAAAGATCTACTCCTATGTTTTCTTCTAAGAATTTTATAGTTTTAATCCCTAAGTTTAGGTCTCATCCACTTTGAGTTAATTTTTGTATATGGTGTGAGGTAGGGGTTCAAATTAGTTCTTATTCTTTCCCTTTTTTTGGCCATGCTGCTCAGCATGCGGGGTCTTAGTTCTCTGACCAGGGATCAGACCCATAATACCTGCACTGGAAGCACAGAGTCTTAACCACTGGACCACCAGGGAAGTTCTGAAATTCATTCTTTTTCATGTGAATATTCAGTTTTCCCAGCACCATTTGTTGAAAAGCTCTCCCCATTTAATGACCTTGACATCCTTGTCAAAAATCATTTGACTAAACATGTGAGGGTTTATTTCTGGGCTCTCTGTCCTATTCCATTGGTCTATATGTCTGTCTTTATACCAGTACCACATTGTTAAGATCACTGTAGCTTTGTAATAAGTTTTAAGTTTGGGAGTTTGAGTCCTCCAACTCTGGTCTTCTTTTTAAAGATCATTTTGGCTACTCAGGGTCCCTTGCAATTCTGTATGAATTTGAGGAGTGACTTTTTCCTCAGTGGCAAAAAAAAAAAAAAAAAAAAAAAAAAAGCACCATTGGCATTTATCAGCTGCTGCTGCTGCTGCTAAGTCACTTCAGTCGTGTCCAACTCTGTGTGACCCCAGAGACAGCAGCCCACCAGGCTCCCCCGTCCCTGGGTTTCTCCAGGCAAGAACACTGGAGTGGGTTGCCATTTCCTTCTCCAATGCTTCTTAAAAATATAAGCTCTGGGAGGAGGCCATGGTGGTAGCTCAGTCCTTTTGCCCTGGGCAGTGGTCAGCTTGCTCAGGTCCTGTGGTAGCTAGGAGAGCAGGTCCTGTTGGGAGATGGGGACCACTGGGGGATTCTGAGCAGTGGTGCACCCCCACAGCTGTTGTGGGGCAGGTGAGCCTGAAGTGGGCAGTGCAGTGGTCTGGGGAAGCTGGACAGGGCCAAGTCTGGAGTGACGTGGTTTGTGGTGGTTCAAGGATGGGGGCACAGAGGAGTCAGGGGTGACACTAGGGTGCCTGTCCTCATGGCTGGACAGTGAGCTGAGAGGACGAGGGGCAACTGGGTGGGCAGTCCTGGTGGGCCAGAGGGAGGAGATGCTGTGCCCTGGGCCTTTTCAGCCTAAGATGCTGTAGATGTTGGCTGAGAAGCAGGCCTGCAGTGGGTTTGGAGAGCCATGCATGGGCCACTGAGGGGCCATGGGGGAGTCAAGGTAGCCAAGGATGTCTGGGGCTGCCAATGCCCCACAAGGGGAGAGTGGGAAGAAGAGAAGTAGGAGAATCCCACAGAGAGGCGGGAACTTTGCAAACAGATTTATGTGGTCAGGGCAGCAGGGACCAGCACGGGGTGGGGTCCCATGGGAGCTGCAGGGTCCAGAGCTTGCCTAGGGGGATATGTGTGAACACAGCCAGGAACCAGGACAGAGCTATAGTCAAGGGAGAGGCCATGAATCCTGGGCCTGGGGGTACCTCGGAAGGAAGGCAGGGGCCCTTCCTGTCACTTGCCCCACCCCGACACTGCCCTCTTCCACTTCTTGGCAGCAGCTCCTTATTCACCGGTTCAGGGCTTTCCCTGGGCAGCGGAGATCCCTCTGCAGTCTGAGCAGGGCCTGGAGCTGGCAGGAGTAAAGGCAGCACAGCCAGCCATTGGCCACATGGGCAGGGTCTGGCTTTCTGGAAGCCCCCTCCTTACTCCCATTGGGCACCTGGGGACACTCTTCAGCCTGGAGCAGGACTACCCCTCTCTGGTCTCCTCTTCCTCCCCTTCCCATCCCCCTCCCTGGGCCAGCTGCCCCTCACCCCTGGCATGAGTCCAGCCTGTGAGGCCAATGGAACTGCCCAGGGAGAGCTTGCTAGGACCCAGGGGCAGCCCCAGCACCCAGAGACCCAAGGCCACCTTCCGAGGCAGGGGTAGGCTCCGGGGTAGCTGTGGGGGTGTTCGATGCAGTTCGATGTGGGCTGGGCCAGCAAGTGGGGGGGACAGCAAGTGGACAGCTGGACAGCAAGTGGGGGGGGGGTGCTCGCTGGGTGCTGTACTCTTCACCTTCACCTGCAGTCCACCACCAGGCTCTGTTCCTAGTCAGGAGGGCACATTACACTTGGGCTGGGCACCACTGCATGTGTTTGGGGGCAGGCATGGGGGAGGGAGATGACATCTGACCCCTGCAGGGCCATCCAGGCCCCCGGAACCTCAGCCCTGCGGTCCTCAGCAGAGGGCCTGTCATCCTGAGGATGCAGCTCTCCTCCCTTTGGGAGGGCCTTTGGGGCCTGAGGGCTGTTTGTCAAGAATCCTGTCCCTGAGGCCAGCCCACCGGTCACCTGGGAGGTGATGCAAGCTGTGCCTGCAAGGGGTAATGAGAGGCAGGTGTGAGGCCAGTGACCCTGGAGCTTGGCAGAGTCCCAGGGCGGTGGTCTTGGAGGCTGGCAGGCATGGGACCCAGGGAGAAGAAAGAGGAAGTGGTGGGCTGGGACCCCAGGCAGTAGGGGTGCAGGCTAAGCATGGAGCGCATGCTGGCCCCCCGGGCTGGCCCTCCTGGGGCAGCCAGGCCTGCAGGCTCTGGGTGTTTTGGAAACCAGCAGGCCTGCATGGCACATCGGCGGTGGTAGCGCTGCCTGGAGCCGGGGCCCTGGAGCTCTCGCAGTGACGTCCATCTGGGACCTGCCGGGCCCCTGCTACATTCCCCTGGGCTCGTGCCCAGGCCTGCTCTGGGCTGCCAGAGGTGGCTCAGCCTGAGGATCAGACTTCTAATGACTTGTCTGTCCTGTCCTACTGTCTCTCCAGGAGCCCCTGGTGGCCACAGGGGTAAGGCCTTGCATTGGGTGGACACTCCCCCTGAGACAGACCATGGAGATGAAGCGCCAGAGAGAATGCAAGTGCAAGGGGCAGTGGGTCATCCCCACTGGGCACCACCAGGGGCACTGCTGAGGACAGGGCCATGCAAGCCTCACCCCTGGGCTGGAGGGGGGGGGCCTGTCTGCCAAGGCTGATGGGTGCTGCCCTCATGGGTGTTGCCCCCAGGCTCTGTGGGCAGAATTCACTTCCTCCAGCATCAGCATCCCCTCCGTGTGGGACAGACCGCCAGGCTCCTGCCGCCCTCTGGCCTCTGGGTCCCCTGGAACCAGAGAGGTCTGAGGCTCTTTCCATTGACTTAAGAGGACAAGGAAGAACCCTCAGAACGTTGGAGCGCCCTGAGTCCTCAGGGGAGAGGGGACACAGGGCTGTCAGGGTCAGCTGGGAGCCCCCAGAGCCTGGGCAAAGCAGGGGCCGGCCACACCACACGGGGTCACCTAGTGGCTGAGCTGAGCAGTGGGCCCCAGCTCCCGAGCACGGCTGGCCAGGCTCTCAGGACCACACGTCCAGGGCCCACCCCATGCCCTTGAGTAAAGGTGGTGTGCGGTGGCTCCGTTTCCGCAGTCGGCACTCTGACCTCCCCTCTCCCCCCAACCTGCCACAGCTGGGTTGTACTTATGCCTGTTTTTGTGTTCACAATTGAGGGAACCGAAGAATGAGTCTCTGAGGGCAGGGTTTTTTGTTTTTGTTTTTGTTTTGAGGGCAGGGTTTTGAAAGGAGGGATGGAGAGAGGCCGGCTGGAGGCCGGGGAAGGCGACCCCGCCCAGCTCCAAATCCAGGAGGGCCGCCCTCCAACGCCGGTGCCCGCCTAGCGGTACGCCCAGTCCGGGCTTCGCGCGGCCCGCGAGCGCCGCCTGGTGCACACGCGCGGAGTGGACGCCCCAGGCGCAGCTTCCGGGCCGGGGATGGGGCGGGTCCGGTGGAAGGGCCGGGGCGGGGCCTAGTGGAGGAACGAGGGGCGGGGCGGGGCCGAGTGTCGGGGGCGGGGCCGGGAGAAGGGCCCGGGCGGGGCCGAGGACTGGGCTACTACAGGGCAGAGTGTCGGGAGCGGGCTTGAGCGACTCTCCTCCGGCCGGACTCCGCCCTCCAGAGTGGGCTGGCGGTTTAGCATTTCCCACGAAGACCTTGGGAGGACCACATAACCTGTTTCCAGATCCGCCTGTGATTTTGCTAAAACCATCCTTAGTTTCCGGGGCTATTCTCTCTCAGCGCGCCCCGCCCGCTCTTCGCGGAAACAAGCCCTTTCAGCTCTTAACTGTTTCCTGTGTTTCTGTTTTGTTTTGGTATTTTTTGCCCGCGCCCCGGACTTGTGGGATCTTAGTTCCCCCACCAGGGATCGAACCCTCACCTCCTGCAGTGGAAGTACGGAGTCTTATTAACTGCCCAACCACCAGAGAATTTCCTCCTCTGGTCTTGATTTAGAAATTGGTGGAGGGACTTCCCTGGTGGTCCTAAGACTCCAAGCTCCCAATGCAGGGGGCCCCGGTTCAATCTCTGGTCAGGGAACTAGAACCCACATGCCATAACTAAGGGTTCACATGCTGCAACTAAAACGGTCCCGAATGCTGCAACAAAGACCCAGTGCAGCCAAATAAATAAATATTTTAAAAAAGATAATTGTTGGAAATCGGTAGTCAGAGAAGGTGGTCAGTTTGAGGCTGATCTTTAGTGTTGTGATTTCTTTGTGGATCAACAAATGATGGAATTTTAGAGCGAAGCGGGGTTTCTAGGAAAGGATGTCTTGAGGTTATGACCCCAGACCCATCCAGTGTGTGGAGCGCTGGGCGCAGAGGGGTGGGGCTCCTGGGACATGCCCAGCAGAGAGGGTGCTGGGAGCCTCCGAGGGCTGGCCTTTCAGTAGACTGTGTCTGTGCACAGGGATCATCTGGGCTTTTTATCCAGGTAGGAACATCAATTGCCTTTTTAAGTGGCGATTGTTTTAAATGGAATAATGCTGCTATGAATATGGTTATGCAAATACCTTTGAGACCCTGCTTTTGATTCTTTGGGGAATAGGCCCAGAAATGGAATTGCTGCATCACATGGAGCTTCTATGTCTACTTTTTTTTGAGACACCTCTGTAGGACCTCCCACCATTCTACATTCCCACCAGCCATGCTCAAGGGTTCCAGT
The DNA here is from genome assembly GCF_019923935.1 of Bubalus bubalis. Taxonomy (NCBI): domain Eukaryota; kingdom Metazoa; phylum Chordata; class Mammalia; order Artiodactyla; family Bovidae; genus Bubalus; species Bubalus bubalis. The sequence goes on from NC_059161.1 coordinate 30,240,656, forward strand.
TTCTCTATGTCCTCACCAACACGTCTTGTTTTCTGTTTTTTTATAGTAGCAGTCCTGGTGGTGTCAAGTGCTGTCTGGCTATGCTGTTAATTTGTGTTCCCTGATGATCAGTGATGTTGAGCATCTTGTCGTGGGCTTGTTGGCTGTCTGTCTCCTTTGGAGAAAGGTCTGTTCAGGCTCTTTGCCCATTGTTTGAATTAGGTTATTTTTGTGTTGAGTGATAGTAGTTCTTTGCATTTTCTGAGTATTAATCCCATATCAGATGTATGATTTGCTAGTATCCTCTCCCATCCTGTGGACTGCCTCTTCTCTCTGTTGATGATTGGCTGTGATGCACAGTGGTATTTACCATACACTTTGGTGGTTATAACCCAATATGACTTGGTTATTTTCTTGCTCATGTTTCCAGCTTTGGCCCCTGGGAACTCTGTCAGGTGGCTGGCTTTACTTTGTTTATTCTTCCAATTTTATTGAAGTATAATTGACATACATACAGCACTGTGTAAGTTTAAGATGTGCAGCATAATGATTTGATGTACATACATCAGATATGAAGATGACACCACTCTAATGGCCGAAAGCAAGGAGAAACCAAAGAGCCTCTTGATGAGAGTGAAAGAGGAGAGTGGAAAAGCTTGCTTAAAACTCAGCATTCAAAAAACGAATATCATGGCATCCAGTCCCATCACTTAATGGCAAATAGATGGAGAAAAAATGAGAACATAAAATCCGTGACAGACTTTATTTTCTTTGGCTCCAAAATCACTGCAGACTCTGACTATAGCCATAAGGTTAAAAGACACTTGCTCCTTGGAAGAAAAGCAATGACAAACCTAGACAGTGTATTAAAAAGCAGAGACATTTTGTCAACAAATGTCTGTGTAGTCAAAGCTATGATTTTTCCAGTAGTTATGTATGGATATGAGAGTTGGACCATAAAGAAGCTGAGTGCCGAAGAATTGATGCTTTCAAACTGTGGTGCTAGAGAAGACTCTTGAGTGTCCCTTGGACTTCAAGGAGATCAAACCACTCAATCCTAAAGGCAATCAGTCCTGAATATTCATTGGAAGGACTGATGCTGAAGCTGAAGCTCCAATCCTTTGGTCACCTGATGTGAAGATCTGACTCACTGGAAAAGACCCTGATGCTAGGAAAGACTGCGGGCAGGAGGAGAAGAGGGTGACAGAGGATGAGATGGTGGCTGGCATCATTGACTCAATGGACATGAGTTTGAGCAAACTCAGGAAGATAATGAAGGACAGGAAAGCCTGGTGTGCTGCAGTCCATGGGGTAGCAGAGTTGGACACAACTGAGCGACTGGACAACAGCATCATGAACTGTCACCGCAGTGAGTTTAGTGAGCATCCATCATCTCATATAGATACAAAATTAAAGAAATAGAAAAAAGCTTTTTTCCTTGTGACGAGAATTTAGGATTTTCTCTAACAACTTTCATATATAACATACAGAAAATTGATTACATTTATCATGCTGTACATTTCTAGTACTTTACTTTTCTTTTTTTTTAATTTTTATTTATTTATTTGGCTGCACCGAGGTCATAGTTGCAGCATATGGGATCTAGTTCCCTGACCAGGGATTGAACCTAGGTTCCCTGCGCTGGGAGCCTGGAGTCTTGACAACTGGACTACAAGGGAAGTCCCCTTTATTTTTCTTATAATTGGAAGTTTCTAGCCTTTGACTGCCTTCCTCCAATTCCTCATCCCTGCCCCCACCTGGGTTTACCTTTATTATGTTACTTTTTGCTTCCTAGCTATACTGCCTTTCTCTTATTTATTTTTATTTTTGGTTGTGATGTGTGGGGATCTTAGTTCCCTGACCAGGGATCAAACCCAGACACTTGACAGCGAGAGTGCAGTCCTAGCCACTGGGCCACCAGCGAAGTTCCCATTACACTGCTTTCTTATGCTTCTTTCTCCCTGCCTGTGTTCTACGAGGTACATTACATTTTCTTTAGTCTTTTTTCCTTCCACAGATATGGAAGTCACACAACCTATTTCTGTGATTTTAGTGGTTATCGTAAGTGTTTTACATTATAGCTTAATCTCAGTCACTGGCACTGGCCATTTCCTGAACACTACTGGATCTTATGCTTGCATCCCTCTCCCATCTGTGGTTGGTGGTCTGGGTTTGGGGTTTCTTTGGCACCCCTTGTCCAGGCTGGGCGGCCCCCAAGCAGACCATGTGATAAGGGCTCAGGAAGAGGGGAGGCGGGCTTTCCTTGGGGGTGAAGGAACTAAGATGGGATGGAGGGGGCATTCCTAGAGCTGGGCTGAGCAGGGGGCTCAGCTCAGTCCACCAGGACCTGGGGAAACTGTCACGGTGCAGCTATCACCCATGGGTGAGGAGGCTGGGGGCTTCAGCAGAGCCCAGGGTGACAGCCCCCATGCAGCAGCCCCAGCTGGCTGAGTGAAGCTCAGGCCAAGGGGAAGAGTGGAGGGGTCTGAGAAGCTCTCTGCCCCCGACCCCCAGCTTATGCTCCAGACCCTAGAGGGAGCCCCCAGGCCTAGATGTGCTCACCTGCCTCCTGCCAGCAGGGCCACCAGGTCCCTTCATCCACCCATGTCAAGCCCAACTTGTCCTCAGCTGTGTCAGCTGCATTTATGGGGCCTTTCCCCCACTCTGTCCATTGTGACCTACAGCAGGGACAGTCCCTACTCCCGGCGCCTCGTGGAGGCTGGGCAGCAAGGGACCCATCTCCAAAGCTCATCTGGTTGCAGCCTGGTCCTCCAGAAGCTGGTCCCGAGGTGGGGTCTGGGGTACAAGCTCTATGTTAGAGGTTAGATCCAGCTGTCCTGCGAGAAGCCTTGGGCCAGCCATAGGCTCTGGAGTGAGCACCCTTCAGAGTCCCGTGTGGGACCACAGTTTCCAGTGAGCCGAGTCTGTACCAGCAGCCACCCCGGAGGGATGGGGTGGCAGCGCCTGTGGGTCTCTTGTCTGGGAGCAGGTGACTGGTCTGCACTATGTGAGAGGAGGGGGCACTGAGGGAGGGCCTGAGGTGTCCCTGCTGCACATGCAGCCTTTCCCCTCCCCTGGCCTGGGTTTTCAGCGTGCAAGTGTAGCTCTTCTCTTTGGAAGCCCACAGCCCCATCCAGACCTGTCTAGAGAACACACCGTGTGCCCTGAAGTGGGGGAGCCGCCCCAGCACCTGTGCACAGACACCTGGGTGCAGGGAGCACACTGCTCTGGCCCTCCTGGGTCCTTGCTCCTGGTCACTGAATTGGTAAGGGTTCTGCAAAGAAACAGACCAATGGGAGAGAGTGGGAGGGAGGGAGGGAGACCAACTTATTTTAAGGAATTGGTTCATGTGCTTGTGGCTTGTCCAGTACCTGGAGACCCAAGGAGGAGCTCCAGGCCAGAGGTGGTATGCAGAGGGTCCCTTCTTCCCTGAGATCTCAGATTTCCCCCTTAAGGCCTTCCACTTGTTGGGTGAGACCCATCCACATTATCAGGGTCATCTGCTTTACTTAAAATCTATAGATTTAAACATTAATCACCTTGGAATAAACCCCTCATGACTCCCATGTTCACTGCAGAAGTATTCACAGTAGCGAAGAGATGGAAGCAACCTAAATGTCCATGGATTGTTGGATAATCAAAATGCAGTCAATCCATCCAGTGAAATATTATTCAACCTTAAGAAGGAAATATTGACACCTGCTAAAAGATGGATGAACCTAGAGGACATGATGCTGGGTGAAGCAAGCCAGACACAAAAGGACAGATCCTGTCTCATGTCCCTTATAAGAGGTCTCCAGAGGGGTCATATCCACACACAGAAAGGAGGAGAGTGGGTGTCATGCGGGGAGTGGGATGGGGAGCGAGAATTTAGTGGAGACAGAATTTGGGTTTGGGAAGACGAAAAGGTCCTGGAGATCTGCTGCCTAACAAGGCCAGTGTAGTTCATGCTACTGATCTGCACACTTGCAGTTAAATGATACAACCACGATGTGGTGCTTTAGTCGCTCAGTTGTGTCCGACTCTTTGCGACCCCATGGACTGTTACCCGCCAGGCTTCTCTGTTCATAGGATTTTCCAGGCAAGAATACTGGAGTGGGTTGTCATTTCCTTCTCCAGGGGATCTTCCCTACCCAGGGATCGAACCAAGGTCTCTCACATTGCAGGCGGATTCTTTACTGACTAAGCTACAAGGGAAGCCCCCAAAACAGTTAAGATGGTTAATTTTATGTTATAGGCTTTGTACCACAAACAATACAAAAAAGAACAAACAGAAAGATTATGGTTCATAATAGATGACCAATATATGTTAGTTCTCTTTTTTGAGTAATATTTTAGGCAAATTTCACCACAGTAATCAATACATATATGAAAAAACACACCTTCACAGCCACACCTAGATGAGTGTTTGGGAAAACACCTAGCCTGGCAGCCTGGCTATCAGGTGCAAAAACTGACCCTCAAGCCTCTTTCTCTACAGGCCCTTGTCCCCTCACCCCCACCATCATTGTATTGCATCCCCACTCTGGTCCGGAAATATAGACGGGACCAGTTTCCTTGAAATGGCTTGGTAATTTTTGAAGGGAGTGGTGGGAAAGTCCTTCTCACCATCACACAGCCGAAAGCCATAACTGGGAGCAGCCAGGACGAAGGTGGGGGGCCAGAGACGGCTTCTTCTCCATCTCGGCCCAGGGCCGCTGGCCTGGAGCCTGCTGGAGCCATTTTGTCCCTGTCAGCACAAATCTTGCGGCTTCAGCAGCTATCCTGGGCCTCAGCGGGCAGCGTCCCTGTGGTTTCCATACTCTGGCAGGCCAGCCGGGCCGGCAGGGGACAGGGCACACCCCACCTGCTCAGATTTGTCAGGTGGTCACAGGGCCGGGGCAGGTGTGTGTCTGCCTGTGAGACTCTGGGAGCCATGCAAGTGGTGAAGGGAACTGGGGGCCCGTGACTGTTCCTGGGGCAGGAGCTGGAGGGGAGATAGGAGGAGACCCTTCAGCCCCAGTTTGGAACCACACACCTCCGAGTGCCATGGCCAGGCCAGTAGGTCACTGCCTACCTAGATGGGAGCCTGAGGACCTGGGCCCCAAGGTCCGGGGGCGTGGAGCCACTGCCCCAGGTCATAGTGTGTGTGTCTAAGGGTCAAGCACACACGTGCAGGGCTGTGCGCTGCTGTGGCATCTTGTTACTAAACAACCTGGCCCCGGAGCTCCCCCGGGAGCCAGCTTTGCTGTTCCGAGTGAGAGGGACGTCAGGTTTCCCTGAGAATAGCCCCTGACTGCCCAGGGGAAACCTGGCTTGACCTCTCTGTGGCCAGTCTGGCCCCCTGGTTCTGTCTGCCCTGCCCTCTCTTGCCCCTGGCTCATGGCCAGCTGTCTTCTCCTTGGACTCTGGACCCCCAGCCCCCTCTGCACAGGGTGGCCAGAGAGGGTCCCAGATGTTTCTGTTTATTGATCTTGTCTTTACAGGGTGACTGCAAAGTGCTGGTACCACGCTGGGCCCTGGGTCCTTGCGGATGCAAGGGAGTCACCTGGCCAGGGAGGCCATCAGCAAGAACCCTCACCAAGAAGTGATGACAACCCCACTGCAGCCTGGGGGGAAGGGGGAGGCATGGGGAAAGGGGAACAGCCCCCTCACCTGCCCTGGCCCACAGTGTCCATCCTTGCTGCAGCCCAGGAGGGCCTTGGCTAGGACCTAGGGTCGCAGAGGGAGCTCTGGGGTGAGGAGCTGCTCAGGCCATGAAGGGCCACATGGGGAAGGGCCACCTGTCCCAAAACAGAGTGAGAGGATCTCCTGGACATAAAAGGCTCTTGGAATCTGGGACCCCTGGGACCTTGGGCTGCTGGGCCCCGCTAAAACTCAGCTGTCCCCTCCACCCCTTGAACTCTACCCACAGCAGTTTGTGTGACACCGTCCAGGGTCCTCTCAGCTGGCACAGACATGGCAAGGCTGCTATGGGTGCCTGGCGGAGCCCAAGTGGGCCGGCTGGGTGGTCCAGAGGGAACTGGGGGCAGCACCTGCGGGAAAGGGTGGGCAGGCCTCTAGGCATGGGGATCAGCTGGGGCTGTGCCTGAAGGTGTGAGGATCTCTGGGAACCTGAGGAAGAAGTTCAGTGAATCTGGACAAGAGCACGGATTCCCCAAGGCCAGGCCCTGCCAGCCACTGGGGCCACCCTTGCTCTGGGGGGCCAGGTCAGAGCAGCCCTTTCTGAAAGCTGCCATGGTGGTGGAAGACGGGGTGGCCAGGTGCTGGGCTATCCTCTGGGATGCCAGAGCAGGCTGGGGCTTTCACTCTGCCCCCCCGGGAAGGCTTCTCCCACATTGGTCCATGCGTTCTCCCCCGGGCTAACTGGGCACCCACTGCTGCCCCGACTGCTCTCACATGGTTGGTCTGCCCCAGCCCCGAATCCTTCACCCCCAGCCCTGGCCCTGGTGTCCTGCTCTCCCTTCAAGACCCGCCCCTTGTGCCTTGTCTGAAGGCTGCTCTGGGCTGGGGCTGAGCGCCGTGGGCCTTGTGTCCCAGGCCCTTCAGCCTCCCCTGGACTGAGGGTGGAGGAGCCCCTGGTCTGTGGGCCCGCATCCCCACAGACGGAGCGCCTGTCACAGGGCAGATAAAGGATGACAAGGGGGGTCTCTGAGATGTTCAGTGAGGAGGGCAAAGGGCAGGTGAAGACGGATGAGCTGGAGTGGCTCGTGAGTCTCCTGGGCATCAACTCCACCAAGAGCGAGTTGCCCTCCACGGCCAAGGATGTGGACAGAGTTAGTGAGGCTGACAAGGACAGCCGGGGCAGGCAGGGGTCCCCTGTGCATGACAAAGGGTGCGCCACCCTCACTGGCCGCTTGCTCCCCACAGAGAAAGGGTTCTTCAACTGCAGCAACCTCCTGGCCCTGATGGGGTTGTACTGGGAGAAGGCCCAGAACCAAGAGGGCGAGCTGAGGGCAGCCTTGTGCATCTTTGACAAGGAGACCAGGGGCTACATTGACTGGAACACGCTCAAGTAGGGCCCAGGCCAGGCAGGGGGTGGAGCAGGTGGCCAGGGAGGTGGGTGCCCTGCTGGCTGCTGCTCAGTGCAAGGGGGGCCCCTGCAGGTACGTGCTCATGAACGTAGGCGAGCCCCTCAATGAGCAAATGAAGAAGGAAGCTGACGAGAATGGGGACGGGACCCTCAACTATGAGGGTGAGCAGAGGATGGGCCCTGGGAGCCCGGTCGGTCTGCTGACCTGTCCCTCTGCTCTCAGCGTTCAAGGCATGATGACTGGGGAGTCCTTCAAGCTGGTTCTGTAGGAGGAGCCGCTGGGGCCAAGGGAGGTCTGCTGGCGGAAGCCTACTACCCGCTACTGTCCACCCCACCCCCGTTCCGCAGCCAATAAATGCTCCAGCCAGATTCATGTGTGCGTCACTGTCCCCAGGCTGGAAAGAAGGGGCTGCAAAGCTGTGGGTCTGGAGAAGGTAGAGGGTTCTCCTGAGTCGACCATGACACTTGGCCTGTCACATCTGTGGGACAACTGACACGGCCCACAGCCCAGCCCTGGGCTCTGGACACCAGTCGGAAGGCCAGGCTGGGCCTAGGTCGAGGACCGCACACCCTGCCCTTGGCCCTGGAAGGTGCTGCTCAAGGGCCCATCCCTTTCCTCCGTGCAGAGATCACCTAGATACAAACTTTATTTTCTCTCTGAGAAGCTGAGGACATCACAGCAAGCCCTGAGCCCTGAGGCTTAGACCTTTGGGGCCTCCTCTGGGCTGAGGGCCTGCTGGGGCTGGGCTAGGGGCCAGGGCTGGATGTAGCAGCATGTGTGTGTGTGTGTGTGTGTGTGTGTCCAACAGAGGGCCAGTCAGCTTGGCTGTCCAGTGTTACACAGCAACGAGTCCAGGGCTGCAGCAATGTGATGGATGGCTGGCCTTCCTGAGGAAAGGACGGTGAGGACAGGCTGGGTGCCCTTGCACAGTCCCCTGTGAGCAGAGTGGCCTGTGGCACTGGGAGGCTTGGGAGAGCTTTCCTGCCCCCACTACGGGGCACCAGGGCCACAGCTAGGGGTCCTGGGCATTGGGGCCTGGCTCCTAGAGCCCTGGAGGGGTCTCGAGGCACGAGGCCCCAGGGGAGGCTGGGTTACAGGGAGGGGGGTGGCTCTTCCTGTCTGGTCTTCGTCATCTTGACGGCCTCCTCATAGGAAGGCGGCGGCTCAGGGGTGTACAGGCTGTAGGCCGGAGGGGTCGTGGAGTCGAGGTCCAGCTCCCCGAAGGGCAGGGGTAGCTGCATGCCCAGCCAGCACTGCATGGAGCTGTAGGCTGCAGGGATCCAGGATGGGTTTGTGGGGGTGGGCCTGGCCCTCACCGGTCCCCTGCCACCCCTGCAGGCGGGTGGGCCACCAGGAGAGGTGTGCCAGCACTCACAGGTCACAGTGCTGTGCGCTGGGCTGTCACTGTCCACGGGAATGGCTGTCAGGTCCCAAGGCTCAGGGGCCGGCCACAGGTGTGGCTGCGAGTGTGCCCGCTTCCGGAGGTGGCAGAACCGGACACAGCTGGCCGAGACTCCACAGAGCAGCAGCAGGAGGGCAGTGAGCAGGATAAGCCTGGGCAGGGAGGAGTAAGACCCCTACCGCTGGACTGCCCCCTGGTCTCTGGGCACCTGTTCCCCGGGGGGCAGTCACAGCCCAGCTGCTCAAGACAAGGCAATGCACAGGATAAAAGAGAACCAGGACTGCCTCTCCAGGCCAGACACCTCATTCCTGGCCAGAGTTGGGCCTGAGGATCTGGCCTGCCCTGGCCTCCTGCTGCTGGGCCTGCCCTGGCCACAAGTGGCCTTGGGTTCCTTTCCAGGACACACTGCCCCAGGCCAGCTACAGAGTCCCGTGCTCAGACCAATGACCATGTTCAAGGGGCCTCCCACAGGGACGAGGAGTGAGGGAATGGGAAGTGGGCTACCAAGGGAAGTTAGTCAAGGGCCCAGGGGTGTCCTCAGCCATGAGGAACTCAGGCAGGACCCATGCCCGATGTTGCCTGGGTACTGGGGAAGGAACCTGGGATCCGTCTGCCTGGCTGCTGGGGGCCTCAGAACCTTCCTGCCAGCGGCCCAGGACAGTGCTGGTGACTCCTCAGCCGTGGAGGCCAAGTGGGTGGGGGTCTGGTGGGACTGGCCCAGGGGAGGATTGTCGCACCCAGCTGCGCGCCGCGCCCTCCACTTACCCCACGTGCCACAGGCTGCTCCAGCGGGCCTGGGGCGGGCACCTGTGGGACGGCGGCACCTGGAGCCGGTGAGGAAAGGCCAGGCCCACCGTCCCGCCCGAGCCTCTCCGGGGGAGGACCCCGGGTCCCCCTACCCCCGCTCCCTCCCTCCGTCCAACCCTTCTCACCGCCTCCCCGGCCCCCCGCCCCCGACTTACTGGTCCGAGGGGTCGCAGCTGCCTTCCACGAAACCCAGCGCCACCTGCGGGGACACGGGTGAGCCCGGGCCAGGGCGCGCCGAGCGCAGACCCGCCCTGCGGTGCCGGAGCCGAGCACCCCGCGACCCACCTGCGGCAGCGGTAAGAGTGGCGGCAACAGCAGGAGCCCGCGGTCAGCCGGCGCCCGGGAGAACATGCTCAGCGGCGACAGAGGTAGCGAGCCCTGAGGCCAGGCGGCTATATGAGGGCCACGCCCCTGGGCCGCTCCCAGCGCAAACCCCGTCCTCCCGAGACTACGTCAATTGGAGGATTGGCCTTGTAGCCACGCCCAGGTCCCCGCCCCAACCCTCCCCCCAAGATCAGCGGCGCCCTCTAGAGGCCCCGCCCCCGACGGGCAGGCCCTTGGCCACTTCAGGGCCCCGCCCACGCAATTCCCGCCCCATGGTCCGTCCCATAGATGTTTCCTTAGCATAGGGTCACGGGGTGGCGGGCAGTCTTGCCCTTTGGCGTCTTGCAGTCGGGCTCAGGGTGGACGGAGGCGTCCCATGGACAGTTGTGCTTGGGTGTGGCCTCGGAGGGTGGCGGCCACGCCTCTCACACACCCGGGTGCTCAAGATAAGGGTTGCAGCAGTCAAGACGCTGAGGCGTTCCAAGAGCGTAGTTCAGCGACATTAATTGTGCACGCTCGCTGCCCTCTGCCCTCTGCTTATCCGTCGGGCGGTCAGGCTAAGGGAATTGGTCCGCATGGCAAGGGGCCTTGTCTGGGGAGGGAGGGAGAGGAAGCTGCCCTGCCTGTCTTTCTTCATTTCAATCAGGACACGTTCCTCAAACGTCTACCCCCTGGAGGGGAACTGACTGCAGCTCTTTGAGGGCAGGGCCTCCTCTGCTTGGGCTTCCCTGATAGCTCAGTTAGTAAAGGATTCGCCTCCAATGCAGGAGACCCTGGTTCGATCCCCGGGTAGGGATCCTTTGGCGAAGGGACAGGCGACCCACTCCAGTATTCTTGGGCTTCCTTTGTGGCTCAGCTGGTAAAGAATCTGCCCGCAATGCGGGAGACCTGGCTTCGATCCCTGGGTTGGGAAAATCCCCTGGAGAAGGGAAAGGCTACCCACTCCAGTATTGTGGCCTGGAGAATTCCATGGACTGTATAGTCCATGGGGTTGCAAAGAGTCGGACACTACTGAGCGACTTTCATTTTCACCTCCTCAGCTTGACTCGATCCTGCCTGCACTTGCCAGGTCCGTTGCATGATCTCTGCCCAGGCTCTGTCCTGAAGCTGTCCCACGCCTCCAGGCTCTACGGTGGCCCCCAGCTCACCCTGCTCCAGCCACGTTCCTGGCTCAGGAGTGGGAAGAAGGATGGGCAGAAGTGCAGCCAGCATGCAGGAGTGCAGGCAGGATCTGGGCTAGTAAGCGCCAAGGCCCGCTGGTTCTAAACCCCAAGAGCCAGGCCAGCATTTAGAAGAGAGGGGCCTACCCAAGGAGGAGGTGGGGCAGTGCCCTGCAGGGAGGACTCCTTTGGGGCCTGACCTGGCTGCAGGACCTGGGTTTCTCTCCCACCTGGTGAGCAGCAGCCTGGTGAGGGTCTGCCCACCGGACAGAAGTCCCACAAAAGGCTGCTCTGTGGCCACTGTTGTGGGCTCAGGGTTAGGGAGAGGGCAGACTTCCAGATGCCAAGGGCACTGAGGAAGTAGGGTGAGGACTCCAGGCTGGTGTCCTGAGGCCTGTGCCCAGGAGAAGCCCTGGATGTAGCTGGCCCTCCACTTCTGCCAGGGAGGGCTACATTTGGTCTCCTAGGGCTGGCACAGGCTGGGCATGCTGTGCTGTACACAGGGGGCCTGGCTGGGTGAGCTCTGTGGGGACAGTGTCTACCCTGCCACTCTCTAGAAGGCAGGCTCTGGTGCAGGTACCGTTCTGAGCTCCCAGCAAGGTCTCATGGGCTGGGAGAGGGGGCTTCTCCCTTGAAGAGCTGGTCAGGACCCAGAAGGCTGAGCCTGGGCTCACTTCAGAATAGGGGGAAACCAAACTGACAGGTGGGCCTCCCCCTGGACCCTGACTGGGCCGTGAGGGAGGGTGCAGTGAGGGAGGGTGCAGTGAGGACTCACTCCTTGCTTGGGGCCAGGGACTTGGGAAAGCAGGGGGCTAAGGGGCTGCCTGGACTTTGGAATCTGCAGCCCCCACTGCTCTCTGGCCTCTCCAGCTGTGGGTTGGCCTCAACTCCACCCCAAACCCCCTCCAGCCATTTCCCCAGGGCTCAGGAAGCCCCTCTAGTTGTCCAGGCTGAGTTCATTTTTTTTGGGCTGTCTTGTGTGTGTGGGCAGGGGCAGCCCCCGAGGGCTCCTCCCCGTGGGCCCACCTGCTCACTGCAGCCCACACTGCAGGCATGGAGGCACAGATTCACACAGGGTTTATTGACAGGTCTGTGGGGGCAGCTGTTCCCCACCAGGACCTCGAAAGGCTGAGTGGGTGTTGGTGGGGCTGGGGACCCTTAGGGCTTAGGCTGGGAGCAGGCTGTGGTCGGGACTGGCCTCTTGGCTGGTTCTGACGTGGAGCTGGGACGGGAGCTGGAGCCAGGACAGCAGGAGTGCCCCGGGGGGGCCATGCAGGAGGCTGCCCTTTTGAAACTGCCCAGGTCCCAGGCCCCTGGGTGGTTCGGCCTGGTAGACAGGCCAGGGGAGGGCTTCGAGGGTGGCAGGAAGATCAGGGGGCTCTGTGGAGAGACTCCTGTGGCCTCAGGGACCGGTCACCACCTGGGCTACAAAGAGGACCTTGTAGGTCTCCTTCACATCCCCCCTGAGCTGCAGCAGGGCCGATGTCAAGAGTGGGTGGTCTGGCTGGAAGGGGAGAGGTGGGAACAGAGGGGGATCCTCAGTCAGGGGGTGCAGCAGGCACGTGTTTTCTCTTGGCGGCACTGCCCACCTCACCCACCAAGGCCCCCCAGCCCTCTCCTGGGGGGGGCGGGCTCCCAGGCACCCACATCAAAGTCGATGGGTGGCGTCCAGGAGATGCTGATGGCCTTGGTCTGGCCGCGCTCCACAGAGCCTCTGGAGGGCTCAATGGTGAAGCCCTTGTGCTGCAGGGCTGCGATGTTGTCCATGCTGAACTCAACAGTCTGCAGGCATTGGTGCTGTCAGCAGGCAGGTGGGTGGGCACAGCTCCTGGGAACAAGCAACCCTGCCCCCAGCCCTGACCAGCAGGCTGCCCACCCCTCAACTACAGAGAGGCAAGGCCAGCAGAGGCCCGAGTTGCCTGGGCAGTGGTGGCTGCAGAGGTACCAGGGAGGCCAGGGCAGTGCTGTGGTCACCTTCTTTGTGGACAGCTGGGTAGTCCGGATGCAGCCCACCTGCAGTTCTCGGGTGGCAGGTGGGGCCTGTGTTTCTGGATCCAGCTGGGCGTAGTCCAGGGTCACCAGGATGGGCTTTAGCTCCTCAGCTTCTGGACAGGGAGGGCCTGGTGGGGGTCTCGGGGGTGGGGGTACCACGGAGGGAGTGCGGGGGTGCCCAGGGTCGGGCAGGGATCCTCTGAGCAGGGCTGGCCCACTAGCCCTGCCCCCACCTGTGGTGGATGGGCCAGGAATGCCTGCCCTCCCTGCAGACTCCAAAGGTCATGTGTCCTCTTCTGCCACCCTGCCCACCTCGGGGCTCTTTGCCCTCAGAGGGCTCACCCTCTCTGTGCTCCAGGTCAAAGGCAGGGATCACGGTCAGGGACTCCACGGGCACGTCCAGGGGGTCTCCGCCCTCCACGAACATCATGTGCTCGCGGGCTGCGCCCTTCAGGAGGATGTGGTGGGACACTTTCTGGGGGCAGGAGCACAGCGGTTTGCAACCCTGCATGTGGGGCTCTGGGAGGGGGTGGGGCTGTGATGTGGGCCTGTGGGACCCCAGACGTTGGTCTCTCCACCTGATGACCCCCAGCCTGATGTGGAGCGCCCCCAGGCACCAAGCTCCAATGTGGGGCCGCTCAGACAGCCGAAGGGCTTGGACAAGTGGACATGCAGGTGGGGAGGAGGGGTCCAGGCTGGGTCAGAGTCCTGCCTTTTCAAAGAGCACGACCTGCAGCCGGTCAGAGAAGTACAGGCTCTCGTGGTCTGGGCTGAAGGTCACAGTGAAGTCCTGAGCCTTGCCGGGCTCCATGACACCCTCGACCGGGACCACGCTGAACACGCTCTGGCCACTGTAGTTCTGCGTGCCTGGGGGCAAGGTGGCCAGGCTGGTCCGGATCCCCCTGCAGCGCCTAGCACCCCCTGTCCACCCCCCTCCACGGCCCACACGGTCCCGCCAGCTGGCCAGCTCACCCACGACTTCCGTCCTCTGGTCAGGCGAGGCCAGGAACTGTGGCAGGCGGTGCTGGTCTCTGCTCCTGGAGGAGAGGCTGTCCAGCTGCATGGAGAACTTGATGGGCAGTGAGGAGTTGTTCTGCAGCTGCGGGGAGCAGGGCCGGGTCACTGGGGCAACTGGGCTGGCCAGCCGGGGAACAGGCCACTGCTGCCAGGTCTCAGTCCCCTCCTGCCCTGCCAGGCTCAGGCTAGCCTTCAGCTGAACCAGCATCCCACCCCAGTTCTCTCCTGCCTCCCCATCTTCCCGGGAGAACGCCGCATCCCTCTGTAAAATATCCCATGGAATCGGGCCCTGGGGTCTGCTGTCAGAACCTGGACTAAGCTAAGTAAAGAAGCAGGGGTCCCATTGGCACCTTCAGCCCAAGGCTGCCTCAGATGCGGGGGAGCAGAAAAAGCCAGGCCCGCCTGCCTGCGTGGGGGTAGGAACCCACATGGCCCCTTGTGGGGGATAGCCCCCATCCCATGCAGAGGCCCTGGGGCAGAAAGATGGGAGCAGTGAGAAGGCCTGGGCAGCAGCGGAGGGGCAGAGGGAGGGGCATCCTCAGCCCCCTCCCCACTGGCTGGAGGGGCCAGTGGAGTGACAGCTGCTGGGGGTGGTGGGGGAGGGGGTGGGTCGGAGCGGCTGCGACTCTGCCGGCTCTGTGACTGAGGCGGGGTGGACCCCTCATGGGAACCTCTCCCAGGCGATGGGTGGCACCAGGCCCCGCCACATGCTTTACCTTGAAGCCCAAGGAGACAGACTCTCTGGCAATCACGTAGCCCATGTTGAGGACATCACCTTCAATGGAGCACGTGATCGTGGACGCCACACCCGTGCCCATGAGGGCCAGGGAGAGGGTGCCTTTCTTGGTGATGATGTCCAGTGTTTCTTGGGCCTGCAGAGACCACATCCCTTAGCGTGAAAAAGACCCTGGCAGATGCAGGTGTGGGAGCTCTGTCTTGGAGCAGCTGGGTCAGGGCATGGGGGACCTGAGATGGCTGGGAGCTCCCTGGCTGCCACCTCCTCCTTCTTCCAGCGAGAGGCCAGGGCCCAGGAGGGCCAGTGGCTCCCAGGCCCAGAGTGCTGGACGGCATGCAGAGCAGGGAATAGGGCTGCAATGGAGCTTGGGTGGGCTGGGACTCACCACGACACTCTCACGTGGGGAGAAGGACAGATCTAGGACCTGGGTCTCGCCGGAGGGCAACCTGATGGTGGGGTTCAGCAGGACGAAGGGGCCATCGGGGTTCAGCACGGAGTACTCCAGCTGAGGGCCCAGCGTCAAGGAGGGGGTGAGAATGGGGCCTCAGCCCTTCACAGTCCCCTTCTCTCTCCCCCCCACCCCCTCACCCCCGGCCCCTGCTACAAGCTGCCTGGGCGGCGTGGGCAGGATACGTCGAGATCCTCAGGGGAGATGTTCTGGATGGAGACCTTCTTTATGCCCCGGTGTCCTGAAATGGGGGGTCAGGTCACAGCCCCAGGCCTGGGGGTGGGTGTGGGAGCCCAGGTGAAAAGGGGTGTGCGTGGGGGCTGGGCTCCGATGGGTGGGGGTGTGCATGGGGGCTGGGCTCCGATCGGGACACACCTGCAGCAATGTCGCCGAAGTTAATGATGGTCTTGCCTTTGTCAGACGTCACCACGATAGACGGCGCCACCGCTGGACACCACAGCTCCAGGTACAGCGTGTTGTGGGGACTGGGAATGGCGGGGATTTGCTGAGGGCAGGGCAGGGACCATGTGCCCTGCCCTCCCACCCAGACCCTGAGCCAGCCCCACTGGGATCTGGGTGGCTGTTGGCAGGGAGAGTGACCACCCTGCCCCACTGCCCAGAGCACCGCACCTGAAGCTCAGCGGTTCTGTCCCCTTCCTGTCTTTGGTGTCGCCACTAGCAACAACACAGGGAACCACAAACTTGTCAAACTTCCCCTGGAAAGACCTGGTCAGGGAGGCCTGTGCCGACTGGTACTCTTGAGAGCTGGAACAGAACAGCAAGGTGCACTCATGCCCTGTCCCACGCTGCCCCCAGCACCCAGGGGGCTGTGCCCTGCCCTCCATGGAGGGATCTGTAAAGCCACACCTGCTTCCCAGGGCCCTGGGCCAGAGGGTACAGGGCAGTGGGGGTGGCAGCCTGGGGGCCAAGCTGTGGCCCAGGTTGTGGTTGTCACAGTTTTGTCTGACTTTTGCAGCCAGACTTTGTCTGGCTTTTGCATCCCTTCCCTGGTCCCTGTGGGGGCCTCTCCTCTCCCAGGGTACCCATCAAGCACCACCAGACAACCGAGTTCCTGGGGCCACAGCAAGGGTCCAGGGCTGACAAGTGGCTCCAGCCTGTCAGAGCTGCCCAGAGCTCATGTGGCAGCTGGGGAGGCTGGGCTGCTGAGCTGGGAACATGGGGGTCAGGGGGTCAGCGTCGGACTGAAACTTTTCACAGGGGCCCTGGGCCCAGGGGAACTGAGATGAGCAGATACCGAGGACAGCAGAACCTGAGGGGCCTCAAGGCAGCTCCTGGTTCCAGCTGTGCCTGAAGCCAGCCATGCTCTGGACTTGCAGTCATAAGGCCCTGGAGCATAGGGGGACATCTCTGTGGGGCAGGAGGTGGGGGCAGCCTTCTCTCGGGCCCACCTGGATGCGAGGTCCTCCTTCTGCAGCTCCGGAGGCTGGGAGGCTGAGGCCCGGAGCAGCTGGTCCTGGTTCTGCAGCCGCAGCATGGAGAAAGATGGTCTCCGCTGGTCCTTCCTCTGGGTGACCGTCTCCTTTTGGGACTGCCAGGGGGAGGCTGGCTATGGTGTTGCCCTTGGGACTCTGCTGAGCTGGCAGACTGTCCAGGGCAGGAACCCGGGACCCAGACCCCAAGTACCTCCTTAAGGGAGACCGATGACAGGTGCGGAGACCCCTGAGGGCTCATGCACCACCACCAGTGTCTGTCTTCCCCATCAGGAAGGGGAGGCACAAGGTGAGGCAGAGGGCTGGCCGAAATGGGGGTTCTTGCCCTTGTTCCCTGCCCCCATGCCTCGCTGCCCTCTGGTAGGCTGAAGGCATCTGCCGCTTCCTTCTGGGTGTGCTGTGGTAGCAGGGGTGCTTGGACACTGAGGAGGAACGGCTGGGGGCCCCTGCGTCTCCAGGGCAGCAGCGGGTGCACGGGGCTCTGGGTCATGACTGCCCAGCTGTATCGGATGCCCCTTCTGGGCAGGAGCCCGGGGCAGCTGCTTCTCCAGGCCTGAACTCCCTCAGGTTCACAGGCCCTTTGATGTTTTGTCTGTTCCCCTTCACTGTAAGCACAAGCCCCTGCTGAGCAGTGCAGAGGACCTGGCCTACCCTCCCAGACCACCCTGGTGGACCAGGATCTGGGGCTCTTCCTTGCCTGGTGATGCTCTCAAGGGAGGAGGGAGGGCCTTTGCCAAGAAAAAGTGCTAACCTCTTAAAACACACCTAATGCTCCGTAAAGTGTTCCTAGGGCTCCTGCCCCCCAACCCTGGGCGCCCCCAACCTCAAGGCGGGGTGGGGGTGTTTGTTCCCAAGCCTTTGTGCAAGGGCTTCGTACAAAGCGGGCAGCCCCAAGCCCCCCGGCCCCCTCCCCACCACGCACTGATTTGACCTCAGCTTTTCTGCTCAGGGCCTGGAAGGCCTCCTGGTGGATCAGCTCGCTGGGCAGCACTGGCCGGAAGGCCACTCGGACCAGGCACCTCTGTAGGGGGAAAGGTTCATGCTCTCGGACATGTTGGGGTCTTAACTTAGAAGAGCCCTCCTGGGAGGTCCTGCCTGATCTCTGTCCCTGGAAGCTGGGTGGCTGCAGGCATGATCACCAGGCCCCTCTCACCATGTCGGGGCAGGGTCCCTGTGATGGACCTGGCACACTGCCCGCGGTGGGTAGCAGCCCACAGGGCATGAGTGAGAAGGGAAGGTTCATGTTCAGGCTCTGAGACCTGGGGGTGTTCCCTGCACCACCATCTGTCCCCTCGAGGGGAACGGCAGCCCACCCCCAGGATGACCCTGGGCCCCACAAGGGCTCCCTCACCGTAGCCTCCCCCGTGCTCAGCGCAGCAAGGGAGCGAGGGGGAAGCTCGTAACAGCTGCAGTAACCCCCTTGGAGAAAAGAACCATTTCTTAAGCCTAATTTGCTCACTTTACTACGATGCGTTTCTGTGACTGCAGGGCCTGCATGTCCCTGCCCATCCTCACTCAGTCCCCTCACAGCGGCTGTCACCCCCACATATGAAGGCATGGAAGTAAGCTCAGAGATGCTGTGAGGGCCCCGGGGAGTCCCTGCCTTGAGGTCTGGCTCTTTCTGTTTCATCAGGAGGAGCAGAGGTGGGAAACCCTGTGCTCCTGGTGACCAGGTGCTGCGCAGCCTCTGTGACCATCTGCTGTGACATCCAGGGCTTTACACCCTCACTTGGTTTGAACTGATGGAGCCCCCAGCCAGGGGCCTGTGGGGTCAGATGCCTTTGGGTGCCCTGCTTCTGGGGCCAGGCTGGGCTGGGTAGAGGGCAGGAGGGCCCACTCAGCTCTGATGAGGATCCAGGTTGATCTCTACCATCTGTTGTCTGGTTGAACCACCGTGGTCCAGGGTGGGCAGAACCAGGCACCCCGGGGTGGCACTGCCCCCCCCAACAGCCCACCTGTGGGGCTCACACCTACCTTTCCTGGCCACACGGTGCCCACCAGGGGTGAGATGGTGATGGGCGAATCTGGGGGCAGCAGGAACTCAAAAGACGTGGGCCCCACGGGAAAAGCATCCTCCGAGCCAATGCGGGGCACTGAGTGGGTCAGTGAGTTCATGCTCAAGTGGGAGTTGATGACATACAGGGTGGCCACGGATGTGTCGTACAAGGAGGTGGCTGCAAACTTGATCTGGTTGTGGGACAGCTCCAGGGGCGGGTAGACACCCACGGCCCGGCATGCCAGCTTGAAGCACCTGGAAGTGACAGCATGAGGGGCTCAGCCAGGGGCTGAGCAAGGGGGCCTCCAACACAGGATGCCCAGGACCAGGACAGCAGGTGTCACAGGCTTTGTTTCCCACCCCATTCATGAGTTTTAGTCAATTTCCAAAATACCATTTACCCCTGTGCACATTTTTTTTTATTACTCAAAAATGCTTCATTTTTTATTTAGCTTTCTGACTCTGTGCTTATGCTTTCAATACTCTCACAACGATCTTCTGCTCCTCGATAAGGAAAGCGTGATTGATCCTGTCACGGACACATTTAGTACACGTGGAACCACCATAGGCTCAGCTGACGTATTTCTTCGTTTCAGACAACCTCATGAGAACTTTAGGTCTCATAGCATGAACGCCTCTAAGTTGGCCCTGGCACACACCACATGTGGATTTTGTTGCCTTCCCAACCTTCTTGGTCTAAATGTAAACAATTCTATTACCAGGGGTTCAGGACAGCCTGGTTTTGTTAGAGGTTGTATTGTAGGGCAGCCTACAATGGTATGTCAGATGCTGCACCATCCTGAATGCCTCTAGATGCTGTCCATTGAAGAGGCCCCTGTGCACATTTTAACTGGATAATTAAAATTTTCATCACAAGTTTAAACAGTTGCAATGTAAGTGTCTGATCTATTTCCTTAAATATTCAGTGATATTTAAAAGGGCTTCCCAGGTAACTCAGTGGTAAAGAATCTGCCTGGCAATGCAGGAGACACAAGAGACATGGGTTTGATTCCTGGGTTGGGAAGGTCCCCTGGAGAAGGAAATGGCTATCCACTCCAGGATTCTTGCCTGGAGAATCCCATGGACAGAGGAGCCTGGAGGGCTACAGTCCATGGAGTTGCAAGGAACTGGACACGACTGAGCACAAACATATGCATGACATTTAAAAATAAAATGACAGAGCTTCCCTAGGTTCTCAGTGGCAAAGAATCCACGTGTCAATGCAGGAAATATGGGTTTGATCCCTGGTCCAGGAAGATCCCACATACTGTGGAGCAACTAGGTCCATGTGCCATGACTATTGAGCCTGTGCTTTAGAGCCCAGGATTTATTGAGATGTAATTGACACACAGCTCTGCATTAGTCTGAGGTGTGCAGCAAAATGATTTGACATATATACTGTGAAATGATATTCACAGTAAGTTTAGTGAAAATCCATAATCTCACATAGATACAAAATTAAAGAAATAAGTATTTTTTTTCCTTTGTGATGAGAATAATTAGGATTTACTCTCTTACCTTTCCTGTATAACATACAAGCAGAGCTAATTATATTTAGCACGTTGAACATTACATCCTTAGTTGTTTGTTGTTGTTCAGTTGCTAAGTCATGTCTGACACTTTGCGACCCCATGGACTGCAGCACGCCACGCTCCTCTGTCCTCCACTATCTCCTGGAGTTTGCTCAAATTCATGTCCATTGAGTGGGTAATGCTATGTAACCATCCTCTCCTGCCCCCTTCTCCTTTTGCCTTCAATCTTTCCCAGCATCAGGGTATTTTCCAGTGAGTCTGGTGGTCAAAGAATTGGAGCTTCAGCTTCAGTATCAGTCCTTCCAATTAACATTCAGGGTAGATTTCCTTTCGGATTGATTGGTTTGATCTCTTTGCTGTCCAAGGAACTCTCAAGAGGCTTCCCCAGCACGACAGTTGAAAAGCATCAATTCTTTGATGCTCAGCATTCTTTATGGTCCAGCTCTCACATCTGCACATGACTACTGGAACTATCAGAGCTTTGACTATATGGAACTTAATTGGCAAAATGATGTCTCTGCTTTTTACTATGCTGTCTAGGTTGGTCATAGTTTTTCTTCCAAGGAGCAACCAAGCAACTTTTAATTTCATGGCTGCAGTCACTGTCTTCAGTGATTTGGGAATTCAAGAAAATCTATCACTGCTTCCACTTTTTCCCCTTCTATTTGCCATGAGTGATGGGACCAGATGCCATGATCTGTTTTTTGAATGTTGAGTTACAAGACAGCTTTTTCACTCTCTTTCACTTTCATCAAGAGGCTCTTTAGTTCCTCTTCACTTTCTGTCGTTACAGTGGTATCATCTGGACATCTGAGATTGTTGATATTTCTCCTGGCAATCTTGATTCCAGCTTCCAAGTTGTCCAGCCCAGCATTTTGCATGATGTACTTTGCATACATGTTAAATAAGCAGAGTGACAATATACAGCCTTGACGTACTCAATTTTCCCAATTTTGAACCATTCAGTTGTTCTGCGTCTGGTTCTGTTTCTTCTTGAGCCACATACAGGTTTCTCAGGAGACAGGTAAGGTGGTCTGGTATTCCCATGTCTTTAAGAATTTTCCAGTTTATGTTTTCCTGGAATTCCCTTGCTTTCTCTATGATCCAATGAATGCTGGCAATTTGATCTCTGGTTCCTTTGCCTTTTCTAAACTCAGCTTGCACATCAGAAGTTCTTGGTTCACATACTGCTTAAGCCTAGCTTGATGGATTTTGAGCATAACCTTATGAGCATCAGAAAATAGTGCAACAATCTGGTTGTTTGAACATTCTTTGGCATTGCTCTTCTTTGGGGTTGGAATGAAAACTGACCTTTTCCAGTCTGGTGGCCACTGCTGAGTTTTCCAAATTTGCTGATATATTGAATGCAGCACTTTAACAGCATCATCATTTAGGATTTGAAATAGGTCAGCTGGAATTCCATCACCTCCACCAGCTTTGTTTATAGTAATGCTTCCTAAGGCCAACTTGACTTCACACTTCATGATGTCCAGCTCTAGGTGACCACATCATCATGGTTATCCAGGTCATTAGGGCCTTTTTTGTATGATTCTTCTGTGTATTCTTGCCACCTCTTCTTAATATCTTCTGCTTCTGTTAGGTCCTTATCGTTTCTGTCCTTTGTTGTGCCCATCCTTGCAAGAAATGTGCCCTTGATATCTCCAATTTTCTTAAAGGGATCTCTAGTCTTTCCCATTCTATTGTTTTCCTCTATTTCTTTGCATTGTTCATTTAAGAAGGCCTTCTTATCTCTCCTTGCTATGCTTTGGAACTCTGCATTCAGTTGGGTATATCTTTCACTTTCTACACTGCCTTTCGCTTCTCTTATTTTCTCAGCTATTTGTAAAGCCTCCTCAGACAACCACTTAGCCTTCTTGCATGTCTTTTTCTTTTGGTTGGTTTTGGTCACTGCCTCCTGTGCAGTGTTACAAACCTCTGTCCATAGTTCTTCAGGCATGGTGTCTACCAGATCTAATCCTTTGAATCTATTTGTCACTTCCACTCTATAAACATAAGGGATTTGATTTAGGTCATACCTGAATGGACTAGTGGTTTTCCCTACTTTCTTCAATTTTTAAGTCTGAATTTTGCAAAAAGGAGCTGATGATCTGTGCTAGTCAAAGCTATGTTTTTTTCCAGTAGTCATGTATGGATGTGAGAGTTTGACCATAATGAAAGCTGAGCACTGAAGAATTGATGCTTTTCAACTGTAATGAAGAGTCTTGAGAGTCCCTTGGACTGCAAGGAGATCAAACCAGTCTGTCCCAAAGGAAATCAGTCCTGAATATTCTTTGGAAGGACTGATGCTCAAGCTGAAGCTCCAATACTTTGGCCACCTGATGCAAAGAACTGACTCATTTTGGAAAAGACCCTGATGCTGGGAAAGACTGAAGGCAGGAGGAGAAGGGGACAACAGAGGATGAGATGGTTGGATGGCATCACCGACTCGATGGACAAGAGTTTGAGCAAGCTCTGGGAGTTGGTGATAGACAGGGAAGCCTGGAGCGCTGCAGTCCATAGGGTCGTAAGGAGACAGACACGACTGAACTGAATTGAACTAATTGAGCCACAGTCAACTCCAGGCCTTGTTCTTGCCGATTGTATAGAGCTTCTCTATCTTCAGTTGAAAAGAATATAATCAATCTTATTTTGGTATTGACCATCTGGTGATATCCATGTGTAGAGATGTCACTTGTGTTGTTGGAAAAGGGTGCTTCCTATTACCAGCGTGTTCTCTTGACAAAATTCTGTTAGCCTTTTTCCTGCTTCATTTTGTACTCAAAGGCCAAACTTGCCTGTTGCTCCAGGTATCTCTTGACTTCCTACTTTTCCAATCTCCTGTGATGAAAAGGACATCTTTTTGGTGTGTGTTAGTTTTAGAAGGTCTTGTATGGCTTCACAGAACTGGTCAACTTCAGCTTCTTTGGCATCAGTGTTTGAGGCATAGACTTGGATTACTGTGATGTTGAATGGTTTGCTTTGGAAACGAACCGAGATCATTCTGTCATTTTTGAGGTTGCACCCAAGTACTGTATTTCAGACTCTTGTTGACTATGAGGGCTACTCCATTTCTTCTAAGGGATTCTTGCCCATCGTAGTAGATATAGTGGTCTTAGAATTAAATGTGTCCATTCCTATCCATTTTATTTCACTGATTCCTAAGATGTTGATGTTCATTCTTGCCATCTCCTGCTTGACCACATCCAATTTACCTTGATTCGTGGACCAAACATTCTCGGTTCCTATGCAATATTGTTCTTTACAGCATCCAACTTTACTTTCACCACTAGATACATCCACAGCGGAGTGTCATTTCCACTTTGGCTCAGCTGCTTCATTCTTTCTGGAGCTGTTTCTCTGCTCTTCCCCAGTAGCATATTGAACACCTTTGAATGTGGGAGGCTCATCTTCTGGCGTCATATCTTTTTGCCTTTGCATACAGTTCATGGGGTTTTCATGGCAAGAATACTGGAGTGGCTTGCCATTCCCACCGCTGGTGGACCGCATTTTGTCAGAACTCTTCACTTTGACGTGTCTTGGGTGGCCCTGCACGATGTGGCTCAGAGCTTCACTGGGTTACGCAAGCCCCGTTGCCATGACAAGGTTGTGATCATGAAGGGACATCCCTACTAGTTATTATAACTGGAAGTTTCTATAAGAGGGTTTAAACTTTGCATTTGATTTCCCTCATAGTTGTTGGACTATTCAGATTTTCTCTTTTTCTCCCTGTCAGTTTTGGTAAGTTTTTGTTTTTTAGAAAATTGTCCATTATATCCAAACTGTCACATTTACTGGTGTAATGTTGTTCATAACATTTTTTTTAACCTTTCTGATATTTGTAGGATCTGTGATGTGTCCCCTTTCATACCTGAGATTGGCAATTTGTGTTTTTTTCCCCCCTCTCTTTAAAAAAAAATCTTGATTGGTCTTGCTAAGAGTAATGAGTTTACTAATTTCTAGAACAAACTTTTAGTTTTATTGTTTTCTCTTTTGGATATTTGATTTATTTCACTCACTGATTTACACTGTTATCTTTATTACATTCTTTCCTTCTACTTTCTTTGGGTTTAATTTGCTGTGCTGTCTTCCCAGTTCTTGAAACAGAAGGTTAAATAATTGATTTTGCACACTCTCTCCTCTTCTTTATATGCATTTGGAGCTAGAAACTTCCTGCTAAGCACTACTTTTGGTGGTTCACAAGCCCTCCAACTTAACATGTCCATAGTCAAATCCTTAGATGTGTTCATGTGGTTCCGGTACTCCCAGCGAGTTGGGGGGAAAAGCAGAAGCAAGATGTAGATTGCTATGTGGAGTCTGACACCACCCATGTGACCGATGTGGGGTGTCACCCCCCCCCCCCCGACCCTGGCCACCTGCGGCTCCCCTGGTGTTAGTGCTGAAGTCCCACATCCTGGGAACCCCTCTTTCCTGGACAGCCTGGCCTGGCTGGTCACCCTGCATTTACATAAATTTAGGTCTCCTGCATGCAGGCAGATTCTTTACTGTCTGAGCCACCAGGGAAGCCCCAGGAATACATACAAACAATAAATATGCCATTAGGAAGTGAAAGTCAGACACCCAGAAATCGGAAGGACCCTGCGGATTCTGGCAGTGGGAGGCTCTGGGGAGGGAGGGGGTCCGCACATCGCTTGCTGCAAGCAGATCGTCTATTTCTGTAACAAAGGGAAACTGGAGGCAAACATGATAAAAATGTAAGAGCCGCTATTGTGGGTGGAGGGTACAGCAAGCTGGTTCTGGAATCTTCTGAAAACAGAAGGGAGGGCTTAGAGGAGGTGGCCCTAAGGAAGTCGCTGACCCCCACATACTGAAGAGGGCACCCCAGAGCCATGAAGAAGGGAAGTGTGAACTGGGCTCTCAAAGCTGAGAAGCTACCATTTGCAAAAATGAGCAGTGGGAAAGGACCCAGATCAAACCATAAATAAAGCTGTTAAAAGAGAAAAAGGGAACAGAATAAATAAAATTCATATAGACAGTAAAACATGCCAGAGAGATGTGCCCACAGAGAATTGAAAATTGCAACGTGATCATTCAAAGTGAACTTAACAGACTTGAGAAAATAATACAACGTATGAAAAAACAGATCAGAATCTCAAGAAGTCAGAAGTGAGGGATTAAAATTTAGGAAAGGGGACTTCCCCAGCAGTCTGGTGGTTAGGACTCTGTGCTTCCACTGCAGGAAGAGTTGGATCCCTGGTTGAGGGGCTAAGATCCCACAGACTGTGTGGTGTGGCCAAAACAAAAAAACCCACAGACGACTCAGGAAAGGATTCTAAATAAAAGAAATATAGACACAGAAACTCAGAAGGGAACCATGAATAAAGAAACACGGAAGATAATTCTTTAAGAGAAAGAAGAGATAAGTGTGGAAATATTTAAAAAAATGATGAGGGACTTCCTTGGTGGTCCAGTGGATAAGACTTCAGGCTCCCAGAGCAGGCGGCCCGGGTTCCACCCCGGGTAAGGAGGCTGGATCCCACATGCCACAAGTAAAGATCATGCATGCCATAATGAAGATTGAAGATCCCACATACCACAACGAAGGATATTTGGGCCAGAGTGAGGAAAGCAGGAGAGACTCCATCTTAAAGACAGGATGTAAACTGGGCCTGAAGCCTGCCCAAGAGTGAGGAAAACTGTTGCTAATGAAAACCAGGTCTCCTGGAGACTTCCTTCCCTACAGATGGCAAACAGAGTTTGTAGTTGAGGTCAGGCTGCCCCTGTTAGGTTAACCATGTAGACATTCCCCCTTGATGTATACTCATTGTCTCTCCCCACTTTAACCTTAATTGTTTGTTCTCCTAGCACATACTTGTTGTAAAACTCAGTCATATATGACAAAGAGGTTGCTAACACGTAACCAGTCATGTGGTGGTGGTGGTGGGGGTAATAAAACTGGGCCTCTCAGAAATATCAGGCTACTTGTTGGGAACTGAGTCCCCTTGGACCCGCTGGTGTAATAAACCATACTCCCCTGTCCTGAGTGTCCTCTGAGGTGTGTTTGAGACTCCAGATTCCACAACAAGCCCAAATAATAAAGAAATTGTATTTTTAAAATGATGGAAAGGATCCAAGAAAAAGTGGCAAAAGTGAACAAAGCAAAGACAAGTCATTATATTTACTTCAGGAGGCTCCCAGGAGGAAAACCAAAGGACAAGAATAAAGCAAATGTTTTAAGTTTTAAGACTAAAATTCAAGGAAGTGTTCCTGAAATTAAAAAAAAAAAAGATTTGAAAAGCACCATGTACCTGAGAAAATCAGTTGATAACAACCAACACAAAGTGTGTTCTTATAAAATTACTGGATTTTAGATAAGAAGCTGTTCTTCAGTCACAAAGTCGTGTCTGACTCTTTACAACCCCAAAGACTGCAGCAGACCAGGCTGCCCTGTCCTTCACCATCTCCCAGAGTTTGCTCAAACTCACATCCATTGAGTCGATGATGCCATCCAACCATCTCATCGTCTGTTACCCCTTCTCCTCTTGCCCTCAATCTTTCCCAGCATCAGGGTCTTTTCCAATGAGTCAGTTCTTCGCATCAGGTGGCCAAAGGATTGGAGCTTCAGCTTCAGCATCAGTCCTTCCAATGAACATTCAGGATTGATTTCCTTTAGGGTTGACTGGTTTGACCTCCTTAATATCCAAAAGACTCTCTAGAGTCTTATCCAGCACCATAGTTCAAAAGCATCAATTCTTCAGTGCTCAGTCTTCTTTACATTCCAACTCTCATATCCATACCTGACCACTGGAAAAAACAGTGCTTTGATGATAGGGACCTTTGTCGACAAAGTGATATCTCTGCTTTTTACTAGGCTGTCTAGGTTTGTCATAGCTTTTCTCCCAAGGAGCAAACATCTTTTAATTTCATGGCTGCAATCAGCATCCACAATGATTTTGGAGCCCAAGAATAATGAAATCTGTCACTGTTTCCATTTTTTTCCCCATCCCACTCCAGTACTCTTGCCTGGAAAATCCCATGGATGGAGGAGCCTAGTAGGCTGCAGTCCATGGGGTCGCGAAGAGCCGGACACGACTGAGCGACTTCACTTTCACTTTTCACTTTCATGCGTTGGAGAAGGAAATGGCAACCCACTCCAGTGTTCTTGCCTGGAGAATCCCAGAGATGGAGGCGCCTGGTGGGTTGCTGTCTCTGGGGTCGCACAGAGTCGGACATGACTGAAGCGACTTAGCAGCGGCAGCAGAGTTTTGCCAAGAGAATGCACTGGTCATAGCAAACACCCTGTTCCAAAAACACAGGAGAAGACTCTACACATGGACATCACCAAAATCAGATTGATTATATTCTTTGCAGCCAAAGATGGAGAAGCTCTATACAGTCAGCAAAAACAAGACCAGGAGCTGACTGTGGCTCAGACCATGAACTCCTTATTGCCAAATTCAGACTTAAATTGAAGAAAGTAGGGAAAACCACTAGACCATTCAGATATGACCTAAATCAAATCCCTTATGATTATACAGTGGAAGTGAGAAATAGATTTAAGGGACTAGATCTGATAGATAGAGTGCCTGATGAAGTATGGATGGAGGTTCGTGACACTGTACAGGAGACAGGGATCAAGACCATCCCCGTGGAAAAGAAATGCAAAAAAGCAAAATGGCTGTCTGGGGAGGCCTTACAAATAGCTGTGAAAAGAAGAGAAGCAAAAAGCAAAGGCGAAAAGGAAAGATATAAGCATCTGAATGCAGAGTTCCAAAGAACAGCAAGAAGAGATAAGAAAGCCTTCCTCAGTGATCAAAGCAGAGAAATAGAGGAAAACAACAGAATGGGAAAGACTAGAGAGCTCTTCAAGAAAATTAGAGATACCAAGGGAACATTTCATGCAAAGATGGGCTCGATAAAGGACAGAAATAGTATGGACCTAACAGAAGCAGAAGATATTAAGAAGAGGTGGCAAGAATACACAGAACTGTACAAAAAAGATCTTCATGACCAAGATAATCACGATGGTGTGATCACTCACCTAGAGCCAGACATCCTGGAATGTGAAGTCAAGTGGGCCTTAGAAAACATCACTACGAACAAAGCTAGTGGAGGTGATGGAATTCCAGTTGAGCTCTTTCAAATCCTGAAAGATGATGCTGTGAAAGTGCTGCACTCAATATGCCAGCAAATTTGGAAAACTCAGCAGTGGCCACAGGACTGGAAAAGGTCGGTTTTCATTCCATTCCCAAAGAAAGGCAATGCCAAAGAAGGCTCAAACTACCACACAATTGCACTCATCTCACATGCTAGTAAAGTAATGCTCAAAATCCAACAAGCCAGGCTTCAGCAATATGTGAACCATGAACTTCAAGCTGGTTTTAGAAAAGGCAGAGGAACCAGGGATCAAATTGCCAACATCTGCTGGATCATCAAAAAAGCAAGAGAGTTCCGTAAAAACATCTATTTCTGCTTTATTCGCTATGCCAAAGCCTTTGACTCTGTGGATCACAATAAACTGTGGAAAATTCTGAAAGAGATGGGAATACCAGGCCACCTGACCTGCCTCTTGAGAAACCTATATGCAGGTCAGGAAGCAACAGTTAGAATTGGACATGGAACAACAGAGTGGTTCCAAATAGGAAAAGGAGTACATCAATGCTGTATATTGTCACCCTGCTTATTTAACTTATATGCAGAGTACATCATGAGAAATGCTAGACTGGAAGAAGCACAAGCTGGAATCAAGATGCTGGGAGAAATATCAATAACCTCAGATATGCAGATGACACCACTCGTATGGCAGAAAGTGAAGAGGAACTAAAAAGCCTCTTGATGAAAGTGAAAGTGGAGAGTGAAAAAGTTGGCTTAAAACTCAACATTCAGAAAACGAAGATCATGGCATCTGGTCCTATCACTTCATGGGAAATAGATGGAGAAACAGTGGAAACAGTGTCAGACTTTGTTTTTTTGGGCTCCAAAATCACTGCAGATGGTGATTGCAGCCATGAAATTAAAAGACGCTTACTCCTTGGAAGGAAAGTTATGACGAACCCAGATAGCATATTCAAAAGCAAAGACATTACTTTGCCAACAAAGGTCTGTCTCGTCAAGGCTATGGTTTTTCCAGTGGTCATGTATGGATGTGAGAGTTGAACTGTGAAGAAAGTGAGTGCTGAAGAATTGATGCTTTTGAACTGTGGTGTTGGAGAAGACTCTTGAGAGTCCCTTGGACTGCAAGGAGATCCAACTAGTCCATTCTAAAGGAGATCAGTCCTGGGTGTTCTTTGGAAGGAATGATGCTAAAGCTGAAACTCCAGTACTTTGGCCACCTCATGAAGAGTTGACTCATTGGAAAAGACCTTGATGCTGGGAGGGATTGAGGGCAGGAGAAGAAGGGGACGACAGAGGATGAGATGATTGGATGGCATCACTGACTCGATGGACGTGAGTTTGAGTGAACTCTGGGAGTTGGTGATGGACAGGGAGGCCTGGCGAGCTGCAGTTCATGGGGTCGCAAAGAGTCGGACACGACTGAGTGACTGAACTGAACTGAACTGATTTGCCATGAAGTGATGGGACTGAATGCCATGATCTTAGTTTTTTGAATGTTGAATTTCAAGCCAGCTTTTTCACGTTCCTCTTTCATTTTCATCAAGAGGCTTTTTAGTTTCTGTTTGTTTTCTACATTAGGGTGGTTTCATTTGCATATCTGAGATTACTGATATTTCTCCTGGCAATCTTGATTCTAGCTTGAGCTTCATCCAGCCTGGCATTTTGAATGATGTACTCTGCATGAGCAGGGTGACAATAGACAGCCTTGATGTACTTCTTTCCTAATTTTGAACCAGTCCATTATTCCATGTCTGGTTCTGTTACTTCTTGACTTGCATACAGGTTTCTTAGGAGGCAAGTAACGTGGTCTGGTCTCCTCTCTCTTTAAGAATTTTCCACAGTTTGTTGCGATCCACACAGTCAAAGCCTTTACTCAATGAAGCAGAAGTAGATGTTTTTCTGGAATTCCCTTGATTTCTCTATGAAGAAGTAGGTCCCTTAAGTACTGGCTTGCCATCAGACTTGTACAGACACATTTTATTCCAGAAGAGAGTGGATACGCTAATGTGTTAGTATTTAAGGTACTCAGGAAAGAAAAGGTTTTTTCAGGTAAATAGACTTTCAGGTGTAAAGGCTGTGCAGAGTGTCCCCAGTGTGAGGGGGTGGGCTCTGCCCTCTGCTACTGTCTCAGTGATGCTGCTGGAGTGGCTGGAAGCCCTTTAGCTTCATGCTGTATCTCACACCTGATGCAATGATTCATCAAAGTAAAACATAAATGCACAAGTAAGATGTAAATTTGTAAAAGTTTTATAAGAAACCTTTGTGACTTTAGGTTAGGGAAAAAAATTCTTAGATATGATACCAAACTCAAGATCCAAAAACAAAAAGTTGATAAAGAGGACTTGTTGTTCAGTCAGTCATGTCCAGCTCTTTACAACCCCATGGACTGCAGCACGCCAGGCTTCCCTGTCCTTTATCATTTCCCGGAGTTTGCTCAAACTCACTTCCATTGAGTCAGTGATGCCATCCAACCCTCTCATCCTCTGTCACCCCCTTCTCCTCTTTCCCTCCCTTCTCCTCTTTCCCAGCACCAAGGTCTTTTCCAGTGAGTTGGCGCTTCACTTCAGGTGGCCAAAGTATTGGAGCTTTAGCTTCAGCATCAGTCCTTCCAATGAATATTCAGGACTGATTTTCTTTGGGATTGACTGGTTTTTATCTCCTTGTAGTCCAAAGGACTCTCAAGAGTCTTCTCCAACACCACAGCTCAAAAGCATCAATTCTTTGGCATTCAGCCTTCTTTACATCCAACTCCTCATATGGCTGCTGGAAAAGCCATAGCTTTGACTATATGGACTTTTGTTGGCAAAGTAATGTCTCTATTTTTTAATATGTTGTCTAGGTTTGTCATAGCTTATTTTCCAAGAAGCAAGCATCTTTTAATTGTGTGGCTGCAGTCACCATCTGCAGTGATTTTGGAGCCCAAGAAAATAAAGTCGCTCACTCTTTCCATTGTTTCTGCATCTATTTGCCATGAAGTGATGGGACTGGATGTTATGGTTTTTGTGTTTTGAATGTTGAGTTTTAAGCCAGCTTTTTCACTCTCCTCTGTCACCTTCATCAAGAGGCTCTTTAGTTCCTCTTTGCTTTCTGCCATAAGGGTGGTGTCATCTGTATATCAAGGCAATCTTGATTCCAGCTTGTGCTTCATCCAGTCCAGCATTTTGCATGATGTATGAGATCAAACCAGTCAATCTTAAAGGAAATCAGTCCTGAATATTCATTGGATGGACTGATGCTGAAGCTGAAGCTCCAATACTTTGGGCACCTGATGCGAAGAACTGACTCACTGGAAAAGACCCTGATGCTGGGAAAGACTGAAGGCAGGAGGAGAAGGGGCAACAGACAAACTGAACTCAACTCTGCATATAAGTTTAATAAGCAGGGTGAAAATATACAGTCTTGATGTATTTCTTTCCCAATTACTCAAAGTTAAAAATTTTTGCTTTACGAGAAGACAGTGTGAAGAGATTGAGACAAGCCACCAGGGAAATTTTTTGCAAATCTGACAAGAAACTTCTATCAGAGTATATAAATAACACTCAAAACTCCATAAAAACCCCGATTTTAAAAAATAGACAAAAGACCTAAAAATACTTTTCACTAAAAAGATACATGGATGGCAAATAAGCTCCAAGCTGTCAGTCGTTGGAAACACGAGTTAGTGAGACACTGTCACACACCTCTGAGGATGCCTCTCCATCCAGCAGACAAGGAAACCTGACATTACCCACAGCTGGAAGGGGTGCAGCAGCCAGACACCCGGACGTTATGGGGGAGAACGTAAAATTGAAAAGAAACCGACGCTGTGACTTGGCAACTCCCCTCCTAGACACTAAGCCATGGGCGATGAGAACTCGGGCTTACACAGAAACCTGCTGGGGACCTGTGCCAAACTCAGTGTCCTTTGCAGGTGGGCTGCACGGACACGTCTCCAGCGGGTGGGGGCCGTGGCGGAGGGCATGGGGGAGGGGAGGCAGAACGCGGGCTTTAGAGCCCTGGCATCCAGGTGGGGGGTGAGGCGATTCAGCTCAGTCTTCAAGGTAGAGCCAACAGGCCTTACTGATGACTTAGCTGTGCCAGCGGAGGTAAGGAGTCAGAACGGGGTCATGCTTGTGGCCGGTGCTCAGGCGGCAGTGCTGGGCACGGGTCCAGCTCTCAGGTCTGGGAGCCCATGGGCAGCCATGCTCTGTGGGGGGCAGTGGGGTGGGGGTGTGTGTGCCACTGGGTCTCTCTGGACTCCCGATCACTGCTTTATTCCCTGAGGCCTCACAGTTTTACCATTGCTAGCCTTTCCAAGGTAGCTCTTGGATAAGCTTTTGGAAATTTCAATTTATTTGTAGATAGTTCTTGAAGAAAATTAAATGCTCATTCAATCGACAGACATCTAAGGAGCTTCTGCCATAGGCTGGAGCCCATTCTGGGCACTGAGATTATTTTGCAACCACCCTTTCTCATGGGGCTATTTTTCCAGAGGCTGAAAGAGTTGTGAACAAGCCCAAGAGGGGCCCAGCCCAGGGTGGGTCACTAGAGCTGAGGGGAAAGGTGGGTGGGGGGGTGCTGCAGCTGGGCAGAGCCTGTGCCTGGGTTTCCTCCAGGGGTTCTCGCTCTGCACTGGCTCCTTAAAATCACCACCTGTAGACCCCTTCCAGCTTCCCCTCAGCCACCCACCTGGCCGGAGGGTGCTAACCCTCCCTCCACCCCATGCCCCAGGGCTCCCAGGCCCCCAGCCAGGACCAAAGAGCAGACAGGAGAGGAGGGGAAGGAGGGGGCAGGTGGGCTGGCTCCACGAGGGGTTGGCCTGACACCAGGAGGGTGTCCCAGCACGTTCCTCCTTGGAGGCTGATGATTGAGAATCAGCAAGAGCTGGCCCTCGTGCCAGACCCTGTCGTCCAGTCCATTTCTCCCTGCCCCCTGCTTTCTCGCCCCAGTTCTCAGGGTGGACATGGAGGCCGGGGACCAGCCCATCACACAGTGCATAAGGGCAGGTGGGGCTTTTGCCCAGGGGGTGCTCTGCACACTCATGCATGCTCACAGGTGCATGCACACATGTGCACATCTCACACACCTGCAAGGTGTGCCTGGACCAAGGTGTGCAGACCTAGGTCGGAGCTCTCTGAGGTTGGTACTGCCGCCCAGCCCTGTAGTCAGCCTGGCTAGCCAGGGGCTGCCACTCCCAGCTGGCTGCCCAGGCCTTGCACTCCTGTCAGGCTCACCGATTAATCTCTGACTTGCAGATGAGCTCAAAGTTGTACTCCTTGGCCTTGGTGGGCTGAAAGATCACATCGAGCTGTAGCGTTTCCAGTGGCAGGATTGTCCCGAACCCGTCGTTGGGCTGGATGTCCACAAACTGGCAAAAGGAAGACCATGGATGCCAAAGCGAAAATGAGGTGACCTTCCAGGGAGTGCCACGAGGAGCAACGTGGACGGGAGTGTGGCAGAGCACAAACGAATGTGTGTCTGGTGACATGTGTGTAAATGCGTTACGTGGGTGTGAGTCTGTCTCTGTGTATGTGATCATGTGTGCAAGTGAGAGGGTGGTGTGTTTATGTGTGTCTGCATGCATGTGAGCACAGGTATGTATGTGAATGTGTGTATGCATGTGAGCA
Organism: Bubalus bubalis; assembly: GCF_019923935.1. Taxonomy (NCBI): domain Eukaryota; kingdom Metazoa; phylum Chordata; class Mammalia; order Artiodactyla; family Bovidae; genus Bubalus; species Bubalus bubalis. The sequence goes on from NC_059161.1 coordinate 30,274,192, forward strand.
CAGGTATGTGTGTCTATGTGTGTAAGAGTGTGTGTGCATGCATGTGAGCACAGGTGTATGAGGCTGTGTATTGAGTGTGTACATGTGTGTGAACACAGGTGTGAGTATATGAGTGTGTGTGCATATGAGAACACATGTATGAGTGTGTATGCGTGCATACATGAATGTGAGCATAGGTGTATGTGAGTGTATATATGTGTGCATGCATGTGAGCACAGGTATATGTGAGTTTGTGTGTGTGCATGTGAGCACAGGGCTATGTGTGTACATGCATGTAAGCACAGGTGTATGAGTGTGTACATGCATGTGAACACAGGGTATGTGAGTTTGTGTGTGTGCATGTGAGCACAGGGCTATGTGTGTACATGCATGTAAGCACAGGTGTATGTGAGTATATGAATGTGTGTGCATGCATGTGAGCACAGGTGAGTATGTGAGTGTGTCTGCATACATGGGGGTAGACAATAGGTCTCTGGTGGGGCAGCCTGGAGGACTGAGGGAAGCCAGGCCTGGGCCTCTCTTGGCTGCCCTGCAGGGCCAGGCAGGCCAGAGTCTCAGGAGGGAGGGAGGGGAGAGAACTCTGGGTGCTGCGCATGCAGCAGGTGGAGAGAGCTCGAGAGGGGCAGGGTGAGGTGGGGACAGCCAGATACCCTGGCTGAGGTCCCTGGGAGTGAGCATGGAGTCTGCAGGTGGGTGAGGCCTGGCCAGGCACCAGGACTCAGGGTAGCAGCCCCTCGTCCCTCACTGCCCAGTACCTCCCACTCTGACCACATGAGCGAGGTACCTTGGGGAGTCCGACGAACCCAAACTCCTGGGGCAGGAGGGAATGATTGCAGAGGCTGATTTGGGTCCTGATGGCCTCGTAGATGGTACAGTAGCCAAAGTCCAGCCCTGCGGGGCTGAGCTCCAGGTCCGAGGTGGTGACTATAGCATGGACAGTAAACCCCACGGGTTTGATCTGAAGTGCAGAGGGCAGGCCCATTAGGTCACTGCGGTCAGTTAGGGAAGTGTCTCCAAAACTGAGAAGAGCACTGGTCCTGCTGTGAGCTGGCGGCTGACTCTGCACCTTTCACGGACACACCTGCTTCCTGTTGGCCTCAGCATGGCACGGGCAACACAGGTAGGCAGGGGGCCGGAGGGTATGTGTGCACACACATGTGCATCTGTGCATCTGCTTGTCGGTGCATTGTGAGCTCACATGATGACATGTGTACCGAGGATGTGCACACCCTGGACACCTGGGTCTGGACTGTACGAACATGAGGGTCTGGGTGTCCCGGGGACAGCCCTGCCCACCCAGGACAGCACTGGGGCCTCTCTGATCCACAGGCCCCTCCCTCTGTCTCCCCTGTGCAGGGGCTTCTCGGGCAAGACTGGGGGCCAGTGAGGATGGGCTCCAAGAGCCAGGCCAGAACAGCTCTGCTCCCCCAGGGTGCCCGGCATCCAGATGAGCCCCACACAGACCTGGTCAGCCACCCGGATAGTCATCGGGGCCTCCAGAACCCTGGTCTCCTTGTCAAAATACTTCCCTGCGTCTTCTGGGAGGGAGTGTCTGCAAGAGACAGGGGGCACTTGAATGTTCTTTTCCTCTTTATATTTGAGAAATGACGAAAGGCTCAACTGTGAGGGTGCCAGAGTCACGGGGTACACAGAAGGTCAGAAATACGGGAGCCTGGGGCTGGCTTCCTGCTGTGACTCGGGACCCCCCACCACCCGGGGGGAGCGGCGCCCCGCTGGGCACATCACCTGGGCAGGAACTTGAGCTGCACTGAGTAGGACGACAGGGCCTGGATGTAGCCAGTCTCAGGCAGGAGCTCCATGTGGCCCCGCAGCTCCTTGCACACCTCGAACTTTAGGCGCAACGCGGCCTTCGACCTGCAGTATCCAAGGGAGGGCCGGACGGTGACTTGAGGTCAGTCCTTGCCCCACAGGGCCCAGCGCACCCCCTCCAGGCACAGCCCTGCCGGGCACAGCCCCCACCCTCCACCCCCACTGTTGGACAGGCTTCAGAGCCCTGCTCACAGGGGCAGGTTTTCCTGAAATGACATTGGCTGAGGAATCCTTACAAATAAAAACATCACAACTGAAAGTCACCCTGGTCGGTTCTCAGAACCTGAGTGTTTTCTGGGAAGTGCCTCACAGGCCGGGGGTCAGGGAGAGGGGGCCCTGTTCCTCCTGGAGTTCTGCCATTCCCCACTCAGGCACAGGCTCTCTTGCAGGACACTCAGGAGGCCCCAGGTGGCCAGGCCTTGGCCTTGGTGACGGCAGCTTCCCCAATTTTTGTCCTTGCTTTCAACTCAGGACCAGCCGGAGAAAGCCAGGTGTGCCCCCAGTCAACCACGTGGGCCACAGCCCCATTAGGACACCCCCTCCCCACCTGCTCTCCAGTCTCCAGAAAGAGAGGCAGTGGGCAAGCTGCCCTAGGCCTGTTGAGGAGACCGCCCCTGGGCCATCAGGGACCCCAGGCCATGGTCCAGAGCCTCTCAGGCCTCCCGGTGTCTCCTTAACTGCCCGGGGTGATTCTCACAGTCCTGCATGGGGAACCCAGGGCCGATCGGGACCCTGAGTGACCCATGGGCTCCTGAGATTGCAAAGGAAGGTCTCTCTTCTCTCAACTTTGACCTCTGGCCCCAGTGTCACCCAGCACTGAATGTCCCCTACCATGAAAGGTGTTCAGACTGGGCCCTCCCACCCTGGTTTCTGCTGTGGCTGGGTTCCACTCAGGCAACTACAACCAGGGTCTTTGTGAACTCACTCCCTTGCTACCCCTGTACCCATAAAACTGGTAATAACATTGAATTCTAAAATCATTCAACAAACCTAAGAGGTCGAGCGTGTGCCTCAGAGGACAGGCTGAGAAAGCAGAGCTCCGTGCTCCGTGTCCCCCCACCCACCCCAGGGGTGGACACACTTTGCATTGAGGTAAACTGACCAGACGCTGTTAAACCCTGGTTTCCCAAACAATCCATCTGAAACCTGCTCTGAGACCCCAGCCTCCGGGAAAAGCAGGTCGCCCGATGTTTGCAGCACTGACATCTGGGGACCCAGCAGCCGGCAGGTGCCAGCCTAATTGCACCCAGGCTGACATCGCCCCCACTTCCGGAGAGAAGCAGGACCCTGGGTACAGCTGCTGGCCAAGTACAGGTGTGTTTGGTTAGTGAAGATCCACTAAGCTCTAACTGTTGGGTTTGCCTCTTTTTTCCACTTAATTGAACTTTAGTTAAAAAAAAAAAAGAAAGGGAGAGTAAAAAAGAAATGACAACCGTGGTGTCTGGACACCCTTGCAAAGCTCTGTGAATGAAACACGCTTCTTTTCTCAGAACTCCACCCATGTTCCTTCAGAGGACCAGCCCCCTCTTCTGTCTGTGTCTGCGAGGAGCCTGACCTGGCGTGCGGGGTGCCGACCCCCCATAGACAGGGGTGATGACACCGATTTATCCTCATGGTCCTGGAAGTCAGGTCCAGACACCATGTCCCAGGGCTGAAACCCAGCTACAGGCAGGGCTGGTTCCCCTGGAGGCTCCACAGAGAACGCTCTCCTGGCTTTTCTGGTTTCTGGAGATGCCACGTCCCTTGGTTTGTGGCCCCTCTTCCATTTTCAAGGCCAGCAGCCCAGCACCTATCGGCCTCTGTCTGACGCTGACCCTCGGGCTTCCATCCTATGACAGCCCTGGGGTCCCAGTGGGCTCTCAGGGCAATCCCTGGAGACCCCCACCTTGAGGTCTCAGATCTCACCCAGCCAGGGCTCACCGTGTGTGGACGAGGATCGAGTCCTGGTACAGCCGATCGTACATGCAGATCTTCAGGTCTACGTTGGGCTTTGGTACCCAGACAGGCACATCGATAGCCACGCCAACGACTTTGAAATATAACTGAATTTGAACACGAAAATCCAATAACACACATGTTCATCAGCAGAGCAGGCAGTGCTTGTGAGCGCTAACACAGAGCTCAGAGCATGGTCTGTAATTCTTACAAGTACCGCGTGCCCAGTCATGTCTAACTCTGTGTAACCCAAAGGCTCCTTTGTCTATGGGATTTTCTCCAGGCAAGAATACTGGAGTGGTTTGCCATGCCCTTCCCCAGGGGATCTTCTAAACCCAGGGACAGAACCTGTCTCTTGCATCTCCTGCATTGGCAGGCGGGTTCTTTACTACTAGTGCCACCTGGGAAGTCCCAGCTGTTACAAGTATTGGAAGGTTAATAATTAAACTGGCCATTGGGACTTCCCTGGTGGTCCAGTGGCAAGACTATGCACTCCCAATGTGGGGGATCCAGGTTGGATCCCTGGTCAGAGAACTAGATCTCACATGCCACAATTAAGACCAGTTGCAGCCAAATAAATATTAAAAAAAAAATTAAACTAACCATGTTTTTGAGATCTATGGCAGTTTTCACATTAGATAATTTTTTTTTTTAATGCGCAGAGCTCTATTTATTTTTTGATCATGCTCTGAGGCATGTGGGATCTTAGTTCTCTGACTAGGAACTGAACATTGGCAGTGAGAGCTCAGCATCCTAACCACTGAACCTAACCACTGAACTTCCTAACCAGGGAAGTCCTTCACGTCATATAATTTTTTTAAAAAGTCTTTATTGGATTTGTTACAATATTGCTTCTGTTTTATGTTTTGGTGTGTTTTTTTTTGGCCACGAGGCATGTGAGATTTTAGTTCCCCTATCAAGGATCAAACCCCACACTCCCTGCATTGGAAGGTGGATTCTTAACCACTGGACCACCAGGGAGGTCCCCACATCATATAATTTAAATAATCCTGTTTATTTTCAAAATTTTTAAACATGAGAAGGTAGACTTGTACAATGGGTTTTCACAAACGTGTCATGCAGCTTCCTAAATATCCACATTTTTAGCAGTTTAGAAAAACCCTTTTGCTACAAAATCGTGTGTCACACAGGCTGTGCACATGGCCAACACAGATGGAAGCTCAGGTCTCTCAAGGGCTCAGACACAGAGGTGCTTCTCCCTGCAGTTGGACCCCGAGTCCTGGTCTCAGAGCTGGGCTTTGTGGGTGTCTTGCCAGGTGAGTGTGTGCACAGCGGCACCCCCAGGGTAGCGCCAGGGACCACCAACCCACAAGACTGTGTGTGGGGCCTTCCTTCCTACCACCTGCAGGACTGTGACCTCAGAACACAGCTGGACCAGATCCGAGGCCACTGGGTCGCTGAAACACACAGCCCATTTCCAGGGCCAGAGACAGACCAGACAGAATAAACAAAAAGCAGGTCCAGGGAGATGGAGCTGCTGGGGCAGTTGGGAGAGGGTTTGAGGACAAAGGCAACCTCTTCTGTCAGAGGCAGCAGGGGTGGGCTGGAGCAGTGGCTGAGAGGCTCAGAGGCCCCGAGCAGCATCCTGGTGGCAGGGCCAGGCAGGTCAGAGAGGCCAGTCTTGCCAGCACCTGTATCAGCTCCAGGCGAGCAGATGGACTCAGGGGGTGACACGTGACAAATGAGTGTGAAGAAAGACCCAGGCCTCGGAGTTCAGACTTCCACAAAGGAGGGCAAGGAAGCCCCCATCTACAGCAGAGCCAGCAGGGTGGGAAAGAGAGGCTTGGACATGGGAGGGGGGCCGTCCCCATGGGGAGATGGCAGCAGGGCCCCCAGACCCCTGGATGGGAAGGGGCTGCAGGCTGGCAGATTCCAGACCTGTCATAAGGGGCCTGATCTCAGGAAAACAGGCAGGCAGGATGGGGAGCCCATACCCCTGCTCACCCAAGGAGGCCGAGAGCTGCACAGTGGGTGCGTGTGTGTCCCCAGTTCTGGTTGGGAGAGGTCAGTGCATGGGGAGCAGTCAAGGTGTTCACTGCCTGCCTCACTCAGCAGGGCCCCCATGGGCTGGCACATGCTTGATTCAAAGCCACAGCCCCAGCCAGGCTGTCCTCTCTTGAGTGATTGGTTACCCAGCACTGGCCCGTGTTCCTTCCCGTCACAGAGCAGGGGCTCTGTGGGGTCCTGTAGGGTACCAGGGGGCTCCATGGGGTCCTGTAGGGTTCTCTGAGGCTCTGTGGAACTCCAATTGGTACTACTGACAGGGGGCAGTGTGAGTATGGTGGAACACTATGGGGTACTGTAGGGCATGGCCCATTCCTTGGGGTTTCTGTTCAAACAAATGAGTGTCTTGTCGCAAATCTCTGGCCGCTGAATAGGAATCATGGCAGAGCAGAGACTTCCGAAGCGGTGAGGAGAGGACAGTGCAGTGAGTACAGATGCATCAACTGGTCACAGCTGGAAAGAGATCACCTGCCCGGAAACATGGACCATGGTGTCAGGTCAGAACTCCTAAAGCAGTGGCAGTAGGTTCAGAGGAGATTCTAATAATTCAGTGAAACTTAAGTGAAATGGAGACACTGAAGGCCAAGAAAGAGGGTCAGTAAGAGGGACACAATGTCACACTGTATTTCGGTCATAAGAAAGTGCTGGCCGAGTGTCCTGCTGGGCACAGTCTGTCCTGGAGGGTTTTCCTCTTCCATTTAAGAAGTGGAAGGTCATGTGGGATTTGGGGGCTGAAAGTGGAGGGGACTGTTCATGGAATGGAAAGTAGAATTTCCAAATAACAGGAAGAAAAGGAATAAGTAGCAACTTGATTAAACCAACCAAAACAAGAAAATTGAAAGTGAGGAAATAATATCATAAAATGAATAGTCAATACAACTAATGGAAGAAGTAAAACAAAGTGTGTCAATGTTTTGGAGATTAATTCTTTGTCATTTGTAGTAACAGTGGTGAGAGTGGGCACTCTTGTCTTGTTCCTGATTTTAGAGGTAATGCTTTCAATTTTTTGAGAAATGTCTGTTTAGCTCTTTTGCCCACTTTTTGATTGGGTTGTTCATTTTTCTGGTACTGAGCTGCATGAGCTGCTTGTATATTTTGGAGATTAAGTGTGTCAGTATTATGCTGTGAACACACTGGAGTGTCCCCATAAAGGCAGACAGCATTAGTTGGATCCATAGACAAAACCTGGCTCCTTAAAAGACATACAGAGCAAAAAAAGGATGACTATGGGAGGGGACACAGGGAAATGAGGCTAAGGGGAAGCAGAGGAGAGCAGGGTAGCTCTATCATTATCATGGGAGCAGCTGTTGTTAGAGATGTCTGAGCAGCAAGGGGGAAGAGGTCTGTTTGGTTCTGGCGGAAGGCATAATTTACTATAAGAAAACAACCACAAACCCTCATGCATCAAACAATAAGGCAGTTGTACAGAGCCCTCTGTGAGGCATGTAAGGAGAACTTGTCAAAGGTTGGGTCACAGGGAAGGTGGACATGCGGAAGGAACATGGAGGGATGCCAAAGCACCTTGAAAGAGAGGAACGGAGCTGGAGGATTCACCCTTTCTGACTCCGGACTATACTGCAAAGCTACAGTCATCAAAACTGCATGGCACTGGTGCAAAAAACAGGCACACAGACCAATGGAACAGGATAGAGAGCCCAGAAATAAACCCATGTACCTATGGTTACCTAATTTATGACAAAGGAGAAAAGAACATACAATGGAGAAAAGACAGTCTCTTTAATAAATGGTGGTGGGAAAACTAGACAGCTACAAGTAAAGAGTGCAATTAGAACATTCTCTAACACCACATCAAAAATAAACTCAAAATGGACTAAATTCCTAAATATAAGACCAGAAACCATTAAACTTCTAGAAGAAAACATAGGCAGGACACTCTTTGACATAAATTGCAGCAATATTTTTTTGGATTTGTGTCCGAAGGCAAAGGAAACAAAAGCAAAAACAAACAAATGGGACTTAATGAAACATAAAAGCTTTTGCACAGGAAAGGAAACCATTGACAAAACTGAAAAGACAACAACAACAACAACAACAACCTGAAAAGACAACCTACTGAATAGGAGAAAATGTTTGCAAATGATATGACTGATAAGAGATTAATATTCAAAATATAGGGTTGGCCAGAAAGTTCCTTTGGTTTTTCTGTAATACAGGCCCCACGTGGTTGGGTGGATGGAAGGTGGAGGGCAGGACCCCATGCCTGGGGAGCAGCATGGTACTCACAGTTGGGCACTGCTGATTCTTAAACACAACCTTGAAACTGTTCTGGACCGTTCCCGGGACAATCGGGGTGAAGATGACGGGCACCTTGATGGAGCTGAAGGGGCCTATGTCCCCCTCTGTTGTCTGCAGGGAAGAGAGGCGGAAGGCTGGTCAGCCTTCACATTCTGGACGGGTACCTCCTATGGCCTCACCATGACCAATCACTGTGTGGTGGGAGGTGGCGGCAGCCATGTGTACACTTGCTCTCCTGATGACCCGGGCCTTGCACACACACATGACCACACATGGATGCACACACATGCACACATGTGGACACACACACACATGGACACACACACATGTACCACATGGACACACGTGCACACACACATGGACCCCACCCCCACCCCTGCCATTCTGGCTAGTGAGGCCCCACACGGAAGTCTCCTCTGTGCTCAACAGGGGCACCCAGGCATGCCTCTTTGGCTCTGGGTCTGACCTAGCCCAGTCAGGGATGGGGTGGCCAGATACGGGCTGAGATAGCTAATCGCCCAGAAGCTGCAGGTCCGGTGACCAGATTAGTCTCATCCAGCTCTGGTCAGATGGACAGGCCACCCCAGGGCTGGAGAAAGGCAGGCCTTGCTGACCTCTCCCAGCGAGAACTCCATCTGTTCCTCATTGGGAGGTATAGTCATGATGGTGGTCAAGGTCACGCCCTCTGATTCTGGAAGAGAAGGGGGTTCACAGGTGAGGCTGGCCAGGCCAGGAGAGCTGGGGCACCAGGGCCCCTTCCTCTCCCAGACCAGGTGCTGTCCTGGAGTCTGTGGAGGCCACCCCAGCCCTCCTGAACAGATACCTCATCCTGACAATATCATGTGCCGCCCTCCCACCTGTCCCCAGGGCTGGCGAGGGCCCTCACAGGGGGCACCCTGACCCAGGCAGGGCCCCCACCCTCCCCCCGACCCAGGTCTGCAAAGAAGGACCACTTGGTGGCACAGGAGGACCAGAGTGGAGTGGGGTTGTGCCCCAGGCCTGGGCAGGGTGTCCTGACCCTTCTGTGCCAGGACAGGGGTCACAGGGCTGTAGGGTCAGTGCAGGTAGACAGCCTGGCTCGTTGGCACAAGAGGCTGTCACTGTGGCCCCAGGTTCACATGGATGTGTTTCCACTCTCACAGCTCCCATGGCCATCTCCTGCATGGGGGCCTTGGGAACTCAGGGACCCCCAACTTCAATGCCATGTGTGGTCCCAGGCCTGGAGTTTCTTGGGTGGACTCAGACAGTGGTCACTGTGGCTTCTGGAGTGGGAGGCCTAGGTGGGAGAAGGTCCTGAGTTGCTCAAAATGGCCTAAGAGCAGCATGTCTGAGAAAGGACAGCAGAGAAACGTGGGGAAGCTGAGAAGTGGACCATCTGAGGCTTTGCTTCAAGGCAGGAGGAGCTGAAAGTGGACTCGAGAGGTTTGTATTAAGAGGAGAAAATGGTAGAAAGCTGTGTGAGGGCTGGGCCGGGTGGGGTCGGGGGGAGGATGGGGGGCCAGGCTGGGGTGGTAGGGGGAGGGGGGCTGCCAAGTCCTGGAAAGGTAACACAGTACCCCCTCCAGCCTGTTTTCACAGTTGTTTGGCCTTGTCTGTGTGGACATGCTCTAAGTGGCTCCTGGAATCTGTCCTCTGGGGCCCTCTGACCCAACACGTAGGCCCTCTGCCTATCACACGGCTGGGACTCGGGGTGTGCTGAGGGGCCCAGGGCTGCATGCTGAGTGCTGCCTCACTGCCCATCACATGGCTGGGACTCAGGGAACCTGTGCCAAGGAGCCCAGGGCTGTATGCTGAGTGCAGGCCATGGGCCCAGCTCACCGATGGGGTGCCCCTCCTCCTGCTCCTTCACGTCCAGCTTTCCAGACTCCTTCTGGCTTGGTACATCTGTAGGAGATGACTCATTGCCCTCCATCTGATGCTCAGAAAAACTGGTCGTGAATTTGTCATACAAACTTTTGTCTTCATACGTGAAGGTACTACTCTGAAAAGAGAACATGATACCTTTAGTGCAGTCCATTTGCCTTTCCCATTAGCTATCCAGATCCACCATCCCTGAGGTGCCACGCTGAGAACCCGGCCATGATCTGGGCTGGGGACCATGGGCTCCTGCATGACCCCCTTGGCAGCTCTCCATTGACCTGTGCTGAGTTTGCCTGGGGCTCAAGGCCTCCTCTAACGCAGGTGGTTTCCTCCTCAGCCCCCTCCTAGAGACTGCACACAGGCATGGGGCCGAGTTCCTCCAGGACACCTGTTGCTCTCTACCGTGAGCTTGGGCACCCCCCAGGCTCCAGCCCAGAGCTCTCCTGGCTTTGGCCCAGACCCCTGCAGGCTGAGAGCAGGCTGGCTTCATCTCTGCTCCTTTCCAAGAGGCCACTGACCCGCAGGCCTCTCCCCTGGGCTCAGGAACAGACTGACTGAGTGCCTGCTGTGTGTGACTCAGGGTCCATGGGGGACCTGCAGGGTATTGTCCTGGTGGAGCTGCCGTCCAGCTGCTCAGATGCCCACTGAGACACAGAGCCAGTGCCCGTGGAGAGCCTGAGGGCCCGGCCGCTTGTCCTCCCTCCATAAGCCTGGCTCCTGCACCCTCTCTTCCCTCATCAACCCATGCTCTGGGTTCACACCCCAGTCCCAACCTCTGTTGCAGCAGCTGGCCCATGTTGCTGTTCAGGGTACCTCTGCCCTCTCCCTCTCCAGGGGAGACCCTCCCAGGACCTTTGCTGAAACCCCTTAATGCAGCAGAGAAAACAGACTAAGTGCTTCTTATAGGAAAGTTTCAACTAACTTAGACATGTATTTTGAGGCAAACTTTCTCTCTTTGTTCTCACCCCCAAAATGACCACCACACCCCTTCCCTGTCCACTGGCTGTTTTGGAAGTTGTCTCCGTGGATGGGGTCCCTCCTGTTTCTGTTTCCTTGGCAGCACGTGCACAGCCTTCCCATGAGAGGACCAGGGCCTCCCTCATACTTTTGAGAGAGATGTGGGTGCGGGGCAGGGTTTGCTGAGCTTTTCAGCCTGAGGGGTCTGGGATGCCCCCACTCTGAGAATGCTTGTCCACTGCCTTGCCAACACACGTGACAGGGGACAGTGTCCTGCCGCCAAGGTGTGCTCCCTACAGAGTTTGAGCACTTCCAGATGGACTGGAGGCTGTCCTGCCACCCCTCCTCGTCCTGCTCACATCAACAGGATCCTTTGACTCATGGCCCACTTCACACTCATGGGACTGTATCTTGGGGCAGGAGATACCACGTGCTGCCCTCGGCTGAGCAGCCACAGCATTGACCAGGAGCAGCGGCACACTCACTAATTTTAGGACCGACTGGGAGGTGTCCATCTCACAAGTCTCTGATGCCAGAAGAAATCTGAACTTGGTGCCCAAGCCCCCAGTGTTGGTCAGCGTGATGGTCCGGATTGCAGTCTCACCCACTGTGTAGCTGCCAAAGTCGATGAGCTCCTTGTCGAGAGACAGCTGTCAGAAGACCTCGAGTGAGCCAGGATGACCACAGCAGGTCTCCTCTCCCACTTGCCACCCCATAGCCGAGGGGACATGGAGCTCTGACCCCATCCGCACACTCATGGATAAGGTCTGCATCTGGCTCCATGGGGGAGAGGAAAGGTCTCTGCACTGTCCACGAACACAATTCACATGCCAGAAATCATAAACTTGTGTATTGATCATGACATTGGGGAGCACCTGAGTCCAATTTTTAAAAAATCAAGCCAGCTAAAAAGAAATGAGCTATCAAGCCATAAAAAAACATGGAGGAACCTTAGATGTGTATAGCTACATAAGTGAAAGAAGTCTGTTTGAAAAGTTTTCAAACTGTACAATTCCAACTATATAGCATTCTGGAAAAGGCTAAAAAAATTCAATGGTTGTATATTAATAAAAGATTCACCATAGCAAGAAGAGATAACAATTATAATCACTTATGCATCTGGCAGACTACCAAAAGTACATGAAGCAAGAACTGAGGAAATTGAAGGAGAAATATAGCTCTATAATACTCTTCTCATAATGAACAGAACAACCAGAGAGAAGATAAGTAAGGAAATACAGAACTTAAGCAGCACAATAAATCATGTGATCTAACAGATGCATACAGAACACTTCACCCAACAACAACACATATGTTTTTGTCAGGTGCACACAAGACATTTTCCAGGACTGACCATAAGTTAGGCCACAAAAGACTCAACAGACTTTAAAAGAGAGATATCATACAAAGTATCTTCTCTGACCACAACAGGATAAAGCTAAAAATCAAAAACATAAAGAAAACAAGAAAATTCACAAAATTATGGAAATTAAGCAAAAAATCAAAGAAGAAATCACAAGGGAAATTATAAAATAACTAGAGATGAATGAAAACAAAAACACAATACACCAAAACTCATGGGATGCAGTGGAAGGGTCATTGAAGGGGAAATTTATAGCTATAAAAACTGACATTAATAAATAATACAGATCTAAAATAAACAATTTATGTTTACAACTCAAGAAATTAGGAAAAGAACAAACAAAACTCCAAAACTAGCAGACAAAATAAAATAAGGATCAGCGCAGAGATAAAGTAGAGAATAGAAAAATAATAGAGAAAATTAATGAAACCAAAAGTTGGTTATTCAAAAAGATCAACAAAATTGACAAACTTTTGCCTACATGGACTAAGAAAATAAAGACTCAAAGTAGTAAAATCAGAAATGAAAATGGGGACATTAATACTGATTCTGCAGAAGTAAAAAGAATTCTGAGAAAGTACATGGGCTTCCCTTATGGCTCAGCTGGCAAGAATCCACCTGCAATGCGGGACACCTGGGTTTCATCCCTGGGTTTGATCCCTGGGTTGGGAAGATCCCCTCGAGAAGGGAAAGGCTACTCACTCCAGTATTCTGGCCTGGAGAATTCCATGGACTGTACAGTCTATGGGGTCGCAAAGAGTCAGACATGACTGAGCGACTTTCTCTTTCATTTCAAGAAAGTACTACCCTTGTACCAACAAACTGGATAACCCAGAATTCCTAGAAACACAAAAACCTTCCAACACTAAACCACAAAGAAATAAGACAATTTGAATAGACCTATAACTAGTAAGAAGACTGGTTCCGCAATAAAACATTTCCTGACAAGGCCCTGACCTGATGATCAAAATGTGCATCGCAGGGTCCCAGGAGGAGGACAGAAAAGGGCTGCGGGAATATTTAAAAAAAAACAATGGCCGAAAATGAGGGGCAATCGACAGTAACACAATAATAGTGGGGGACTTTAACATCCCACTTACACCAAAGGACAGATCATCAAAACAGAGAATCAATAAGGAAACACAAACCTCAAATGAAACATTAGTTCAAGAGGACCTAATTGATATATTCAGGACTTTCCATCCAAATGCAGAAGAATACACTCTCAAGTGCACATGGAACCAGGATAGACCACATCTTGGGCCACAAATCAAGACTCAGTGAATTTAAGAAAACTGAAATTGTTACCAAGTATTTTCTCTGATCACAATTCTGTAAGACTAGATATTAACTACAGGAAAAAAAAAACTGCAAAAAACAAACTCATGGAGATTAAACAATACATTACTAAATAACAAAGAGGTTACTGAAGAAATAAGAAGGGAAATCAAGATTCCTAGAAACAAATGACAATGAAAACACAAGGACCCAAAATCTATGGGATTCAGCAAAAGCAGCTCTAAGAGGGAAGTTTACAGCAGTACGATCCTACCTCAAGAAACAAGAAAAGCATCAAATAGACAACCTAACTCTACATCTATAGCAGCTGGAAAAAGAAGAACAAAAAACCCCAATGTCAGCTGCTGCTGCTGCTAAGTCACTTCAGTCGTGTCCGACTCTGTACGACTCCATAGACGGTAGCCCACCAGGCTCCCCGTCCCTGGGATTCTCCAGGCAAGAACACTGGAGTGTCTTGCCATTTCCTTCTCCAATGCATGAAATTGAAAAGTGAAAGTGAAGTCGCCCAGTCGTGTCCGACTCTTCGCAACCCCATGGACTACAGCCCATCAGGCTCCTCCGTCCATGGGATTTTCCAGGAAGAGTACTGGAGCAGGGTGCCATCGCCTTCTCCAATGTCAGCAGAAGGAAATAAATCATAAATTTCAGAGCAGAAATAAAGGAAAAAGAAATGAAGGAAATACTAGCAAAGATTAATAAAACTAAAATCTGGTTCTTTGAGAAGATAAACAAAATTGACAAACCACTAGCCAGACTCATCAAGAAAAAAGAGGGAGAAAAGTCAAATCAACAAAATTAGAAATGAAAAAGGAGAGGTTAAAACATATAACACAGAATACAAAGGATCATAAAAGAATATTATGAGCAACTGTATACTAACAAAATGGACAACCTAGAAGAAATGCACAGATCATTAGAAAAGTTCAACCTCCCAAGACTGAACCAGGAAGAAATAGAAATTATGAACAACCCAATTACAAACACTGAAATCCAAACAGTGATTAAAAATCTCCCCAAAAACAAAAGCACAGGACCAGATGACTTCACAGGGGACATCTGTAAAACATTTAGAGAAGAGCTAATGTCTATTTTTCTGAAACTCTTCCAAAAAACTGCAGAGCATGGAACACTTCCAAACTCATTCTATGAGGCCCCCATCACCCTGATACCAAAACCAGGCAAAGACAACACAAAAAAAGAAAATTATAGGCAAATATTACTGATGAATATAGATGCAAAAATCCCCAACAAAATTTTAGCAAACATAATTTGACAACATGCTAAAAAGCTCATACACCATGATCAAGTCAGGTTTATTCCAGGGATGCAAGGATTCTTCAATATACACAAATCAATCAATGCAATACACCATATTAACAAACTGAAATATATAAACCATATGATCATCTCAATAGATGCAGAAAAAGCCTTTGACAAAATTCAGCACCCATTTATGGTAAAAAACGCTTCAAAAAATGGGCATAGAAGGAACCTCAACGTAGTAAAGGCCATATATGATAAGCCCAAAGCAAACATTATTTCCAATGGTAAAAAACTAAAAGCATTCCCTCCAAGATCAGGAACAAGACAAGGGTGTCCACTCTCACCACTATTATTCAACATAGTTTTGGAAGTTCTAGCTATGACAATTAGAGAAGAAAAAGAAATAAAAAGAATCCAGATCAGAAATGAAGAAGTAAAACTCTCATTGTTTGCAGATGACATGATACTATACATAGAAAACCCAAAAGAAACTATAAGAAAATTACTAGTGAATTCAGCAAAGTCACAGAATACAAGGTCAATACACAGAAATCACTTGTATTCCTATACACTAACAATGAAAAATCAGAAAGAGAACTTGAGGAATCAATCCCATTCACCACTGCAACAAAAAGAATAAAATTTCTAGGAATAAACCTACCTAAGGAGACAAAAGAACTGTATATGGAAAAGTATAAGACACTGATGAAGGAAATCAAAGATGACATCAACAGATGGAGAGATAGTCCAAGTTCCTGGGTAGGAAGAATCAATATTGTGAAAATGACTATACTACCAGATGCAATCTACAGATTCAATGTGATCCCTATCAAATTACCAATGGCATTTTTCACAGAACTAGAACAAAAATTTTCACAATTCATATGGAAACACAAAAGATCCTGAATAGCCAAGGCAGTCTTGAGAAAGAAGAATGGAGCTGGAGGAATCAACCTTCCTGACTTCAGATTATACTACAAAGCTACAGTCATCAAGACAGTATGGTACTGGCACAAAAACAGAAATATAGACCAATGGAACAAGATAGAAAGCTCAGAAATAAACCCATGCACCTATGGGTGCCTTATTTTTGACAAAGGAGGCAAGAATATACAATGGGGCAAAGACAGCCTCTTCAATAAGTGGTGCTGGGGAAACTGGACAGCTACATGTAAAACAATGAAATTAGGACATTTCCTAACACCACACACAAAGATAAACTCAAAATGGATTAAAGACCTAAATGTAAGACCAGAAACTATAAAACTCTTAGAGGAAAACATAGGCAGAACACTTGCTGACACAAATCAAAGCAAGATCCTCTATGACCCACCTCCTAGATTAATGGAAATAAAAACAAAGGTAAACAAGTGGGGCCTGATTAAACTTAAAAGCTTTTGCACAGCAAAGAAAACTAAAAGCAAGGTGAAAAGACAACCCTCAGAATGGGAGAAGGTAACAGCAAATGAAACAACTGAAAAAGGATTAGTTTCCAAAATATACAAGCAACTCATACAACTCAATACCAGAAAAACAAACAATCCAATCAAAAAGTGGGAAAAAGACCTAAACAGACATTTCTTCAAAGAAGACATACAGGTGGCTAACAAACACATGAAAAGATGCTTAACATTGCTTATTATGAGAGAAACGCAAATCAAAACTACAATGAGATATCACTCCACACTGGTGAGAATGGCCATCATCAAAAAGTCTGCAAACAATAAATGCTGGAGAGGGTGTGGAGAAAAACGAATCCTCTTGCACTGTTGGTAGGAATGTAAATCGATACAGCCACTATGGAAGACGGTATGGAGATTCCTTAAAAAACTAGGAATAAAACCACCATATGACCCAGCAATCCCACTCCTAGGCATATACCCTGAGGAAACCAAAATTGAAAAAGACACATGTATCCCAATGTTCACTGCAGCACTATTTACAATAGCTAGAACATGGAAGCAACCTAGATGTCCAGTGACAGATGAATGGATAAAGCAGCTGTGGTATTCCATATATACAATGTGATGCTACTCAGCCATAAAAAGGAACGCATTTGAGTCAGTTCTAATGAGGTGGACAGACCCAGAGCCAGAGTGAAGTGAGTCAGAAAGAGAAATATAAATATCATATACTGACACATACATATGGAATCTAAAAAGATGGTACTGATGAATTTATTTTCAGGACAGCAATGGAGAAACAGACATATGAAATTTACAATACCATATGTAAAATAGATAGCCAATGGGAACTTGCTGTGTGACTCAGGGAACTAAAACAGGGGCTCTGTGACAGGCTGAAGGGTGGGATGGGGCCAGATGGGAGGGAGGTTCGGGAAGGAGAGGACATGGGTGTACCTATGGCTGACTCTTGTTGATGTATGACAGAAAAACCACAAGATTCTGAAAGGCAATTATCCTTCAATTAAAAAAATTAAAAAAAAAGTGGTTGAAAGCTCCCCACCTTCAATGAAAGACATGATTACAAACACCCAAGAAGTTCAATAACCTCCGAGGAGGATGAACTCAAAGAGACTCGTGCTGAGACACCTTGTAATCAGACCGTTAAAGGCCAGAGAAAAAGTGAGAACCTTGAAAGGAGGAGGAGAGAAATGATGTGTCACACACAAGGGAGCCTCAGTAAGATCAGGGCAGATTTCTCAACAAACACCTTGGAGGAGAGAGGGCCAGGAGCCGATCTGCTCCAGGAAGAAAAATGTCAGTCGAGAATCCTAAATTTTCAAGAGTGTCCTTCAGGGGCTTCCCTGGTGGCTCAGTTGTAAAGAATCGCCTGTCAATGCAGGAGACAAGGGTTCAATGCCTGGTCCAGGAAGATCCCACATGCCACGGAGGAACTCAGCCCATGCACCACGACTATGGAGCCGGTGCTCTAGAGCTGCAACTGCTGAGCCCACGTGCCACAACCACTGAAGCGTGCACTCCTAGAGCCCACGCTCCACAACAAGAGAAACCGCCACAAAAATAAGCCTGAGCGTCACAACCAACAGTAGCCCCCATTTACTGTAACTAGAGGAAAAAAGCCTGCAGAGCAACGAAGACCCAGCATAGGCAAAGATAATTAAATAAATAAAATCATTAAAAACAACAACAACAACAAAAAAACTGTCCTTCAAA
The DNA here is from genome assembly GCF_019923935.1 of Bubalus bubalis. Classification (NCBI taxonomy): domain Eukaryota; kingdom Metazoa; phylum Chordata; class Mammalia; order Artiodactyla; family Bovidae; genus Bubalus; species Bubalus bubalis. The sequence continues at coordinate 30,292,117 of NC_059161.1, forward strand.
AGACAGGCCCAGATGGACAAGAGCTGCAGGAGTTCTGCCTGCAGGAAGTGCCCCAGCTAGTCGCGCAGGCGAGAGGAAAGGACCCCAGAGAGTAACCCCAGGCTCTGGAAAGGAAGACACACAGTGCTGGTGTCAAAGTCATGATGGTTTGTAACAGCAATTTTAGTTTCCTACATGATTTAAGATGCTAACATAGTCTTTTAAAAAGCATTTTTTAGCCTAAAAGCTGGTGTTATTGTACCTTTGGTTTATAACTCCACATTTTGTTTTCTGTAGAACTAAGAAGCTGATGTATCTACCAATTTCTGTTTATGTTACTGGACACGCAAGTAGTACAAGTAATTTTGTGACATCAACAACTGAACCGAGTGGGACAACGCTATAAAGGAGTGGAGCTTTCATGAGCTGTTAATGTCAGACTGATACAAACCCAGATAGGATAGTTGTGACTTTAGGATGCTAAATGTAATCCCACCACAAGGAAGATACACAGAAGGGGATGAAAAAGGAATTTGAGCATTTCACAACGTAAGGTCAGTTAAACATAAAGATGACAGCGCTGCAGGAGATGAGGGACAAAAGAACTTACAGGGCATGAAAACAAATAGCAAAAGGCCAGGGGCAGAGCCCCCGCAGCACTGAGCCTCAGAAGCTCTGACACAGACTGCAGCAGGGACTGACCTGGAGGGCACTGCACTCCGTGAAAGAAGCTGTTCATAAGAGGAGACGTGCCCTGTGATCCCACTTACATAAGGTACTTAAAGTCATCAGGTTCACAGAGACAGAAAGGAGGATGGAGGGTGCCAGGGGCTGGGGGAGGGTGGGGAGCGAGCATTTAATAAGGAGAGCTCTAGTTTTGCAAGATGAATACTCTGAGATAGACGGTGGTGAGGGCTCAGAGCGCTGTGAGCGTATGGAATACCCCTGGGCTGTGCACTCACAGCCACTTAAGATGGTATACCTATGCCGTGTGCGGTGCTGCTGGTGGTGCAGGCCCTGAGCCGTGTCCAGCTCATGCGACCATGGACGATAGCCTGCCAGGCTCCTCCGTCCATGGGATTTCCTACACATGCCATGTCTAGGTATGTATTTTACTAGAGTTAAAGCCTGAAAGAAAAGAGACTTAAGAGCTTAATAATCAAATGCAATATGTGAGCTTGATTGTATCTCAGCTCAAAAAAACCACAGTTATAGAAGGTGGTCTGGGGACAACTCAGTACATTTGAATATGGACTGGGTGGGAGGTGATGACTAGGAATGTGGTTAATTGTATTTGAGATGCTGATGTTTTATAAGGATGGGTATTGAGCAATAGGAAATTGCTGATTCATTCCGAAGTGGGCCAGGTAAGCAGACAGATAGACAGAAGAAGTGGCAAATGTTGACAGTGACTGGATTCAGGAAGTGATTATATGGATATTCTTTCTGCTTTTCATTAATACGAAAATTTTCTTAATTAAAAGAAAATATCAATTCCATGTAACAAAGGAGATTACAAACAAAATGAAAAAGCAGCTCATGGAATGGAAGAAAATCATTACAAATCACATTGATAAGAAGTTGATATCCAAAATATGTAAAGAATTCACACAACTGAATAGCAAAAACACAAACCAACCCAAACAATATGATTTAAAAATAGACAGAGGAATTGAATAGATATTTTCCCAAACAAGACATACAAATGGCCAACATGCACACGAAATGTCCTCATGAAAGTATCACTGATCATCAGGGAAATGCAAATCAAAACCACAGCTCCCTGTTGTCTTGTATCGTTAGAACATTGTTGCTGTTTAATTGCTGAGTTGTGTCTGACTCTTTGCAACCCCAAGGACTGTACCCTGCCAGGCTTCTCTGTCCATGGGATTTCCCAGGCAAGAATACTGCAGTGGGTTGCCACTTCCTTCTCCAGGGGATCTTCCCAACCCAGGGATTGACCCTGCATCTCCATGTCTCCTGCATTAGCAGGCAGATTCTTTACCATTGAACCACCAGGGAAGCCATACCATTAGAATGCTGCTGCTGCTGCTAAGTCACGTCAGTCATGTCCGACTCTGTGCAACCCCATAGACGGCAGCCCACCAGGTTCCCGCCCCTGGGATTCTCCAGGCAAGAATACTGGAGTGGGTTGCCATTTCCTTCTCCAATGCATGAAAGTGGAAAGTGAAAGGGATGTTGCTCAGTCATGTCCAACTCTTAGAGACCCCATGGACTGCAGCCTACCAGGCTCCTCCGTCCATGAGATTTCCCAAGCAAGAGTACCAGAGTGGGTTGCCATTGCCTTCTCCGTACCATTAGAATAGCTATTATCAAAAAGAAATAAGTAATAAGTGCTGGCAAGGATGTGGAGAAAAAGGAACCTCATGCACTGCTGGTAGGAATATAAACTGGTGATGCCACTGTGGAGAACAGTATGGAGACTCCTCAAATAATTATAAAGAGAATTACAATATGACCCAGTGATCCCAGTTCTGGGTATTTGTCCAAATGAATGAAACCAGTATCATCAGAAGAGTTGTCTGCATGCTCATATTCACTGTAGCACTATTTACAAAAGCCAAGACGTGAAAGCAACCTAAGTGTCAGGTCCATCGACAAATAGATGGATAAAGAAATTGCGGTGGATATAAAATGGAATATTATTCAGCCATAAAAAGGAAACCTTGCCATTTGGAACAATGTGAATGGCATTATGACACATGAAATAAGTCAGGTAGAAAAGATGGGTACTGTATGATTACACTTATGGTGGAATCTGAAAAAAAAATGGAGCTCACAGATACGAGAAAATAAACCAAACAGATGTGGTTTCAGGCGGGGGTGGGGTGGTAGAATGGGTAGAGGGATCAGAAGGCACGAACTCCAGTTACAAGCTCTGGGGATGTGAAAGCTGCATGGTGACTATAATTTACAAAAGAAACCCATCAGGTGACACCACAGAGCTTCTGGGAGGAGCAGGTATCCTGAGACGAGCCCGAGGGTCTCCTCTGACCCAGGGGTCCTGCAAGCTGGATGCCTCCCTGCGCAGACTCTCTGGAAGTTTGCAGCATGGGCATGGGTACCCACCTCCCCAGACATCAGCCTCAGACCCGCCTCCCCCCACACCCCCGATGCTCAGCACAAACTCACAGAGCATTTCTTTGTTGAACATTTCAGTGGAACAGAAAATCCGCCTGTCTGAGCCAGAAACGAGACACTTCCTTCCAGATCTTTGTTTATCTAAAAAATAAAACCCCCGACCACCCACACATTTGCAGCTTCCATGTGACACGTGCTATCTGGACAACCCACCCCCACTGCTGCCTAAGGGAGGGGCCTGCAGCCCATCCCACTGGACCCGCGGGCATCAGCAGTCACACTTGCCACCCAGGGATGCAGAAGGGCCTCCGTGTCACCTTGTCTGAGCTGAAGAAGAGTCTCCAGCATGTTTTGGAAATTAGCCAAGCGGAGGCCACATGCCACTCCCTCTGCATTGCAGTGTGTCCTTCCTCCATCACAACATCCTGTGGAGCCTGGGGCAGCGGAGACCCCAATTCCACCCACCACCCTCTCGAGATAGTAGAAAACCCCCTTTTCCACAGCTTGGTTTTTGGACTGACACTCACCATGGGCTTGAAGGTGACAAGCACTTCGCAGGACATGCCGGCTGATAGTGGGCCCGGGGGGTCAAAGCTGCGGGAACAACAACAGAGCAGGGCTGAGCCTCCTGCCGTGTCCCCAGATGGGCTGGAGCCATTGTCCCAGACAGCCAGTGCCTGGGCAGGCCATTGAAACCTCCTTCTCACCCTGTCCCGGGGGCTGAGCCTCTGCTGCCTCCCTGGGGCTCAGTCCACAGGAGATACTCCAGGGACATCTGAGTGTCAGTTGTGTGAGTGAAGGAGCGGAGGGAGAGAGGAGGGAGGGAAATGGGGAAAGGAGGGGAGGGGGAGGGGAAAGGGAAGGAGGGAGGGAAGGAGGGGCTGGCCCCAGAGGGTACAGATGCTTTGGGGTGAGCAGCGGTCATGGTTCCCTGGGGGCATGAGCCAGGCCTGGAACCAAGGGTCTAGGACTTTGGTTTCAAGGTGATGGGCTGTGAGCTAGGCAGGGAGCTGGGACTGAAGGTGGTACATTCAACTGGAGCCATCTGAGCCCCACTTCAAGTAAAAGGATCAGGAAAACAGCCTCACATTCCCAGTGTTCTGGAAGGACTTTGAATTTGTCTGAAAAAAAAGGAGCCCCCCACAAAATTGCTAACATGAAACATGAGGTCCATTTTCACAAGGTTGGATTTTACCTCTTGTACTTTGCTTAGAAAACACAAGCAAAAACTTAATATTAAAATCTGTCTCTGGCTGGCAGCGTCCCAGGGGCTCAAGGCAGAAGTAGACCCGAGCTCCTCGTGTTGGGAGGGAAGTGGTGTTAGACAAACAGAGTCCCAAATGGCATCTCACCAGTGGATGGGTCAAAACCCAGACCTGAAAGCTGTGCACAAACCGACAGGGACACGGCAAGGGGCAGGGCCAGACCCCAGGACCTCAGGTGGCAGAATTACTGAAGGGAGACTTTTACAGACGTGAGAAAAGAACCGGAAATATCAGCTGATCTGAAAGACAGCTTGGGACCTTCAGAAATGAGGAATATGGCAACTGGAATTGGAAATGAAATTAGTAATTTCAACAGCCGATTAGATACCATAAAAGAGAGAAGTGAATGGAGGGACAGACCCCAGAAACTTGCTCAGAGAGATGACGGCAAAGGCCGGGGGGTGGTGTGAGGTGTGATACAGGGGTCAGGAAGCGTGGGGGTGCAGAGCAGACAGGTTTCAAGTCGAGCACAGAGGGCCGGTCCGTGAGGATGGATGGGGACAGTGTGTGAAGGGCCAGGGAGGAGGGATGTCCACAGTTGTTGGCAGAGCCTGACCAGGAAGCACAGGGAGTTCTAAAACGGCTCTAGGAGACAGCGATCCACAGCAGACATGGTGGTGGACATGCTGGACCCCAAGGGCCCGGCAACCTCATGGTGATCAGAGGAGGCTGGATAACCTATGAAGACAGGGGACTGGCCGGAAAGCCGACTTCCAACGGCAACAGCATAAGCCAAGCAGACAGGGAGGAATATCCTCATGGTGTTGAGAGAAAAAGCTGCCCATAAAACATTCCTGATCCAGGCTGGGGAGGGTGACTTGGGGTGGCCAAGGTGATGTGACCAAACGACTGTGCACCCCCGCCCACTCCTCCAGAAACCACAGATCCACAGGGAGAACCAGCCACACGGAAAGCCCCGCTGTCAGCACGCCCGACAGTGGAGGACACGCAGGTGATAAATGTGGAACAAGGGAAGACAGAAAAGGGAGTGAAGATCCTGCATCTGGCTCACAAGCTGCACAGAACGGACAGTGAGTCCAATGGGGAGACTGACCAGAGCCCCGGCCAGCAGCACAGCCCTGGAAGGCACCGCGGGCAGCGGACAGGGCCTCGGAGGCTGCAGCACTCACAGCAGGAGCCACGCACACCTGGGTACTTACAGCCCCAGGGACCTCCCCATTGACGATGAGGAGGAGCGGAAGAAGCCAGGAAGGGGAGGAGAAAAAACCCTTAACGAAGAAGTCAAAATGCTTAAAGAGCAGAAGAGAAATGGGCCCTGCAGAGAGACACAGTAACGGTCGTTATGAGGGAAATGAGGGAAAACAAAATAAGAAGGAAGAGAGGATTCCAGGGACCAGAAGGGATCACAGACGAGAGAATCTGGCTCAGGCATCAGCAGGGTCTCAAGAGAAGAAACCTGAAACTCTGGAGCAGACTGAAAATTTAAAGAGTTCAAGTACACAGTCCTGAAATAAAAAGATGGCTTTTCTCTTTACTTTGAGGAGGCACAAGGTCCCACAGGGAGCTCTCACTCAGAGCCATTGACCTCAAAACACAGAGGAGGAAATGTCAAGCCATTCATCAGGGAAAATGGGGCTGGCCTGAGGACGGGGGCCGAGACACTTCAGAAAATGCCCGCGGGCCCCAAGTGTGGTTCAAACAAAGAGGCTCTGGGAGCAGCTGCAGGGACTAAGGCCCGGCCCATGGCCACCCCACTGCCTACTCCACGTGGATGAAGTCCTGCAGGCTCTCGTCCACGCCCACCAGCTTGCAGTAGTTAATCGTGTAGGTGGCATTGATCAGCGTGATCTTCTTCTTGTACACTTTGCCCACATCAAAGTCCTAGGTAAAGCGAGTGAAAAGTTAATACTCAAAGCTCTCTGGTGGCTGCTTCTCGGCACCTGACAGCCATGCCTGGGAGACCAGGACGTCTCCCTGGTCTCCCAGGACGTCTCCCTGGTCTCCCAGGACCTCCGCCTTGGGCAGGAAGCAGGTGCCTGGGGACCAGCGGGTGTGGGTCCCCCAGCAAAGGGTTGGGTGGTGCCTGGCTCCTCCAGGGGGACTGGGAAGTTGTGACGTCCCAGCCTCCCTAGGACCAGTGCCCTCCTGGGCCGGTGCCTGAGCCCTTCCATGGGACCCTGTCACCCTCAGTCCCAGGTGAGGACACTGGTACCGGGACCCTGGGCTCACCTTGAAGTGGATGAACTTGGGCTTGCTGTTGAAGGGGCACCCTCTGAACTCACGCCCTGATGCCACCTGTTTGTGGATCACCCCACTGCGTAGTCGTTGCATTGTCCGCGCCAGGATGTCCTTGTCCATCTTTGTTCCACCCACCGGCTTCTGGTCCACATCCTCCTTGGATACCTGGGGATTGACAGGGCCATCTGGAAAGCCTGGCCAGGCCTCCCTGAGGGCAGCTGGGGAGTGAGGGACACGAACAGCCAGGATCACTGAGGCCGCATGGGGCGGAGAGGGAGCCACGTGGGGAGGGGGGCATGCAATATCCAAGGTGGGGCACCAGCAAGGTGGTGGGGGTGGGGGACAAGAGGCTGAGCAGAGCCATCCACGACCTAGAGGATTTCTGGAAAATAATGGCAGAGGGGGGGTTTCTAGATTTTTTGTTGTTCAGTTGCTCAGTCGTGTCCCACTCTTTGCGACCTCATGGACTATAGCACGCCAGGCTTCCCTGTCCTTCACCATCTTCCAGAGTTTGCTCAAACTCATGTTCATTGCCATCCAAGTATCTCATCCTCTGTTGTCCTCTTCTTCTCCTGCCCTCTATCTTTCCCAGCATCAGGGTCTTTTCCAATGAGTCAGCTCTTCACATCAACTGGCCAAAGTATTGGAGCTTCAGCATCAGTCCTTCCAATGAATATTCAGGGTTGATTTCCTTTAGGATGGACCAGTTTGATCTCCTTGCAGTCCAGGGACTCTCAAGAGTCTTTTCTACTACTACAGTTTGAAAGTATTTTAAAATCAGGCCAAGAAAAAGTTTTTGAAAATTTCTACAGGAAGCAACATTTTTTCAAGTGGCACAAAGGTGCAGCCCTGACAGTCTCAGTGACTTAGAGAGGGAGTCTCTGGGGGCCTGTCTCTGGTGCCGGGGCCAACCCAGGGACTGGCACCCTCCTGCCCTTGCACTCTGGGGTGGAAGCTGGCCTGCTGACTGGTGACCCCTGTGCAGTGACCCCAAGCCTGAGTGGGGTAGTGCCCAGCTCCAGCCCAGTCAGTCAGGCCTCCTTAGAACCAGCAGAACCAAATGGCTTGACCCTCAAAATGATGGGAATGAGTTTGCCCACAGATAGAGGTGACGCCCTCCCGGGTGGCCAGAAACAAAGCTGGGGCCAGCATCCTGCCACGTGCACTGGACACTTGCCAACTCCGTGGCTCACAGAGCTATGCCTGCTGGGATGACCACTGCCCTGACAGAAGGCTGTCAAAGGAAGTGTGAGCAGGCCTTCCAGCCATAGGCTTCCCAGTGGTAAGTGCAGGAATCAGGGCTCACTCCCTCACCCTGAGCCCCAGCCTGCACCTGCTGTGTGTGGCCCCTGCCGGCCTGTGTGCTATGGGGCAGGGAGGCAGTCAGGAGAAGCCGCAGAGCAGCACCCATGAGCGAGGCCCCAGCGGTCATCAGGACGGGGTGGGGGTGGGTGGGGGAGACGGGGCTGTGTCTGTGTCTGAGGAGCTACCTGGAAAGGCTTGTAGTCCTCATTCCAGAGCCCGGGGATCTCCGGCCAAGCCAGTGTGTCCTCCCCGCCGAGGCTCCCGTCCCCCTGGACAGACTCACTGGAGATGGCCGTCAGCAATGGAGAGGACTGGCAGAATCTGGACCTGGTCTCCTGGAGCTGGGGGAGAAAGACACGGCTCATTCTAGAAAAGAGAACATGCTGACAGGAGGAGGACCCCCCAGGCCCCTAGGCCCGCCCCACATAGATGGGAAGGAGGACCCCGGGACCTCAGGCCCCACTCTGCATCAGAGACCAGAGCACACATCGTTTGTCACTTCCATTTAAAGTACAAGTGTCTACACATCATGAAAGCCTTTCTCCAGGGCCCACATATGTGCTGGAATCCCCTTCACAGACCTTTATCTGCTCTTGGGCTGGACCTGGCCTCTGTCCAGGGACATCAGGCTGGAATAGGGATAAGGGTGGAGACTGACGTTGCTGCAGGTGAGAGAAAGGCCCCCCGCGGAGAAGAGCAGGAGCACTCTGGCTGGTGAGACAATAGGGAGGAGGCAGCAGGAGGTGCAGGTGGGCGCTGCCCAGGACAGCAGGGTGGAGAGGGGCACTGAGAGGAGTGGAGACCCTGGGGGGCAACATGCAATGAAGCCTGGGGGCCCAGCCGGCAGCACCCTTGTTAGAGCCAGTGAGCTGGGCCTTCAGGTTGGGGATGCACAGGGCAGAAGTGGAAGGGCCACCTGGGCTCAGGACAGGGTCCCAAGATCCCTGTCCCACATCTTCAGGCACAGTAAGCAGGTCACCAAAACGATGCACATGTACGGCGGCCCGAGACAATCTTGTTTAGGGTACGGGTGGCTGTGGGGTCTGCCTCTCAGTGGGTGAGGCACCAGAGACCGGGGAGGCTGCCACCGGCCTGCCTTGGGAGGGAGCCTCGAGGCCATCCATGGCCCTGGTGGTGGGGGTGGGGCATCAGACGCAAGCACCGGGAGGAGAGGTACTGGGGCCAGGCGCTCTCCGTGGTGCTGATCTTGGCTGGCAGGCACGGTCCTGTGCCCCCAGGGCATCCGCTCACCAGGGGACAGCAGAGCGGGGCCTCTGTGCTCTGCCCATCGCAGAAGGTGGCCACGTAGCTCCAGGTCTGGTCCCTCAGGCTCCGCTGGCCTGCGGGTCTGGGGGGCTCGGGCCGTGCCCTCCTCCGGTCCTCCATGGCCTCTTCCTTCAAGAGCCGACTCACAATCTCCTGCTTCCTGCGCTTCTGCTCCTCCTCGAAGGCGCTGCAGGGAATGCTGTCTGGGCCGAGAGCCAGACGCCCCCGACCCGAGAGGCTGGGCCCACTGGGCTCCAGGGGAGCAGATGAGGAGGCCCAAGGGTGGCCGGGCCAGAGACCCGGGGCGCCAACCTTGGGCTCTCGTGTCCCTGCTCTCCTAGTCCCCAGGCTTCTGGGGCCCGGCTGAGGCTCAGACCAGGGCAGCCTTGGGTGGGAGGGTGCTGCTCCCCACTTGTCCCTCCCACGTGCCAGGACTGAGAGCCTCAGATGCCAAGGAGCTTCTTCCCAACCCCGGGACCCCTGCAGGTGGGGCAATGGTATGACTAGGGGACACTCCCTAGCAGCAGGACCAGGAAGCCACAGCTGTGCAGATGCTAACAGTGACCACGACGGGTGGGGCTAGGAAGCCAGGGGAGGGGGGGGAAGGGACAGGCCTCCAGCAGGGAGAGGAGACACAGAGCCTAGTGTGCAACGCTGGGCTAGGTGGGAGAGCTGTGAACTCGCTCTAGCATCTTGGGAAGCCCTCCAGAGGACCCTTTTCTCTCAGGGTGGGCGCAGCCTAGGACCTGTGAATGGGGACCTTGAAGGCCCAGGGGTTCTGGGGGATGACGGGGTGCAGCATGGACTGAGGCACCACTGAGCACCTGAGACCAGAAAGTGAGCCCAGGCTACCCTTGCCTTCTGGGAGGGAGGAGAGGGCTAGTAGGGAGCTGGGCATGCAGAGACAAAGGAGTGAGCCACTAGACATAGGGGCATGCCTGGTGGCAGAGTCAGGAGAGGCTGTGCTCTGAGGCCCAGGAGAGGTACCTCGCATGGGGTGGGGGTGGAGGGGAGACGCAGGGTGAGAGGCAGCCTCACTAGCTGTGGCAGACGTGCCCCCACTACCCTGGGGTGCTCCCAGCATTCTCACCGGTTCTGGGCCTCCAACTCCTGGCGCCGGCGCTGATGGCACAGGTGCTTAAAGGCGTCCCCACCTTGGGCCAGAATTGCCTTCTTCTCGGCCTGGGCCTTCTGTTCTGCCAACTCTGTCTTGGCTTGGCCCCATGCTTGAAATTTCCGGAGCGTTTCCTTGGGAAAGGAGAACATGGAGGCTCCAGCATCTGCAGGTGTATGCAGGCACACTGGAGCTTTCTATGCAGTGGGTGATCTCACACTGTACCAGAGACACAGGTGGTGAGGACGTCATCACCACTCCCCATGCACTCCCAGCTGCCTCTCCTGAAAATCCTCCAGGGCTTCCCTTGCGGATCCCTTCCCACATCCCTGGCCTAACTGACCCCCAGGCCCCACTTTCCCCAGGAAGGCCTGGGATGCCAGCACATGGTGTGCTGAGCCTGAGAGGCTGTCCAAGGGCAGGCAGGTGCACGCGGTCCCGCCTGGATCCCGGAAGGGCTCCTACCCGGTTGGCGGAGATACTGTTCTTCAGGGCCAGCACCGCGTCCATGCGCCTGCGCATGTGCTCTCGGGTCTCCAGCTCCTCCTTCTGCTCCTGCTCACGGATCCTGAAGGGAGGGCCTGGTCACCACTTGAGCAACCTCAGGGCTGGGAGGAGCCCCAAGGAAACAGCCAAGTGCAAGCGAGAAGAGAGCTGGGCTGCACATGAGCCGCGAGAAAACGGTGAGATCAATTTCTCTAGATCAGTCCTTGTCTGAAAGCAGCAGCTGTCAGCTCAAAACTGAAAGCACCGATGACATGAGGGTTCAATGATAAAATCAGAGAATTTCAACATAAAGGCAAGTGACCCACTTTCTCAGGCTTGCCCTTGGCAGGGGTGAGGTGGACACAAGGAAATTGAGGAGAAGGAACGACACACCTCCCCAACGAGGCCTTCAGGAATCTCAGGGCCTTCCGGTGGTTCTTCTGGGCTTCCTCCACCAGCTTCTGCTGCCGGAGTCCAAGCTCCTTCTGCAGGTGCACGCATCTCCTGCAGGGGCGGCGGGTGGGGAGGATGAGAACATGTGCTGTGGAGAAGGGGGGACAGGAACATGTGCTGTGCAGACCCAGAGGGGACTGAGGGCAAACGCATGAGGGAGGACCCTGCACCGTGCCTGGCGGGGGCAGGGAGATGGGGATCCCACAGGTGTCCATGGGCTTAGATTCCACGGAAGCAGGAGATCCGGCGACAGGTAGAGTGGGAGTTGGAGGAAACCTGTGAAGGTGGGATGGGGGGCAGGGACTCCCCAGGGGTGGGAGGTTGGGTCCCCTGGCCTGCGGCACACCTTGTCCTCCTGCCCTGTGCTCAGAAGGGGCTGCCCCCGGGGAGTGGGCAGTGTCAGGCCTCAGGGAGGATGGGCTGAAGGAGTGGCCAGAGCAGAGAAAATGGCTGGGTGTCCAGGAGGAAGCCACTGTCAGGTCAGGGAGTGAGCATGGCTCCAGCCACTCTGGCCGGGGCTGGGAGGGTGGGCCAGGGCGGGCAGGCGGGGGAGGGGGCAGGCAGGACCCCAGGCCTGGACGCACCGGGCCCGCAGCAGCCTGTTCCCCTCTGCCTTCCCCGAGGCCTCCATCTCCCGGTGCAGCTGCTTGGCTGCCCGCTCCTGAAGGCCTCTCCTGGCGGCTGCAGCCTCCTCTTGGGCCGACTTGCGGGCGTCCTCTAGCTGCCCCTCCTGGACCTCGATCTGCCACAGGGAGCTCCTGGCAGGCGGGGGTGTTCACGTCAGCCAGGGGTGGGAGATTGGGCTACCCCTCTGTGCTGCAGCCACTCCAGGGATGTGGCACTGCATCTGACCGATGACACTTGGGCCCCTGCCACCGCAGCTCTGCTCTCTGGGCGCAGGGGAGTACAGGCCCCGCCACATGGCGCCCACCCTCTTACCTGCCTCTTACCATGCTCCAGCCCCCATGATACAGGCTCCTCGTGGCAGGGTTTTCTGGGGTTTTACTCACTGACGATGCCTAAGTGCTGGGATCAACCCCTAAGCGCTGGGATCAGGGTCTGGCACTCAGCAGGTGCTTGGTGACAGTGAGTGGCTCTGTCTGAGCTCCCAACCCCCAAGGTCAGGTGTGCCCACAGGGCTCCAGGTGGAATGGGACACGTGTCCCCGGAGGACGGCCTTGGGGTCAGCTGACACTTGCTCTGTGGCCCGCCCAGCCTCAGCCCACACTGCGAGTTGGGGGGGGCTCGTCGACATCCCTGTGGCCTGGGGTGCCCTTGATTCTGGGCACACAGACTCCAGCAGCAACACCGAGGGCCCTGAAGGCACATCCCCCCCGAGAACAGGTTCAAGGGTGACTTCTGGTTGGTCACAGGCCCAGGGGAGGGCTGCCAGGGGTCCCAGGTGACACCCCTGGTGAGGCTGCCGTGGGCACAGGCTTGAACACACTGGCCCAGAGGTGGTGGCCAGCTCAGGGAAGCACCAAGCAGTGGACAGAGCTATTTACGAAGTCTTGGTGCTCATGGAGCAACATCCAAGGAAGAACCAACAACAAGGCCATGGAGCTGGAAGCTGAAGCTGACGACTGCACCAGAGGGCAGAGGGGCCACTACGTTGTCCAAGGCGGACACTGACTGGGCCATGGAACTGGGTGGGCTTCCAATGGGAGCCAGGAGGGGCCTGGGCGGTCCTGCTCAGCCGTGACGCAAATGGCAGTGGACTCTGCAGCCATGAAGGGAGGTGCCTCGTGGCTGCTGTGTAGGGAGGAGGAGCAGGCACAAGGCAGTATACACTGCAGGGTCTGCACACCTAATGAGGCGGGGTGGGGACACCCATGATCGCCGGGGTTGGTGCTGCTGATGGATGGACACACGAGGGGACATCTGGTGTGCGTTTTCTTGCATGTAAATTAGACCTTAGCTGATTAGTAAGAAAGTAAGTGGGCATTGGCCACACCCACATGAGGCGGGGCAGGCAGCTGGGCTCCCTGGGTCAGGGCCTGAGGAGCAGGCAGCTGGGCATGGTCAGCAGACTGGCATTTGGTGGGAGGAGAAATGAGTGAAAACACAGAGGAAAATGAGCGGCAAGTTTCTGAAGGTCAGAGAAGAGACAAGACAGATCAGACAGGAGATGAGGGTGAGCCTCTGAAGGTCAGAGAAGAGACAGAACAGGTCAGATGGGAGACGAGGGTGAGCCTCTGAAGGTCAGAGGAGAGACGGGACAGGTCAGATGGGAGATGAGGGTGAGCCTCTGAAGGTCAGAGGAGACAGAACAGATCAGACGGGAGACGAAGGTGAGCCTCTGAAGGTCAGAGAAGAGACAGAACAGGTCAGACGGGAGACGAGGGTGAACTTCTGCTTTTGTTGGAGCTGGACTTCCAGGCATGAACTTCTGTTTCAGCAGACACACAGAAGAACATGTGCTTCCCAGCTCTGTCTGAGAGACAGCCTGGAGCAGTGGGTCCCCCTGGTACCCACCCTGGATCCCTAAACACTGTTCTCTCTGCAAGAAACCAGGTTCTGGGCACACCTGGCAGGTCCAGAGCTGGGCAACAATAAACAAGCAAGCCTGGAACTTGTTGTTACCCCCAGAAAGTGCTGGAAAAATGACAGGGAGCTAGCTTGAAAGAGGTCCCACTGGCCAAACTGGAGACGATGAAGATGGAGCAGGAACAAGTCACTGAGCAGAAAAGAAATTGGAGAGTCTGCACTGACACAGAGAGACGTGAGACAACGTTGTTCTCTACAGCAGGATGAGAAATCGCACACTTAGAAAGACTCACAGAATTAGAAAACTGCTCGCACGGACCTCCCTGGTGGTCCGGTGGTAAGGACTCTGCTCCCACCCCAAGTGGCCAGGGGACTAAGGTCCCACACGCCACACACACAAAAAGTGAATGAAAATTGCCCTTTGGCAGCCATCATCACAACCGATTCAAGCGAGAAACATCAGTAAATGCAAAACGGGAGCGTGAGAGGGGTGGGGAGGGGCTCTCCAGGCTGACACAGTGCACCACAAGTTCCAGCAAGTTCCCACAGGAAAAGCGTGGCTGCACAGAAGGAGCCCTGCAGACCGCATCTCTATCAAGGGACTGAAATCTCCCCCCCCAAGAAAGGGGACCAGTGGCCTTCAGGACTCTTGCTGGGGGCCACCAGGTGGGGGATCCTAGGCCACCGTCCTGAGGAGACATCACACGAAGGCAACTTGGGGGGCCCTTCTGGGGGTGGAATCTTCAGAAATATTGAGGTCAGAAGGTCCTTCCTACTGGAGGCAGGCAACCCTCTGTAACCACTCCAGGTGGGACCCTCTTGCTGTAAAGTGTCACCAGATAATGGAAGGAAGGGGACACTGGGGATTCTTTGTGCTGTTTTTGCAAGTCTTCTGTAAACTTGAAATTCTTTCAAAAGTTAGAAGCTTTAAGAAACTAAATGGACGATACAGTGATGGACAAAGGCAGGGCCACCAGGGGTGTCCCAGGCTGGTGAGGAGCAGCCCAGATATTGGCTGGCGCACAGCAGGGCTTCCAGGACAAGGTCCGGGTGGAGTATCTCTCTAGGGGGTGGGGTCTGGGGGGATGCTTGTAGAAAAGGCATAAAGATTTAAAAATCGTTTCAGTTGTTTCATGGGGGCACAAAGAGCAGGAAAAAAGGAAGAAGCAGCTGATTTCACGGTTCCTAAGAATTCAAAGAAACGTGGAGAAAGTGAAAAACACTGAACAAAAAGGGAAGTCTTGGCTACCCTTCCATTTTTAGGCAGCTTGAAAGTCAAGTGCCAAGTGTGGTTCTCCATCTCAAGGTCCCCCCACCCCCAGCTGGCCTGGACTCACTCGCTCTGCTGTAGCACCACCATCATCTGCGCCTGCAGGTCCCGCTCATTCTTCAGCTCCGAGCACAGGCGCTGCGATGCTGCCTCCAGGCGGCCCATGGCTGCCCTGGTGACCGCAGGGACAGCGGCAGTCAGGGCCTTGGTTGCCGGCCCCCAGCCAGCCATGCCTTCAACTGATTTTTCACTTGCAGGAGATGAGTGGTCAGTTGGGTGGGCGGAAACGTGGCCGAAGGCAGGCTTCTCCTGGGCCTACTCTCACTGATCTGACCACGCTGCCTTTACCCGCTCCGCTGGCCTCTCTAACAGGATGGGGAGCTGTTCCCTGGTTGCCAGCTCCTCAGAGCAGCAGGCCCAGCCTGGTTTTGGCCCAGGAAGGACCCAGCATACTCATCTGCCAACCAGAAGCATCTCGAGGACAAAAGCCACCAAGAGACCCACCCTTGGCCAATCCCTCCTTGGCGGGGGTGGTGCGCTTCAAGAAATCCCCTTGAAATTTCTACTTCAAGTCCCTTTGACCCCCGGTCAGCTGAGCCTAGTTATGCTCTGATGAATGGGGTGGGTGGTGATGGGGTAGGACACACAGATGCACCACCCCTAAATACCCCCTCTAAGGGCAGAAGTGGGTGGGGTCATCTCTATGAGAATGGCCTTTAGTGACACTGACCAGATGGCTCTGGTCTGCAGGCCCGTGACCTGGTGCCATCTGGGGCCCTGTGCTGGATGCTCCTCCCCACCCCTACCTAGCCCACCCTGGTGCTCCTGCTCCAGTGCCGCGTGGCTGCTGTTTCTATCACTCAGGTCCCAGCCTGTGGGTCCCCTTCTCAGGGAGGGCCCCCTAGACACCCGTATCAAAGTGATCGCCCTCCCAGCTCGTGGCCACCTGACTCCTGGTGTCTGCTGCAGCTGTCAGATTCCCACAAGGGCAGGAGATGGGTCCATTCCCTTGCTACCCGGGTGCAGCGGGCACTAGATGCGGGTCACAATTGGGTGGACACGGCTCCTTGCTCACACACTGGCCCCAAGGCCCCACCTCCAACCTCAGACCTACATGTTGTTGGCTGCCCTCTCTGCAGCTATCTCGGCCGCCACACTCTCCTGCTGCTTGATCAGGAGTTCCATCCTCCTGCGGCAGGCACGTAGCTCCTCCCTAGAAGTTGAGCCAGAATCAGGGTGAGTGGTCGCGCGTACCCCAGGCCTCAGTCTCCCTCTCCTTGGGTGGGACCAGGCCCGGGGTGGCTGACCTCTCCTCCTCCATCTCACACATTCAGGAGTGAAGTTTCATGTCATCCACACGGCAGTGTTACTGCTGGTTAGATAGGAGTGGAGGGCAGGGAACCCCCAAGGCCAGGGCACCCACACAGCCTGGGGCAGGGGACCGGCTGGCCCACTCACCTTGTCTTCTGGATGAAAAGGTTTTTCTCTTCATGCAGCTGGTCCAGGTGGCTCAAGTCCCTGCGCAGCAGGCAGGCCTGCCTTTTCTCCTGAGCAGTCAACCTCTGTTTCTGTTTGTCCTTGCTCTGCTCTATTCCTGGACTTGACGTGGAAAGGACACCTGCTACCCTTGTGTGGGGGCTATGTTCCCTCACCGTACTGTCCAGAATACAGAGGTCCCCTCACCCCATCCTCACCCAGGTCAGTTACCAGGAGCTTCCCAGGCCGGCCTTCTGCTCAGCCTCCCTGGGGACACAGTCCAGCACAAGCTCTGGGTCCTCCAGCTCCTCTGTGTCTAGACGTCAAGCAAGAGAAAGCAGATGGAGACCCTCAAGCCTGAGGCTCCTGGATAAATCCTGACAGGTGCAGCAATTCTCAAAACGTGGCCCGGGGAACCCTTTCCAGGGGTCGGCACTTCAAAGCTATTTTCGTAACAATAGCAAAACACTACCTGTCTCTTCCACCCTGAGATCAGTGAGTGTGGCGTGGAGCTGACAGGGTAACAGGCAGGAAGGCCAGGGGTCTCCAAACAGAGGAAATAGACTGCAGTGCCATTTTTTATCTCTCCCTTAAGCGGCAGGAGGAAACAAACTACAAGTGTCAGATTTTTTTTCCTTCTTTATTCAAAATTAAAAGGAGGTTTCTCTTAAGATTCTGTGTTGCCATGGCGACACCTGGTTCCACCTGAACTTAACTTTTCTCAAACCTTGAGCTAACCAATGCGTTTTTCTTATGCAAATGTTTTTCTTAAACTATGCTAATAAAACTATGTATTTGCTTTGGAATTTGCCTTTCTTCTAAATGGGTCCACCTAAGACTAACTTTTTTCCTTTCTCAAACCTTGGGCTGATAATAGCTCAACAAACCAGTATTCATATCAATTGTTTTATGGCTGGGGGAGGACACACCTCAGGCAGTCCTATCTCAAAAATGCATATTGTGGGAGAGGGGCCTGGTGAAACTCCCTCAGCCTTGAGGTGTCTCTCTTATCTGATTAATACCTTTCTAACAGACATAAAACAGTTTGTTAAAACTTGCAATAGGGACACTCTTTCTGCCCCCTTCTGATGTCTATGTCTATCTCTTTTATACTTTAATAAAACGGTATTACACAAAAGCTCTGAGTGATCAAGCCTTGTCACTGGGCCCAGATTAAATCCCTGTCCTCCGGAGGCCAAGAATCCTGGCGTCTTTCATGGCTCAGCAACAACCTTTCAGAGTTTTCCAGAGGCCACATGACACAGGATACCACACCAGACTAGTGAGAGGCAGACATCTGCTCTTAGGCCAGGCTCTGCATGTTACACCCAGCAGGTTTATTACTGCTATTTTAAGTGAGTAAATAAATTTTTTTTAGCTTTAGTTCTTAATGCAGTAAACATTGAAAGGTATAACTGATGTAAACCAGCGCTCTTTGGGTCTTCAGTAATTTTTTAGGAATATAATGGAGTTTCCTGACAAAAAAGTGTGAGAATTATTGCCTTTGAGAATCACTGCCGATTTCCAGCAAAACACGGCTTATCTCCAGTCCTTCATTAAAGCTCAGCAAAAATGACTGAAAAGAAGTTCTAAAAGGCATGAATCTACAGTCATGAGACAGGGGTCAGTAGGAGGGAGAAGGCAGCACAGCTTCGGGGCAGGGGCTCTCAGGCATGGAAGTGGGTCCTAGTGGGGCAGGGACATCAGTGTCCCTGTAAAGCTGTCCTGCTGGTGTCCAGCACTATCCCAAACCAAAGCACGTCTTAGAGGAACTGCAGATCATAGGACTTTTTTTTTAATCCAAAAGTTTCCAGGAAAATAAAACAAGAACAGATCACACTCAGAGGACTGGAGTAAACATGGCACTAGATTCCTCCGCAGAGACACTGGAGACCACAGTCACCATCTTCAGGGTCTCAGCCACATGGACCCTTTCTCCAGTTAAAGACAGAATACTGTAGGCTGCCTTTTCGAGAAAAATGTGAGCTTAAAAAATGTAGCTTCTATGAAAAAAAGGGAATTAAAGGGCCCTGATCAAGCCCACCCTGTGCCTTCTGTGCTGTGAAATGTATGTTCTTTGTGAGGAGACCCTTCTTAATTACCATCTTCCATGAGCGGCTTGTCATCCAAAAGCTTCTTGTTGTCTTCTTCCATCCTGGGGCAAAATCAGCTGCAAAAAGTTTACAAAGTACAGAGATGGATTTAAAAAAACATTTAAAAAACTGGATTTCAAAGAATTAACCATCTCTCTTCTAAAAAAAACATTAAGAAGATGAAGAGAGGCCACAGAATATGAGAAATTATCTGCAGTACACAGATCCGAGGAAGGTCTCACACCCAGAATATAACAGACATGTAAGGATTAGCGCAGCAGAAAAGATGGTCTACAATCAAAGACGTAAAGGAGGACCCTCAATGGGGTGGGGTGGGGGAAAAGTCGTGGTGCATCAAGACCCACACCTGGGGGGAACCCCAAACTGAAGGACCATCATAATTGCAGAGGTTCTCCCCAAGGAGGGGGGTCCAAGACCCACATCAGGCTCCCCACCCTGGGGGTTGGCACCAGGAAGACAGGCCCCTGGACATCTGGCTTTGAAGGCCAGCATGGACTTCCCTTTGGGAGAGGCAGAGGGCTGTGGGAATAGCAACACTGCTCTTAGAGGACTTGCAAAAAGTCCCACACACTCGGGGCCCCAAGCAGAAACAGGAAACTGAGAGGAGCCTGGGCCAGACCCACTGCTGATCTCAGGAAACCTCCTGGAGAGCCTGGAGGTGTGGGCAGCTCACCCTGGGGACAGGGATGCTGCCAGCAGCTGTTCTTGGGGAGCTGGCTCTAACATTAGGACACAGGGCAGCGAGTGCCATGTCACACTCTGCCCTTCAGCTTATCAGTGCTAGGACCCAGCTTGCACACCAGTGAGCTGACACACCACCTCCAGGACCCCCAGACCCTGCTGCCAGACCCACCACTGGCTTGACACCAATTCTGGAAGCCCTGGGCCCCAGCCCTGCCCTTCAATGGGCAGATGCCAGATCAGAACTACCACAGCCCCATGCCGTGCCATATCAGGACCCAGCTTGCCCACCTGCAGGCCAACATCAGCTCCAAGACACCGTGGAGCCCTCAGCCAGCCACCCCAGGATCTGGTCCCATTCATCTGCAGGCCAACATCAATTTGGGACATCCTAGACCCCTCAGCCCCACCCACCAGTGGCATGTATATACACACACACACATCTGGGCCTCCTTAGTGGCCCAGGTGGTAAAGAATCTGCCTGCGATACAGGAGACTGAGGTTCAATCCCTGGGTTGGAAAGATCCCCTGGAGAAAAGAATGGCTACCCACTCAGTATTCTTGCCTGGAGAATTCCATGAATGGAGGAGCCTGGTGTGCTAAAGTCAGACACAACTGGGCAACTAACACACATATATACACACTGCTATATATGAGTCTCATGGTAACCACAAACTAAAAATCTGTAATAGATACACACATACCAAAGAGAAAGGAATCCAAAGGTAACAATAAAGACCGTCATCAAATCATAAGAGAGGAGAACAGAAGAAGAAGAAAAGAACAAATAGAACTAAAAACACAGCCCTCAAACAACTAACTAAATAGCAAGAAGTACGTACCTATCAGTAACTACTTCAAATGCAAATGGACTAAATGCCCTAATTAAAAGACACAGAGTGACTGAATGGGCCCACATATATGCTGCTTCATAGCTCAGCTGGTAAAGAATCTGCCTGCAGTGCAGGAGTCTCCAGGTCAATTCCTAGGTTGGAAAGATCCCCTGGAGAAGGGACAGGCTACCCACTCCAATATTCATGGGCTTCCCTGGTGGCTCAGACAGTAAGGAATCTGCCTGCAATGAGGGAGACCTGGGTTCTATCCCTGGGTTGGAAAGATCTGGGTTGGGAAGCTAGATCCCTGGAGGAGGGTATGGTAACCCATTCCAGTGAAGAGCTTCCCTGGTAACTCAGCTGGTAAAAAGCCACCTGCAGTGCAGGAGACCCTGGTTCAATTCCTGGGATGGGATGATCCCCTGGAGAAGGGATAGGCTATTCACTCCAGTATTATTGGGCTACCCTGGTGGCTCAGATGGTAAAGAATCTACCTGCAATGCAGGAAGACCTGGGTTTGATCCTGGGTTGGGAAGATCCCCTGGAGAAGGGAATGACTACCCATTCAAGTATTCTTGCCTGGAGAATTCCATGGACAGAGGAGCCTGGCAGGCTACAGTCCATGGGGCCACAAAGAGTTAGACACAACTGAGCGACTTTCACTTCACAAGAGACTCACTTCAGATCTAGAGACACATACAGACTGAAAGACATGATGGAAAAAGGTATTCCATGCAAAATGGAAATGAAAAGAAAGCTGGGTTATCAATAGTTATATCAGACAAAGTAGACTTTAAAACAAAGGCTGTTATAAGAAACAAAGAAGAACCCTACATAATGATCAAAGGATCAAGCCAAGAAGAAGATGAACAATTGTAAACAAATATGCACCCAATATAGGAGCCCCTAAAGACATAAAGCAAGTATTAATATTAACAAACACAAAAGGAGAAACTGATAGTAACACTATAATAGTTAATGTAAGGGGGGAGTTTAACACCCCACTTACATTAATGGACAGGTCGTCCAGACAGAAAATCAACAAGAAAAAACTGGCCTTAAATGACACATTAGACCAAATGAACTTAATAGATCTATATAGAACATTCCATTCAAAAATAGCAAATAATTTCAAGTGTACATGAAACAGTCTCTAGGACAGATCACAGAATAGGCCACATATCAAGTCTCAACAAATCTAAGAAAATTGAAATCATATCAGGCATCCTTTCTGACCACAAAACTATGTGACTAAAAATCAACTACAAGGAAAAAGCCACAGGAAACACAAACACAAGGAGGCTAGACAATACACTACTAAACAACAACTGGATCACTGACGAAATCAAAGAAGAAATTACAATTTTCTTCTAGGGACAAATTTGACCTAGGCACAAAGGAAAACAAACCAACAAAATCCAAAACCTGTGGGATCAAATAAACAGCCTAAACATAACCTAAAGCAATTAGAGAAAGAACAAACAAAACCCACTTAGCAGAAGGAAAGAAATCATGAAGATCAGAAGAGAAATAAATGAAATAGAGACTTAAATAAACAATATCAATGAAACTGAGCTGGTTCTCTGAAAAGATAAGCAGAATTGATAAATCGAGGCCAACTCAACAAGAGAAAAACAGAGAGAGGGCTCAAATCTAGAAATCAGAAGTAAAAAAGAAGTTACAACCAGAAATACACCTCAATGCAACAGGATAGAAAGCCCAGAAATAAACCCACACATTTATGGTTAATTAATCTAAAACAAAGGAGGTAAGACTATACAATGGAGAAAAGACAGTCTCTTCAATAAGTGGTTCTGGAAAAACTGAACAGTTACATGTAAAATAATGAAATTAGAATTCTCATACCACACACAAAAATAAACTCAAAATGGATTAAAGACCTAAATATAAGACTGGATACTATAAAACTCTTAGAGGAAAATACAGGCAGAATACTCTTTGACACAAATTGCAACATCTTTTTTGAACCATCTCCTAGAGTAATGAAAATAAAAACAAAAATAAACAAATAGGACTTAATTGAACTTTAAAGCTTTTGCACAGCAAAGGAAACCATAAACAAAAAGAAAAGACAGCTCAGAGAATGGGAGAAAATATTTGCAAAGGAAACAACCAAGGAATTCATCTCCAAAATGTACAAACAGCTCATGAAGCACAATATAAAAAACAAACAACTGGGGAGTGCCCTGCCAGCCCATTGCTTAGGACTCTGTGCTTCCATTGCAGGGGGCACAGGTTCAATCCCTAGTCACTTGGTCAGGGAAGTAAGATCCCACACACTTGCAGCATGGCCAAAACAACACACACACACACACACAAAATCCCACAAACAAACCCAATAAAAAAATGGGCAGACCTAAATAGACATTTCTCCAAAGAAGAAATACAGATGGTCAACAAACACATGAAAAGATGCTCAACATCACTGATTATTAGAGAAATGAAAATCAAAAACTATATGAGGTATCACCGCACACTGGTAAAAATCAGTTCAGTTCAGTCGCTCGCTCAGTCGTGTCCAGCTCTTTGCGATCCCATGTAGGGAGACCTACAGCACACCAGGCCTCCCTGTCCATCACCAACTCCCGGAGTTCACTCAGACTCACGTCCATCGAGTCAGTGATGCCATCCAGCCATCTCATCCTCTGTCGTCCCCTTCTCCTCTTGCCCCCAATCCCTCCCAGCATCAGAGTCTTTTCCAATGAGTCAACTCTTCGCATGAGGTGGCCAAAGTACTGGAGTTTCAGCTTCAGCATCATTCCTTCCAAAGAAATCCCAGAGCTGATCTCCTTCAGAATGGACTGGTTGGATCTCCTTGTAGTCCAAGGGACTCTCAAGAGTCTTCTCCAACACCACAGTTCAAAAGCATCAATTCTTTGGCACTCACTTTCTTCACAGTCCAACTCTCACATCCATACATGACCACTGGAAAAACCATAGCCTTGATTAGATGGACCTTTGTTGGCAAAGTAATGTCTCTGCTTTTCAATATGCTATCTAGGTTGGTTATAAATTTTCTTCCAAGGAGTAAGTGTCTTTTAATTTCATGGCTGCAATCACCATCTGAAGTGATTTTAGAGCCCAGAAAAATAAAGTCTGACAGTGTTTCCACATCTATTTCCCATGAAGTGATGGGACCAGATGCCATGATCTTCGTTTTCTGAATGTTGAGTTTTAAGCCAACTTTTTCACTCTCCTCTTTCACCTTCATCAAGAGGCCTTTTAGTTCTTCTTCACTTTCTGCCATACGAGTGGTGTCATCTGCATATCTGAGGTTATTGATATTTCTCCCAGCAATCTTGATTCCAGCTTGTGCTTCTTCCAGCCCAGCATTTCTCATGATGTACTCTGCATACAAGTTAAATAAGCAGGGTGACAATATACAGCCTTGATGTACTCCTTTTCCTATTTGGAACCAGTCTGTTGTTCTATGTCCAGTTCTAACTGTTGCTTCCTGACCTGCATACAAATTTCTCAACCGGTAAGAATGGCCATCCTCAAAAAGCATACGAATGATAAATGCTAGAGAGGGTGTGGAGAAAAGGGAACCCTCCTGCACTGTTGGTGGAAATGTAAATTGGTACAGTCACTATGAAGAATAGTATGGAAGTTCCATAAAAACTGAAAATAGGGCTACCATGTGATCTAGCAATCCCACTGGTGGGCATCTATCTAGAGAAAACCATAATTTGAAGATACATACATCCCAGTGTTCATAACAGCACTATTTACAATAGCTAAGACATAGAAGCAATCTACGGTCCATTGACAGATGAGTGGAAAAAGAAGTTGTGAGAGATATATATTTATATGATCATATATATACAACTGGCATCATAGAAATACAAAGCACCATAAGAGATTTCCACAAAAAGCTATTTTAAAAAATACTGTCAACAAACAGAACTCCAGGAGCAGATGGCTTCACAGGTGAATTCTACCAAACATTAAAGAGAAGAGTTAACACTTATCCTTCTCAAACCATTCCAAGAAAATATTACTCAACCATTAAAAAAAGAATGAAATAATGCCATTTGCAGTGAGATGGACCTAGAGACTTCCATTCTGAGTAAAGTGAGTCAGAAAAAGATGAATATCATATGATCTCACTCATATGTGGCATCTAAAAAAACACAATACAAATGAAATTATTTACAAAACAGAAATAGACTCACAGACTTTGAAAACAAACTTATGGTTATCAAAGGGGAGACATGGCAGGAAGAGATAAAGTAGGAGTTTGGAATTAACATACACACAATAATATATGTAAAATAGACAATTAACAAGGATCTGCTATATAGCACAGAGAACTATACTCAATATTCTGTAAAAAATTATATGGGAAAAGAATCTGAAAGAGAATGGATATAAGTATATCTGAATCACTTTGCTTTACAACCTGAAACTAACACAACAAAGTAAATAAACTATACTTCAACATAAAAATTAGGGGACTTCCCTGGTGGTCCAGTGGTTAAGAATCTGACTTTCAATGCAAAGAATGTGGGTTCAGTCTCTGGTCAGGGAACTAGGATCCCACACACTGCGGGGCAACTAAGCCTGAGCATCCCAACTATAGAGCCCACGTGCTGGACCCCATGCACCACAACTAGAGAGAAGCCTGTGCGCCACCACGAAGAGCCTGTGCACTGCAACTAAGACCTGACGCAGCCAAAAGTAAATGAATAATTTTAAAAATTGTAAAATAAAAAGAATAAATTAAAAAATGTTACAACTGGCATCACAGAAATACAAAGCACCATAAGAGATTTCCTCAAAAAGCTATTTAAAAAAATACTGTCAACAAACAGAACTCCAGGAGCAGATGGCTTCACAGGTGAATTCTACCAAACATTAAAGAGAAGAGTTAACACTTATCCTTCTCAAACCATTCCAAGAAAATGCAGAGGAAGGAATGCTTCTGAACTCATTCTATGAGGCCAGCATCACCCTAATACTAAAACCAGACAAAGATATTACACACAAAAAATTACAGGTCAGTATCACTGATGAATATAGATGCAAAAATCCTCAACAAAATACCAGCAAACTGAATCCAATAATATGTTAAAAGGATCACATACCACAATCAAGTGGGATTTATCCCTGGGATGCAAGGATGTTTCAGTATCCACAAATCAATGAATGTGAATACTCATTAAAAGGACTGATGCTGAAACTGAAGCTCCAGTACTTTAGCCATCTGGTGTGAAGGAGCTGACTCACTGGAAAAGACCCAGATGCTGGCCAAGATTGAAGGCAAAAGGAGAAGGGGGTAGCAGAGAATGAGATGGTTAAATAGCCTCACTGACTCAATGGACATGAATTTGAGCAAACTCTGGGAGATAGTGAAGGATAGGGAAGCTTGGTGTGCTACATACAGTCCATGGGGTTGCAGAGTTGGACATGACTTAGCGACTGAACAACAACACAGTCAAAGGCATTAGTGTAGTCAATGAAGCAGATGTAGATATCTTTCTGGAATTCCCTTGCTTTCTTGATAAGCCAACGAATGTTGGTAATTTGATCTCTGATTTCTCTGTTTTTTTAAGCCCAGTTTGTACATCTGGTAGTTCTCAGTTCATATACTGCTGAAGCCTAGCTTGATGGATTTTGAGCATTACCTTGTTAGCATGTAAAATCAGTGCGGTTGTACGGTAGTTTGAACATTCTTTGGCATTGCTCTTCTTTGGGATTGGAATGAAAACTAACCTTTTTCAGTCCTGTGACCACTGCTGAGTTTTCCAAATTAGGTGACATTTTGAGTGCAGCATTTTAACAAAATCATCTTTTAGGATTTTAAATAACTCATCTGGAATTCCCATTACCTCCACCAGCTTTGTTCATAGTAAAGCTTCCTAAGGTCCAATTGAATTAACACTCCAGGATGTCTAGTTCTAGGTGAGTGATCACACCATCATGGTTATCTGGGTCATTAAGATCTCTTTTGTATAGTTCTTCTGTGTGTTATTGCCAATTCTTCTTAATCTCTTCTGCTTAAGTCCTTGCCATTTCTGTCCTTTATTGTGCCCATCCTTGCATGAAAGGTTCTCTTGATAACTTCAATTTTCTTGAAGAGATCTCTAGCCTTTCCTGTTCTACTGTTTTCCTCTATTTCTTTGAATTGTTGTTCATTGAAGAAGGCTTTCTTATCTCTCCTTGCTATTCTTTGGAACTCTGAATTCAGTAGGGTAAATCTTTCCCTTTCTCTATTGCCTTTTGCTTCTCTTCTTTTCTCAGCAATTTGTAAGGCCTTGCAGACAAACACTTTGCCTTCTTGAACTTCTATTTTTTTAGGATGGTGTTGGTCACTGCCTCCTGTACAATGTTACAAACTTCTGTCCATAGTGCTTCAGGCACTGTGTCTACCAGATCTAATCCCTTGAATCTGTTTGTCACCTCCACTGTATGATCATAAGCAATTCGATTTAGGTTATACCTGAATGGTCTCAGAAAAATGGGGGGCAATGGCACCCCACTCCAGTACTCTTGCCTGGAAAATCCCATGGATGGAGGAGCCTGGTAGGCTGCAGTCCATGGGGTCGCTAAGAGTCGGACACGACTGAGCGACTTCCCTTTCACTTTTCACTTTCATGCACTGGAGAAGGAAATGGCAACCCACTCGTGTTCTTGCCTGGAGAGTCCCAGGGACAGGGGAGCCTGATGGGCTGCCGTCTCTGGGGTCGCACAGAGTCGGACACTACTGAAGTGACTTAGCAGTAGCAGTAGCATACATGAATGGTCTAATGGTTTTCCCTACTTACTGCAATTTAAGTCTGGATTTTGCAATAAGGAGCTCATGAGCTGAGCCACAGTCAGCTCCAGGTCTTGTTTTCCCTGACTATACAGATCTTCTCCATCTTCGGCTGCAAAAAATATAATCAATCTGATTTTGGTATTGACCATCTGGTAATGTCCACGTGTAGAGACATTTCTTGCATTGTTGGAAAGGGTGTTTGCTATGACTAGTGTGTTCTCTTGACAGAACTTGTTAGCCTTTGCCCTGCTTCATTGTGTACTCCAAGGCCAAATTTGCCTGTTACTCCAGGTATCTCTTGACTTCCTACTTTGCATTCCGGTCCCCTATGATGAAAAGAACATCTGGGGAGGAACAAGATGGAGGAGGAGTAGGTGGTTGTGGAGTACATCTCTCTCCGTGGATACATCAGGAATACACCTTCAGACACAGAAGTGCTCGCAGAACACCAGCTGAGAGTGGACAGGAGTACCTGACCAATAAAAAAGAATATATAGAACCATGCAAAACTTGGTAGGAGGAAGGAACTAGGGGGGAAAACAGGAGTGTTAGTAGAACTAGACCTGCCCTCGGCAGGTGGGAGAACTGAAGAAAGGATCCAATCCCCACATCCGGGCAACAGTCTGAGTCAGAGGAGAAACATTTATTAAGGCTGAGAGTGAAACAGCTGATCTGTGACAGCCTCAATGGAAAGAGAATCAGACAGTCCTTGCCACAGCCATACATACCCCAGACAGGGGGGCAGGTCCCCTAGAAGGTGCAGTGCCTGGGAGCTGGAGCATAGGGATTGTGGAGCAATCCCAAGGTGAGGGCTGTTGTTGACTGCAGAGAGATGGGCCAAGAGGACATGAGGGAGGAGATTGTGGTGGGAAATACCTTTGGAGGAAAGCCAGGCAGCCATGGAAGCAAGGTGATACTGCTGAGTCATGTTTAGGGGGTGGAGTCATCACCCTAGCCTCTTGCTCCCCACAGGCCAGCAAAGGCAGCTGAACAATAGAGGGGCTGTCTATTTGTCTGACACACCAAACTACAGAGTAGGACCCCACACAGGGTGCCCCTTTAAGTGCCTGATGCATGGAACAACAGAGAAAGACCTCAGGCAAGGGATCCCTCTAAGTGCCTGAATGGGCAGGGCTACAGAGAAAGACTAGGCAAAGAGGCCTTCTGATCACCAGCTACCAGATGCCCCCCAAAAAAGACTCTGATAGGGCTGTAACTCCTGCAGCTGAGGCAGTCTGTGTCCCTGCACACTTGGCGTGCCAGGATCCCTGCAACCCAAGCAGCTGTGCCACCTTCACGCCCAACCCTCACTGGGGCAGAGCTGCCACAGGCAAAAAAGTTTTGCATCTATGCATGTGGGGTCGCTTGGGTTGTGTCCAACTCTTTGCAACCCTGTGGCCTGCTAGGCTTCTCTGTTAGTGGGGTTCTCCAGGCAAGAATACTGGAGTGTATTGTCCAATACTGGTTGCCATACCCTTCTAGAGCACTATATTTCCTGATGCCCTAGCTGCTAACTCCCCTGAGTGCCTGGTGCTGGCAGAACCCCTGTGACCCAAGCAGCTGCACCACCTCCACACCTGGCCTTCACAGGGTCAAACCCAAGTCCTCCAGGGCACCCTTACTAGCAAACCCCAGTGGATGACCCACATTCAGAGGTAGAAATAAAACCACAATTGAAACCCAAGGGCACTGTGGCTAAGGAAGAAGACCCAAAACCTTCCCACCAGCTGTACAAGCTTCAGATTAAATCCACACAATCAACTAGGCAGACTTTGTTTCTATTGAATATATGAAAGGACACTGAAACCTCCCATAAAAGAAAACACACTAGTTCTGGGATAGCTGTGGACATTGGAGGCAAGAACACACAGGAGTAGGACCAGATTAAAGTCTGAGATGCCCCACAGAAGATCCAGAGACCAGCACAGTGTTGGAGGGCATCCCAGGGAGGTGAGGTGGACTGTGACTCCCAGTGAAGGGAAGGAAGCTGACAGCAGAGACTCAAGTAAAACATTTATTATTCTTATATTTTGACTTGTTCCATAGTTTCTTTTGGATTTTTTATCTTTCTTTTCTTTTTTTTTATCTTCTGTTATAGTTGTCGATTTTATTAGCACTATGAAATCTAATTAAGCTTTTGAGGTTTTTTTTCAGTCACACTTTTTATTGCTGTTATAAACCTTTGCCTCTAAGTTGGCCTTTAACTATGGAGTTCTATGGAGTTCTATAGTTTTCCTTTTCTATTTAATTTAATTTAAAAAATTTAAACCAATTATTTTTTCTACATTCAGTCCTTTGTTTGCTTTTCCTACTGTTCTTTTCCCCTTGAAGTTAATCTTTAATATATATAAATATTCTTTATCTACCTCTATTTAACTTTGCATTTCTATTCTTTCTTTTCTTTTCTTTTTTTTCTCACCATATTTGTTAGTTTTGTTTTCATTGCTTTATTCCCCAGTTGGCACCTTGCTTTAGTTTTGCTTTCCAGTTTGTGCTTTAGTTAAGTTTTGCTCTTAACTGGTGGATATCATTTTTGGTTTCCTTTGTTCACCTGGTCAACTATTGTACCTGTTGGACTGTGTTTATTTTGCTTATGGGTGTATATGTGTATGTGCATATTTCATTATTTTAATTCTTATTTGCCTGATTTTGTAACTGCCATTTATCTGGGGTTCACCTTTGGTTTCTCATTTATGGGTATTTGTTTTAATCCCATTTAACACCATAACAAACCACCTGTGGAATCTCCGTTCCTGGTCAGAGATCAAGCCCTGAGCCTTTGGAGTGGGAGCACTGACTCCAAGACCCTAGACTACCAGAGAACTAACCCTAGGGATTATCAAATAGTGAGAACTCTAACAAAGGAAACCACTTGAATACAAGACCTGGCATCACCCAACCATCATCCTGTGCAGGATGCCTCATCCAAACAACAGACAAGACAAAAATACAAACTCAATCATCAGCATACAGATTACCACCTCACTCAGCCCTGCCCATCAGAGGAAAAAAAAAACAGCACAAACCTCACCCTACACAAAGCTCACACAAACCACTGGGCCAACCTTCAGTTCAGTTCAGTTCAGTCACTCAGTCATGTCCGACTCTGTGCGACCCCATGAATCGCAGCATGCCAGGCCTCCCTGTCCATCACCAACTCCCGGAGTTCACCCAGACTCATGTCCATTGAGTCAGTGATGCCATCCAGCCATCTCATCCTCTGTCATCCTCTTCTCCTCCTGCCCCCAATCCCTCCCAGCATCAGAGTCTTTTCCAATGAGTCAACTCTTCGCATGAGGTGGCCAAAGTACTGGAATTTCAGCTTTAGCATCATTTCTTCCAAAGAGATCCCAGGGGTGATCTCCATGGTTAGGAGGGCAGAAACCAAAAGGAAAAAACCTTGAAGCCTGGGAAAAGGAGGCCTCAAACACAATAAGTTAAAAAAAAACAACAAAAAGGCACAGAAATACTGAAGAAATAAACTAGAAACACACAAGACCAAGTAAATGAAGAGGAAATAGGCAAATTACCTGAAAAAGAATTAAGAATAATTATAGTAAAGATGATCAAAAACCTTGAAAATAGAATGGAGAAAGTGCAAGAATCAATTAACAAAGACCTAGAAGAATGAAAGAATAAACATACAAACAACACAATAACTGAAATTAAAAATACTCTAGTAGGAATCAATAGCAGAATATCTGAAGCAGAAGAATGGATCAGTGAGCTGGAACCCAGAAATAAACCCTTGCACCTATGGGTACCTTATTTATGACAAAGGAGGCGAGAATACACAATGCGGAAAAGACAGCCTCTTCAATAAATGGTGCTGGGAAAACTGGACAGCTACATGTAAAAGAATGAAATTGGAACACTTCCTAACACCATACACAAAGATAAACTCAAAATGGATTAAAGACCTAAATGTAAGACCAGAATCTATACAACTCTTAGAGGAAAACATAAGCGAACACTTGCTGACACAAATTAAAGCAAGATCCTCTATGACCCACCTCCCAGAGTAATGGAAATAAAAACAAAAGTAAACAAGTGGGACCTGATTAAACTTAAAAGCTTTTGCACATCAAGGGAAACTACAAACAAGGTGAAAAGACAACTCTCAGAATGGGAGATGGTAATAGCAAAGGAAACAACTGACAAAGGATTAATTTCCAAAATATATAAGAAGCTCATACAACTCAATATCAGAAAAACAAACAACCCAATCAAAAAGTGGGAAAAAGACCTAAACAGACATTTCTCCAAAGAAGACCTACAGATGGCTAATAAACACATGAAAAGATGCTCAATATCACTCATTATGCTGCTGCTAAGTCACTTCAGTTGTGTCCGACTCTGTGCGACCCTATAGACGGCAGCCCACCAGGCTCCCCTGTCCCTGGGATTCTCCAGGCAAGAACACTGGAGTGGGTTGTCATTTCCTTCTCCAATGCATGAAAGTGAAAAGTGAAAGTGAAGTCGCTCAGTCATGTCTGACTCTTCGTGACCCCATGGACTGCAGCCCACCAGGCTCCTCTGTCCATGGGATTTTCCAGGCAAGAGTACTGGAGTGGGGTGCCATTGCCTTCTCCAACTCATTATGAGAGAAATGCAAATCAAAACCACAGTGAGATATCACCTCACACTAGTGAGAATGGTCATCATTAAAAAGTCTACAAACAACAAATGCTGGAGAGGGTGTGGAAAAAAATAAACCCTCTTGCACTGTTGGTGGGAATGTAAATTGATACAGCCACTATGGAAGACAGTATGGAGATTCCTTAAAAAACTAGTAATAAAAGCACCATATGACTCAGCAATCCCACTCCTAGGCATATACCCTGAGGAAACCAAAATTAAAAAAGACACATGTACCCCAGTGTTCACTGCAACACTATTTACAATAGCTAGAACATGGAAGCAACCTAGATGTCCAGCAACAGATGAATGGATAAAGAATTTTTGGTACATATACACAATGGAATATTAATCCTAAAAAGAAACGCATTTGAGTCAGTTCTAATGAGGTGGGTGAACATAGAGCCTATTACATAGAGTCAAGTAAGTCAGAAAGAGAAAGATAAATATCGTATACTGATACATATACATGGAATCTAAAAAGATGGTACCAAAGAATTTATTTTCAGGGCAGCAATGGAGAAACAGACATAGAGAACAGACTTATGGACATGGGGAAAGGGGAGGAGAGGGTGTGATGTATGGAGAGAGTGACATGGAAACTTATATAACCATATGTAAAAGAGATAGTCAATGGGAATTTGTTCTATGTCTCAGGGAACTCAAACAGGGGCTCTGCATCAACCTAGAAGGGTGAGATGGGGAGGAACATAGGAGGGAGGTTCAAGAGGAAGGGTACATATGTATACCTATGGCTGATTCGTGTTGAGGTTTGACAGAAAACCAAAATTCTGTAAAGCAATTATCCTTCAGTTAAAAATTATATAAATTAAAAAATAAATTACTTTTTTATCACGCACACACAAAAAAGAACATCTGTTTTCGGTGTTAGTTCAAGAAGGTCTTGTAATTAGTTCTTCATAGAACCGGTCAACTTCAGCTTCTTCTGCATAGGTAGTTGGAGCATAGACTTGGATTACTATGATGTTGAATGGTTTGCCTTGGAAATGAAGTGAGATCATTCTGTTGTTTTTGAGAATGTACCCAAATACAAAAGAGTGTTTTGGACACTTTTTTTTTTTTTAACTAAAGAGGGCTACTCCATTTCTAAGGGATTCTGGTCCACAGTAGTAGATATAATGGTCATCTGAATTAAATTCACCCATTCCCATCCATTTTAGCTCACTGATTCCTAAGATGCTGATGTTCACTCTTGCCATCTCCTGCTTGACCATGTCCAACTTACCTTGATTTATGGACCTAACACTCCAGGTTCCTATGCAATGTTGTTCTTTACAGCATCAGACTTTACTTTCACTACCAGACACATCTGCAACTGAGCATCATTTCCACTTGGCCCAGCTGCTTCATTCTTTCTGGAGCTATTAGAAATTGTCCTCCACTCTTGCCCACTAGCATATTGGATATTTTCCGACCTGGGCGGGGGCCATCTTTCGGTGTTATATCTTTTTGCTTTCTCATAGTGCTAATGGGGTTCTCACAGCAAGAATACTGAAGTGGTTTGCACTCCCTCCTCCAGTAGACCACGTTTTGTCAGAAGTCTTCACTATGACCACTGGGCCTCCTGGGAAGCCCAATCAGACAAGAAAAAGAAATAAAAGGAATACAAATTGGAGATGAAGAAGTAAAACTGTCACTATTTGCAGATGACATGATACTATACACAGAAAACCCTAAAAACCCACCAAAAAATTACTGGAACTCATCAATGAATTCAGTAAAGTTGCAGGATACAAAATTAATACACAGAAACCTGTTGCATTTTTATACACCAACAAACTATCAGAAAGAGAAATGAAGAAACAATCCCATTTACAATCACACCAAAAAAAGACTAAAACACCCAGGACTAACTCTAACTAAGGAAGTAAGACACCTGTAATCGGAAAATAATGAGACACTGAAAAAAGAAATTAAAGATGACACAAACAGATGCAAAGACATACCATGCTCATGGATTGGAAGAATATTGTTACAATGACCATACTACCCAAGGCAATCTACAGATTCAGTGCAATCCCTATCAAAATACGAATGGTATTTTTCACAGAACTAGAATAAAGAATTTAAAAATTTGTATGGCAACTCAAAGACCCCAAATAGCCAAAACAATCTTGAGGAAGAATGAAGCTAGAGGAATCATGCTCCCTGGTTTCAAACCGTACTCCAAATCCCCAGTAATCAAAACAGTATGATACTGGTACAAAAAAAGACATAGAGTGATGGGATAGAGAGTCCAGAAAAGAACCACCCTTACATGGCAATTAATCTGCAAAAAAGGAGGCAAGAATATACAATGATGGAAAGACAGCCTCTTCAACAAATGATTTTTGGGAAACTGAACAGCTACATGCAAAAGATTCAAACTGAACTACTCTCCTGTATTATATACAAAAATAAACTCAAAATGGATGAAAGGCTCAAATGTAAGACCTGAAGCCATACAACTTGTAAAAGAACGCATAGGCAATAAGCTCTTTGACAATAGACTTAGTGATATTTTTCAGATTTGTCTCCGCAGGCAAGGGAAACAAAAGCAAAACTAAACAGATGAGACTATCGAACTAAAAAGCTTTTGCATAGTGAAGGACACTATTAACAAAACAAAAGCCATCTACTGAATGGAAGAAGATATTTTCACACAATATTTCCGATAAGGGGTTAATATCCAGAGTATACACAAATTTATACAACTCAACATCAACTGAACAACCTGATTAAAAAATGGGCAGAGGATCTGAATACACATTTTTCTGAAGAAGACATACAAATGTCAGCAGAATGTGGAGAGAAGGGAACCCTGTCGCACTGTTCTTGGGAATGTAAATTGATGCAGTCACTGTGGAGAACAGTATGGAAATTACTGAAAAAACTTAAAATAGAACTACCATAAGAACCAGCAATTTCACTCCTGGGTATTTATTAAGGGAAAAAAAAAAACCTAAACACATAGAAAAGACATATGCACCCTTTTCTTTCATTGTAGTATCATTTACAATAGCCAAGATATGTAAGTAATGTTAAGTGCCCATAAACAGGTGAGAGGATAAAGTAGGTGTAGTATATATACATAATGGAATATTACTCAGCCATTTAAAAGAATGAAATATTATAGTTTGCAACAATACGGGGGGACCTGGAGGGAATTATGCTAAGTGAAATAAATCAGAAAGAGGAAGACAAACACTAAAATTTCACTTATATGTGGAACCTAAAAAAACAAAACAAATGAACAAACAGTGCAAAACAGAAACAGAGTCATGGATACAGAGAACAAACACCATGGATACACCCTGGGGTGGCCGGGGTCGGGGGTGAGGGGGAGACAAATACGTGAGCGAGATTGGAAGGCACAGACTTCCTGTGGCAAAACAAATGCGTCCCAGGGATGGAATGCACAGTATGGGGAACAGACCAGCCACTACACAGTATCTTTGTGTGGCGACCTACCATGTGATCATTTTGAAATGTATAGAGATATAAATTATTATGTCGTGTAACAGGAACTAACACAAGTAGGTCAGTTATACTTCAAAAACAAACAAATTCATGGAAAAAGATGTCAGATTTGTGGTTACCAGAGGCAGAAGATCGGGGAAAGGGGAACTGGATGAAGATGGGCAAAAGGTACAAACTCCCAGTAACATCAGTGGTCCCCAAGCAGTGTGCCATGAACTGCTACCCATCCATGGCCTGTTAGGAACCAGGCTGCACACCAGAAGGTGAGTGGTGGAAGAGTAAAATAAGCCTCATCTGTGTTGACAGCCACTCCCCATCGCTTGCATCCCTCCTGTCCATGGAAAAATTGTTTTCCCCAAAACTAGTCCACGGTGCCAAAAAGGTTAGGGACTGCTGAGTTATAAGATAGGTAAGTACCAATAATGTAATTTACAGCATGATAAATACAATTAATGCTGCTGTACATTATATATGAAAGTTTTTAAGAGAGTAGATCCTGAGTTATCACAAGAAAAACAGTATTTTCTATTTCTTTAATTTCATATCTACATGAGACATGGATGTTCACAAAATATATCATTATCATCATTTTATGACATATGTAAATCAAATCATTATACTGTGTACCTTAAGCTTACACGTGCTGTATTTCAATTATATTCCAATAAAGAAAGTGAAAGTGAAGTCGCTCAGTTGTGTCCAACTCTTTGAAATACAGAACTATAAATTCACCTATTTTTTGAAAATAAGAAATAAATTTCTAAATAACCCATGGACCAAAGAAAAAAAATCATAATAGAAATTTTAAAATGCTTTGAACTGAGTTATAATGAAAATGCTCTTGCCTGGAAAATCCCATGGACGGAGGAGTCTGGTAGGCTGCAGTCTACGGGGTCGCTAAGAGTCAGACACGACTGGGTGACTTCACTTTCACTTTTCACTTTCATGCATTGGAGAAGGAAATGGCAGCCCATTCCAGTGTTCTTGCCTGGAGAATCCTAGGGATGGTGGAGCCTGGTGGGCTGCCGTCCATGCGGTTGCACAGAGTCCGACACGACTGAAGCGACTTAGCAGCAGCAGCATAATGAAAATATCATATATCAAACTGAGTGCAGCCAAGGTGAAGTAAAGTCTCTAAGTTGTGTCCAACTCTTTGCAACCCCATGGACTGTAGCTTACCAGGCTCCTCCGTCTGTGGGATTTTCCAGGCAAGAGTACTGGAGTGGGTTGCTAGTTCCTTCTCCAGGGGATCTTCCCGACCCAGGGATCGAACCCAGGTCTCCTGCATTGTACGCAGATGCTTTACCATCTGAGCCACCAGGGAATTCAAGGTAGAACTGACTAAATTTGTATTCTAAATGTTCATATCAGGAAAGGAGACAGGCTAAAACTTAATGTGCTAAATGTCCAACCCAAGGGGTTATAAAAAGAGCTGTGATATAAACGCAAAGAAAGCAGAAAAACAAAAAAGGTCAGAAATTAAGGCTGCAAAACAAACATGTGATAAAGATGTTCCTCAAAGCCAAAAGTTTGTACTTTTGGAAGATTTATAAAATTGACAAATCTCCAATGAAAACGATAAATAAAAGAGAAGAAACAAATCATCCATATAAGAAGAAAAGAGTCTGTAACCACAGACATGAAAAAAAATGTAACAATGTCATCAACAACTCTATAGCAATAAATTTGAAAATTGAGACAATTGACAAATTATTAGAAAAATAGTACTAAACAAAACTGTTTTGAGAACAAAAACTAGAAAACTTAAAAATTCCTGTAGGTGTAAAAGAAATTCAATCAATAAGCAAACAGTTTCCCTCCAAGAAAACTCTAGGCTCTGAGGCTTCCCTGTCCCATTCTGTGAGATGTCTGAGGTTCAGAATGTTCCAGTCTCAGACACTTTCTTCCAGGAAAGAAAGCCAAAAGGCCCACTCCCTGGCTCATCTCACAAAATCACTCAACTTTTGCTACCAGAGCCCGACAGTGAAAACAGGGAAAGAAAAATCATAGCCCAGCCTCACTCTCTAGTTGAAGAAAGAAAAATCACAGCCCAGCCTCACTCTCTAGTTGAAGAACCACCAGGCTCAGCCACACACATAGACAGGATGACACATCACAACCAAGATGGATTTGTTCAGTCTTAGAAACCAGGTCGGAGAAGGCAATGGCACCCCACTCCAGTACTCTTGCCTGGGAAATCCCATGGATGGAGGAGCCTGGTGGGCTGCAGTCCATGTTGCTAGGAGTCGGGCATGACTGAGCGACTTCACTTTCACTTTTCACTTTCATGCATTGGAGAAGGAAATGGCAGCCCACTCCAGTGTTCTTGCCTGGAGAATCCGAGGGATGGGGGAGCCTGGTGGGCTGCCATCTCTGGGGTCGCACAAAGTCGGACACGACTGAAGCGACTTAGCAGCAGCAGCAGCAGCAGAAACCAGGTCAATTCACCACAGGAACAGATTAGAGAAGAGAAGTAAATGACCAGCTCAGTCCATGCAGAAAATGGCATTGAGGAGAGTACACATCCCACACACGCTTCTTAAAAACTTAGCAAATTTGCATTAGAAATGAACTTCTTTAACGTGGTAAGGAATGTCTGCCAACAAGGGGCTTTCCTGGTGGTCTCCTTCCATTGCAGGTGGCACAGGTTTGATTCCCACTGGGGGAACTAAGATCCTGCAAGCCACTTGGCAAGACCAAAAAAACATAATTATTAAAAGCATTTCCTTTAAGACTGAGAACAAAGCGAGGGTGCTCTCTAAAGCCACTGGGTCTTCCAACAGGAACACACAGAGAAGAAAGAAACACAAGGTGTGATGAGTAGAAGAGGGAACAGTGGTTAATTTCAGATAATATGACTGTGTATGTAGAAAATCCAAATGAATACAGACATAAACTATTAATATTATTGAGACAATTTAGTAATGTTGCTAGATACAAATTCAATAATAAAAATCAAAGATAGTCCTCCTTATCAGAACAGATAATGAGAATAAGATTTGGAAAACTTATCATTTACTATCATGCCAGTAAAACCACAGTTCTTGGGAATAAATACAACAAAAGATGAGTAAGACCCCTGATGAGAAAATGATGAAACCCATTAGGTGACATTAAACTGAAAGAAAGAGTTAGTCGCTCAGCTATGTTCAACTCTGTGCAACCCGATGGACTGCAGCCTGCCAGACTTCTCTATACATGGGATTTTCCAGGCAAAAATACTGGACTGGGTTGCCACTTCCTTCTCCAGGGGATCTTTCCAACCTAGGAATTGAACTTGGGTCTCCCACATTCCAGGTACATTCTTTACCAGCTGAGCCAGCAGGGAAGCCCTGGGTAACATTAAATAAGACCTAAATAAAGGTGGCACAGTGGTAAAGAACCTGCCTGCTAATGCAGGAATCACAGGAGATGCAGGTTTGATCCCTGGTTGGGAAGATCCCTTGGAGGAGGCAATGGCAACCCACTCCAGTACTCTTGCCTGGGAAATCCCATGGACAGAGAAGCCTGGTGAGCTACAGTTCATGGGGTCAAAAGAGTTGGACACAACTGAGAATGCACACAAATAAAAAATAAATGGAATGAATGACCTGGTTTCATCAAAAAACAGAAGTCACTGGGCGATGGTGAAAGGGAAGGGGGGCTGTTTTAAATGTAAAAGGCCTAAGAGACAAGCCAACCATTTGCAGGGTGGGGGTCTCATTTGGATCCTAAGTCGAGCAAGAAAGTGTAAAAGACATTTTTGAGATAAGGTGTGGAAACAAACACCAGTTGGCATTAGCTTTTTTTAAGAAATCAATATTAATTTAGTTGGGGTCGATGATGGGTTTGCGGTTATGCTAAAATGAGTCTTTATCTGTTAGAACTGTGTACTAAAGTTTCCCAGGTGAAGCAGTGTACCTGAGATTTTCCTCAAAACACATCAGCCCAGTGCTAAAACTGAGGAGCAGTAGAAGCAATAGGTCCCTTCATGGATCACTGCTTTGTCATGGTGAAGGGGTTTGCATAATTCAATGAAGCTATGAGCCATGCACAGCCGCTGTGATGGTGCAGAAGCACAGCCGAGAGGAGCTACCCCACATCCAAGGTCAGGAGCAGCGGCTGCACTTTGCTGGAGCAGCCGTGAAGAGATACCCCACGTCCAAGGTAAGAGAAACACAAGTAAGACAGTAGGCACTAAGAGAGGGCATAAGAGGGCAGACAGACTGAAACCACAATCACAGACAACTAGCCAATCTGATCACATGGACCACAGCCTTGTCTAACTCAATGAAACTAAGCCATGCTGTGTGGGGCCACCCAAGATGGACAGGTCATGGTGGAGAGGTCTGACAGAATGTGGTCACTGGAGAAGGGAATGGCAAACCACTTCATATTCTTGCCTTGAGAACCCCATGAATAGTATGAAAAGGCAAAAAGATAAGACACTGAAAGATGAACTCCCTAGGTCGGTAGATGCCCAATGTGCGACTGGAGATCAGTGGAGAAATAACTCCAGAAAGAATGAAGGGATGGAGCCAAAGCAAAAACAACACCCAGTTGTGTATGTGACTGGTGATAGAAGCAAGGTTCAATGCTGTAAAGAGCAATATTGCATAGGAACCTAGAATGTTAGGTCACTGAATTGGAAGTGGTCAAACAGGGGATGACAAGAGTGAACATCAACATTCTAGGAATCAGCGAACTAAGATGGACTGGAATGGGTGAATTTAACTCAGATGACCATTATATCTACTCCTGTGGGTGGGCAGGAATCTCTTAGAAGAAATGGAGTAGCCATCGTAGTCAACAAAAGAGTCCAAAATGCAGTACTTGGATGCAATCTCTAAAATGACAGAACTATCTCTGTTCGTTTCCAAGGCAAACCATTCAATATCATGGTAATCCTAGTCTATGCCCCATCCAGTAATGCTGAAGAAGCTGAATTTGAACAGTTCTATGAAGACCTACAAGACCTTCTAGAACTAACACCCCAAAAAGATGTCCTTTTCATTATAGGGGACTGGAATGCAAAAGTAGGAAGTCAAGAAACACCTGGAGTAACAGGCAGATTTGGCCTTGGAGTACAGAATGAAGCAGGGCAAAGGCTAAGAGTTCTCCCAAGAGAACGCACTGGTCATAGCAAACACCCTCTTCCAACAATACAAGAGAAGACTCTACACATGGACATCAGCAGATGATCGACACCGAAATCAGACTGATTATATTCTTTGCAGCCAAAGATGGAGAAGCTCTATACAGTCAGCAAAAACAAGACCAGGAGCTGACTGTGGCTCAGACCATGAACTCCTTATTGCCAAATTCAGACTGAAATTCTTCTGAAGAAAGTGGAGAAAACCACTAGACCATTCAGCTATGACCTAAATCAAATCCCTTATGATTATACAGTGGAAGTGAGAAATAGATTTAAGGGACTAGATCTGATAGACAGAGTGCCTGATGAACTATGGATGGAGGTTTGTGACATTGTACAGGAGACAGGGATCAAGACCATCCCCGTGGAAAAGAAATGCAGAAAAGCAAAATGGCTGTCTGAGGAGGCATTACAAATAGCTGTGAAAAGAAGGGAAATGAAAAGCAAAGGAGAAAAGGAAAGAGATACCCATTTGAATGCAGAGTTCCAAAGAATAACAAGGATAGATAAGAAAGCCTTCCTCAGTGATCAATGCAAAGAAATAGAGGAAAACAACAGAATGGGAAAGACTAGAGATCTCTTCAAGAAAATTAGAGATACCAAGGGAATATTTAATGCAAAGATGGGCTCGATAAAGTACAGAAATGGTAGGGACCTAACAGAAGCAGAAGATATTAAGAAGAGGTGGCAAGAATACACAGAAGAACTGTACAAAAAAGATCTTCACGACCCAGATAATCATGATGGTGTGATCACTCACCTAGAGCCAGACATCCTGGAATGTGAAGTCAAGTGGGCCTTAGGAAGCATCACTACGAACAAAGCTAATGGAGGTGATGGAATTCCAGTTGAGCTATTTCAAATCCTGAAAGATAATGCTGTGAAAGTGCTGCACTCAATAGGCTAGCAAATTTAGAAAACTCAGCAGTGGCCACAGGACTGGAAAAAGTCAGTTTTCATTCCAATCCCAAAGAAAGGCAATGCCAAAGAATGCTCAAACTACTGCATAATTGCATTTACTCTCACACGCTAGTAAAGTAATGCTTAAAATTCTGCAAACCAGGCTTCAGCAGTACGTGAACCGTGAACTTCCAGATGTTCAAGCTGGTTTTAGAAAAGGCAGAGGAACCAGAGATCAAATTGCCAACATCCACTGGATCATTGAAAAAGCAAGAGAGTTCCAGAAAAACATCTATTTCTGCTTCATTGACTATGCCAAAGCCTTTGACTGTGTGGATCACAATAAACTGTGGAAAATTCTGAAAGAGATGGGAATACCAGACCACCTGACCTGCCTCTTGAGAAACTTATATGCAGGTCAGGAAGCAATAGTTAGAACTGGACATGGAACAACAGACTGGTTCCCAATAGGAAAAGGAGTACATCAAGGCTGTATATTGTCACCCTGCTTATTTAACTTATATGCAGAGTACATCATGAGAAACACTAGGATGGAGGAAGCACAAGCTGGAATTAAGACTGCCGGGAGAAATATCAATAACCTCAGATATGCAGATGACACCACTCTTATGGCAGAAAGTGAAGAGGAACTAAAAAGCCTCTTGATGAAAGTGAAAGTGGAGAGTGAAAAAGTTGGCTTAAAGCTCAACATTCAGAAAACGAAGATCATGGCATCTGGTCCCATCACTTCATGGCAAATAGATGAAGAAACAGTGGAAACAGTGGCTGACTTTATTTTTCTGGGCTCCAAAATCACTGCAGATGTTGACTGCAGCAATTAAATTAAAAGACACTTACTCCTTTGAAGGAAAGTTATGACCAACCTAGACAGCATATTGAAAAGCAGAGACATTACTTTGTCAACAAAGGTCCCTCTCATCAAGGCTATGGTTTTTCCAGTGGTCATGTATGGATGTGAGAGTTGGACTATAAAGAAAGCTGAGCACCGAAGAATTGATGCTTTTGAACTGTGGTGTTGGAGAAGACTCTTGAGAGTCCCTTGGACTGCAAGGAGATCCAACCAGTCCATCCTAAAGGAGATCAGTCCTGGGTGTTCATTGGAAGGACTGATGTTGAAGCTGAAACTCCAATACTTTGGCCACCTCATGCGAAGAGCTAACTCATTTGAAAAGACCCTGATGCAGGGAAAGATTGAGGGCAGGAGGAGAAGGGGACGACAGAGGATGAGATGGTTGGATGGCAACAGTGACTCAATGGGCATGGGTTTGAGTGGACTCTGGGAGTTGGTGATGGACAGGGAGGCCTGGCGTGCTGCAGTTCATGGGGTCACAAAGAGTTGGACACGACTGAGTGACTGAACTGAACTCAATGAGCCATGCCATGCAGGGCCACCCAAGATGGACAGGTCATAGTAGAGAGTTTGGACAAAACATAATCCACTGGAGGAGGGAATGGCAAACCATCCCAGTATACTTGCCGTGAGAAGCTCACTGTATAACAGGCCAAAAAGATACGACACCAAAAGATGAGTCCTCGTTCTGAAGGTGTCCAATATGCTACTGGGGAAGAGCAGAGGAGAATTACCAATAGGCCCAGAATGAATGAAGCAGCTGGGTCAAAGCGGATACTAAGCTCAGGTGTGGATGTGTCTGGTGATGAAAGTAAAACCCGATGCTGCAAAGAACAGTATGGTATAGGAACCTGGAATAGGTCCATGAATCAGGGAAAGTTGGATGTGGTCAAGCAGGAAGTGGTAAGAATAAACATGGACATCCTAGGAATAGCAAACTAAAATGGACAGGAATGGGCGAATTTAATTCAGATGACCATTATATCTACTACTATGGGCAAGAATCCCATAGAAGAAACGGAGTAATTCTCATAATCAACAAAAGAGTCCATAATACAGTATTTGGGTGCAACCTCAAAAATGACAGAATGATCTTGGTTCATTTCCAAGGCAAGCCATTCAACATCATAGTAACCCAAGTCTATGCCCCTACCACTGATACTGAAGCAGCTGTAGTCAATCAGTTCTATGAAGACCTAGAAGACCTCTTAGAACTAACACGTAAAAAAAGATGTCATACTCATCATCAGGGATTGGAATGCAAAAGTAGGAAGTCAAGATATACCTGGAATAGCAAGCAAGTTTGGCCTTGGAGAACAAAATGAAGCAGGGCAAAGGTTAACTGAATTCTGCCAAGAGAATGCACTGCTGCTAAGTCGCTTCAGTCGTGTCTGACTCTGTGCGACCCCATAGACGGCAGCCCACCAGGCTCCCCCGTCCCTGGGATTCTCTAGGCAAGAACACTGGAGTGGGTTGCCATTTCCTTCTCCAATGCATGAAAGTGAAAAGTGAAAGTGAAGTTGCTCAGTCGTGTCCAACTCCTAGCGACCCCATGGACTGCAGCCTACCAGGCTCCTCCGTCCATGGGATTTTCCAGGCAAGAGTACTGGAGTGGGGTGCCATTGCCTTCTCCAGAGAATGCACTAGTCATAGCAAATATCCTTTTTCAATGACAAAAGAGACGACTCTACACATGGACATCGCCACATGGTCAATACCAAAATCAAATTGATTACATTTTTTGTAGCTGAAGATGTAGAAGCTGTATACAGTCAGCAAAAACAAGACATGGAGCTGACTGTGGCTCAGATCATCAGAGTCTCATAGCAAAATTCAGGCTTAAACTAAAGAAAACTGGGAAAAACAATAGGCCAGCCAGGTATGACTTAAATCAAATCCTGTATGAATTCACAGTAGAGGTAATGAATAGATTCAAGGGACTAAATCTAATTAAGTGTATCTAAAGAACTATGTATAGAGGTTCATAATATTGTACAGGAGATGGCGAATAAAACCATCCAAAAGAGAAAGAAAAGCAAGACGGCAAAGTGGTTATCTGAGGAGGCTTTACAAATAGTGAAAGAATGAAGAGAAGAGAAAAGCAAAGGAGAGAGGGAAACACACATCCAGTTAGATGCAAGGTTCAAAAAAATAGCCAGAAGAGACAAGAAGGCCTTCTTCAGTGAACAATGCTTAATAATAGAAGAAAACAACAAAAGGGGAAAGACTAGAAGTCTCTCCAGGAAAATTGGAAACATCAAGGGAGTATTCTGCCCAAAGGTGGGCACAATAAAGGATAAAAATGATAGAGACCTAGTAGATGCTGAAGAGATCAAGAAGCGATGGAAAGAATGCACGAAAGAACTATATAAAAAAGATGTTAATGAACCAATTACTAGGACGGTGTGGTTAGTCACCCAGTCAGACATTCTGGAGTGTGACGTCAGGTGGGCCTTAAGAAGCACTGCTATTAATAAAGACAGTGGATTTGATGAAATTCCAGCAGAACTATTCAAATCCCTAAAGGATGAT
Organism: Bubalus bubalis; assembly: GCF_019923935.1. Lineage (NCBI taxonomy): Eukaryota > Metazoa > Chordata > Mammalia > Artiodactyla > Bovidae > Bubalus > Bubalus bubalis. The sequence goes on from NC_059161.1 coordinate 30,336,483, forward strand.
GCCATCAAGGTTTTGCATTCATTATGTCAGCAAATCTGGAAGACCCAGCAGTGGCCATGGGATTGGAAAAGGTCAATCCTCATCTCAATTCCCAAGAAGGGTAATACCAAAGAATGTGCTAACCATCGGACAATTGCACTCATTTCCCGTGCTAGTAAGGTCGTGCTTAAAATCTTGCGTGCTAGGCTTCAGCATTATGCAAACCAAGAAGTTCCAGATGTCCAAACAGGGTTTAGAAAAGGAAGAGGACATAGAGATCAAATTGCTAACATTCGCTGGATTATAGACAAAATAAGGGAATTTTAGCAAAACATCCATCTCTTGTTTCATCGACTACATTAAAGCCTTTGACTGTGCGGAACATGACAAACTGTGGAAAGCTCTAGAGAGATGGGAATACCAGACCATCTTACTTGTCTCCTGAGAAACCTGATGCAAGTCAAGAAGCGACAGTTAGAACCCTGGTACAAGCTCTGGGAGTATGGAACAACTGATTGGTTCAAGATTGAGAAAGGAGTATGACAGGGCTGTCTGCTGTCACCCTGTCTGTTTAACCTATATGCTGAGCACATCATGAGAAATGCCGGGCTGGATGAGTTATAAGCTGGAATCAAGATAGGAAGGAGAAACATCAACAACCTCAGATATGCGGATGATATCACTTCTAAGCTGAAGCTCCAATACTTTGGCCACCTGATGCAAAGAACTGACTCATTTGAAAAGACCCTGATGCTGGGAAAGATAGAAGGCAGGAGGAGAAGGGGACGACAGAAGGTGAGATGGTTGGATGGCATCTCTGACTCGATGGATATGAGTTCGAACAAGCTCTGGGAGTTGGTGACGGACAGGGAAGCCTGGCGTGCTACAGTCTATGGGGTCGCAAAGAGTCAGACCTGGATGAGCGATTGAACTGAACCACTCTAATGGCAGAAAGTGAAGAGGAACTATAAACAGCCTCTTGATGAGGGTGAAGGTGGAGAGTGAAAAAGCCAGCTTAAGACTAAATATTAAAAAAACTAAGACCATAGCATCCTGCCCCATTCAGATCAGATCAGATCAGATCAGTCGCTCAGTCGTGTCCGACTCTTTGCGACCCCATGAATCGCAGCACGCCAGGCCTCTCTGTCCATCACCAACTCCCAGAGTTCACTCAGACTCACGTCCATCGAGTCAGTGATGCCATCCAGCCATCTCATCCTCTGTCGTCCCCTTCTCCTCTTGCCCCCAGTCCCTCCCAGCATCAGAGTCTTTTCCAATGAGTCAACTCTTCGCATGAGGTGGCCAAAGTACTGGAGTTTCAGCTTCAGCATCATTCCTTCCAAAGAAATCCCAGGGCTGATCTCCTTCAGAATGGACAGGTTGGATCTCCTTGCAGTCCAAGGGACTCTCAAGAGTCTTCTCCAACACCACAGTTCAAAAGCATCAATTCTTTGGCGCTCAGCCTTCTTCACTGCATGGCAAATAGAAGGCGAAAAGGTGGAAGTAGTGGCAGAGTTCCTCTTCTTGGTCTCCAAAATCACTGGGGACGGTGACTGCAGCCATGAAATCAGAAGACAATTGCTTCTTGGCAGGGAAGCAATGACAAATCTAGACTGTGTTGAAAAGCAGAGATGTTACTCTGCCAACAAAGACAGTTCAATTCAGTCGCTCAGTCATGCCCGACTCTTTGCGACCCCATGGACTGCAGCACACCAGGCTTCCCTGTCCATCACCAACTCCCAGAGCTTGCTCAAACTCATGTCCATCGAATTGGTGATGGCATCTAACCATCTCATCCTCTGTCGTCCCCTTCTCCTGTCTTCAGTCTTTCCCAGCATCAGGGTCTTTTCAAATGAGTCAGTTCTTTGCATCAGGTAGCCAAAGTATTGGAGCTTCAGCTTCAACATCAGTCCTTCCAATAAATATCCAGGACTGATTTTCTTTAGGATTGACTGGTTTGATTTTCTTGCACTCCAAGGGATTCTCAAGAGTCTTCTCCAGCACCATAGTTCAAAAGCATCAATTCTTCGGTGCTCAGCTTTCTTTATGGTCCAACTCTCACATCCATACATGACTACTGGAAAAACCATAGCTTTGAATAGATGGAACTTTAATGCCAACAAAGGTCCATCTAGTCAAAGCTATGAGGTCCATATAGTCAAGGCTATGGTCTTCCCAGTGGTCACATATGATTGTGAGAGCTGGACTGTAAAGAAGGCAGAATGCCAAAGAATTGATGCCTTTGAACTGTGGTGCTGGAGAAGACTCCTGAAAGTCCCCTGGACAGCAAGGAGATCAAACCAGTCAATCTTAAGGGAGATCAACCCTGAATATTCACTGGAAGGACTGATGCTGAAGCTGAAGTTCCAGTATTTCGGTCATCCAGTGACACCCAAAGGAGAATTCAAGAAAAGCTGCAAATTAGAGGAAGATAAATGCAACACATCTCCCATCATGACAGGTAAGGAACATCCATCGATCAACACAGAGGAAGATGAATGACAGCAAAATGGTGGAACTTAAACAGGCTGGTCACAATAAGGGACATTCAAGAGGCCAACAACTGTAACCAGTTCGTCTGCGTGTCCTGACTCCTGCCTGTGTTCCCAGCGTTGTCACAGTGATCCCTTTAACTCTTCTAACAGAGTCCTGGTTGGACAATGAGCTCAACCTCATCTGTAATTAGGGACATGCAGAGTAAAGCCACGTAAACTATTACTGCACAGTCATCAGTCTGAGTAACGCATTAGTAGCCTGAGGATACCAGGTGCCAGCAAGGACAGGAAGCAGTGGGAAGGTTTGTTCACTCACGGTGGGAGTGGAAACTGGGACAGAAGCTTTGAAAAGAGTTCGGCATTGCCTTGTAAAATTAAAAATATAACGCCCTCTGCACTAGGATCTGATCGCTGCTGTGAGAAACTGCCACACACTCAGTAACTTAACATAAATGCATTATTTTCCTGCAACTCTGGAGGTCAGAAGTCTGAAATGAGCCCCACGGAGCTAACACCAAGATGTCAGCCGGGCTGCCCTCCTCTTCAGCAGCTCTGGGGCACAGTCCGTCTTTTTGCTTTTTCTGGTTTCTAGAGGTTGCCCACAGGCCTTGGCCAAAGCCCATCCTACCAACTTCAAAGCCACTAAAGTCAGGTGGACCTTCTCGTCAGCTCTTCCTGGCTCCTCCCTGCCCTCTGTTCTACCAGAAGGACACCTCTAACTGCTCTGGGCCCAGCAGGTTAACGCAGCACGGTCTCCCAGTTCAGTCAGCTGACCAACAGCCGAGATTCCTGCAGCCTGTAACCTAAGACAAGTACAGGTTCCGAGGGTCAGCATGTGGCCATTTATGGGGCCGCTATTATGTATACCAGGCCCTCTGACTCAGTACTTCCTCTCCCAGGCGATCACCTGATAGAAACTCTTAGATGCTGAGAGGGTAACAGGCAGGAAGGCCAGAGGTCCCCAAGTGGCAAGAGGAAATAAACTGCAAGTGGCAGACATTTTTCCTTCTCTACACAAAATTAAAAGAGGCTTCTTTTAATTCTGTGTAGAAGATACCTGGTTCTGCCTTGAGCTAACCAATGCGTTTTTCTTATGCAAATGTTTTTCTTAAGCTATGTTAATGAAATTATGTATTTGCTATGGAATTTGCCTTTCTTCAAAATGGTTCCACCTAACTTTTTCTCTTTTCTCAAATCTTGGGTTGATAATGCCTCCACAAACCAGTATTTCTGTCAATTGTTTCATGGTGGGGGCAGGGGCGGGGAATGACAGACCTCGTGCCATCCTATCTTAAGAATGCATATTGTGGGAGAGGCGCCTGGTGAAACTCCCTCAGCCTTGAGGTGTCTCTCTTATCTAATTAATACCTTTCTAATAGACATAAAACACCTTGCTAACAACTAGCAAGGGGGCACTCTTTCTGTCCCCTTCTGATGTCTGTGTCAGAAGCTTTCCCTATCTCTATTAAACTTTAATAAAACTTTGCTACACAAAAAGCTCCAAGTAGTCAAGCCTCGTCTCTGATCCCAGATGGAAATCCTCTCCTCCAGAGGACACAAATCCTGGTGTTAACACACGACTCACAGCAGCAACCTTTCAATGCTGTACTCCTTTCCTGAGGCTGCCACAGCAAAGTGCCACGAACTGGCTGTCTGAGAACAAGACATTCTCTTGTCTTAGAACAAGATATTCTCTCATAGTTCTGGAGGCCAGAAGCCTGATATCAAGATGCCAGCTCCCTCTGACGTGCTGAGCAAGGCCCTCATACAGACTCTTCTCCTCGGTCCTGCTTCCCAGGCTCATGGCAGCGCAGCTCCAGTCCACGTTGTTAGGCGGACCACTGACCGAAACCACCGACCCTCACCAGGCACCACAGTAACGGCTTGCATGAGGTATCTTAAACAGGAGGGCCTGGTAAGGAACACAGAACTAACAAGCTACCACCAACCACAAGAATTCAGCAAAGGTCAAAAGGAGAGGGAAACGACAGTCCATGTGTTCTGCCAACCTCCCAGAATCCTCCTCGCTGGAATCCATCTTGGCTGATGTGCACCACCAGTCTGGCCAGAGACAACTCGGAAATTAACCCCATCACCGTAAAACCCGAGACTGTGAGCCATGTGGCAGAGCCGTTCTGGGTTCCCTCACCCTGCTGCCCTCCACCCAGGTGCTCCTTCCCAATAAAGTCTCTTGCTTGGTCAGCTTGTGCATCTCCATGGAAAACTCTCCCGAGTGTTAGACAAGAGCCCACTCTCAGGCCCTGGAAGGGGTCCCCTTTCCTGTAACACTGTGGCATTCTCCCTGTCTGCATGTCTGTGTCCAAATCCCCCCCTTTATAAAGACACCTGTCATGATGGATGAGGGGCCTGGCTGTTTCAGTTTGACATAATCTTAACCAGTTATTTCCAAATGAGGCCACATGCTGAGACACTTGGAGAAGGCAATGGGACCCCACTCCAGTATTCTTGCCTGGAAAATCCCATGGATGGAGGAGCCTGGTAGGCTACAGTCCATGGGGTCGCGAAGAGTCGGACACGACTGAACGACTTCACTTTCACTTTTCATTTTCATGCATTGGAGAAGAAAATGGCAACCCACTCCAGTGTTCTTGCCTGGAGAATCCCGGGTGTGGGGGAGCCTGGTGGGCTGCCATCTATGGGGTTGCACAGAGTCGGACACGACTGAAGTGACTTAGCAGCAGCAGCTGCGACACTTGGGGTTTGCACATCAAAGTACTTTTGTTGTTGAGGAGACAGAACTCCCCTCCTAACACATAAATAACAGGAACCATACAAGACCTTGCAAAGCAGAGTTCGTTAAGAGCAGTAAGTCTGGAAACGACCCTGGCCAGCAGCAATAGAACACACTGTGAGATCCACCTGGGCGAGCTGGGTGGTGACGAAGATGAGTGACCTACAGCTTGTGCAAAAGTGTGGATGGGTCTCTCACACAGCTGGGAGGGAGGAAGACACAAGCACACGCTGCTTCCCTTCCCCCTTCCCCTGCCCAGGTGGGCAGGATCCACAGTGGCCCAGACTGGGCATTAGAGCCTGCATGGGGGAAGGCAGTGAGCCTAGAGTTGGGTAAGAGAGTCCGGGGCCAGGGTGGGGTCGATGTCCACAGTGTGCTCCACCCACTCAAGCGTGTGAGGCCTGACATGGCGTTAGAGCCTCATAATCTCCCAACAAAATACCTGCCCATTACAAAGGCTGAAGTGACTTCCCAGGGGAGATACAAGCAGACACCACCTTAAACAAGTGGTCAGAGCAGAGTGACACATGGCACCACTTCTGTGACCTTCCTGCCAAAGACACGTAATGGGGATTTGATTTCGAGGAAACACCAGACAAATCCAAATGGAGGGGTTTTCCACAAAAGCCACTGGACTCTAACCTTCAAAGGTGTCAAGATCATGGAGCCAAGGAAAGCCTGACTTGGAAGAGACTGAAGAAACATGTTAATAGCTCAGTGTGGTTGGGGAGCCCAGACTGGACCCTTTCTGGTCTGTGCCTTTATAGGATCAGCTGGCAGAAGGTGTTTGTCTGTGGCCAATGATCAGATGTCCTGACATGTCCGAGTCATCCTCCCGACTCTGACGGTCATGTGTGGTTCTGCTGGAGACTGCCCTGATGTGCAGTAAATGCGAATGGAAGTGTCTGCAGGTGACAGAGCATTACGTAGGCAACTTATTCTCAAATACTCCTGGGAGACAAGGTTTTTGATGCTGAACTTGCAACTTTTAGGTAAGTTCGAGATTATTTCAAAAATTAAAAAAGAATACACAGTGTTATTCTATTTATATACATATATGGATTAAAACAGGTGAAACCTACATTGTTTAGAAATGGTAAAACTAAAGAAAATCAAGAAGTCAGGCTGTGGTCATGGGTGAGGGGGTCTGCTGCGGGGAAAGGGAGGGGTTGGGGCACTCGGGGTGCTGACAAGGTTCCATTTCTGGCCTTGGGCACTGGCTACTGATGCAGTACTGTGAATCCCCGCACCAGCGTCTGCAGAGACAACTATCTGGGAATTCTCTCAACTGTCGGTACCAGGGCAGGCCCGCCCATCACCTAGTTCAGTACTTGGTTCACAGTGGATGTTCAAGGAGTGTTTGCCCGAAACATAACGTGAGCACATAAAACGAATATTTGTTTATGGAAAACAAAATAATACAGGTTTTTAGAAACATACTAATCATTACAAACCAAACTGAGATGATCTCGGAATTCCTTCCTTGGCCCGGACACTCCGGGTCCCTCCTCACCAGCCCGCTCGCCCTCGAGTTTTGCTCAGCGGTTTCCTAGATGTGCAAGGACAGCATAGCCACGTCCGCCCGGAACCTGCACGGAGCCCGGAACCCAGGCTGCACCTGCACGCGGGGGTTCCTGAAACCGGCGGGGGCGGGGCCTGAAACCGATGGGGAGGGTCCTGAAACCGGCTAGGGGGTCACGAAACCGCTTGGGGTGGGGCTGAAACTCGCCGCGGGGACGGGAGGCACCTGAAACTGGCCCGGGGCCGTCCGAAGGCCCAGAAATCGGCCGGGGCGACCCCCTCACTAGGAGTTATTTCTCAGGCAGAACTTCCACGGCGGAGGCGCTGATTTGTGCCTCGGGGGTGGCCAGAGTTCCGAAGCCCAACCGCAGGCTCCGGGGCCAACGGACCCACCTGTCAGCGGCCCCGCCGGTTCCGAGCAGCGCGGGATACGGGCGGAGAAGCTCCTCAGAGTCGGCTGGCGGCGCGGTTTGGAGCAGGTAGCTCCATGGCAACGGACGGCTCCATCGCAGGGCGGGGGTGCCCGCTCGCCCCCCGCCAAGGCGATGGCTCGCCCCGGCAGCGCCCCCGCGCAGGCGCAGTGCTGACGGGGCGGCAAAGTGCAACCGGAGTGCGGGACGGACGGACGCTGGTACGCTGCTGGTGCGCGCTGGGCCGAGCAGAGACCGCGAGCGGAGGAGGGTCGCGGGACACCCGAACTACCAGGCTGTGGCGGAGGAGACTGACGCCGCTTGGTAGTACGAGTGCAGCCCCAGGCTGCCTCCCCTGGTTTGGCCCAAGCTGGTTGAAGAACGGATTAGTTAATTTTAGTGACTGTAGAGTTCACGTAAAATAGAGGTTTCTCACTTCTCTTTTTGAGACCAGAGACCTGGAACAATATGCCACGCTGGGCTGGAGCTGAATTGAGTCCTCCCTGCTCACTGTGCACGCCCCAGCCTTGTCTGGGGTCAGCGTGGTCCATTTCCACCTGTCTGAGCGTGTGTGTTTGCAGTCTGGACTCGGTGTGAGGAAAGTGTTGAGTCCTGCCCCAAAGCCACAGGTGCGAGGCCTCGCACCAAGGCCATAGAAGCGGAGCTCACGACCAAGGTCACCTCTGAAACTGAACCCCTTTGTAACTTCCCCAAAGCCCCTGCTGATCACTAAGGAGCTTCCTGACTCCCCATTAGGCAGATGCTCACTCTAGTAAGCCGGAGAAGGCAATGGCACCCCACTCCAGCACTCTTGCCTGGGAAATCCCATGGACGGAGGAGCCTGGTGGGCTGCAGTCCATGGGGTCGCTAAGAGTCGGACAAGACTCAGTGACTTCCCTTTCACTTTTCACTTTCATGCATTCGAGAAGGAAATGGCAACCCACTCCAGTGTTCTTGCCTGGAGAATCCCAGGGACGGGGGAGCCTCGTGGGCTGCCGTCTATGGGGTCGCACAGAGTCCAATACGACTGAAGCAACTTAGCAGCAGCAGCACTCTAGTAAGCACCCTATAGAGCCCCAACCAATCACCTAAAGCCAACCATCTAGCAGGAATTTTGTCTTGAGGCTATTAAAATTGGTTATTAATCCAAGAAAACTGTCCGTTTTCCCTCGTTTGTCAGGAGGTCCACACTCTGTGCTCGCAGTGCCCACATTATCTCTGCTCTTTGTTCTTAATAAACTGACTCCCTTCTGAAAGGTTCTGTGTCTGGAAATTCTTTTCCAACATGCACTCGGACTGCCTCAACAGAAGGATCCCTCTAGCCAGTGCAGTTGGTGCTGGGCCCTGGACCCTCGGCTGATTGGTGTATTCCCTGCCCTTGCAGAGCCCAGTAACTTCCAGCGCACCTGCGCCTTGCAAGGCTGCTGGCCCTGCTGGTCAGTCGCTGGCTTTGTCCAGCGGCTCCTGATGCCACAGTGGGACCCAGGAAGCCCTGTAGTTTCATCCTGGGATGGCAAGATCCATCAGAGCCATCCAGCCTGGCTAAAAGTGCAGCATCTCTTAGGACTGTGAACTTCATTGGGACAGCGGTCACCTCTGTAGTCCTCCCCCTGCAGTGCTGCCCAGACCTCTTCCCTCCTGGATTGAGGAACAGAACTGACTCAGCAGAACAGCCCAGAACAGGTGTTCTAAGAAAAACTGTTCTCTTTCCCACCTCACCCAAATTATGGGGTTTTTCCTTTTCAGCTTTGCTTCTCTGAGCCTGTCCATATCAATGATTAATACACTTTCTACTAAAGAACAGAAGGACAACAAAAGGCTGAAAACAGCCCCTGTGTCCACCAGTAGGAGCTGGTTGAGGTCCAGCTGCACTGCCAAAGGCTGGGAAAGGTACAAGGACCATTTCTGTGTTCTGCCCCAGAGTGACCTGTGGGCAGAACACATGGTTAACGGGAAAACACTAAGATACTTTACATTATAAGGTAACATTACAATGGTTGCCAACCAGGCACAGGAGGGTCAGCAGTAGAAACTACGTTTCTCTAAATGTGCTCATACATTTGACTTGGAACTGTGTAATTACAAAACCCAAAATATAACAGAGAAAAAACCTCCCAAGATTTGCAAACAAATAGATGTAAAAAGAAGAAACTAACTGTATGTCAGCTTGGTGGCTTAACCAACAGAAAAGGATAATTTCAAGTGACTTTAAAACCCAACAATCTTATTGTACATATCTAATAGACTGTATCGGAGAAGGCAATGGATTAGAGAAGGAAATGGCAACCCACTCCAGTGTTCTTGCCTGGAGAATCCCAGGGACAGGGGAGCCTGGTGGGCTGCCGTCTATGGGGTCGCACAGAGTCGGACACGACTGAAGTGACTTAGCAGCAATAGACTGTATACTAAAGACAAAAAGAGTTGCAAAGAAATCTTAAATTGTTTCCAGTGATCCTGGTGTTTGTAATATTGATGCTGTTATTCTGGAACTATATAAAGTAGAGTAAAACAAATAAGTAGCATAGTAATATTCAGTTCAGTTCAGTCGCTCAGTCGTGTCCGACTCTTTGCGACCCCATGAATCGCAGCACACCAGGCCTCCCTGTCCATCACCAACTCCCAGAGTTCACTCAGACTCACGTCCATCGAGTCAGTGATGCCATCCAGCCATCTCATCCTCTGTCGTCCCCTTCTCCTCCTGCCCCCAATCCCTCCCAGCATCAGAGTCTTTTCCAATGAGTCAACTCTTCACATGAGGTGGCCAAAGTACTGGAGTTTCAACTTTAGCATCATTCCTTCCAAAGAAATCCCAGGGCTGATCTCCTTCAGAATGGACTGGTTGGATCTCCTTGCAGTCCAAGGGACTTTCAAGAGTCTTCTCCAACACCACAGTTCAAAAGCATCAATTCTTTGGCGCTCAGCCTTCTTCACAGTCCAACTCTCACATCCATACATGACCACTGGAAAAACCATAGCCTTGACTAGACGGACCTCTGTTGGCAAAGTAATGTCTCTGCTTTTCAATATGCTGTCTAGGTTGGTCATAACTTTCCTTCCAAGGAGTAAGCGTCTTTTAATTTCATGGCTGCAGTCACCATCTGCAGTGATTTTGGAGCCCCAAAAAATAAAGTCTGACATTGTTTCCACTGTTTCCCCATCTATTTCCCATGAAGTGATGGGACCGGATGCCATGATAGTAATATTATGAACCATTATTTTTCACTTGACAGAACAGGTATAAATATAAAATAAATGGAAAAACCAATAATGCTGGAATTGGATATGAAATATTAGTATGAATTAATATAATTTAAAAAATATATTTCTTAGCTTTGTCCTCTAAAAATGTCTAGAACTATTCAATATGGTACCCACTGGACACATGTGGCTATTTAAATTTAACTGAATTAAAGATAAACATTTGGACAAATATTTATACACTTATGTTCACAAAAGCACTACACATATCACAATAGCCAGAAGCTAGAAATAACCCAAATGTCCATCAATGGATGGCTAGACAAATGAAATGTGATAGATACATATGGTGGAATGTTACTGAGACTTTGAAAAGAATGAAATTCTGACACCTGCTACAACATGGATATACCTCCAAGATGTGATGCTGAGGGAAACTTGGCAGTCACAAAAGAACAGGTATTATTTGTTTTCACTCATATGAGATACACAGTCAAGTTTAGAGAGACAGAGAGAAGACTGTGGTTGTCAGGAATGGGGTTAGGGTGGTGAAGTCTGGGGTAAGTGTTTAGTGGTGACAGAGTTTCAGTCTGGAAAGATGAAAGGTTCTGGAGGTAGACTGTGGTGATGGCTGCACCACAAAGTGAATGCACTTCCTGCTGCTGAACTGTACACTTAAAAGTGGGGACAGGGGTACTTTTAGGTTTTGTATATTTTACTTTTTTTTTTTTTTGGCCATGTCTGGTGCTAAACTAAGTCACTTCAGTCATGTCCCACTCTGTCCGGCTCTGTAGAACGGCAGCCCACCAGGCTCCTCCATCCCTGGGATTCTCCAGGCAAGAACACCGGAGTGGGTTGCCATTTCCTTCTCCAATGCATGAAAGTGAAAAATGAAAATGAAGTCACTCAGTCATGTCCGACCCTCAGCGACCCCATGGACTGCAGCCCTCCAGGCTCCTCCATCCACGGGATTTTCCAGGCAAGAGTACTGGAGTGGGGTGCCATTGCCTTCTCCTAGTGATAAATAATCCACCTGCCAATGCAGGAGATGCAAGAGATGTGGGTTTGATCCTTGGGTTGGGACCATCCCCTGGAGAAGGAAATGGCAACCCACTCCAGTATTCTTGCCTGGAAAGTCCCATGGACAGAGGAGCCTGGCAGGTTACAGTCTGTGGGGCTGCAAAAAGTTGGACACAACTGAGCGACTAACACATGCATGTTATGGGATCTTAGTTCCCTGAGCAGGGATTGAAAAAGAAATGCAAAATTTCTTTTTTTGCAAAAAAGGGATAGAAAAAGAAAATGCAAAAGGGCAAAATGGTTTGAGGAGGCCTGACAAATAGCTGAGAACAGAAGCTAAAGGCAAAGGAGAAAAGGAAAGATATAAGCATCTGAATGCAGAGTTCTAAAGAATAGCAAGGAGAGATAGAAAGCCTTCCTCAGTGATCAATGCAAAGAAATAGAGGAAAACAATAGAATGGGAAAGACTAGAGATCTCTTCAAGAAAATTAGAGATACCAAGGGAACATTTCATGCAAAGATGGGCACAATAAAGGACAGAAATGGTATGGACCTAACAGAAGTGGAAGATATTAAGACGACATGGCAAGAATACAAGAAGAACTATACAAAAAAGATCTTCATGACCCAGATAACCACGATGGTGTGATCACTCACCTACAGCCAGACATCCTGGAATGCAAAGTCAAGTGGCTCGATGTCGGGAGCCATGTTAGGCATTACTGACAAAAAGGAGGCACAGCCCCAACCCCCTCCCCTCATTCCACAGGCACGCTCCTGGGATGAAGGAGTTAGGTTTTGTGATTCTGACTTGTTCTTTCCTTTCTTCGGTTGAGTTGGCTGGAAAGAATGTTAAGGTGTTTATTGTTCTTGAAAGAAGCATGAGAAAGCACAAAGCCTTCTGCAGTTGTGCCCAGAAAATAATCTATAAAGTAACCATTGACATTAGTTCAAGGATTTTTAAAAAGAATGTCCCAGGATGAGCACGTAGGCTGCAGCTTGAGGCCATGGGAAGGACTGTTACCTGAGACCTGTTTGGGAGGGAAATATTTATGGCAAAGGAAGTTTGCTGAGTTTAGGTTTTAGGAATAATTAAGAATAGTTAATTAAGAATAGTTAGTTAAGACGGCATCAGAGAGCAAACACACTGAAACCATATTCACAGAAAACTAGTCAATCTAATCACACTAGGACCACAGCCTTGTCTAACTCAATGAAACTAAGCCATGCCCATGGGGCAACCCAAGATGGGCAGGTCATGGTGGAGAGATCTGACAGAATGTGGTCCACTGGAGAAGGGAATGGCAAACCACTTCAGTATTCTTGCCTTGAGAACCCCATGAACAGTATGAAAAGGCAAAATGATAGGATACTGAAGGAGAAACTCTCCAGGTCAGTAGGTGCCCAATATGCTACTGGAGATCAGTGGAGAAATAACTCCAGAAAGACTGAAGGGATGGAGCCAAGGCAAAAAGAATACCTAGCTGTGGATGTGACTGGTGATAGAAGCAAGGTCCGATGCTGTAAAGAGCAATATTGCATAGGAACCTGGAATGTCAAGTCCATGAATCAAGGCAAATTGGAAGTGGTCAAACAAGAAATGGCAAGAGTGAATGTCGACATTCTAGGAATCAGTGAACTGAAATGGACTGGAATGGGTGAATTTAACTCAGATGACCATTGTAACTACTACTGTGGGCAGGAATCCCTCAGAAGAAATAGAGTGGCCATCATGGCCAACAAAAGAGTCCAAAATGCAGTACTTGGATGCAATCTCAAAAACAACAGAATGATCTCTGTTAGTTTCCAAGGCAAACCATTCAATATTACAGTAATCCAAGTCTATGCCCCAACCAGTAACACTCAAGAAGCTGAAGTTGAATGGTTCTATGAAGACCTACAAGACCTTTTAGAACTAACACCCAAAAAAGATGCCCTTTTCATTATAGGGGACTGGAATGCAAAAGTAGGAAGTCAAGAAACACCTGGAGTATCAGGCAAATTTGGCCTTGGAATACGGAATGAAGCAGGGCAAAGACTAATAGAGTTTGGCCAAGAAAATGCACTGGTCATAGCAAACACCCTCTTCCAACAACACAAGAGAAGACTCTATACATGGACATCACCAGATGGTCAACACCGAAATCAGATTGATTATATTCTTTGCAGCCAAAGATGGAGAAGCTCTATACAGTCAGCAAAAACAAGACCAGGAGCTGACTGTGGCTCAGACCATGAACTCCTTATTGCCAAATTCAGACTTAAATTGAAGAAAGTAGGGAAAACCACTAGACCATTCAGGTATGACCTAAATCAAATCCCTTATGATTATACAGTGGAAGTGAGAAATAGATTTAAGGGCCTAGATCTGATAGATAAAGTGCCTGATGAACTATGGACGGAGGTTTGTGACATTGTACAGGAGACAGGGATCAAGACCATCCCCGTGGAAAAGAAATGCAAAAAAGCAAAATGGCTGTCTGGGGAGGCCTTACAAATAGCTGTGAAAAGAAGAGAAGCGAAAAGCAAAGGAGAAAAGGAAAGATATAAACATCTGAATGCAGACTTCCAAAGAATAGCAAGAAGAGATAAGAAAGCCTTCTTCAGCAATCAATGCAAAGAAATGGAGGAAAACAACAGAATGGGAAAGACTAGAGATCTCTTCAAGAAAATCAGAGATACCAAAGGAACATTTCATGCAAAGATGGGCTCGATAAAGGAAAGAAATGGTATGGACCTAACAGAAGCAGAAGATATTAAGAAGAGATGGCAAGAATACACAGAACTGTACAAAAAAGATCTTCACGACCCAGATAATCATGATGGTGTGATCACTGACCTAGAGCCAGACATCCTGGAATGTGAAATCAAGTGGGCCTTAGAAAGCATCACTATGAACAAAGCTAGTGGAGGTGATGGAATTCCAGTTGAGCTATTCCAAATCCTGAAAGATGATGCTGTGAAAGTGCTGCACTCAATATGCCAGCAAATTTGGAAAACTCAGCAGTGGCCACAGGACTGGAAAAGGTCAGTTTTCATTCCAATCCCAAAGAAAGGCAATGCCAAAGAATGCTCAAACTACCACACAATTGCACTCATCTCACACGCTAGTAAAGAAATGCTCAAAATTCTCCAAGCCAGGCTTCAGCAATATGTGAACCATGAACTTCCTGATGTTCAAGCTGGTTTTAGAAAAGGCAGAGGAACCAGAGATCAAATTGCCAACATCTGCTGGATCATGGAAAAAGCAAGAGAGTTCCAGAAAAGCATCTATTTCTGCTTTATTGACTATGTCAACGCCTTTGACTGTGTAGATCACAATAAACTGTGGAAAATTCTGAAAGAGATGGGAATACCAGACCACCTGATCTGCCTCTTGAGAAATTTGTATGCAGGTCAGGAAGCAACAGTTAGAACTGGACATGAAACAACAGACTGGTTCCAAATAGGAAAAGGAGTTTGTCAAGGCTGTATATTGTCACCCTGTTTATTTAACTTATATGCAGAGTACATCATGAGAAACGCTGGACTGGAAGAAACACAAGCTGGAATCAAGATTGCCGGGAGAAATATCAATAACCTCAGATATGCAGATGATACCACCCTTATGGCAGAAAGTGAAGAGGAACTCAAAGGCCTCTTGATGAAAGTGAAAGTGGAGAGTGAAAAAGTTGGCTTAAAGCTCAACATTCAGAAAACGAAGATCATGGCATCTGGTCCCATCACTTCATGGGAAATAGATGGGGAAACAGTGGAAACAGTGTCAGACTTTATTTTTTTGGGCTCCAAAATCACTACAGATGGTGACTGCAGCCATGAAATTAAAAGACGCTTACTCCTTGGAAGGAAAGTTATGACCAACCTAGATAGCATATTGAAAAGCAGAGACGTTACTTTGCCAACAAAGGTCCGTCTAGTCAAGGCTATGGTTTTTCCTGTGGTCATGTATGGATGTGGACTGTGAAGAAGGCTGAGCGCCAAAGAATTGATGCTTTTGAACTGTGGTGTTGGAGAAGACTCTTGAAAGTCCCTTGGACTGCAAGGAGATCCAACCAGTCCATTCTGAAGGAGATCAGCCCTGGGATTTCTTTGGAAGGAATGATGCTGAAGCTGAAACTCCAGTACTTTGGCCACCTCATGCGAAGAGTTGACTCATTGGAAAAGACTCTGATGCTGGGAGGGATTGGGGGCAAGAGGAGAAGGGGACAACAGAGGATGAGATGGCTGGATGGCATCACTGACTCGATGGACATGAGTCTCAGTGAACTCCGGGAGTTGGTGATGGACAAGGAGGCCTGGCGTGCTACGATTCATGGGTCGGACACGACTGAGCGACTGATCTGATCTGATCTGATCTGAGAATAGTTAAAAGCCTTTTTAGGAGATAGTGAGCTTAAGATACTAGGGGCAAGCAGGATTTAGAAAGATAAGAAATAAACTGAGGAATGTGGTATGCGGCCCAGACATAAGCATGAGTTACAATGTAATCACAAGTAAACAGGATTCTGAGAGAATCCCTGAAGCAGGAACTCTGCTTGAAGATCAACAATGAGACAATAAATCTGGGTGAGGGGGAACTGAAAATATAAAACCGCTGTCTAATGCTTTTGTCAAAGTATAAAAGAAGACCTGATGCTTGAAATAAACATGTAGTCCCATACCCTAGTCAGAGGCTACATCATTCTTCACCGACACCGCTCATCCCTTCAGGCTGATTCCCTGGCTGATGGAGCTGGACTCTGGCAGGCTTTAGGAAGCAGCATGAACAAAGCTAGTGGAGGTGATGTAATTCCAGTTGAGCTATTCCAAATCCTGAAAGATGATGCTGTGAAAGTGCTGCACTCAATATGTTAGCAAATTTGGAAAACTCAGCAGTGGCCACAGGACTGGAAAAGAGCAGTTTTCATTCCAATCCCAAAGAAAAGCAATGCCAAAGAATGTTCAAACTACTGCAAAATTGCACTCATCTCACACATTATAAAGTAATGCTCAAAATTCTCCAAGCCAGGCTTCATCAGTACCTGAACTGTGAAATTCCAGATGTTCAAGCTGGTTTTAGAAAAGGCAGAGGAACCAGAGATCAAATTGCCAACATTGGTTGGATCATCGAAAAAGCAAGAGAGTTCCAGAAAAATATCTACTTCTGCTTTATTGACTATGCCAAAGCCTTTGACTGTGCAGATCACAACAAACTGTGGAAACTTCTGAAAGAGATGGGAATACTAGACCACCATGCCTTATGAGAAATCTGTATGTAGGTCAAGAAGCAACAGTTAGAACTGGACATGGAACAACAGACTGGTTCCAAATCGGGAAAGGAGTACGTCAAGGCTGTATGTTGTCACCACATGTATCCCACATGCCTGCTGCCAAAAAGCCAAAACATAAAACAGAAGCAGTATTGTAACAAACTCAGTAAAGGCTTAAAAACTGGTCCACATAAAAAAAAATCTAAAAAAGGAATTTTAAAAAAATTTATTTATTTATCTGTGCCAAGTCTTAGTTGTAGCATGTGGGATCTAGTTCCCTGGCCAGGGATGGAACCAGGGCCCCTTGCATTGTGAGTGCAGAGTCTTAGCCACTGGACCACCAGGGAAGTCCCTGTAAACTCTATTTCAATAAAGCTGACTAAAAATAAAACAAACCTAGATAACCGTCTGCATCTACTGGACCACACATGACCTGGCTTCTGCCTACCTTGCTCTACAACCCTTACTCCCTCCCTCCCAGACCCACTGGCCTGGCCTTGCTCCTGCCTCAGGGCTTTTTCATGTTCCATTCTCTGCCCAGAACACTTACCTGGCTCTGGATGGGGCTGCCTTTTCCTCCAGAAGGGACAGAATAGAATCCAACCCTCAGCTCAGATGTTACCCCTCAGGATGGTCCTCCCTGTCTGGACTGCCCACCCTCCTCATTATTTTTACCTTTCTGAGATTCCTTCCCAGCATGCATTATACTTGAAATGATCTCTTTTGTCTGTTTTGTTGTTGCTGTTTAATCGCTAAGTCATGTCCAACTCTTTGGGACCCCATGGACAGCAGCATGCCAGGCTTCCCTGTCCTTCACTATCTCCCAGAGCTTGCTCAAACTCATGTCCATTGAGTCAGTGATGCCATCTAACCATCTCATCTTCTGCCACCCCCTTCTTCTCCTGCCCTCAATCTTTCCCAGCATTAGGGTCTTTTCCAATGAGTCAGCTCTTCTCGTCAAGTGGCCAAAGTATTGGAGCTTCAGCTTCAGCATCAGTCCTACCAATGAATATTCAGGGTTGATTTCCTTTAGGATTGACTGGTTTGATCTCCTCGCTATCCAAGGGACTCTCAAGAGTCTTCTCCAGCACCACAGTTTGAAAGTATCCATTCTTCGGCACTCAGCCTTCTTTATGGTCCAACTCTCACATCCATACATGACTACTGGAAAAACCATAGCTTTGACTATATGGACCTCTGTTGGCAAAGTAATGTCTCTGCTTTTTGATATACCATTTGTCACTTGTTTGTTTACTCACGATTGTCCCTGTTCTTCCTCCTAGAAGACAAGGCCACTAAAGGCAGGGACCTTTTATATCTTATTCAGGCCAAACATCTAGACCAGTACTTCACAGAGTCAGATGAATAATTCCTTAAATAGTTAGATTTGGGTTAAATGAATATCGACCTGTGTTGGGGCCTTTCTTGAGGAAGTTTAATCAAAGCATCTATATATCAAGTGTAAAAAAGATTACAGCAAACCTCCTGCTTTTATTTCTCCAACATCCTACCCAGGGGATCACCATGTCAGAGCAGAGAGGGGCTCAGGGAGCCAGGTCGACTTCCTCAGGGAGTCTGGGGAGCATGGCTGCCTGCCATCTGGGACACTGCCAGCAGACCCTTCAGGACTTTCACATCGATTCAGTCTTGCCGTGCGTGCCATGCTAAGCTGCTTCAGTTGTGCCCAACTCTGTGTGACCCTATGGTAGCCTGCCAGGCTCCTCTGTCCATGGGATTCTCCCGGCAAGAATACTGGAGAGGGTTGCCATGCCCTTCTCCAGGGTTTCTTCCCGATCCAGGGATCAGGCCAGCCTGTCTTATGTCTGACCTGCATTGGCAGATGGGTTCTTTACCACTAGTGCCACCTGGGAAGCCCTCGATTCAGTCTTGCTGGCCCCTAAAGCTGAGTCTCACTTGACAGGCAGCCCTTTGTCGGTAGTGTTAATCTGTGTTTAGTGTTTTCCATCAGGTGAAAGAATCACCACTTTAAAAAACATAAAATAGGAGAATAGAATTCTGACTTCTCCTCGTTACATGTGAGCAATTGTACTTGGACATCTATTTACCTTGTGGAGAAAAAACTCTCTAAATGGCCAAGTTTGATCACTTATTGGTCCTCAGGGCCTTGATGACTAAAAGCAGCCATGAAACCCAGCTTCCTCATGCATCCTTTGTTTGAGTAGACATTGATCTCAGGCTGCTGTGAGGATTTTGCATGTGGTCCTTTCTGCCAAGTAGTTTCTGCTTCTGCAAATGAATGAATTCCATCTGGAAATCATGGGATTAATAATGACACTCTAAGCTCAGAAATATTTTTCTGTGTCACTGCCATTTCCTCTATTTGGTGCATTTTCCCAGGAAAATAATAAAACAGCATCACCAATGTAACAAGCAGGGATTTTAAAATTAGCAAGTACAGTTTCCCCTCCTGGGTCCCCATGACTCACCTCTACCTCCTGAGGCCCATCCTGCTGCTGCAAGGGACTCAGGCCAGCTCTCTGCCAAAGCTCTGGACTCGGTGCCATGGCTTCCCAGACGTTGAGAGCAAGCAGCAAAGCCATCACCCCAAAGAAACAGAGCGAAAACAGGAGCAGGCTGAGGATCTCAAGAGTCAAGCAGACCCCAAACCACACCTCCCAGCTCCCTAGACACTACCCGTGGTCTTGTCACCCAGAGAAGTGTCGAGTTGGTGACCCTGGGGCAACCACGGAAGCAGAGTTTCCATACCTTCTAGGGCCAAGTGCGTGGTGCCCTGCTCTGCACCATATGGGGAGAACAGAACGCCTCCCTGCATGGAACAGGAGGGAGGGACCGAAGCTGACACCCTGAGCCTGTAACCAGAGCGCTCTGCATGCATCATCCAGCCAAGAAGCTGCTGTGTTACCTGTGAAATAAAAGGAAGGGGAGAGTGTGGGTGAGTTAACTGGACCCACAGGGACCACAGGCCTCACCATTCGGGCTTCCTGTTTATTCCTGTCTGCAGGCATGGACACCAGGTGCCTGACTGGTCTCCATGTACAGACACAGGGGTGGGACCATTGCGTATCTGGGCGAAGAGCACAGACCTCATCTGAAGTGGACAGAGGCCCTTCATCTGATTGATTTGGAGAGTTTCAGCACAGTCAGACATGGTGTGTGAAGTTCTACTTCCCTTCTAAAAAAAATCACAAGAATGAATAAAGATGGGGAGAACCTACACTATTTTCCAGAGAAGGTGCAAGAGCCTGAGCTCATATAAATTAGACTTCTGTCTTTAGTGAAGACAGTCTATTGAGATTCTTTGTAACAGGATCAGCCATGTGGACTTGTGCTCAGGACACCCATCGCTGAGCAGTCCCTCCTTCAGCAAATGAATAAAACAAAGCCGGGAGAAGTTACTCCCTGAGGCCACACAGCCATTTAGGAGCAGGACTGGGACTAGTTCCCAGACCTCTGACTTGGGGTCATTTCCTGAATTATCAAAAAGGGGGGAGAAGTGGACTGTTAGCACTTCCCGGGGGCTTGCCTCAGCAGCAGGCCGACCACCCAGCACTGAGGTCCTGGTTTCCTGACCTTTAGGGGGGCTGCCTGAACAGGCTTCCTCATCCTAGGGTGTCTGGAGCTTGTCTGGGTGAAGCAGAAGAGGAGGCTGGGGAGACCAACATGGGGCACATCATGGGCTGTGACTGAGGTTCGGGAGTGTGACTAAGTGATTCTTGAGGAAGGAGCAATGAAACTTCTCATTCTCGAGATCCAAGCTGAAGCCAATTAGGGGCATGGAGAAGGCAATGGCAAGCCACTCCAGTACTCTTGCTTAGAAAATCCCATGGATGAATGAGCCTGGTGGGCTACAGTCCATGGGGTCACCACGAGTCAGTCGCGACTGAGCGACTTCACTTTCACTTTTCACTTTCAAGCAAAGGAGAAGGAAATGGCAACCCACTCCAGTGTTCTTGCCTGGAGAGTCCCAGGGACAGCAGAGCCTGGTGGGCTGCTGTCTATGGGGTCGCACAGAGTCGGACACGACTGAAGCGACTTAGCAGTAGCAGCAGCAAAACTGGAATAAAGCTTGTAGACTTTGAGGGAGAAATTTTGATTTAAGGTCAGTGAACAGTGGGCACCCCAGGAGGAGGTGGGAGGGAGGTGCGGTGTCACAGGGCCTGTGGGCGTGCTGGGCACTGCTTGACCTCTTTCTCTAGTCCTGGCTTTGAGTCCTGCTTCCTCCAGGGCTCGAGGAAGAAAAGGCAATTGCTGTTTATTTTGTTGTTGTTGTTTTTTAGACTGCACCATGCACTCCAGTAGCTTCCCTAGTGGCTCAGATGGTAAAGAATCTGCCTGCAGTGCAAGAGACCTGTGTTTGATGCCTGGGTTGGGAAGATCCTCTAGAGAAGGGAATGACCACCCACTGCAGTATTCTTACCTGGGAAATTCCATGGACAGAGGAGCCTGGCAGGCTACAGTTCATGGGGTCACTGAGTCGGACACAACTGAAGTGGCTTAACACAACATACATGCAGCATGTGGGATCTTGTCCCTCCACCAGGGAAGAATCCCACAACCAATGCACTGGGAGCATAGACTCCTAACCAGTGGACTGCCAGGCAAGTCCCAGAAGAGATGCTGCCCAGCACCCTGAGCTACAGCTGAGATGCCCGTGCAGGGAGTTCTCCAGGGAAAGCTCAGTATTAATGTTATGCCTCAGATAATAGAGGAGCATGTAGAAAACGGCAATAATGTGGTTCACTCTGAACCAACTGAATCAGGTGATTCAAGGCCAGCAATATTTCTCAGAGGCCCTCAGCACCTGGATCTTCTCAGATCCAAGAAAAGAGTGTGACAGGATATATGACCAGTGCAAGTTCAATGCGTGAAGCAGGGCACCCAAGGCTGGTGCTCTGGAACAACTCAAAGGGACAGGGTGGGGAGAGTGGGAGGGGGGTTCAGGATGGGGGGGACACATGTATACCTGTGGCCGATTCATGTTGATGTACGGCAAAAACCATCACAATATTGTAGAGTAATTATCTCCCAATTTAAAAAAAAGAAAAGAGTGTGACAGGGAGCCAAGCACAAGAGCCAGAGCCTGGACCAGCACGAAGTCCAGAACTTGGCGCTGTGCAGCCCCGAGCAGCCCTGAGCAGGTCTGACCACACCCGCTGTGCTGGTTGTCATTGACTCTGAGCCTAAATTTTCCCACAGTTATTAAGCACCTATCATAATAGAGGCTGTTAGACCCAAGGGCTGCTTTGAAGAAGCAGACAGACAAGATCTCGATCCAGAGGAGGAATAAGGAAAAGGATCCGCTCTCCACACTTTCTGTTGGATTAATTTCTCAACTTCCCATCAAGCCTGTGGGAGGACACATGGGAATGTGTCCAGAGAAGCATCCAGGACACCATAACAGGCACAGTAGGGCAGCACTTCCAGGTCCCAGAAGATCCTCCCAAGAGGTGGGGTTGGGGGGCGGGGAGAGGCATTTATGCTGGGACCTGTCTGCCTGTCTTAGGTCTGGGTGGCTTTAAGAAAGAAAGCTGAGTGGGTCTCAGCTTTGATCTGTGGCCCTCAGGACTGGAAATTCCCAACAATGAAGCCCTTTCTACCTCCCTCCACTCCACCCCTACTCAGGCCAAGTGTCCACAGTCACCCACAGGACCCAACCCACTGCCAGACCAGTTTGCCCCGTTTTAAGATGAGGTGGTTGGACAGCGTCACCGACTTGATGGACATGAGTTTGAGCAAGCTTTGGGAGTTGGTGATGGACAGAGAAGTTGGTGACGGACAGTGCTGCAGTCCATGGGGTCGCAAAAAGTCGGACAGGACTGAGTGACTGAACTGCAGGAGACGCTCACTTCCGGTTGTCAGATGATATCCAGTCCAGAAGTTAATGGACGAGACCAAACCATTAAAGTCTGTGGTCAGCTTTGGGGGGATACTGCAGAGCTTTATGTTGAGAAGAGTCATCCTAGAGAATTCGAGGCCTTGGCCTTCTCAGCAGGTCCGTAGGGGTGGGGGTGGGGATGGGGTGGGGTGGGATGGGGGCGTCAGCTCGTCAGAGCCGGGCCTTCCGCTTGCCCGGCATGTGGGCGGGTGTGGTGGAGCTTGGCCCAGACAGGCGGAGAAGTCAAGTCCTTGCGTCCGGCGACCAGCGCGGGGTTTTGGGTTTTGACTGCAGAACCGCGGGCAGCGGAGCGGCAGCACGGCCACCCCCGCTCCGCTCACCGCCCACCCAGCCTAGGTGGGCCAGGCGCAGGCCTGAGGGTTTTGGAAGGAGCTGCGCGTGTTGGGGGGAGGTATCTCGTCCGGTGGAAGGTGGAGGCTTCTGAGGCGCTGGGACCCTCGTCACCCCGAACCTGCTCCCGGGGACCGTGACCCAACAAATAGCCGACCTCCAACTTTTCCCAGGGCGGAGGTCCTGCCGCGCCCGTCAGTCCGCAGGCATCTGGCCGGCAGCGGGAGGCCGCGTCCACGCGGGTCTTTCGCCTGGGTCGCCTCCGGACAGACGCGCAGAGGGACCGTTTGTGGTCGACAAGGGCAGTGGCGACCGGACGGGGCGTGCCAGACCCCCCGGGGGACCGCGGCCCTCGGGGAGGGGCTGGCAGAGGGGGCAGGGCGCGGCAGGCGGGGCTGCCCGAGCTGGGGGGCGGGGCGGCCGGCGCGGGGGGCGCGGCCCGGTTCGGGGCGGGGCGGCTCTGGGCTCCGCGCTCCGTCCGCCCTCGCTCCCGCGCCGCGCGCCCTCCCTCTCCACCCGCCTGTGCCGCCGCCGCGGCAGCCGGCGAAGCAACTTCCGAGCGCCCGCGACCGCCGGACCCCGGCGCCGCCCCCGGCCCAGCGCACCGCCAGCCGAGGCCATGGACGAGCTGGCCTGGCTGCTGCCCCCGCTCCTGCTGCTCTGCGCGCAGCACCGCGGCTCCAGGTGAGCGAGAGCCGGTCCGCCCTGCGGCCGCCCTCGGTGCGGATCCCGCGCCGCCGCGCCCGGGCTGCGAGATGGAGCCCCGCGCGAACCCTGGTCTTCAGGGCCCCGGTCTGTCCCCCGCCCACCGGTTCCCACCGTGTCTGCCCCCATCCCCTCCTCCACGACTCTCCCAGCGCCGGCCCTCCTCTCTCCAAACTCGCCGCGACGATGCCCTTGGGCGCGGGCAGCGGCGTGTTCTAGGTTCCGGCTGCCCCGGTGCTGTCCGCCGTCCCGGTGCTGAACCCGGCCGCGGGGCCGGTCGAGGGCGTCACAGCAGCTCTCCGTTCCTCCCCAGCCGGGGCTCTCCTGCTGAGCTCGGGTTCCTCGGCCCCGGCCGCCACTTGGCCGGTCCCTGGCTGGCTGGTGTCCTTCCAGGCGCGGCTTGAGCGCTCAGCATGGAAGAAAGGAGGGGTCCTGAGAACACGGGGAGCAGGTTGTGCCCCTTCCCCTGACAGCATCGCTCCCCGCAGCAGCTTCCGTGCAGCTAGCAGTCTGGGGTGGACACGAAGGCGCGTCCTCATAGCGGGTCTGGTTGTGGGTCTCCCTTCTGGGGCCATTTCAAATGCCACCCAACTCTAGAGAATGCGAGTGGGGGAGCCAGGTGCCCTTGGCAGGAGAGAGACTCCAGATTTCTCCTTAATTCTGTCAGGAGAGCGGATGAGGCGCCCTGTCTGCCCTAGAGAGGGCAGCGGCTAAGAAGAAAGGTCCCTGTGCTGGGGCTCCCTCGCTGGCTCCCAGGGCCAGTGCAGTCCCAGCTCGCTTTTTGCATCTCTGCAGGCTGGACTTGATGTGGGCCCCGGGTCACCCAGTGTCCTGAGCACTGAGTCTGGTCACCTTTGAGGGGCCCTTTTGAAAATCAGCTGGGTGCAAGGACTGCAGAAAAAGCAGAGCAAAACCAGCTCTCCCCATCCCTTTCCCCAGCATTCCAGACTTTGTGGTCAACCAGCTGATGCCCCAGACTTTAAAAGCTAGAAATGGTTGAATGCTGACCTGTGTTTTGGCTGTAGGTGCTCGGTCAACATGTAGCATGGCTCTCTGTGTGTGTGGTCACACCTTCCTTGTTGCTGGGTTGGTGTAGAGTCAGGAGGGCCTGGGTCTGGCTGGAGAGGCAGACATCCCACTGAGGTCACAGGCAGTGTTGATGTGGCCCCCGTCCCATGCCTTGTTTTTATCAAGCCCGATGGGCCGTTCTCCTCTCTCTTCTTCTGTTTCATGGTCCCAGGAAGGACAAAGTGTCCTGGTGTGGCCATGGGCAGATGTGCTGGGAGCTGGGGGGGGGGGGGGGGGGGGAGGGGTCAGCTGCTGGCTCAAGCCTTCAGTCTTGTAGCCCCAGTTCTGAAATACAAGCTGCTCTGAACTCCTAAGTCTTTACCCAAGTTTGACACCGAAACTCACCTGGCAGCAAAGCCTGCCCTGCTCATTTTATCTTTATTCATGCTACTCATGGGGCATATTTACATGTTTGCTGCTGGAAAATTCTCCAAATACCTCTTTCCCCCAACCAAGTCCATAAGTGCCTCATATCACCCTTCTCCAGTCTACAGTGTTCTGAACTCTGGCCCCATCTGGATCCTAGGTTGTGGGGTGAGGGGGACCTGTCTGCCTGCAGGAAGGCTGAGGCCCCAGTTGGGACAAGAACCTCCAGGCTTTGGGGGCCTTCGTCCATTCAGGTCTCCTTTCCCATCTGCTCTGTGTCCCTCCACTCGAAAACGAGAGGAACAGTGTCCTCACTTCCTTATCACCTCCTGCCACCGGGGCACTGTGGGGGTGGACCGTGGGGCTGACGGAAGGGCCTCTCTGCTGCAACTACTAAGCGAGATCCCAGGGTTTCTGGTGGGATGAGAAGGGGGTGAGCCTCACAGACTTTGTGTGTTGGGTCAAGGCCATGCGTCCCTGAGTTTGAAGGTCGGCTCACACAGCGGCCTCCTAAGCTTGCCGGCTGCACACCTGAGTGGGCGGCCTCCCCAGCTGCTGGCACCTCCGTCTCCCTGGAGAAGCTGCGCCTGCGGCTCCTGCCCGCCTTCACCTCCGTGCGAGCATCGTGGTGTTTGCCTTGGTAACTGAGGTGCCAGCACGGTGGTGGCTGCTCTAGAAGCAGAGCTGTCAGGGATCTGTGGGCTCGTGTGTGCACAGGGGAGGCTCCTGGGGGGCGCCTGCTGCCTCGCTCAGCTACGCCCACCTTCCCTTCCAGTCCCCAGGGGCACAGGCAAGTGACGGGCTGGGCTCTCTCTCAGGAGAGAAGAGAGGAAAGTGAAGCCAGGAGAGGGTGGGGCCTGGCTACACCAGGGGTAGCCAGGGTGGAAACGGCCTGTGATTTCAAGGCACATGCTTCGTTCAGGAGCTTGAGCCTGGTGTGTCTCTGAGCTCTAGGCCAGCGCCGGCCAGACCCCTTCTCAGGACAAGGTCAATGTCCCTTCTTTCTAACTCCATGCAGAGCTCCCAGCAGTGGAGCCGGTTCCCGGCCCACCCCCACTGACTGCATGAACCAGTGGAGGTGGGCGGGGTCCTCTGGGACTCAGAGTAGCACAGTCCTCGGGCCGCCCCAGCCCCCACATTCCTTGATGGCTGCAGAAATACCCATCCTCATCCCAAGTGAGATGTGACCCAGGGGAGCCTGCTCCCTTCTCATCCCTGGAGACGGCAGAGGCTGACTGGGGTCCTGACACTTTCTGGTGAGCTTCAGGGGGGTGCTACCCTTGACCTTGCCTCTGTGCCCCTGAGTGGATGTGGGGGCCCTGGCCAAGGGCAGGTGTATCCACCTGTGTGCCAGCCTGAGCTCAGGAAGGATGGCATCTCCTAACAGCCTGGCTGCAGGTAGGCCAGCCGCTATGCAAGATGGCATCTGGGCCGGTCCAAAAATAAAGCCTTGTTCAATCCCTTCATATCCGACCTTCAGGGTGACCTCCATTTGCATTTTTAATTGTGCTTTACTAGGGATCAGGGCTTCAGTTAATTCTGTCTTTTACTTTGTCACCAAAGAACCTGCCCTGTGCACACGCCCCACCCAGCCTTGCCTGGAGGGACCCCGTGGGCCTGCAGGGTGGGACAGGCTTCGCGGGGCTCACTAGCTGAGGACCTCCTGTCATAGTCAGCCTCCCCACAGGCACCCGGCCTGGTGCTTCCCAAGCCCCCGGCAGCCCCCAGGGCTTCTTGAGCCCACCTCTGTGGATGGCTTCAGGGCTGGTCCAGTGGGTTGCTCAGCCCCACGGACTGCATCCGAGTTTGCTCCCAGCACCTCTCTTCCCCCACTCCCCCACCGTTGGTCTGGACTAGGCCCCTTCCCGTCTCCACCGCCTGGCCAACTCAGCCCAGCTTCCCCCACCTCCACAACAGGCCCCCGGTTTATCTCCAGGACACTCCCCAGCCCCTCCCTCACCAGTACCAGTCCCCCCCTGCCCCCCCGTCCATCCCTTTCCACTCTCTGCCCAATGCCTCCTGCCGCCCTCCAGGCCCCTCCCAGGGCCCCCCATGTGGAGTCCTGCCTCCCACCTCTTCCCATCCCCGAGACTCCCATTCTCTCTCTTTGAGCTCTGATGTCACTTTCCCCAGGGGGCCGGTGGGGGGTGGCTGTCCCTGTCTCCCCAGTCAGAGGACTCCTGACCTCACCTTTCAGTGACTCTGTTCACACTCACAGCCCTCAAGTTGTCACCCCTCATGGACACTGACCATGCTGGGCTTGACCCACAACTGCCCTTGCCTGGCTCAGCCACATCCCTGGAGTAGGGCGGCACCGAGGGTCTCGCCTGCCAGATGAAGGGTGGATGAATACAGGAGTGACCAGGCAGCTTCCTGCAGGGCCAAGAGCAGGACCAGGAGAGGGATGGGGTCAGTGGAAGTGGGGGGAGTCAGCTTGAAGACACGGGTATGGTCAGAGTTAGGGCTGGAGAAAGGAGTCGGGGCAGAGGGCAAGGTCTGGAGGGTGAAGCAGGCTTCTAAGGGGAGATGGGAGAGGAAAGTCAGGAAGCACTGGCAGCCTGGGGGTGCTGGGGTGAGGGCAGAGCTGGGAGGGGTGGGCAGCAGCCCTGAGGGGGCCCAGTGGGGCCAGGGGTCTTCTCAAGGTGGCCAGAAGGGCCCAGAGTGGGGACCCAGGCATGCGGCCACACCTGACTCGGGGACAGGGGGGAACAGCCTCAAGGCTCCTTGCAACCTTCATCCAGACCTGGCCAGTCATGTTCCCTCTCCCCTGGGCTGTGGCCAGGCTCTGGCCAAGGTGACCAAGAGGCCTTCTCTGCTCAAGGGGAGGGAAGTGACTCAGACGGAAACTCGAGGGTTGCTCCTAAATGTCCCTCCTCCTTCTGGCTGTCCAGTTTAGGAGAAATACCACTCCCCCACGGTGGGCCAGAATAAGAGGGGGGTCTGAGGGTCCCATGGCTGCTGTAACAGTGGCTGCAAGCTGGAGGATGTAACAGGAATTTACCCTCCAGTAATTCTGGGGCCAGGAGTCTGAAGCCAAGGTGTTGGCAGGGCTGGGAGACTCTGTCCATGCCTCTCTCCAGTCCCTGGGAATGCTGGAGTCCCCCATGTCCCTTGGCTTGTGGCCTCATCACTCAGACACCCGCCTCTGTGGGCACATGGCTTCTCCCTGGACGTCTATTTCCTCTTCTTGTAAGGATATTCATCCTGGATTTAGAGCCCACCTAGTCTAGCATGACCTTATCATAATTAATAATGTCTGTTAAGTCCCTATTTCCCGTTAGGGTTCCATTCTGGGGTTCTGGGTAAATATGAATCTGGGGGGCACTGTTCCCAAGAGGATGGGTGAGCAGAGGAGAGGTGGGCCAGCAGAGCCATTGGGACATCCGGCAGTCAGCATGTCCAGGCCACAAGATGCCTGTGTGTGTGGGTCCCTGTCTGGCATCCCTAGGGACAGATATCACCAGCACTGGCTGACGGTAGGGTTCACCTGAACCAGCGGACACGGCCTACATCTGCTCCGGGGTCAGGCTGAGTCCCAGAGGCACATGGTAATTTAGGGACTTCTGGGGCCTGCCTAGGAGGGGACAGAGCTGGAAGCCAGACTATGGCCTCCCCACAAGCCCCAGCCCGGCCCTGGATCTCTCCCTCTCCCAAGCCCTTAGCCTCCTGGTCACACATTTTTTTTTTCTCCCATCACTTCCTACAGGACACTTGGCCCTCAGAGCTGAACGAGAGGCCATGTGCTCTTTGTGGGGTCCCCCAAGGCCAACTTGTTGAGGAACCCCAGAAGTGGAGGTGCATGCTGGTTATGGAGGGAGGCTGGGGCCTCTGCTTGACCTGGCATCCACCCTCAGGGCCGGGGTGAGGGGGTGGGGGAAGAGGTCAAAGAGTCCCGGGTCCTGCACCTCCAGGGGTCCCTGTGTCCCCGGAGGGCCTTCTCCCTGTCCACTCCTAGCCTAGCTGCCCAGGACAGGCTCTGTCCCTGGTGCCCTGCCTGTGAGGAGCGGACCTTGCGTTTCCAGGGCAATGAATGACATTGGCGACTATGTTGGCTCCAACCTGGAGATATCCTGGCTCCCCAACCTGGACGGCCTGATAGAAGGCTACGCTCGCAACTTTCGGCCTGGCATTGGAGGTGAGAGTGGCTGCCGGACTCGGGCAGACCCTGGGTGTGGCCATGATGTGAACCCTGCTGGGCTCTGGGCTGGGGCAGACTCTGGGTCCCCAATAGTGCATCAGAGCACCAGTCCCCAGGAAGCCAGCTGGGAAGGTGAGTCTGCTCAGGCCTGGGCAGATCTGCACCAAGACAGCCTCCCTGCCAAGCTCCCAGCTGTCCCCTGTCCTGCCTGTAGGGGCATTTGCTGGCCTGGTCGAGTTCTCGGGGATGCTGGGGCCTGGGCTCAGCCCAACCTGCCTCCAACCCTGCTGTTTCCTCGCAGGCCCCGCTGTGAACGTGGCACTCGCCATCGAGGTGGCCAGCATTGACCACATCTCAGAGGTGAACATGGTAGGTCCCGTCAGCACCCCGGCCCTGCCCCGGCTGTGTGTCCCCGGGAGCGGAGGGGCTGACGGCCGGGCCTCTGTGCCCCCAGGAGTACACCATGACGGTGTTCCTGCACCAGAGCTGGCGCGACAGCAGGCTGTCCTACAACCACACCAATGAGACCCTGGGCTTGGACAGCCGCTTCGTGGACAAGCTGTGGCTCCCGGACACCTTCATCGTGAACGCCAAGTCTGCCTGGTTCCACGATGTGACAGTGGAGAACAAGCTCATCCGGCTGCAGCCTGACGGGGTGATTCTCTACAGCATCCGGTGGGCTGCCCGCGAGCGCCGCTGGGAGCTGGGGGTGGGGTTGGGGGGACGGGGTGGTATTTATATCCCCAACAACCAGCAGCTGCGCAGGAAGCAGAGGTTGCTGGCCAGCAGCCAGCACAGGCTGCTTTTTGGCTAACACGTGCCCTTTTCTTTTTAAATTGAGGTGAAGTTCACATAACACCAAATCAAGCATTTAAAAGTGAACAATTCTGTGATTTTAGTACACTCCCCACGGAGTGCAAACACCACCTCCAGCCAGTTCTAACACACTTCACCCTCAAAAGGAGACCCTGTCCCCCTCAGCAGTCACCCCCTTCCCTCCTCCTGGCTCCAGAAACCGCCAATCTGCTTTCCAGCTCATAGATTTGCCGATTCTGCACATTTCACACAAAATTAATCCTATGCCACGTGACCTATCGTGTTTGCTTTTTCCCACTTAGTGTAGTGTTTTCGGGGTTCATCTGTACTGTAACATTTATCAGAATTTCCTAACTCTATGGCAGAGCCACATTCCGTTGTGTGGACACACCAGTTTGTGTATCCACTCCTCCATCAATGGACAGCTGTGCTGCTGTGGACACACGTGTACGTGTGTTTGTTTGTTTTCTGATACATGCCATTTAAAAGTGGACTTAATCGCCCACATTTTAAAAATCAGGAGATTTACACAAAAACCTAAATTCTCTTGGAAAATCAGCCTTTTTACAGGCTGCAGGGTCAGTGGAGACACCTTGAGGCCATTCCAGTGATAGGCGGGGGGAGGACGCTCAGGGTGGACCTGCATTCTTGGCTCCTGACTTAGGTGTTCTGAAGGATGAGTAAAGTGAACAAAATCCAGTTATTGATCCCTGAAGCAAGACCCACAAATATCTGTAAAGTGGCCAGTTTCTGCCCAGATGTCAGCAGCTTGCTGACAAAACCAGAGGCAGCTTGGCCACTGCCCCCGCAGCAAGGTCCCACTAGCCGTATGCAGGGGCATCTCTGCCGTGAGGGGCAGGGGAGCCGCCGGTGGCCCTAGGCTGGCCTCACCCAGGCAGACTGGTGTTGTCTGGGCAGAATCACGTCCACGGTGGCCTGCGACATGGACCTGGCCAAGTATCCCATGGACGAACAGGAGTGCATGCTGCACCTGGAGAGTTGTGAGTGTGGCTGGCCTGCCAGTGGGAGGGAGAGGTTGCAGGGGGTGGGGGGGTGCGGGGCAGAAGGCAATGGGGAGGCGGGGCACTGGAGGTGGGGGAAGGGGGCTTGGTGGGGAGGTGGGCAGGGGGTGCTGGGGGGATGGGGTGGGGTGCATGTGGGGGATGGGGGTGGGGCACTGGAGTTGGGGCACTGGGGGAGGGGTGGGCTGGCCTGGGGGTGCGTGGGGGAGAGGACGGGGCGTGGGAGAGGGGCAGTGGGGTGGAGATGGGCAGCAGAAGCATAAGGAAGAGAAGGGAGCAGCCTGGCCCTCCTCCCTTGGGTCAGCGTCCTGCCTGTGACAGCTGGCCCCAGAGCCCAGATGAGACAGATACCTATGTCATTGTCCAGTATGGCAGCCCCTGTGGGCCACCTGGCAAGGGTGGCCTGCACTTTTGCCAGCTCCTCTGGACTTGCCCACCTTTCCAAGGCCCCACATGTGGCCCCAGGCTCCTTGTTCCCTGTCTCTGTGTATCGAACCCTGGTATAGTCAGGACAGTCCTGTAGGAGCCACCAGGGGCTGAGGAGGGGAGCTGCAGGGGCTGGGGAGGGGGTGCCAGGCCCTGCAGCCCATCTGCGGCCTCTCCTGCAGACGGCTACTCATCCGAGGACATCGTCTACTACTGGTCCGAGAACCAGGAGCAGATCCACGGGCTGGACAAGCTGCAACTGGCCCAGTTCACCATCACCAGCTACCGCTTCACCACAGAGCTGATGAACTTCAAGTCGGGTAATGTGGTCTCTTCCTGTGAGCCCTGCTGCTGGTTTTCTAGTGTTTTCCATGGGGCCCCTAGTCAGCTCTGAGGGCCCCGAGGTTGTAGCTAGAAAATTGCTGGTCAGTGCAGGCCGTACCTAGCCTAGCTGCTCAGGACAGGCCGCAGTGCAAGCCCGGGTCAAGTTTCCTCCATCTTGCTCCTCGGCCCTTCATTGCTTCCCAGGGTTTGGGGGATATCTGGAGGGGTTGGGGGTACCTGGGGGGTACATTGTCTCCTGGCCTCTCCTGCCCCTTCCCACTCCTGCTGCCCATTCATTGGAGCCAGTGAGCCCAGACTGGCTCTTTCTTGCCACTCAGCTGTGCACGGGGAGGGTGGGGAGAAAGGGGTGGGGGACCGTGCCCTGGGAGGGTCCTGGCAGGCCAGCAGCCACACTAGGCTCTCCTCTCCTTCCTCTGGTGGCCCTGCAGCAAGGCTGACCCTTTCCTGACCCATCAGGCTATTGGGAGGTGGGGACGAGGGCCCTCCTTCCTTTGGAGGCTGGCAGTGGCCCGGCCGCTCCCCCAGCCCTCCTCTCCTGGTGCTGCTGAGGGTGGTGGGCCTGGTGCTGATGCTGCTGGGGGTGCTCTCCGGCAGCCGGCCAGTTCCCCCGACTCAGCTTGCACTTCCACCTGCGGAGGAACCGCGGCGTCTACATCATCCAGTCCTACATGCCCTCCGTCCTCCTGGTCGCCATGTCCTGGGTCTCCTTCTGGATCAGCCAGGCAGCAGTGCCCGCCAGGGTGTCTCTAGGTAGAGGCCCTGGCCTGTCCTTCGAGGGAGCAGGTGGGAGGGTGGGAGTCGGGCCTGGACCCGTCCTAAACACTGGCCCACATCCTGGGGCAGAGGCCGGCTAGGCCAGCCCTGGTAAGAGGAGCCTGACCTGCACTCAGGTTGGGTGGGGTGGCAGGGCTCCAGGGACGGCACCCTCTGCGCCCTCAGGCATCACCACAGTGCTGACCATGACCACGCTGATGGTCAGTGCCCGCTCCTCCCTCCCACGGGCATCGGCCATCAAGGCATTGGACGTGTACTTCTGGATCTGCTATGTCTTTGTGTTCGCCGCCCTGGTGGAGTATGCCTTTGCCCACTTCAATGCTGACTACCGGAAGAAACAGAAGGCCAAGGCCAAGGCCAAGGTCAAGGTTAAGGAGCAGAGGGCTGAGGTGAGGCTGGGCAGGGCAAAGGATAGCCCCTCCCCCAGCACCGCCAAGGGCCAGCATTGCCGGCACGGTGGGGG
Organism: Bubalus bubalis; assembly: GCF_019923935.1. Classification (NCBI taxonomy): domain Eukaryota; kingdom Metazoa; phylum Chordata; class Mammalia; order Artiodactyla; family Bovidae; genus Bubalus; species Bubalus bubalis. The sequence continues at coordinate 30,369,438 of NC_059161.1, forward strand.
GCATTTTGTCCTGCGCTCAGCCCGGCCCCCCTCTCTCCTGCTATGTGGATGGAGCCACTGGTTGGGTTGGGGTCCCCCCTGCTGGCTGGGTCAGGGGTCCCCCTGCTGGCCAGGTTGGGGTCCTTCCAGCTGTCTGAGTTGGGTTCCTGCCCTTGCTGTCAGGGTCTGGGTCCCCCCTGCTGGCTGGGTTGGGGTCCCTGCCCCCCGCTTTCTGGTGCTCAGCCTGCCCCCTCCCCATGCAGATGGACGTGAAGAATGCCATTGTGCTCTTCTCTCTCTCCGCTGCGGGCGTTACTCAGGAGCTAGCTGTGTCCCGCCGGCCATGCCGCGTGCCCAGGAACCTTATGGGCTCCTACAGGTCTGTGGAGGTGGAGACAGGGGAGACAAAGAAGCAGGGGGGCCAGGGGGGCCTCCGTGGGCTTCTCAAGCCCATCGACGCAGACACCATTGACATCTATGCCCGTGCTGTGTTCCCCGCGGCCTTTGCCGCCGTCAACGTCATCTACTGGGCCGCATACACCATGTGAGGCCCACGGGGGGCTTCACTGGCCCAGGACCTCCTGGGGGAAGGATCCTGGGCAGCTCTGAGTGTTTCAGAGGAGACAGGACCACGGGCCAGATGAGATGAGAGGAAAGCTTCGGTCTCGCTCAGGGCTCCCAGGCTCTGACCCCACATTTGCCAGGACCCGGTCTGCAGACACCTCCTCTCCAGCAGCCCAAACGCCTGACCCAGGAGCCTCTGGGTCTGGGCTCTGGGAGCTTCACGTCAACTTGGAGACAGATCCTGACTCAGCGACTGGCTCTGTGGGTCTGGACCAGGGAGGGGGAGGAGGCCGGGTGAGGATGGTGCTCAAGTCTCGCGAGACCATGGGAAGGGCATTCCTGGGCCTTGGGTCCCAGCATGAAATAAAACGGAGCCTTTGGCCATCCCTCACATTGTGGCTGTGGCCTCCTCTCCTGGGGCCTGCACGGCCCTCCTCCACTGTGGGCTCCACAGGTTTGGGACAGAGGGGCTCCGGGTTGAGATGTAGGGGCTGAAGGTGTCCCTGGGGTTCATGGTGAGGTGCCACCATAGTGCCTTCTGAACGTGGTGATGGGACAACAGTGGCCACCGAGTCCCCACAAATGCCCAGCCCCTCCCACCTCTGCTGCCACCAGGGACTCAGGGTGACAGGGCCACTGCTCTTAGAAGGGCTCCAGGTGCTCCCACACCAGAGCAGAGCAGGCTGTCACACTGGAGGGAACAGAGGCAACCGTGGGGAAGCTGTGGGTGAGCTGTCTACTGAAGGTTGGGAATGCAAAGCCCAGGGCCCTGCTATGATCAGGTGGCAGCCAGGCCATGACCCCACTGGCCTGAGGTGCTCCCCAAGCCACCTTGAGGGGTGGCGGTGACTTTGTGGGAATCAGAAAGGGTGCCTGCTGGGCCACCTGCCCTCAGCCAGCACACGTGCCCAGGATGTGCAGTGTCCCCAAGCTCTGGGGGCAGGTGCTGGGGACCCTCACCATGGGCAGGCTGAGCTGGCTGAGTGACCCGAGGCCAGCTGAGCCCACAGCGGGCTCCCACAGGAGCAGCCGTGTCTGAGGCCTGTACCTTCCCAGGGCCCACACCTTCAGCTTGAAGACCTTACCTCCTGAAGACGCCTTCCTGAAGGGCTGCCCTCTGGGCCTCTGCTCTAAAGGACTGGCCTGAAGGGCTGGGCAGGGTCATCCCAGGGGCGGGATCGGCCAGGGAGTGGGACCCCCAGACCCTAGCATGACCCATGTGGGAGCAGGAGAAAGCAGGAGGCAAAGTCTGGACACAGAGGCCCCGGGCCAACTCCGGACAGCGGGGGTGGCAGGCCATACCCGGCCAGTTCTGAGAATAAGGACAGTGAGACCTTTTTCTCCACCTCCCAGATGGGTACCTTCTGGCCTGCATGCCCAGCAGGGTCACCACGCCCTCCTCCTGGAAGGTGGAGCATGGCCTGGGGATGAGATGTCCAGGCCCAGCTGGTACCCTGAAGCTACTGAGCTGGATCACAGCACCCCTGGCACCTAGGGTCCTGCCCCAAGGCCTGCCTTCCCTGGGACCTCTGGTGGCCACACAGGTGGGTCCAAGATTTCTGGAACTTCTGTCCTTACCTGGTTCCAGAAGCTGGTGAGCCAACACCCCTCTGCTGCCAGGATCCTGCCCATCCGGCGCCACCTCTCCACACTGTCCCCACCACTCCCAGGCTGCCCTCCTTCTGCTGCGCGTACCCACAGGAGCTATTTAAAGCTGGCTTTGTGACTGCCATGGGCACCCACGCAGTGAGGCCCGCCCGGGCAGGAGACTTCTCCTGATTCCAAAGCCAGCAATCACTCCCTCTAGCCTGCAGGCTGCTATTTCTGCCCACGTGTTTACAGGGCTGGAAAGAGGGATGGGAAGGGCTGATGCTCTTTAAATGCAGTTCTGTGCTGGTGCTGTTGACTTGAGCAGATTGAAGGCCAGGGGTGGATGGAGATTTGCAGTTGAGAGGAGCCAAGTTGGGCAGGGGGGCAGTGTTTCCTGCAGGGGCACCCAGGCTGGGAGTGGGGTGGGGTGGCAGGGAGTGGGCCTGGACTCTGTCTATGGGGACTGGTAACTTTCTTTGTGACCCCAAGGGCTGTAGTCCACCAGGCTCCTCTGTCCATGGAATTTTCCAGGCAAGAATACTGGAGCAGGTTGTCATTTCCTACTCCACGGGATTTTCCCCATCCAGGGATTGAATCCACATCTCCTGTGTCTCCTGCATTGGCCAGCAGGTTCTTTACCACTAGCACCACCTGGGCTTCCTTGTCCGTGGTCTCCTGCGGAGGCTGGGACACCTGTGTTGTCTGGGTAAATGCCCAAATGCTTCCCTGAGAGCTGGACCAGCTCTTCCCCAAGGTTGGAGGGGCCGCAGTGTCAGGGGACAGAGCCTCAGCTTCCCTCCATCCCCACTTACCCTTCCCTCTCCCTCCCTGTGAGGCTGACAGCCTGCCCACTGGGCGGAGCCCACACCTGGGGGCCATGGCTTGAGACAAGGACCTGGTGCAGGGAGTTTATTTGGGGGAAGATGTTTCCTCGGGCAGCTGTTACAGAGTACCACAGACTGGTGGGCTTAAAATTCAGAAATTCAGGGACTTCCCTGGTTGGCCCAGCGATCAGCACTCTAAACTTGCGGTACCTTAGCCTGGGTTTGACTCCTGGTTGATGAGGAAGTAAGATCCCACAAGCTGCAAGGCACAGCCAAAAAATAGAAAAAGAAAAAAGAAGAAAACCTGGTGCTCTCAGAGTTCTGGGGACCAGGTGTCCAGGACCCAGATGTGGGCAGGCTGGGCTCCCGAAGGCTGATGGCAAGCCTGCCCCAGGCCTCTCCCCAGCTCCCTGTGCTGCTGGCCATTGCCGGCACCCCTGGATTGTGGATGCATCACCCTGTCGCCGCATCCGTCATCATGTGACCTCTCTGCGTGTCCCTCCTCTCCTTGTAAAGGCAGCTCTCATTGGACTTGGGGCCTTGTAATCCAGTGTGCTTCATCTTAAGTCATCACAGCTGTGAAGACCCTATTTCCAAATATGGTCACATTCTGAGGTTCTGGTTAGAAGTGAATTTGGGGGTCACTGTTCAACCCAGTACAGAGGGTGACACCCCAGACACAGGAGCAGGGGTGAGGGACACAGACATAGAAGGCAAGTGCACAGGTGCTGGACTGGCCTGGGGACCCCTGCAAAGCCCTGGGGAGTGGGCCCCAAATTGTCCTTTCGAAGGAGAGGCTAGGGCTTCACCAACTCCCACCCTCAGGCTGCCTGCCTGCCAGCTGAGCGGCACTCTGGATGCTCCAGAGGGTGCTCGGGGCAGCAGCGGGGGTGCTGCCCTTACAGCGGGACAGTGGCAGGCAGTCACCCCCATGGCGCTCACGTCTGCCGGGATGGCACTGGTCCTCCAAGGTGGTGTCTTTCACAGCAGCAGCAGCAAAAAAAGCGAAATTTAGTGGAAGAAGCCACGGTCAGTGCCGTAGTGCCTCCAACCGGGGCTGTGATCAGTCATTCCCACCCACCTCTCCTGTCCCCAGCCAGCACTTCTGCTTGCTCAGGGCACCTCCTGGAGCAGCGGCCACCCTGGTCCCGGGAAGCCTCGGTCCTTTTGCCCTCACCAGGCGTCTGTCTCCGTGGCCCACTCTGCGCCCACAGGCCACGGGAGCCCAAGAGGTGACTCCTGTAAAACTGAAAGAGTGTCACTCAGATTTCCGCCTGGGGCGGGGGAGAGGGACTCTCCACCCGCCGCTGTCACACTGTTCTGAAGGGAGCTGCCCCAACTGTACGAGGTGCCACCTCCTTTGGATGGTCCACCCCACTCAAAGGTGAGCACTCACATCAATAAACTGTCCCCTTTCCAGCCTTATGTCCACCCTGCCCCCATTCCAACATCCTGGAGAGCCACTCCCACGCGGCCAAGCACGGGCAAGCCAGGGGTTGTAGGTTCCCCACATCCGTGCTCAGGCCACTGAGACTCAGTCCTCTCTGTCGATCTGGACACTGAGAGGGAAGGCGGGGGGAGGCGGGCAGATTCTGAACAGCATGAGATAGTGGGGTGAATCGTGTCCCCCAGAAGATGCCTTAGGACCTCTTCATGGCGCCTGTGAGAGTGACATTGGGAAAAGGATCTCGGAAGATGCAGTTAAGATGCAGGTTTAGATGAAATCCTGCTGGGTTAGGGTGGGCCCGAGACACTAGATGGGTCTCGGGCCCACCCCCCGCATCCTCAGTTAAGGAGCGGACACAGTGAGACGGGACAGAGGCAGGGAGGCATCCACAGGCCACGGAGCCCGAGGGAAGGGCTGGCAGGGGTCCTCCCTGGAGAAGCCTCCAGCCTGCCCCACTCTCACCGCAGGCTTCTGCCCTCGACCGTGGGAACAGATTTCTGCTGTTTTCAAGACTCCCTAGTCTGTGGCCCTTTGTTACAGCAGCAGTCCCCAACCTTTCTGGCACCAGGGACTGGTTTTGTGGAAGACGATTTCTTCCATAGAGAAGGAGCTGGTCTCAGGCCGATTCTCATGAGCAGCAGGCAAACTAGATCCCTCACGTGAACGAGTCTCAGTTCACAGTAGTGTTCTGCTCTTTGAGGGTCTGATGCTGCCACGGATCTGACGGGAGGCAGCGCTCCCCATGAGAGAGCGATGGGGAGCGGCTGTGAACACAAAGCTTCGCTCCCTCCCCTGCCTGCTACTCACCTCCCGCTGCGCAACCTGGCTCCTGACAGGACCAGTACCAGTCTAGGGGTCTAGGGATTGGGAACCCCGGATTACAGCATCCATAGGAATCTCATATGGCAAGTGCCCTTTGACAAAGGTATTGTTGCTGAGTCACTCATTTGTGTCTGACTGTTTGGGACCCCATGGACTGTAGCCCCCCTGGCTCCTCTCTCCATGGGATTTCCCAGGCAAGAATATTGGAGTGGGTTTTCATTCCCTTCTCCAGGTGATCTTCCCGACCCAGGGATGAAACCCACATCTCCTGCATTGGCATGTGGGTTCTTTACTGCTGAGCCACCTGGGAAGCCCACGTGTATTTTTAGGGACTCCCAAACAAGTGCAATACGACTAAGATTACAAGACCCTCAGGTGGACTCACTTATATGGACCATGAACCTCAGGCCTATGCCTCCCAGTCCAGGTCTGGATCTTAGCACAAGGTCTGGCAAGGGCTCAGGTCAGCCCTCTCGAGGGTCTAGGATTGGACCTGGGGCCTGATGTGACATCAGTACCCCCTGCCCTCCAACTGCAGGAGATGGGGTGACCTGGAGAACTTGCCGGCTCTCCCTGCCCCCAAGGCCGCAGCTGGCTCTGGACACAGCAGCAGGAGGTGTGCAGACCTCTTCTCACCTCCCACATCCAACAGCAGAGCTGGGCCCTTGGTGTCACTCTCGAGCAGCAACCCCAGGTCTCTTCCAGGACCCAGCAGTGCATCAGCCTCAAGGACCTCAGCGTGTGCAGTGACCTTGGGAAGTGACCCCAGGAGGCAGGAGCAAGCTGGGGCTGTGGGGGGAGATGGAGGGAAAGCTGGGGAGTGTGGTCTTCATCCCTGGAGCCCCTGAAAGGCCCCTTGCCACTGCCCTCTGAGGGTGATCAGCTGGGTCTCTTACTCCTGGCCGAGGGCAGCCCCTAGGGATGTTAACCCCCACTCTTTCAGGCTGCCCCATCCTGGGTCGAGCAGGTCAGAGGAAGTCCCGGGTGGGACAGTTGTGGAGACAGGGCACTGGCCGTGTGCTCAGGGACTGTCCACCTGCTGCTGAGGATAGAGGTGAGCTGAGGGGACCTGGCTGAGAGCCGAGAGCCCCCACAACTAGGAGGTTCTGGATTTCCTGTCACAGGTAACGTTTGCAGGGAAAATGAACGCGTTTTCTCCTGTGCCCACCCTCTACTCCCTGCCCAGTGTGGATCCTGGGTTGAGAAGTCCTAGAACATGGTGGCTATGGTGTGGGCTCCTGACCCAGTGCCTCTCATGTAAACTTGGGAGGTGACTCACCCACCAGGGGACCCTCAGCTGCTAAGTAGGAGGTGATGGTGTGTGGTCGTTGTGAACGTGAACTGATGTGAATAATAAAAAGAACCTGCAACAGGGCTTGCAGCCTGCTTCACTCAGTTGTTGAGTCGCTGAGTCGTGCCCGACTCTTATGCAACCCTGTGGACGGCAGCCCGGCGGAGACCTGCAGGAGAGCCTGGTTAGTGTTTGGGTTTGCTGTTGTTGTTCAGTCATGCCCAACTCTTTGCGACCCCATAGACTGCAGCATACCAGGCTTCCCTGGAATGCTTCACTATCTCCTGGAGTTGGCTCAAACTCATGTCCATTCAGTCGGTGATGCCATCCAACCATCTCATCCTCTGTCACCCCCTTCTCCTCCTGCCTTCAATCTTTTCCAGCATCAGTGTCTTTTCTAACAAGTTGGCTCTTTGCATCAGGTGGTCAAAGTGCTGGAGCTTCAGCTACAGCCTGTCCTTCCAATGGATATTCAGGGTAGATTTTCTTTAGGACTGATTGGTTTGATCTCCTTGCTGTCCAGGGGACTCTCAAGAGTCTTCTCCAACATCACAGTTCAAAAGTATCAATTCTTGGGCGTTCAGCCTTCTTTTATGGTCCAACTTTTACATCTGTACATGGCTACTGGAAAAACTATAGCCTTGACTGTTCTTCACTCTGTGACTAGTCACTTTGTGACTACTACTTCATTTCACAAAGTGACTATTCATCACTTTGTCAGCAAAGGGATGTTTCTGCTTTTTAATACACTAAGTTTGTCATAGCTTTTCTTCCAAGAAGCAAGTGTCTTTTAATTTCATGGCTGCAGTCACCATCCACAGTGATTTGGGTTTAGACACTCGAAATAGGGTTTGCAGTGATGACAGTGGACTTGCAATCTGGGCTGTCTTGAAAATTCCCTGAAGACTTTTAGCTCCTGTCTAGCAGAGCAAGGGCACCTCCAGGAGACATTGGCCTCTTCCTCAGAGGGGGCTGCACTGCCCTCTAAAGAAGGATCGGTCCTGAGAAATGGAGGAGCCCCCTTTCCCAGCCTGGGAAGCTCTGCTCCCATTTTCCGCTGGGAGGCTGCTCCCCTTGGGCCTCAGGTCTCTGCACCTCTTAGGAGCAAGGTGCCACCTGCCTGTCACCCTGCACTGTCTCTCCAAGGAGGCCTGTGCCCACTCAGCGTGGACCAACCCCTTGGGAGAAGGAGCAGGTTGTCTGCCTAGTATAAATACCTGGGTTCCTGGAGCTCAGGTTCATCTCCTGTAAGGGACCGACTGTGCATGCAGCGCCCACCAGGCCTGCCTTCCTCAGGTGCCCACCAGGGGGCCGAGGTGCCCAAGTTCCTGGTTGGGGTGGCCATGGGTTTCGTGTCCTCAGCCTGGGGCACCAGCAGCCCCACTCTCCTGGGTACAAGGGCCCCAGGCCTGGCCTTCATGGGTCCTGGGAACTCTCCGGCCAGGCTGGTGGCTTCCTCTCGGAGTTACCCTGAGGTACCGTGCTGGGGGGTAAGGGGGGGCATGGAGGGGCCTGCCTTCAATCTGTGCTAGACCCTCTCAGGGCCGAAGAGCCCCACTGGCCCACCTGGTGGGAGCTGCAGAGATGAAGTGCTGTGCGTCCTGAGGGCATCTGTCAATTCCAGCTGCTCTGCCTGGTGAGCGCCGTCAGGGGTCCGTAAGGGCTGAGGGTGCAGCTGGCTGTCCCGAGGGGACAGTAGTGAATCAATTCCTAGGTAGGTTGATAAGAAGTCCGGGGTTCCTGAGGAGGAGAGAGGGGTCTGGAGTTCTCAAGGAAGAGGAAAGAACATTTTTTTGTGCATTGCTTTGTCTTAGTCAATATAACAGTGTATTTCTCCTTAACAAGAACCTTCTGACTAATCCTGTCGTCTTAAAATGTATGTTGTGGGAGTGGGTCTGGTAAGACCTGTCTATTGTTAGTTCTAATCTTGTTAATTTAAGATGTTGTGAGAGTGGGTCTGGTAAAAGTATATAAGGCCTTGATAAGGGTAGTAAGTCGGGGCACTCTCTGTCCCCCTTCTGATGTCTACGTCAAAAGCTTTCTCTGTCCCTTTTTCACTTTAATAAAACTCTGCTACACAAAAGCTCTTGAGTGATCAAGCCTGGTCCCTGGTCCTGAAGCTAAATTTTCTTTGGAGATCATGAATCCAACATCGTTCCCTGTAAGCCAGGTCCATGCCCAGAGGAGGCTGCTGGCCCTGGGTGACGATGAGACTCCAGAGGGTCTTCTCCCTGTGTGGGAAAACTTTCTTCAGACTGATGCCTGCACACAGCTGGCTGGAGCTCCCTGCTGGACAGGGTCCTGCTTGTCCATCTGCTGGTCTGCCTGGGCTACTTGGCAGGGGTGCTGGCAGCGCTGCTCCTGCCTGGCCGCATGTGCTGCATTGCATGTGTGTGTGCATGCCTGAGTGTGCACCTGTCTATCACACGGTCACGTGGAGCCTGTGGCCAGGCGGGTCACCTTCCACCTTGGACCCTGCAGCTGACATGGGGACGTCTGGTTTGGAACTGTTGGCACTTCTGGTTCTTTCCGTAAAGCAGATCCCCAGGAGCAGAATGACGGGACCTGCCGATGCAGGCATGCTCTGTGCACTGGTCTCCCTGGAAGGCGGGCCCTGCTGCGCCTTCCCTGCTGGACAGGGACCTTCTGCCTGCCCCCACCCCCACCCCCAGGGTTAAGGACAGCAGTTCAGAAGCAGTGATGGGCTTCCAGCCTTGCTCACCCACCTCGGGCCACAGCCTTGGGCTCCCATGGGCAGGGCTCAGTGATGTGGGGGCAGTGCAGCCAGGTGGGTCCTGATGCAGGTGGCCCACTGAGGACAGGCAAGGGGCCCAGGCGGAGAGCTGGGGACCTGTCCCAGCTCCACCACCATGTTTCCCTGTGACGCCTTGTGGCTAAAATAGCCCTGGCTCAGTATTGCCATGGCGACCGTGCTGGGTGCTGCCTCCCCATCTCGCTTTGGATTTTAAATATAATCCCAGGCAGCTGAGGGGATGGGGGAGCGGCTGTTTCCCGCAGGAGGGGGAGCACCCCTCCCCCATGGTGCTCTGACGGCTCATCTTAGGCCCCGTCCAGTGGGCACGTCCAGCCTGAAGGGAGAGATATGTGTGTGTGTCCCCACTGGCCTGGGTAGGGCTGGTCTCAGCCCTAGAACCTGGACAAAGCACTGGCCAACCTGACCTCGGTGTCCCCCTCCGGAGAGAGGTCATGTCCTAGGTAGATGCCCGGGGCTGAGGCTGGCACAGGGCCTGCTCTGGGGTGCCTTGCCCGATGATCCTCAGCTGGGTAATGGATGTGAGGTCAGCCATGAGCGTGTGGGATGTGCCTGCTCTGCAGCGGCCAGCCCTTGCCAGCAAAGCAGTCGGTGTCCTGCCAGTCCCCCTCCAGCCTGGACACTCACGCCCGCCCCCCCCCGGCTCCGCTGTCCTGCATCTGTGGACACGGCCTCTCCTAGCACCTCCAGCAGCACATGCATGTGGAAACACATGCAGGCCCACAATCACGTGCCACAGCACACACACACACAGACTGTCTGGGTCCACAGACAAGCTTTGTGGTGCCTTCAGACATGGAGCATCAGTGTAACTGATGGCTGAGCTGAGAACGCGTTGCTGTAGGGGGAAGACAGGGCTTATGCCATCGGAGAGATGAACCTGGAGGGGCCCCTCCCAGGTGGACTCGTGGTCTGAGCACATGGTGAACATCCTTAGCCCCGTGCCCAGGACTCCCGCCGTGTCCAGCTGCGCCCTCTGCTGGGAACTTGCAGCACTGCGCCTGAGGGAATGCGCTGGGGGTGAGGGAGGCCCAGATGCTCCTCCACACCCTCAAGACACTGGGTCACTGCGGTGACCCACCTGATCCAAGTGCCAGCGGTGCTGGGGGAGAGACCCTCAGGATCACCTGGAAGGAAGCCCGTCTAGGGTCACAGGTAGAAAACAGGTAGAAAACACGGCTGCCCAGACATACACACACCGACATGCCTGCGTGGACACAGGCACCCTCCCAACCTCCCTGCTCCCCGGGACCCAGGGCCTTCCACAGGCTCCTCCACCCACCACTCCTCACATCCTCAGGTCCCCTGGGCAGGGTCCCTTCCAAGGCCGTGGGCACACCCCACTGTCTCCTGTCTCTCTGCCAGGTCTGACCTGCCCCGTGCCACCTGGGTGTACAAGGAAAGGAAGCACCTTCAGTCATCCCCCTGACAGCTGTGTGCCCAACGCCTGTCAGCGGGTGCCTGGGCTTTCTAGTGACCTGTGTGGTCCTCACCTGGCCCTGCGCGGGTCAGTGTCACACCTGAAAGAATGACCAGTCCCCACCCCCTACCTTCCAGGCTCAGGGAGATGCCAGCTCCGCCAGTCATCTCTTCCTGGGCTGACCCAGGGCTGGCCTGGCACAAATGTAGCCTGTGAACCTTCCTTGTCTGGGACCTCGCAGTCTGGAGAGACTGGCTCAGTGACAACATTTGTTTCACCTGCTCCTTCATTCTGTTGACGGTGCAGATGAGAGCCTGCACCCAGGTGGCACGGGGCAGGTCAGACCTGGCAGAGAGACAGTGGGGTCTGCCCACGGCCTTGGAAGGGACCCTGCCCAGGGGACCTGAGGATGTGAGGAGGTGGGTGCTGAGACCAGCCCCTCAGGCAGGACCACTGACCCCCCAGCGGAGGCCTTTGCTTCTGTCTGATGGGGCTCACTGAGCATAAATTCCACCTGACTTTTACCTTTCACCTAAAAGGGCTCAGTTGTTGATATTATTTCATAAAGAACATTTATCAAAGAAAGTAAGGGGGCCAGCCATGCACCGGGGGTGGGGGCACTCTGTCTTGCCCACCTCCTCCCAAAGGGCCCACAGCGGGTGGGACGCACATGCAGCAGCCCCGCCCTGGGTCCCAGGTGACTGGAAGGGGCAGAAGGCCCAGTTGGGTTTGGGAGGGGCGTCAGGGCAGAAGGAGGTCTTCTCCGCCTGCACCTACTGCTGTCAGAGCTCTACAATGAGCCTCTGTCACTTTTATAACCAGCTAAAAACAACACACCTTTGTACTTTCCACTTTGGAGACAATAGGTGTTTGTGATCATGAAAGTTTATGAGATCTTTGTGGAAAACTGGGAAATAGAGAAACTGCCCAGAGGTGGAAAGGACTGGCCCTCAGCGGCCAGGCTGTTCTCAGGTCTGTCTCAGCTGTTCCGCACCCAGGCGCCGGGCGAGTCCTCTCATGACCTCATCACACCGCAGCCTGCTGGCAGGTGAGCCCCAGAACAGGCCCAGGGTCCAGGGGGACAACTGGCCCCAGCATTTCCAAGGGGTCTCCACCCACTCACTCATCGTTCACTCCAGCCGTGCCAGATGCTGGACACAGCGGTGACTCAGGCTAATAGAGTCCCAGCCTGCCAACCACTGGAACACCCTGTGCCTGTGGCCGGGATGCAGGGTGAACAGTGGACACTAGGCAGGCACACCTGCCTGTCACTCACTGGGGACCAGCCCTATGCCCTCGAGGCCCCAGGGTGTGGGAGACTCAGCGGCCTCACCCTCTGGAGCTGGGTCCATTGGCCTGAGCTGCCTGGGGTTGTTTTGCAAAGCTTGTTGGGGAGCGGGGGAGGGGCTCAGGGAAGCGTTCTGGGCATTCTGGACAACCCATGTACCCTCACCAGGGCCTGGGGCTGGTTATGGTCGGAGACCCCAGTCCCAGAATAGGCCTTTCCCCTCCCCCAACCCTCTTGGAGAACAGAGGCCCCACCCTCCGAACCCACCTGACCCCGAGTGGGCAGCGACAACCCCCTCTGGACTTCCTCACTAAGACTGGTGGCCCCAGCTTCCAGCCTCCTGGATGGAGGGTCCCACGTGGCCCTCAGGTTTTCAGGCAAAGGCCAGTATCCATGGGGCCACTTGGATGTGGAGGCTCCCATTGCGGCCAGGGCTTCCTTCCTTAGAAAGGGCTCTTGTGTTTGGTGGGGCCTTGGATGGAGCAGGTCCTGGAGATGGTGCCCAGGAAAAGGCTCTGGTTGGCCAGTGCTGCCTTCAGTGGGCATCAAGGACTGGACCCACTGACCCTTCCTCCTCTGTCTCCACCCCACTCTGGGGCAGGAACGTGGGGGGAGGGTGCAGTGGGGCATCTTGCCCAAGGCCACATGCCAGGCTGGGCTGCCGATAGCCCAGGGGACACAGCCCCAGTGCTGGCCATGGGGCCAAGAGAGGGGGACTGGGGACTGTATCCCACACTCTCGCCCTTGGACTGCAGGTTCCTGCGCCCTCCTGTGGTGGGCGTGGAGGGATGTCCATGGGGTGGGGCTGAGAGCAGACTCACACGGGTGTCAGAAATGTTGAGTGGGCGCTGTAATTAAGTGTGGGTCTGGGCAAAAGTGCCACCATACACACAAAGGCCTGGAGGCAGAAGGCAGCCGGGGGCTGGTGGGGATGAACCCGAATGAGGCCGGTGGGAGACAGAGCAGGAAGGCCTGGGGTCCCTTAAGATGATGGGAACCACTGCAACTCTTAGGTCCAGAGAGATGGACATGGATGGACTGAGGTTTTAGGGAAATAGAAGGCTGATGCAAAAATCCCAGCTGGACCAGGTGGCAGCAGTGGACGTAATTACCAAATGGAGGTGACCACCCAGCACCAGAGAACTCTGAGCCGAGAATGGGAAAAGAAGGGGTAGGCACCCTGAGATGGAGAAGGGCCTGTCTGAGGGAGGCCTGGTGGGATGAGAGATGGTGGAGGGTGAGGAGGATAGTCAGCCCAGTGGGGCCATTGAGCTTGGGAACGAATCTTGAGCCCTAAGTGGACATGAGCAGCTCAAGGGTCTGAGAAGCATCAAAGACTGAGGCGGATGTGGTGGGGGCGCATTTCCAGGCTGAGCAGCTCAAGGGTCTGAGAAGCACGGAAGACTGAGGCGGAGAGGGTGGGGGTGCATTTCCAGGCTGCCGGAGGAAGCAGCAGAGGGAGGTGCAGGAGAGGTGGGAGACGGCAGCGTTCAGGGGTGAGTATGCTGCCAGGGGTCAGTTCAGAAAAAAGCAGATAATTGGCCAGTGTATGTAAAACACAGGAGTTGGTGGTGACAGTGGGGGACGAGGAGGGCTGAGAAAATGGAGATGAGGCTGCAGATAGTTGGCGGGGGCAGGTGGGTATTATGTTGTAAAGAAGAGCAGAGAAGTGAGCAGGCAGGTGTGGTATAGACAGGGCTTTGTTTTTTTAGGATGGGGAGTTCAAACCACCCTAAGTAGGAGAGAGGTGGGCTGTCAACAGATTTGTGTGTCCATCTCTAGGGAGGACAAAGGTTCTATGACCATAGGGACATGGTTCTTCAGGAACATCCAGCACAGCCTCACACTATGCAGGTGAGGAGTTGTGAGGGCTTAGCCAGGACTGGAGGCGAGGGTCAGAGGTTGCAAACGGGGTAGCGGTGGGGGAGGGGAGGGAGGCAGGCAACAGGGGTGTGGCCCAGCGGAGGACCGGGCTTGGTCAGGAAGGCAGGAATGCTGGGTCTGCAGATCCCCGAGCCCCGGTGGGCACCTGGTGCCCGGCTGAGGTGCTACAAATTGCAGATTTGGGTCCCTGTGGATGCAACCAGTTAAGGACGTGCTCCTTGGAAAAACCCCATCCCAAGGTTAAGGGGAATGGGCCCAGGATAGAGGTACCTGGGGGGTGGCGGCGTGGAGAGTGTTCCAAAGAGACAGTCCGGGACAAACGCCCGGTGTTAGTAAGACCCAGAGAGGATGTAGATTCAGAAGTGAAGGTCTCAGGCGGCCTGGACAAACGCAGTCCTTTTGTCCTGGACCGAGGAGTGAACTGGAGCAGAGGGAGCAAGGTAGCGAGTGTAGACAAACCTTCTGCACGGAGAGGAGGGCCGCTGAGTCCGGACCTGCCTGCTGTGACTTTCGCCGGGTTCTAGGCTCTTTGCAGTCTGTCTCCGCATCTCTAAGCTGGTAGAACGCGTGTCACTCATTCCGAGCGCCGTTCGGAATCCAGGGTCGAAGGGGCGACCCGTTGCCGCTGTCCCCTAGCCCGGTAGCTCGCAGACTCGCGCTCACCTGAATTACCCGGACTGTGAGCTCAGACTGCTGGAGTTTCAATTCAGCGAGTCTGGGCTGGAACCTGTATTTCCACCAAGTTCTCGAGACGCTCAGTGCCGGAGCCCACCTGGGAACAGCGACCCCGGGAGCCCACTGCACCCGGGGGCAGACGTGCCGGGCGGGCAGGGGGCGCGCGTTGCCGGGCAGAGCCGGGCCACGCGCGCTCCCATTGGCCGCAGGTGGGGCCGCACCCCGCCCGACAGGTAGTCCGCCCCGCGTCCTGCCATTGGGCTGCAGCTGCGGGGTCCCCCGGGGATTGGCCCAGGTGGCGGCCCCGCCTCGCCCTCATTGGCCGCAGGTGCCACCGCCCCCGCCCCGGGACCGCCCGCCCCGCCGATTGGCCGCCGGCGGGGCCTCGGGTCGGCCATGTTCGGACACCCCCCGCCCCCGCGAGGCCTGACGCTGGACTCCGTGCGCGCCCCCCCCGCGCGCGCCCGCCGGCCGCGCCCCCGCCCCTCCCCGCCCCGCCCGCCGCCAAGTTTCTAGAGTTGGATCCGTGTCCCTCGGTCCGTGCGCCGCGCGCTCCCTTCCGCGTTCCGCCGTCGGCCCCACCTGCGGCCCGGCTCGGCCGCTGGGGCCCCGCGCCATGGCCCGAGTGTCCGGGGCGCGGCGCTGACGGCGACCGGCGGAGCGCGCAATGCCCAGCAGGACGGGCCCCAAGATGGACCGGAGCGGCGGCCGCGTCCGCCTAAAGGCGCATTACAGCGGGTGAGCGCCAGCGCCCGACGGCGGGGCTCGGCCGGGGCGGGGGGTGTGCGAGTCGAGACGGCGCGGCCGAGTGCAGAGCCGGACGCAGGAAGCTGCCCCCGACCGCGCTGGCCGTCGGGGACTGTACTGCCTCCGCTCGGGAGGCCGAGGTTTGGGGGCAGCGGGCGGTGGCATGGGAGGGAGGGGACAACGAGGCCCCTCCGGGCCCAGGGGGTCCCAGGAGCTTTGGACGCGCCAGCGCTTAGAGACTGCCCCAGGCGATGCGGGCGCACCGGCCTCACTTGGACTTCACAGACGGGAAAGCTTGAGGGCAGGGCTGGATCAGCCTGCACCCGCCCTCCCGTCCCGACCCCGGCTCGGAGTCGCCGGCCCAGCTCCGAGCGCCACTGCTTCTCGGGTCAGCGGGTCTCTCCCCGCTCCGACGGGGTTGTCCTGGGCTGGAAGTTGCCCGGAGGGGGCCCGTGGCGCGGAAGACGGGCACCTTGAGGCTCTCCGCGTCCCCGAGCCCCGTGTTGACATTCTCCCTGGGAAGTTGGCCGGTATGTTAAGGCCACAACCTGTAAGGAAGAAAGTTTTCGTCAAATTGTGAAGACTGCTGGCAGGTTTTAAAAGCAGAGGTTTTCTAAACTTTTCCCAATTTACCCGACCGGATGTCTCAGTTTAAGACCACTTCATGTGCGGGAGAAGGGCAGGTGCGGTGAGCCGTGGGGGTCACGCGAATGGAGGGCACCTGGAGGGCCTGGGGCCCTGCGACTGTCCACACTCGGTGCTCTGGATTTGACCTGCCTCCCTGTGAAATGGGGCGAACCGGCGTCCACAGGGGTCAGTGGCCAGACCCCTGGACCGGCACCGGCGCTCGCTGGATTCTTGGCCGCTGGACAGTCCTGGTGGGGGTGGAGAAGGCTGCGGGCGGCAGCACTGTGCACGCAGATACTGGGGGAGAATGAGGGTATTTGGCTGTTGCCGCCTTCTGCTCCTGTTTGTCTCCAAGAGCCCCCAAATCGGGCGGCTGCCCCCAGGGTCGCCTCTGCGGGGTTGGGGGGTGGGGAAGCTGAATGCCACCTGCAGTTGAACTTGGTGGTTGGGTGTAGGGCCTGGGAACGCCAGCTCTTGACCTGGAGAGCACACCTTGTTTGGGGTGTCAGTCATCAGGTCGCGCCTGCCCTCTCTGCTGTCCGCAGCCTGACTGCCTTGGGAGCGTGGGTGTGGGGTGAGGTGGTGGGAAGGGAATTGGTGGTGGTGCCCTAGAGAATAAGGATTTGTGGGGGGATGACTGGCCATCCCACCTGAAGAGGATGAGGGATCATATCTTCTGGCCTGTCAAGGTGGACTGCAGACTGAAGCTGGTGAGGTGTCAGCTGGGTCCCGGCTTTTCCGAGAGGGACGAGTGGCAGTCACACATCAGACAGTCCTCTTTTCTGTCCCGAACCGTGGGATTGAGCAACTAGTGACTGACTGTGAAAATCAGAGCTGATCCTTAGCCAGAGGAAGTCCACACCCGGAGAGGCAGAGGGCAGGTGGGAACCAGACCCCCAGCCCTCCACCCAGGGACGAGTTCCAGTCGGCACTGCGCCCAGGGAGGGGAGGGGGAGATGGACTCGGCCGGTGTCCCGGCAGTGCTCTGGGAGTGCCGAGCAGCCTGTTTAGCCACCCCTCGCCACCCCCACCCCCCAAGCTTGGGCCCCTGGAGAGCGCTTTGGTTACCTTGGGAAATGTGACCTGTTGAGTCCGGTTTCCTGGAGATGAGGCCACACCCTACACTCTTCCCTCTTCTTCCCCTTCCAACCTGTGCCCCTTCCTCTCTCCTCCCCAGCCCCCTCCTTTCCTCCCCTCCCCCTCTTGGTTCCTCTTCTTTTCCTCCCCACTGAGGCTCCCACCTCTTTATGCCTCCTCCCTCCTTCTGCATCCACCCTTCTGGTTTCTGCCCCAGGCTGACCTGTCTGAGCTCCTCTTCTCTTCCCAGTGCTTTTCCTAAAGGCTTTGCACTGTTGCCTGGGGAGGGGCCTGGGTTGGGAAACTTAGTCCTCAGGGATGGTAGACCTGACACAGTCTCCAGAAAGTGTCCGCCAGAATCCTCGCTCACTTATCCAAACCCCAAGGTCCAAGTGAAATTTTGTCCCTGCCCTGTGGCCCGTGGAGGGAGGTTCTGTTTAAGCACCTGGGCCAGGAGCTGAGGGTCAGATACACTGGAGACACTATTGTTAAAAATAGGGGTTTTCAGGGGCCCCCCACCCCGGAATGGCTTCTGCAATCACCCTTACCCATCCCCTCTCCTCCCCAGGCCCTCCGGAGGCTTGAGATTAGGGTCACCCCCTCGCCAGTGGGGCTTTTTGAGGGTGTAGTCACTGGAGTCTCAGGGGTGTCCTGTGTTTTGGGGGGGGTTTCCAGGTGAAGTGTGCTGGGTTTGGAGACCCTGCTCTGCCTGGTTTTCTGAGATGACAGAAAGACCTGGCTGGATCTTCTCTCCAGCTCAAGCCTGGTTTCCAGAACTCAAAGCCTGGGCTGCATATGAGGCTTGGGTGGCCTCGTGGGTGCTGCTCCTGCCCAGGGCTCTGTCTGAGCTGTTTGCTCAGAGAGGCTGCCTGATTCCGGTTTGGGGTGATGCTCGGGGTGGTGGTCAGAGACCTGGTCAGGGAGTGGGCTGACCTTTCCCCGCTGTGCTCAGGTTGTGGGGTGGAGGGAAGAGCTAAAGTGCTGTCACTGGGTGATGAGCTCAGAGCCCAGGGGTCCAGCCTGGTGTCGGTTGCCTCCAAACCACTGGGGAGCCATCCACCTGACCTCCAGGCCCTGAAGCACCGGGCAGGGGGACTAGCTACCACCTGGGGGTGGAGCTGTGGGGGAGGATCGTGGGGCAGGGGTAGATAGTTTGCCACCCAGGGATAGATGGGTGGCAAACTCAGTTCCAGAGCTCCCTGTGACAGGGGGACTGATGGGTGTGCCGGGTGGCACAGGTACAAGGTCTGGGAGATGTGGGAGTGGGAGGGCTTGGTCTCTGGGGCCCCCACGGATAAGCTGTGAGACCCCTCTATGCCTCAGTCTCCCCATTTGCCAAGATGCCACAGGCTGTGGTGAGCTTGGGGCCCTGGGGTGGGCGCTGAGGGTCTGAGCAGATGGGGTGGGTTCCAACTGTGTCCCCCCACCCCCTTGGGAGTGAGCTATGGGCTGGACACGGGCTGCCACGGGCATCCAGCAGATGGATCCTGGATCCTGGTGGCCCTGGGTCTGTTACCTGGTGGACCGAGACGCTCTGTCAACGCGCGTTTGATGGAATTCAGAAGCCATTGGTGTTAATGCTCAGTGGACCCTGTGTTTCTCTTGTTGGGGGTGTTTCAAAACTTTTTTCAGAGGCTCCCACCCTTGTGGTGTCAGATGTGGATAAACTTCCCCCTAACTTCAGTGTATCCTGTGTGATTCCTGCTCAGAGTCTCAGCAGACGTACGTTTACCCATGTCAACACCAGCCCTGCTTTGGGTGGTAGGTGATGTGGGGACAGTGCATGGGGGTGGTAAACACCCCTCCCTCCCTGTCCTAGGGAGTCAAGTGTTCCCTGGTGCTGGCTTGCCTTACCTCTAAGGGCCATTCTCAAAGACTGACCATGAATCCCTGGGCTGTCTTCAACCATCCAGCTTTTATATCCCAAGTGTGGATGAAAAGATAAAAGGCAGTGGCATTCTGGGACTTGGTTTTCCCAACAGACTGGGTCTGGAATTATGTTGTGGCCCTACCAAAGGCAGTTGTCGAATGGTGCCTCCAGGGTTTCAAGAGGCTGTGGCATTGGGGTAATAAGTTAGTCCCCCTCCCCATACCCCCCACCACTTCCCACCTCTCAAAGGTCTCACACCCTGGATACCATGTGGCCCTGTTGGCACCATCGAGGTAGTGGGACGATGTAATGAGGCCTGCGGGCTTAAACTGAACAGTCTGTCCAGCTGCGCCCACCCCTCCTGGGTGACTCCCCCTTACCCTGTCCTTCTGCCCCTCGGAGGCACGTTCAGGTGCCAGGATGGGTGCACCAGGGCACTCATGATGTAATTCACATGGCCTGTGGGCAGTGGTTCCGGGGTGTGGGGGGAGCTGTCATACCCTTGGGGACAACACAGCTTCCTGTATTTGATCAACAACTTGGTTAGTTGATCATCAGTATCTCATGTGACTTAAATGTGCTCCCTGGTGAGACCTGTGTGTCCTCTGTGCCCAGGGACCTCCTCATCACCAGCCTGGACTCCGCCACCACCTTCGACGAGCTCTGCGCAGAGGTGCGGGAGATGTGCTGGCTGCACCCGGGCCACCCGCTCACCCTTAAGTGGGTGGACAATGAAGGTGGGCCTGGCGGGTGTGGTGGTCGGGCAGTGGCTTTCTAAACCTGGGCGCGGCCCCTTCCCTGTGGAGGTGGACAGCCCTGGGATTAAGCGATTCAAATTAACTAGCTTCTTGTTTCCAGGGAAGAGGCTGTGGCAGGTCATGGAGGGACTAGGGGGCGGGGGTGAGGGTCCCTTGGGGGTGGTCGTCCGCCCTCAAGGCCAGCTCTGGTGCTGGGCCCCGGGGAGAGGCTGCAGGAGTCCCCCCCTACCTTGTGTGGGTCCTAACCTTCCTGACCCCGTTCCTCATGTTCTGGATTTTTCTGGTGGGTGATTTGCTAGCTGAATTGTGGTTTCTCAGGGAAATGGGGAGGGGAGGGTAGCCAGCGCCCTAGGGTCCACCTCTCTTTTCCTTTCCCTCCCTCCTTTCCTGTAGCCAGACACACGTCTGAGATAGCGGAGGGTTTGGAAAACAGTTAAGAAGAGCCTGCCCAGCAGCTCTCAGCCTGGACATGGGAGTGGGGCAGGGTAGGGGCAGGCAGACCTCTGGCCACGCGCCTTTCCGCTGAAGCCAGGCCACGTTGTCCTGGCTCTGGCTGTCCAAGCATCTGTGCTCCTGTCCAGCCTCAGTAGACAAGGAGCCCTTCCTTCCGGTCTAGGACTGGATAGGAAGGGTGCTCATTCTCTCCCAGGCCAGGAAACCTGCCCAGCTTGGCACCCCATGTGGAGCTGTGGGTGAATTCATTGCCGTTCTGGGGCTCGTTGGTTCTGACCTGGGCCTTTGGGTTGGGGGGGTGACTCACTCTGGGACCGGCCAACTCTGCCCTGGGCGGCTGGTCACTAGCAGCAGCACTTTGCCCTCCCAAGGTTGGGTGCTCACCACCGTGAAGCCCTTTGCCTCGGGCCTGCAGTGGCCTCAGCTGTGTCTCTCGTCTGCCTAGGTGACCCCTGCACTGTGTCCTCCCAGATGGAGCTGGAGGAGGCCTTCCGCCTGTCCTGTCAGCACAAGGACGAAGGGCTCACCCTTCACGGTCAGTGCCGGCCAGTGGGCGCTCTGGGGGTGGGGGTGGGCACTTGGGCGCTTTGTTAGACCGGAAGCCACACAGATCACGGTTTAAGATCTTAGGATGCAGAGGATTTAAGAATGTGGAACAGGAAGCAATTTGGTTTCATTTTTTGCTCTTAGGTCTTATTATCCCAGATAAAAACCGCTCTTACTTGTCAGGAGTCAGTCAGGTGTCCTCTCACTGGACACGGAAGCCTGGGTTCTGGTGATCGGCCCTCACTCCCCCGTCCATGTGCAGGGTTTCCAAGGTTTTGCCTTAATAATTATCTGGCAAGAGCAGACCATGGGGCTCCATGGGCAGTCAAACTCAGTGCAGGGCTCCTTGCGAGGCCACAGTGGTCACTGACCTTCACTCTTTTTCTGGCTCTCTCTGCATGCAGTTTTCCCCAGCATCCCCAAGGAACCAGGCATGCCCTGTCCTGGAGAAGACAGTGAGTACCGTCCTCCTGCCACGCGTGTCCTGCTTGTGGGTTGACGTGTCTGTTACGCCAGGGAGGGGAGGATGGGAGCCAGGTGGCCTGGGGCTCAGTGCTCCTCGTGAAGTGTGTGAGGGCAGAGTGGGCAGCTGGTGTGGCCTCACGAGGGGTTCTTACTGGTGCCCCTGCCCTTGGCTGTGTGTGTTCAGGCACCAGTGCCACCACTGGACAGGGCGTCGGCTTGGCCAGCGGTGCCATGAGGAAACATCCCGGAAACACCCTGACCTCCCCAGGCAGGCAGGACCCTGGCTGGGATGGCTGGATGCGGCTCCCGTGTGTCTGTCCCAACTCATACTGGCCCCATTCTCCTTCGCAGAGGGTCTGTGGGTTGAAGGTGAGGTCCCAGGGGCAGTGGGTCGGAGAAGAGCTTCTGACCACACCCCAGAGGCCCCTTACTCTGGGCGGTTTGGTCCACCTTGTCCTTCAGGGCAGCCTCTACTGACTGGAGCACAGAGAAGCTTATAGGACTGTGCTTGGCTCCTGGCATGGGGCTGAGGGCATGCCTTGGTGCTGGAGGACTTAGCTCAGCCCCTTTCCTGGCAGGGGTCCTGGGTGGGCTCTAGGTGCAGCAGTGCCGCAAGGGTGGGAGCAGATTCCAGCAGAGGCCGGGCTGAGTTTGTGTGCACCCCCCCATGGGTGTTCAGTGGGCCCTTGTGTTTGTGAGTCCTGGATTTAGGGGAGAAATCAGGGTTGAAGAGAGGTTTGGGGGTCTTTGAGACCGAGGATCGGAGTCGCCAGTGAGCAGGGCTGGCCTGGGGTCCCACGAGGAGAACAGGGGACCCTGAAGGAGCACCAGCAAGGCTGGGAAACATCTTGATTGTGGAATCCTGGCGGGAGGGGAGCAGGCAGCCTGAAGAGGTTGGAGCAGCCCAGGGGCTGGCAGAAGGTGCTGCCCCAGTGGTGGTCGTGGGGGTGGACGTGAAGGGCAGTTTTGGGGGAGCAATGTGAGGAGCCCAGGAGGTCCCAGCTGGTGTCAGACTATGGTAAATAAAGCTAAAGGGGGCAGGGGGAGGGGCCTGGAGATTCTGAGGCCTGGGAGTCGCCTAGAGAAGTGGGGGTGGGCGGCAGTAGCCAGTCCTGCAGGTGAGACTTTCCGGCCAGAGTGGGAGGGGCTGATGGGAGGCGCCTGTGCGCATGTGCAGTTTTGCTGTGCATGTACTTGAACCTGCAAGGATGTGGTCAAAGCAGGACCTTGAGGGGTGGGGTGGGTAGACAGAGAGGAGCCTGTCAGTGGGGGGCTCAGAGATGGGTGGGCTGCACAGGGGCTTCGGGGTCCTCATCCCCATGTGGCTGCCCCCACCTGACCTCTTGCCCGGGTGCCCACGTCTCCTGGAAGGGGCAGTATCACACTTGGTAGATCTCACCTGTGTTTTTAGACACATGGAAAGGTAAAATGAGAGAGGTGTTCCTGTTGGAGACGAGGCCCCTTCTACTGTGCTCTGTGGGCAACTCTCAGCCAGAGTGACAGGCTGGCTCACTGTCTGCCCAGAGCCGTCTCTAGCAGCCAGAGCTGGCCTGGAGCACAAGGGAAACCCAGCACCTCTGCGTCTCAGCATCCCCAGGGCAGGAGCCAGCCGTTGGCTTAGCCCAGGGCCCTAGCTGTGCTGCCTGAGGGCTCAAGTCTGCCCTTTCTGTCCCCGCCTTGGTGCCCTCCTGGCTTGATTCTCATGTGGATGTTGCCCCATCCGGGGTCTCACATAGGGGATGGCAGTGGGGGCTGCACTCAAGCACCCCGGTGACCTCCTGGTGTCACGCGGTCTCTACTGGAGGTTGACATGGGATAACGTGTGGGCAGGGCCGTGTCCCTGTGTGGGAATTCGGGGAATGTGGTGCCGTCTCTGCTCTCCAGCAGGTCCTTGAGATGCTCACCCGGGGCGGCTCCGAGGCTCCAGGCCCCTTGGTGTTGTTGGAACATTCCAGCAGTGCTGTGGGGGGTGGGGTGGGGGTGGGCAGAGAGGAGAGTGGACAGACTGTGGCATCTCCTCTGAATTCTGCTTGTACGGCTTCTTTGTGATGCTGCCCTTGAGCAGTCAGGATGGCCCACACTATTCCCTTTAGGCAGTCAGGAGAACTCCTGACTGGTCCCACCATGGCCCAGCTACGGGTGTGATTCTAGCACCTGCATCTGTGTTCCCTGCCAAGGCCGTGGTCAGTGAGAAGGGATCAGTGGCAGCCATGATCCGGGTCAGAACCCTACGCGGAGGGCTGACGGTGTGACAAGCCGTGGCTGGAGAAGGACGTGCTGCAGAGATGCAGATGCAGGGGTGCCTGGGTGCGTCTGGCCGGAAGGGCCGTGCCACACCTGCCAAGCCTGCGTTCCTGGCAGCAGAGCCCCTTCTGTGCAAGTCCACAGCCTGAATTTAATCGGTTCTCTCGGGTTTTTAAAAAGTTGTGTAAAGCACACCTAACATAAAACCATTTTAACCACTTTGAACAAATTCAGTGGCATTTAGTAAGTCCATCACCTCTGCCTGCTTCTGAAACAATTTGGGAAGAAAAACCTGAGCCCCCGAGCAGTTGTGGCTCCTCCATGCAGCCCCTGATGGCAGCAGACTGTGCCATCTCTACGGAGTCACCCTGTGTAGACATTGCCTGGAACGGAATGTACGATATGTGGTCTTTTGTGGTAGCTTCTTTCACTTAGCGTGATGTTTCTGAAGTTCATCCATGTTGTAACGTGTATCAGAACTTCATTCCTTTTTTTTTCCTCCAGTTTTTATTACCACGATGAAGTACATGTAAAGTAAATTCACTATCTTAACTATTTTTAAGTATACAGTTTGTTGATATTAACTGAATTCACATTGTTGTGCAACCATCCCCACCATCATCTCCAGAACTTTCTCATCTTCCCAAACCGAAACTCTGTCCCCATGAAACACTCACTCCCCACCTGGCCCCCAACCCCTGGCCCCCACCCTCCCACTCTCTGTTTCTATGATTTTGATGCCAGGGACCTCCTAGAAGTGGGCTCACACAGGATTTTTTTCTTTTGTGTCTGGCTTGTTTCATTCAGCCTCATGTCCTCAGGGTTTAATTGTGCTGGAGCAGGTGTTAGATTCTCCTCACTTTTTAATGCTGAGACATATTCCGTTGTATGGACAGACTACAGTTTGTTTATCTGTCATCTGATCATGGACACCTGGGTTACTTCGTGTTTTAGCTACTCTGAATAATGCTGCTGTGAACACAGGTGTGCAAATACCTCCTTGAAACTCTGCTCTCAGTTCTCTTCGGTATATATGTGCAAATGGAATTCCTAGGTTGGAGGATGAAATGGTTGGATGGCATCACTGACGCAATGGACATGAGTTGGAACAGACTCTGGGAGATGGTGAAGGACAGAGAAGCCTGGCATGCTCTACTCCACAGGGTCGCAAAGAGTCGGACATGACTTGGCGACTGAACATCGGCGGTGCTGGCTCTCGAGCAACTGCTGTGCTGTTGTCTGCGGTGGCAGCACCGGCTTCGTCCCACCGGCACCGTGCGCACTGGCTCTCCTCGCCCGCTGCGTTCACCAGTGCTCGTCTCCTGTTTCTGACACTGGTCTCTCTGGGCTGTGCGGGATCTTCGTTGCTGCCCTTGCAACCTTCCTTGTGCAACATGGGATCTCGTTATAATTGGGGTGTGCAAACCCTTTGCTGCGGCCTGTGGGATCCAGTTCCCTGACGGGAGATGGAATCTGGGCCTCCTGTGTTGGGATCGTGAAGTCTTAGCCACTGGACCACCAGCGTAGTTCCTCCCTGGTGCTGCTTGTTTTCTGTTTTGTTGATGGTACCCTTCCTGACGGATGTTAGGTGGTGTCTCATTGTGGTTTTGATTTTTGTTCCCGTGATGGTCAGTGATGTTCAGCATCTTTTTAGTTCTTGTTGGCCATTTCTTTGGAGAAATGTCTACTCAAGTTTTTCACCCACTTTGAACTGGGTTGTTTTGTTGTTGAGTTTTAGAAGTTCTCTACCTACTCAGCATATCAGATACACAATTTGCAAGTATTTTCTCATATTCTGAGGTTTTTTTCCCTACTTCGTTTGTGGTGACAAAATTATAAAATTTTCATGAACTCCAATTTGTTTCTTCTTTTGTTGCATGTTTTGCTGTTGTTCAGTCGATAAGTTGTGCTGGACTCTTTGCAACCCCGTGGACTGAGGAACACCAGGCTTCCCTGTCCTTCACTATCTCCCGGAGTTTGCTCAAACTCATGTCCCTTGAATCTGTGATGCTATCCAACCATCTCATTCTCTTTCACCCCCCTTCTCCGGCCCTCAATCTTTCCCAGCATCAGGGTCTTTTCTAATGAGTCAGTTCTTTGCATCAGATGGCCAAAGTATTGGAGCTTTAGCTTCGGTCCTTCCAATGAACATTTAGTGTTGATTTCCTTGAGTTTTGACTGATTTGATCTCCTTGCTGTCCAAGGGACTCTCAAGAGTCTTCTCCAACACCACAGTTCAAAAGTGTCAATTTTTTGGTGCTCAGCTTTCTTTATGGTCCAACTCTCACATCCGTGCATGACTACTGGAAAACCAGAGCTTTGACTATATGGACCTTGGTCAGTAAAGAGATGTCTCTGTTTTTTAATATGCTGTCTAGGTTTTTCACAGCTTGCCTTCCAAGAAATCATTGCCAAATCCCCTGTGGGGAGGCTTTGGTCCTTTGTTTTCTTCTTGGGGTCTTTGGTACATTTTGAGTTGACTTTTGCACATGATGTTAGATAAAGCTCTGGCTTTGTTCTGTTACATGTGTATGTCCAATTTTCTCAGCACCATTTGTTGAAGACTGTCCTTTCCCCATTGAATGGTCCTGGCACCCTTGTTGGAAATCATTTGACCAAACTTGTGAGGGTTCATTTCTGGGCTTTCTGTTCTGGCCCATATGTCTTGTCTGTATGCAGCACCACAGTTTAGATCACTGTAGCTTTGCAGTAATGTTTGAAACCAGAGAGTGTGCATCTTCCAGCTTTGTTCTTTTTCAAGTGTGTTTTGGCTATTCTTGATCCCTTGTGATACCATATGAATTTTAGGACGTTTTTCTGCAAAAAAAATTGGAATTTTGGTAGGGAATACACTGACTCTTTAGATTATTGTGAGTAGTATTGGGACTTCTTGGTGGCTCAGACTGTAAAGAATCCACCTGCAATGCAGGAGACCCTGGTTTGATCTCTAAGTAGGGAAGATCCTCTGGAGGAGGAAATGGCAACTCACCCCAGTATTCTTGCCTAGAGAATCCCAAAGACAAAGAATCCCAAAGAATCCCAGGACAAAGAAGCCTGGCAGGTTATAGTCCATGAGGTCACAAAGAGTTGGACATGACTGAGCGACTAACACTTTTTTGATGTCTCAACAATATTAAATTTTCTGGTCCATAGACATGAGATCTCTTTTTGCTTATTTTTGTCATTTAATTTCTTTCAGCACTGTCTTATAGTTTTCATTGTACAAGTCTATCACCTCCTTTTTAGATAATATTGTTAAGTATTTTATTCTTTTTTAAAAATTATTTTTGGCTGTGCTGGGTCTTCATTGCTGCATGGGCTTTTCTCTAGTTGTGACAAGCTGTTAAGCTGTTTTGGTGAATTTGTTTATTAGTTCTAACATTGTTTGGAATTTTAGGGTTTTCTATATTACATGTGAAGAGAGGTAATTTTACTTTTCAGTTGATAATGCTTTTTATCTCTTTTTCTTGCCTAATTGCTCTGGTTAGAACCTCTAGTACTTTGTTGAATAGAAATGGTGATACTGGGCATCCCTGTCTTGTTCTTGGAGGAAAAGCTTTCAGCCTTTCTCCATTGAGTGTGGTGTTTCCTATGGGTTTTTCGCGTATAGTTTTTCTTGTGTTGAGGTGGTTTCCTCCTGTGTATAAGAAGTGTTTATGGTCTTCCTCCCTGGTTTATGGCAGGGAGGTCCTGAAACCCTTGGAATCTCCTGAGTGATAGGTGTGTCTTGTCATTCATTAGCAGTGGATTCTGGGTAGGGCCCCTGATAGCCTCAGGATGGGGCTGGTCACTGGAAACACCCAGAGATTAGAGGGTTGGAACCTGACCTCCAGGGAGAGGCAGGGGGCAGGATGAACTAATCTCCGGTGGCCAGTGATTTAATCTATCATGCCTCTGTGATGAAGCTTCCATAAAACCCCAAAAGGATGGGGTGCCGAAGCTCTCTAGTTGGTGAACACATGGAGATTTGTGGGGAGTGACTCCTGGAGAGCCTCACACTTCCCTGGTGCATCTTGCTTCTGCCTGTTCCTGAATTAATCTGAGTTCTGTGCTCTGCTCTAGCAAATTAATCTAACTGAGGAGTGGGTTGTGAGCCTGTAGCCTGTGGGTCAAACCTAGACAGCATATTAAAAAGCAGAGATGTTGCTTTGCTGACAAAGGTTCATCTCGTCAAAGGTATGGTTTTTCCAGTTGTTATGTATGTATGTGAGAGTAAGACCATAAAGAAAGCTGAGCACCAAAGAATTGATGCTTGTCAACTGTAGTGAAGACTCTTGAGAGGCCCTTGGACTGCAAGGAGATCAAACCAGTCAGTCCTACAGGAAATAAGTCCTGAGTATTCATTGGAAGGACAGATGCTGAAGCTCCAATACTTTGGCCACTTGATGCGAAGAACTGACTCATCGGAAAAGACCCCGATGCTGGGAAAGATTGAAGGCAGGAGGAGAAGGGGACGAAAGAGGATGAGATGGTTGGATGGCATCACCAACTCGATGGACTTGAGTTTGAGCAAGCTCTGGGAGTTGGTGATGGACAGGGAAACCTGGTGTGCTGCAGTCCATAGGGTTGCAAAGAGTTGGACACAACTGAGCGACTGAATTGAACTGATCCTGTGGGTCAGAAGCCCAGGCATCAGCCTGGACTGGCAGTTGGTGTCTGCAGTTGGGTTGGAGGGCAGTCTTGTAGAACTGAGCCCTTAATGTATGGGGTCTGCCACTGCCTGCAGGTAGATGGTGTCAGAATTGGTAGTATGAGTAAAAACCAGATCAGGTACCTGCTGTGCCTAGTTTGTTGAATATTTTTATCATGAAAGGATTTTCAGCTTGTCAAGTGCCTTTTCTGCATCAATTGAAATTATCATTTTTTTCCCTTTGTTCTATTAATGTGGTTTGTCGCATTGATTGTTCATCTTTTTATTCCAGGAATAAATCTGACTTGGTCATGGTGTATAGTTCTTTTAATATGCTGCTGGGTTTGGTTTGCTAGTATTTTGTTGAGGATTTTTCATAAGGCATGTTGGTCCTTGGTCTTCTTTTTCTTGTAGTGTCTTTGTCCGACTCTAGCATTAGGGTAAATCCACCTTCTGGAATAAGTTAGGAAGTGTTCCTTGCTCTTAAGTTTTTTGGAAAAGGAAGATTGGTGTTAGTTCTTCTTTAAATGTTTGGCAGAATTCACCAGCGTAGCTCTCAGGTCCAGGACTGTCCTTTGTCAGGAGATTATTATTATTTTTAAATTACTGATTCACCTTACTAGTTATTTGTTCTTATTCAGTTGCTCCAGTTGTGTCCAGCTCTTTGTAACCCCATGGACTGCAGCACAGTTGATGCTTGTCAACTGTAGTGAAGACTCTTGAGAGGCCCTTGGACTGCAAGGAGATCAAACCAGTCAGTCCTACAGGAAATAAGTCCTGAGTATTCAGGACTTATTCAAGCTTCCTTTTCCTTCAGTCTCCTGGAGTTTGCTCAAACTCCTCCTGTCCACTGAGTCAATGATGGCATCTAACCATCTCATCCTCTGTCACCCGCTTCTCTTCCTACCCTCAATCTTTCTCAGCATCAGGGTCTTTTCCAATGAGTCGGCCCGGCAACTAACCTAACTGGTTACAGGTCTATTCAGATTGTCTGTTTCTTAATGATTTAATCTTGGTAGGTCCTGTGTTTCTAGGAAACACAGAATTTGTGCATTTCATCTCAGTTATCCAGTTTGTTGGTATACAATTGTTTACAGTGCTCCCTTACAATCCTTTTTATTTCTGTGAAATCATGAGTAATGTTCCCATTTTCATTTCTGATTTTAGTAATTTGAGCCTTTCTTTTTTCTGGGGCATCACTGGTTAAGCCTGCACTTCCATTGTGTGGGCTTCCCAGGTGGCTCAGAGGCTAAAGCATCTGCCTGCAATACGGGAGACCTGGGTTTGATCCCTGGCTCAGGAAGATCCCCTGGAGAAGGAAATGGCAACCCACTCCAGTATTCTTGCCTGGAGAATCCCGTGGACAGAGGAGCCTGGTGGGCTACAGTCCACCGGGTCGCAAAGAGTCAGACACGACTTCACTTTCACTTTTTTTCCATCTAGCTGAAAGGTGATGTTTTGTTGATCTTTTCAGCAAAAATGGTTTCACTGATTTTCCTTTGTTTTTCTATTCTCTTTTATCTCTGCTCTGATCTTTATTATTTCCTTCTGCTAACTGGGAGATGGTGAAGGACAGGGAAGCCTGGCACGCTGCAGTCTATGTGGTTGCAAAGAGTCAGACACAACTTAGCCACTGAACAACAACAAAGTTTCGGATCTTAAGGTGTATAGTTAGACTGTTGATTTAAGATCTTTCTTGCTTTTAAAAGAAAGGGTTTATAGCTGTCAGTTTCCCACTTAGCTTTGCTTTCTCTGTATCCTTTGGGTTTTGGTATGCTTTGTTTTTGTTTGAGTATTTTCTTACTTCCCTTGTAATTTCTTCTTTGATCCACTGGTTGTTTGAATGTGTTGTTTAATTTCCACACATTTGTGATTTTTCCAGGTTTTTTTCCTGTTGTTAATTTCTAACTTGATTCTGCTGTGGTCAGAGAAGATAGTTTGTATGATATCTGTCCTTTAAAATTTGATTGAGACTTACTGTGTGGCCTGACATGGTCTGTTCTGGAGATGTCCCTGTGTACCCGAGGACATGTGTGCTGCTCTTGGGGGTGGTTCTGTGTGTGTGTGTCCACCACGTCTCCTTGGCTTGTTGTGTTGTTCAAGCCCTTGGTCTCATCGTTTGTTTCCTGTCTGACTGCACTGTCACTGCTTCTTATGGCTGAGTAGTATTCCGCTGGGTGTTTTGTTATATCTTATGTATCCATTCACTCACTGATGGACATTTGGGTTGTTTCTGCATCTCGGGTGTTGTGGACATTCATGCAGAGATTATAGGTTTTTGAAACACTGAATTGGTAATTTTGTTCTGGCCACAGCACAAAGAATTTTTCGAGTCTGTGTGTGTAGAAGCATCATAAGAATAAACTGTCAGCAGAGCCCATGAGGTGCCCACTTTAAAGGGGTCTGGCTCCCGTCCAGTTCCTGGGTGAATAGAGCCCCGTGTTGCCTGGGGGCTATAGGCAATGGAGGTGAACAGGCCAGTGGCTCAGCCAGAGAGCCATGCTCCCTGGTGTGGCAGCTAGGGGCTTGGTGGCTCCCCGCCACCAAGTGGAAGCACGTTTCTAGGGCTTTTGGGTTGGGCGCCTGACAGGATAAGGGGGTCTTAGTGGTTGGTGGGCTGGGTCTTTGTGGGGAGAGGTGAGCTTGCTGGTGACATCCCTGGGCCAGGCAGAACCCCTGGCCAGTGGTGGCTCTGGGTGGCTTGTTGGAGCCCAGGAATGACGTGGCAGTGCAGGGGCCTGAGGGGGCCACCTGCTGGCTCTGGGCAGGGGTGGCTGCAGCACAGAGGGGCTTT
This sequence comes from Bubalus bubalis, assembly GCF_019923935.1. NCBI lineage: Eukaryota > Metazoa > Chordata > Mammalia > Artiodactyla > Bovidae > Bubalus > Bubalus bubalis. Next base: position 30,400,206 of record NC_059161.1, read on the forward strand.
GTGACCTCATGGTCCCCAGCAGGCTTATGTCAGCCCCTCTGTGCATTGTCCGTCCTGTGCTGGTGGGTGGGGGGGCTCCTCTGTTGTGTCCGTCATCCTGCCTCTGTTCACATGGAGACGTTCATGTTTGATTTTTGTGTTAAGTACGGTCAGATCTGTTTAACATTTTCTCATTGCCTGTGCTAGTCACTTGTGCACAGACTGTGGGTCCTCCAGCAGGGAGCAGGCCCTGCTTCCAAGGACACTGGGGTCCTGCTGCCCGCTGCCCCCTTGGCCCCTCTGATGGCCGGTGTCCTTCACATCCAGCCACACTCCCCACAATGTGACTGGAGCCCCATCGGCCACTTCTGCCAGCTCTTTCTAGGGACCTGACTCCAGCCTAGGGGTGGGGTGGAGTGGCCTCCCTTGGTGTAGGTATGGGCTGCATGTGTACGGCTGGGAATCAGGCAAGTGCCCAGGTGGCAGCCAAGGGCTCCACCAGTGAGCAGATGACGGACCCACTGTTATCCATAAAACGGGGTCATGGGGCTGTGAATCAGACATGGTTGTGAGTGCTAACACCTCTGTGGAGGGAGTGGTCATTCAGTGTGTCTTGAAGGACAGCTGGGAGCACTTACAAAGCAGAATAGATGTAGTAAAGAAGCCCTTTCTGTCAACTTCAGGATTTCCCTGTGGGTGGTGAGCATTGGCCCCAGGAAGGCTTCCTGGAGGAGGAGTCGTGCCAGAGGCCCTGTCACATGGAGCTAGCCATGGACACTGCTAGCGCTCAGGTGACCCCCTGGGAAGGGGTACAGAAAGGAAGGCTTCTCAGTCCTTAATGGTCTCAGAGAAAAGCTGAACCTGGGGGTGTGTGGCGCGGCAGCCTGTCTTAATGCCAGGGGTGTCCCTCGAGGCCATGGGAACCAGGCACTGGCACCCTGAGTGCTTCGTGTCCTTGGCCCCACCCTGTCCGTGCGCTCAAGTGAGGAGGTGTCCCTGGATGGCGGGTGGACTGGCTGGTGTAGGACGGCCCCTCTCCAGCCTGCTCCCTGGAGGCAGGCAGCCCTGCAGAGGACCCTGCTTGTCACCTGGGTGGCTGACCTGTGGGACTGGTGCCCAGGGCAAGGAGACTGTACCTGGTCAGACCCTGAGGAGCCAGGACCCTGTCCAGCCCTACCCCTCTGGTCTGGAGGTGCAGTCTGAGGGGGTCAGGGGCTGTTTGATACATGGCTTTGCCCGCAGCTGTGCCCCTGCCAGCCCCTGTGGCCCAGGACTGAGCTGGGCTTTCTGGCCTGTCAGGAGTCCTGGCCTTTGGAGCTTTTGAAGCCCTCTAGCCCCTCATCAGTGAGGGTGGGGAGGTGACAGGCTTGCCCCTGCTGTCCCTGCATCTGGGCCCCAAGCCATTCCCTTTTCTACTCCAGCCACAAGGAAGCTTTCACAACCCAAGGTGTTAAAGAAGGTACATGCCAGTCAGCCTCTGGAGGGGGAGCTGAAGGTACATTCACTTCGGCTCACCTGGACAGGTTCCTCCAGAAGCCCAGAGGAGTGGTGACCGTGGAGTGGCGCCAGGTGGGGGCTAGTGGGGTCAGCCTTGGGCCGCAGGAGCCATAGTGGGGTGCAGAGGAAGGGGTGGCCTTGCCAGGGGCTGTGGAGGAGGATGGAGCTTGTGCTGGGGCCCACCCCTCTCCCTCACATCCCCGCCCGGTGGGCCCAGAACTGCTGTCTGTCTCTTCATTGGCTCTGAAGCTTTGTGTGCTTCCCAGTCATGCTGGATACCCACCCAGGAGCAGAGCTGTGCAGGAGAGGCTGTGCTGAGGTGCGCCTCCCATGTCCACAACCCACCCAGGCAAGCAGGGGCAGTTCTGTGGACTCAGGCTTGTTTGTGAGACCACAAAAGGGGGTGCTTCTGTGCTGCTAGGGCCAGACCCTGGCTCTGGGTAGGCGGGGGTGGCTTTCTGTGCCTCAGCTTCCCCTGCTGTGGAAAGGGTCTGGAGTGACCACCCCCACGGATGCCATGTGAGCGATAAGAGAGCTAGAAGGGCTCCGAGAACGGGCTGGTGCCTGGTGAGGTCAGCTCTCTGCCTCCCCTGCCCCCGCTGGTGGGTCAGGGGGAGCAAGTTGCCCTGTCGTCGTCTGCTCAAGGCCACCCAGCATCCTCAGATGAGAGGACAAGAGCCAGACCCAGCCTGAGTGGGGGGCTCATGGGGCACTCAGGGTGGGGGGTCAAGCTGGCAGGGCTGGACTAGTTACCACTGAATCCTTCCAAGGTAACGGACGCTTGTTATTTCCTGGTATTTATATGTGTGTGTATTGCTTTATTAAAAATCCAGTTTCATTCAGCTTTGTCTCAAGTTATCTGTAACCTAGAAAAGCTACTTTTCTATCTAAAATAGACTGCCATTAAAATGAACAGTCCCCCCACTTCAGCCTGGGTTTTCTAGAGCTCTGCAAAGCTGCACGTTTGGAATGACTGGAGGAGATTGTGCTGAAAGGTGGTGACTGATGTCCAGCTCACCTTACTTGGGTTTGCCTGTTGGACTCAGGGTAGATGCGTTTCCCACTGAAGCCCCCAGTAGAGGTGGTGGGTCTGTGATTTTGTGGTTTGATAGCCTGAGGGTGATGCAGACCTTTCCAGTAGAGGTCCAGTAGTGAATATGTTGGGCCCTCATGTGCCATGTCGTGTGAAATTGGCCACCATGCAGAAACGGGGGGTGAATGGGGAACAGGGCTGTGCCCCCATGAGGTGTCATCAGTGGACAGTTTCTTGTGTCTTCTGGGGACCTTCTATTCCACTAGTTCTTCCGAAGTCACGTGAGTTTCAGACGCCATCACCTGACGACTCAACTCTCCCAGGTGACTTTAGGCCAGAGTGAGGGAAGGAGCTGGGTTTTGAACCCAGAGCTTTGGTCAGATTCTGTGCTGAGAACACAGAGAAGTGTAGACTCCTGAGCTGGTCACCTGCCTAGAACCCATTGAAGAAGGGTTGCTCCCCTTCCCAGCCCTGGTGTTGCCTGGAGGTTAGGGGGAGAAGCTTCGCAGACCTCTTGGGCTCCCAGCGTGGAGCCTGGCTGCCCAGGTCAGCACAGGTAGTTGGGGGTCTAGGCAGGGTCGGCATAGGCTTCTGGGGGTCCAGGGAGGTCGGCTGAGTCCCCTCGTGATTTTGGAATTGGAAGGAGAAGCTGGCAAGGACCAGATGTCACGTGGGGGAGCCCAGAGTGACTGTCGGGGCCCTGAGGTCTGCTCTGGCCATAGCCGGCACAAAGGCCACCTGCTGGGGCCCACCTCTTGCCTTAGGCTGGAGTGGGTGTGACTCCAGGCTGGTCACCCCAGTACTCGTCTCTCTGGGACCTTGGTTCCCTCATCTCTGCCCTTCCTGCTCCCCCCACCCCCACCCCTCAGAGCAGCAGAACCCCCCGACACCTCCCGACCCTGGTCCCGTTCACCTCACTGACCAGAACCAGGCCTCCCTCTTCCCCTCCTCCCAGCTATGGCACCCGGGAGCTTGGGACCTGTGAGCATTTGTGTTGGACCCATTCTTGGCCTCTGCAGATCCAGGTCAGAGGTCACCCACAATCCGGGGCTACTGTCACTCGGCCAGCGAGCCTGGCGTGCGACAGGCTGGGGCCCCATTGGGTCTGTTCCCCACAGACGCCGCTTCTGGGAGGCTCAGAGGCCGAGCTGCTGCCCCGGCTCCTGAGGTCCGTCTCCACGCAGAGACGCTGTGCTCCCGTGACGTCAGCTCCTCGGCATCCAGGCCATGTTTTAGTCGGTGCCTCAGCTGCCGGCTCCAGCTTCCCCGGGGAGCCGGGTACCACCCGGGCCTGGAGACATGAGGAGGCAGGGATGTGAGAGGCGGGGGTCGGGCCGGCCAGCCTTCCTTTAAATATCCATCTGCCCTGGTGTGTGAACCCCTCCGCCTATTGTCAGGGCCCACGGGGAGCAGAGGGCAGCGTCCGCGCGTTCACGGAAGGAGGATGCCTTCTTTCACGCCCACCGCTCCATAGAGCATAAAGAATCTGCCGAGGAGGCAGGAGAAGAAAGCCCGGTGAGTAACGTGCATCGCCCGGCGGCGTGCAGGCAGTGGTTGTGTCCGGACACAGCCTCCCCACTGCATGGATGCTCCAGACATGGGCGTGCTGGTGCCACTGGCCCGGGCAGGGATGTGGCTGCTGCAGCTCCAAGCTGAGCCGCGGGGGGAGCAGCACTGAGGGGTGACAGGTTTTAGAAAAACAAGCCCCAAGAGAGCCTGCCCAGCGAGGGATGCGGCTGATGCGGGGGCGGGGGAGGAAAGGTGCCCCTGAGATGGACGGTGTGTGCCCGAGGCCTGGCGGCTGGTTGGCTCTGGAGCAGCCTCGTTTTCATCCGACACCCTGGCCCGGGGGCCCTGCTCGCTCGCTCCTGGGAGTCCTGCTGCTGGGCTCCTCCGCGGAGGGCCTGGGCGCAAGTGTGCATGTGCGTTGCCTGCTCCGCATCGCTGCCACCCGAGTGTGGGCAGCTACTGAGATGGGGCCGCCCAAGCTGGCCGTGGCCGGCACCTGTTTCCCCGCCCCGAGCCCTGTCCACAGAGCGGCTGCGCTCCCGCGGCCCTGGCAGTCCCGTGGACAGCGGGTCGTGTCAGTGTGGCTCTTCCACCCGGCCCTGGGCTGTTGGCAGCGAGTGCGGCTGGGTCTCGGCTTCTTCATCCTGACATGGTGGGAGGTACACGCGGATGCTGGGGCTGCGAGTTGCTAGTGGGGACAGGGGGATGTGGGTGCTCTTCTGACGTCCATTTTGCAAGATGTTTTTGTAAAAAACAAAAACAGCAGGAGGCAGCCCCCCACCAGGCTGGCGGGGAGCAGGTTCCCCCCATGTGGACAGTGCTGGGCCGCCCCTCCCCCAGAAGCAGGACCCTTGAAATACTGGCCGCTCTGCTGCCAGTCCAGGGTGTGGGGGTGACTCGTTTGTTTTGGATAAATCATAGAATTTGGGATGCACTGGAGGGGTGCATGGCAGGGGAGATGGAGCGGGAGTTGCTCGCATGTGTGTGGCCACGGAGCAGAAATTAGCTGTGTCATAGTTTCTCCGGGCCGTCTCGGCCTGTTCCCGTTCATGTGATCACGCGCCGCCTGTGCAGGGCTGGTGGGACCCTTGGTACAGGCAGGCTGCCCGGGAGCTCAGGACGTGGCCTTGGGGCCCAGTGCCTCGGCTGGGTCTAGTCAAAGCCATGAATGGGGGACCGGTTGGAGGAGTGAGCCCGCCAGAACCGTAGCCATCCTGTCTGTGTTGGCACTGCCAGGTGGGGTTGTAGTGGGGCCCACCTGTATCCGTGTCCTGGTCCCATCTGTGTGGCTTCCCCACTCCTGTCTCCACTGCGTCAGCCACCGATAGACCGCCTTCACAAAGTTGAGAGCCGCTGACACTTACGTAAGGAGCGTGAGCTGTGTAACCTACCTGACTTCACCTCCAGGCTGCCTGCTGTTCAGTCGGTCACACGGAGCAGCGAGGAGCCCTCCTGGGCAGATGCCACCCTCAGGCCCCCTCCCTGGGTGCTGGCCTGGGGCCCCACAGAGACAGCCTGCTTCAGAAGATCCCCATCTTCCTGTCTTGTCCCTTTTCACATTTGTGCAGTGAGTTTGGGGGATGTGTCTATGCCCTAGAATGAAGCGGGGCCTACAGCAGTCCGTCCGTCGTGAGGCCTGTCCTTCTCAGTGCTCCAGCTGGCAGGTGCCTGGCTCAGGCCCCAAGCCCCACTGAGCATCCTAAGGCCCGGGGGCACCTGTCTCCTGCTGCTGTGGGGCGGCCCAGGGTGAGGGGACTGTCCTAAGTGCTGCCCTTGGAGCCAGGGCCTGGTGACGCCAGTCCTTGGAGGACAGACCCTCCTTCCAGGTGTCGTGTCACTGTGTCTACAGCCAAGAACAGAGATCAGTTCCTTTCTGTATTTCCTTGCCTAGATCTTGGGAATGGCACGTTTGGGGTGAGGGGCCGGTAGGTCAGGCCCCTCCCTTAGTAGATGCCTCGTGCCGCTGGGCCTCTGCTTCTGGGGGGCAAGTAGCACTTGGGGCCACAGCTCCAGGAGAGTCAGATGTGTGTTTCATGTTGGGGTGGGGGTGGGGCACCAGGCAGGCTCTCTGACCATAAAAGCTGGCTGTTCTGTGCAAAGGGCAGGAACAGCTTTGTCTAAGATCAGCCACCTGAACCAGCTACTCATCCAGCTTTCGAGTTGTTTTGGTCCCCAAATCATGGCTGTTATCTTTCACTCAGGAGGTGGCACTGCATAATCCCCACCATGCATGTGGACATGGTGGTTTATTTTTAGGATCACCCTAAAATGTGGAGTAGGCCACCTTGTTCATTCTGCCTGGGCCCAGTCAGATTCCACACCCCCTCATCCCCAGCCCCAGTTGCTGAACCACGAGCCTGCAAGTCTCCGTTTCCTCCAAGAGGCCCCCGATCAGGAGGGGTGAGGATCCAGGTTGACAACTAACCAGCCTTCTTGGAGATTATCTCAGAGGCTGTGATCTGATGGCAATGGAGGCTGCTTCATCTTCATTTTACTCTGTGATGGTTTATGGGGTGAACAAGAGATTGTGCACAGGATGCTGGGGCTGGGGGGACCCTGAATTTGTGTTTTACTGTTTAATTTGGTAGTTATGTGTGTGGTCTTTTTAAAGGTTGCTCTTTTTCATGTGCTTTCTGCGGGAAGTTGAAGAGTTGATTTGCAGCAGCAAGGAGTGTCTCTTGTGTGTGGGCACCCTGAGGGGAACTGCAGTCAGCACCCCAGGGCTGCCCTGGTCACCTGCCCCGTGGCCCTCCTGCCCTGTGCCTTGGTTTCTTTTTCTTTGACATGGGATTGTCAGGAGGCTGGAACGAGGTCATGTCAAACAGGGTGGACATCTCGTCCTGGTCGGGACGTGCTCATGTGTACGGTTTGCGTGATACATTGTTTTCACATCTTGAATTTAAATTTGAGTTTTATGTATTTCTATTTTAAGGTGCTGAATAGTCCATGTGGCTTAAAGAGAGAAAACTGGTATCACTGCCTCTCCCCTACCCTTGGCACATGTTTCTGCATTTCTGAATCTTGCATTTCCGTCAGAGGTGTTACTTGTTCTGTTATGTCTCTGGACGTGGCAGTGCAGCACTCCTTCCCTCTGCCCCTAGTGGGGTTGTTTAGTCACTGACTGTTTATGTCTTGTGGATGATGTAAACATTCACGTAGATTATTCATGGGGCTTCCCTGGTGGCTCAGTGGTAAAGAACTTGCCTGCCAATGCAGGAAATACAGGTTCAATCCCTGGGTCAGGAAGATCCCCTGCAGACGGATTTGGAAACCCACTCCGGTATTCTTGCCTGGGAAATCCCAGTGACAGAGGAGCCTGGCAGGCTACAGTCCACAGCATTGCAAAAGAGATAGACATAATTTAGTGACTAAACAACAACTTAATGCACAAGTAAATGTTTAAGAACCACCAGCGTCATATTTCCTGTCTTGCACAGCTTGTAGTTTCTCTTGCTGTTGATACTTGTCTTGATTTTCTTCCTTAGAATTTTCTAGAAGTCCTGCCTGAAATATTCCCACAATCTTCTCACAGTACATTGGCAGCACTCCTGAGCACCCCCAGGCCTCACACAGCATACCCAGGACCTCTCTTTGCTTTCATCCCTGGATCTCCCACTGCTCTGCTTTATCTGCCTCTTTCATCCCTGGTCCATCCTCCATCCTGTGATTTGGGAAAATGACCTGACCTTTCTGGGCCTTGCCCCCTGTCCTCTTTCTTGGCCTGGTCTCCGGTTAAGATGTTCTCCAGATACGTTCTGAGAAAGGGGTCTGGAGGGAAAGGAGAGTAAGTCTTTTGAGACCTGGAGTGGATGTGCGTTTACCTGAGTAGAACATTTGGTGATAGTTTAGCTGGGTATGGAAGCCTATGTTAGAATCGCCCCCATTGGCACATTGAAGGGACTGACCATGGCCCACTGGTTTCTGGTCTGATCATGAAGTCAGAGGCCAGTTTTATTGTTGTGGGATTTTTTTTCTGCTGAAGGTTTCTAGGATCTTTCATCTCCTATATCCTCAAGTTTCATGACAATGTGACTTGATGAGAGGTGTTTTGTTTCCTGTGCTGGAACTTTCAGCATGGACACTCCAGGCATTCCTGGTGGGACACTTCTGTTCAGTTATTCCTTTGACGGTTCACTCCCCTCTGGTACCCTTTTCTAGAATGCCCACCAGTGGTTTGTTGGAACTCTTGGACTGGTTCTATGATTTTCTGTTTTCCACTTCTGTTTTATTTTCTAGGTGATACCTTTAATTTTTCTCGTGCAAACCATCTATTAAGTGTGTTGTCTTATCCTTATTTTTTAAGAGTTCTGTTTTGTTCTCTGAAGGTTTATTCCTGGAATAGACTGTTCTGCCCTTGTTTCAGAGCTGGACGATCATAGTGTTGCTTTGAGGTTATTAATTGTGGCGAGAGGCACCGTCGTACGCAGTGAGTCACTGAGCACTTTGATGGCTTTAAGGCTTCACACACATGAACGCTTTAGTCCTCATGATCCTCTCTGGGCACCTGCTGCTGTTGTCTGTGTTCTGTGGAGAGAATGCCACCCAAGGCACAGAGAGGTCAGATCATTTTCCCAAATCACACAGCTGTGCCTGGCAGAGCTGGGATTCATCTTCTGCAGGCTGGGTCCAAGTCTAGGCTCTCTGCTAAGAGTTTGGCTCCCACTCAGACCCTCTTAAATGGAATGTGATTGTGAGCTCAAGTCCCCGCTACTTCGAGGACCTAGTTCATGAATGAGACACTGGCACCCATAGCTACCTGAGCAGAGAGGGGTAGGTGAAAGAGGAGCTGGTGTCTTCATTCTAAACATGTTCTTCATCCCTTCCCATGGTTCCATGTCCACCCAGGTTCTTTTTCGCAGCTTATTTTGCTGGGAGGTTTCCATCGGCCCCTGTGACCCATGATCACCAGCCCATAGGGATGGCCAGTTTGGTATCCCCACTGGGCTACTCCCAGAAGGCTGGGGTCTCATACTGTGTGAACAGGCTGCCACCATCCCCCTGGGTCAGGCCCTCATTCTATCTGCTGCCCAGGTGAGGATGGGGGTCTTCTCCTTAGAGTCTAGGAGTCTCCGAGTCAGGCCTCAGGGGCTCCTCCCTGTCTCGTCTCCTGTGACCACAGTTGGGGGGCTGCCTTCCGGGATTCCACATGGTGTCATCACCCACCTCCTCTTTGCTGTGATGGGTTTATCGGTGTTTCTTTTCCTTTGACTGTGGTCTTGGAGGGAACATAGTAAGTGACTGTGTTCCTACTGCTGTTTGCCTGGACACCTTCTATTAATAGATGGTTAAAACTGTGCAGAAGAACCTTGGCTGGTCAGGCCGTCATGGGTGAACGTGGGTGGGTGTGGATGTTGGGAATCAGTGTGTCCTTGGGCCCAAGTGCCCATGGGACAAGGACTGGTGCTGCCAGAGAGGTGAGGGTGAGCAGGGGAGCCCCACGGCTGGGGACATTGTGGCTCTTCCCAGCCCAGCTCTGTGTGTGGGTTGATAGACACCATGTTTCAGAGCAGGCTTGGGTTTAGGGCGGGTCGGGGTGGTCCCGCAGCACCGCCAGTGTGTGTGCCAGTCATGGCCGCTGATCCCGTGTTGGCCCGTTTCCATGGGCTCCTGTCCCACCTCACCCGGTGTCCTCATTTCCCACCCAGGCCCCCATGTGGTGTCAGTCGTCATGTGTGCTCAGGCTCCTCTGGCTGCGACAGGCCCCAGACCCCCTTGTTTCTGTGACCTTGGCCTGTGAAGGAGGTCTGGCTGGATGTCCGTCAGGTGCCCTGCTGCTGGGCTTTGTCTGATGTTTTTCTCATGCTTAGACCATGGCAGGGCCTCCAGAGGAACCACAGGACCACCACCCTGCTCATCACATTGCGCCAGGGCACTGCTCTCTCACCCGTGCTCACGTCACCAGGTGACGTGGCCTTGCACCCCTGGCTGAGGTGTCTCTGCCAGGGGTCCCCTTGTAGAGTCCCTCTTTCCCCTTCTCACCCTGTTTTCTGAGGAAGGTAGCCAGCCCAGCCCACCGTGAGGGGAGGGGGTATCCACGTGGATTATCTGGACTTTTCTACTTGAGGTGTTTGATGTCACGCCATTTCCTTCTTTATGTTGGTCTGGACTCTCAGATGGTAATTTCATGCTCGTATTTTGTTTCTTGTCCACATTATTCCAACTTTGGCCACTGGGAGCTTGTGATGGGCCTGGGGAGCAAAAGGGCCAGACCCTGGCCAGTAGGGTGATGCTGGGTGCTCAGTGGTGGGTGGTAGGCCTGGATCCCCCATGGCGGGGCAAGGCAGGGGGCTCTCCGACCCCCACGGGCAGGGACACAGACTTCCCTTCAGTCCTATCATCCGGGAGAGGTGGCCAGGGCTAGAGGGTGTGGAGGGCAGCACAGCTACGGCCGTGGACATGGGGTTTTCCCAGGGAGCACGGTCAGTTCTCTGCCACCCGTCCTCCTGTTAAGTGGTGGTGGTGACAGGCTGATCTGGCCATCACAGCTCCAGGCGAGTCCCCAGGTCAGACACTGCAGTGCTGCCCCGGGAGAGCCCAGGCATATTCTGGCTGCTCTCCTGACCGGCCTGAGCTGGAGTGGCTGCATGTGGCTCCCTTCAACCCTGGTTGCCTCCCCCACCTCCATCTCTGGTGTTGTCTGGGGAGGGAACCCTGAGTGGGTGGGGAGCTGGGGCTGCCGAGCAGTCATCCAGGATCAGCCAGGCAGGGGCACCTTTCCACTGGTGCTGTGTGTCCCTCGGCTGGTGTGAGGTGAGTTTGCAGAAGACTCTGGGGGTAGCTGACTAAGCATCAGTGACTGTTTTGCACTGGAGGTGGCTGAGCACTTGGAACGTGTAAGCTTGCTCTCCGATGTCGCTCCTGCCCATTTCCCTGGTGTAAATGCTGCTGCTGCGGCTGACCTCGAGCTGCCCGGTGACCTGACTGCAGGCAGGAGATGCACAGTCATCAGAGAAGGTCAGAGGGCGACTCGGACACTGGGTCCCAGCTGGTTGATCCCCACAGCTCAGAAATGCCACTTCCCCAGGCTGCCCTCTTCAGAGCCATACCTATTGCTGTTCACAGTCGATGGGCGAGCCTAGTGGTGGGTGGCTCCCTGGAGCAGCCCTGAGGACGTGGGCAGGGGCAGAGCGCCTGCACGGTGACAGGACTGATTGAAGCCGTGGTGAGGGTTGTCACACTGCAGAGACCAGCTTTAAACACCCCGTTCCCAGGTTAGCGTTCCACGTGTTGCTCTCCTGAAAGCACTGAGTCTCAGAACAGACCGTGTGGACCATGTACTCCTCCTCCTCTTGCCACACTGTGCTGTTTATCACACTTTTTCCAAATCCTTTGTTGTCTGGAGCAGCCTTTCCAAGCCGGTGCCACCCACTCCGTGGTCCTGCTTCTAGCACCGGTGTCCCAGGTCCATGGCATGAGGAGAGGTCTGGGATGGAGGCTGAGGGTGTGTGCTGCACATGGTGTGGGCCTCTGTGGGAGGGTTGTTATTGTTGGGGCACTCACATAGCCAGTTTCTCTTGCCGTCACTCCTTTTCCTGGTGGTGGTGTTTAGTGGCTCAGTGTGTTCTACTCTTTCGCAAGCCCATGGACTGTATAGCTCCCAGGCTTCTCTGTTCATGGGATTTCCCAGGCAAGAATACTGGAGTGGGTTGCCATTTCCTCCTCCAGGGGATCTTTCCTGACCCAGGGATCGAACCCGTGTCTTCTGCATTGACAGGCAGATTTTTTATTGCTGAGCCACCAGGGAAGCCCTTACCAGTGTTAGTTGGCATTTTGTGCTGTAAGGAAGAGCTGTCCCCTGTTGCCTTCTTGTTTAAAACCAGCATTATATCCATGTGGACTGGGATTTTTCTGAATCGTGAGTTTATTAAAATTCATTTTCATCATTCCTTTTGAGGCTCCAATTTGCTGCATTTGGCTGGCAGGGCCTGCAGAAGTGGTTTCTGCCAGCGTGGGGCACGTTCCCCCAGCATTTAAGGGGGTCCCCACTTTCTGGCACAGTTGTTTCTGGGACTAGCAGGCACGGTCCTCGTCCAGCCTGGAGCTGCTCAGGGGACCTGGCCTCCTTGGGGTGGAGGGGACTTTTGGAGGCAGGTCTGGGCTCTGTGTACCCCTCACACCCAGGAGTGGGGCCTAGGCTTATGCTCTGACCCTCGAGCTCCCACCTAGACTGGAGCTGCCCTGGCTCCAGACGCCTGCTCCAGGCCTCCTGGGCTCCTCAGTCCCAGTCCACTGCATCAGGATACGTGTGCCCTGCCTACGTGCCAACATGGCTCCCTTGCATCCTTGGTCCTTGGACTCTGCTACCCTGACATGGGTTCAGTTCAAGTGTGGCTCCTGGGGGGTCACCTGAGCCCCATGGCCCCCTGGGTGTTGTCAATGCAGTGGTCAGCTGGGTTTATTTATTTCTGTCTGCACTCACTTTTAGGGTATGTCCCCATCTTTGTTTGTTTATTGAGGAATTCTGTGATATTACATGAATTGAATCAAAAATAAAAACTCTGCACAAAGATTCCTAGTCATGTACCTTCAGCCCATGTGCAGCCAATTTCATTCATCTTTTGTGCTTATTCTTCCTGTGTTTCTTTTTGGAAAAATAGGGGTGTGTGTGTGTGTGTGTGTGTGTGTGTGTGTGTTGTGGTGGTGGTGGTTTAGTCACTAAGTCGTGTCTGACTCTTTAGACCCCATGGACTGTAGCCCTCCAGGCTCCTCTGTCCATGGATTCTCCAAGCAGGAATACTGGAGTGGGCTGCCTTTTCCTTCTCCAGGGAGGAAATGTGTGTTTTGTTCACCCTTTTCTGCTGCATGAAGAGTAGCCTGGTACACGTGCACATGTTTGCTTGTACTTTCTGCACTTGTCTGCTTTTACACATGTATGTGCACTTGTATTTAGCATGAGAAGTAAAGCTAAATGATAACTTTTAAAATACGAACAGCATCCCAAAATCTTAAAAAATCACCTTAATTACACTCATCATTAAATATCTGCTTGGCATGATCCTATAATGCATTTCTTTAATTTTCTTCTCAAATGACAGTTTTGCAATGTTTCCTATAGAGAAACCTCAAAGATAATTACCTTGGTCTTTCCCATGTATAGGGTTTCCCTTGTGGCTCAGACAGTAAAGAATCCGCCTACAATGCGGGAGACCCTGGTTCGATTACTGGGTCAGAAGATCCACTGGAGAAGGGATTGACCCACTCCAGTATTCTTGGGCTTCCCTGGTGGCTCAGACGGTGGAAGAATCTGCCTGCAGTGCGGGAAACCTGGGTTCCATCCCTGGGTTGGGGAGACCTGGAGGAGGGCCTGGCAAGCTACAGTCCGTGGGGTCACAAAGAGACACGACTTTCACTTTCCTGTTGTATAGTTGACAAAAGTTGACTTTGGGGCCATTTAGAAAAAAAATTTTTTTCACCCCCACAAACTACTATTGGAGGGACTTCCCTGGTGTCCAGTGGCTAAGACTCCACACTCCCAATTCAGGGGGCCGGGTTCAATCCCTGGTCAGGGAACTAGATCCCACATAAGGAAGAGTTTGCATGCTGGAGCTAAAAGACCAAAAAGAACCCATAAAAAAAAAGTTATTATTGGAAATGTCACGTCTATTTTTAGGATTATTTTCTAATTTTGGAAAAACCTCAGTTTCTTTCATTTTTGACTTGTAAGACTTCAGAATATTTCAAATTTTCTCATGTAGTGACTCATCTTAAATATTCTTTGAGATGATAATCATGCATTTACCATTTTGCTGTCCAGGTCCTCATAGATGCACACTGCATGAATTTTGTGTTACCTTCATCCACATTGCAGTTTTTAGAGATGCTTGCAGTGTGTGACTTGACTCAGTATTTCTGTAAGTGTGTGAAGCACAGTGAGTCACACAGAAGCACCAGCAGCCCCTGGCCCTGCTGGAGGCTTGTGCCCACAAAGTGATGATGCGTCAGAGCTGGGATGGAGGTGCCGGTCTCTGTCCTGCAGAGCAGCTGGGACCAGCCAACTCTGGAGCATCCACGACCCTCCACGGCCCCCTCGTCCCTCATACATCTTCTTCAATCAGCCATTGCCACTTAACACAGGACATAAAAATCACTGTCTCAACCCTGCTTAGGATTCTCTTTTAAAATTAAGGTTTTATTTTCTAGGACAAGTTTAGGTTCGCAGCAAAATTGAAAGAAAGATACAGAGAGTTCCCATACATGCCCCACCACACACACAGCCTGTGCATTATCGACACCCCGACCAGAGGGTACCTTGTTACATCTCCCAGATCCCACAGTTTACACTGGGGGTCACTCTCGGTGTTATGCGTTCTGTGTGTTTGGACAAATGTACAGTGATATGTACCCACCATTGTTGTATCACACACAGTATTTCACTGCCCTGAAAGCCCTCTGTGATCCCCCTGGTCACCCCGCCCGCGGCAACCACTCATCTTTTACTGTCTCCAGCATTTTGCCTTTTCCAGATTGTTTTATGTTGGAATTATACAGTATGTAGCCTTTTCAGATTGGCATCTTTCACTTAGTCGTATGCATTTAAGTTTCCTCCATGTCTTTTCATGACTTGATGGCTCATTTCCTTTTTAAAAAAAAATTATTTTTATTTTGGCTGCCCTGGGTCTTCATTGCTGCACATGGGCCTTCTCTCGTTGCGGCAAGCAGGGACTGCTCTCTAATCGTGGTGCACAGGCTTCTCTTTGTTGTGGAGCATGGGCTTAGTAGTTGCCACTGTCAGACTCTAGAGCACAGACTCAGTAGCTACGGTGCACCGGCTTAGTTGCTCTGTGGCATGTGGGATTTTCCTGGACCAGGGCTTGAACCAACATCTCCTGCATTAGCAGGTGGATTCTTTACTACTACACCACCAGGGAAACCTGGCTCATTTCTTTTTAGCTGGGTAATATTTCCATTGTCTGTCTATAACAGTTTATTTGTCCATCACCCACTGAAAGGTACCTTCATTGCTTCTGAGTTTTGACGGATATAAATAAAAGCTGTTGTAAACATCTATGGGCACGTTTTTGTACAGACATGGTCTTCAGCTCCTTTGGGTAAACACCAAGGAGTGTGGCTGCTGGCTTGTCTGGTAAGACTGTGTGTAGTTTCATAAGAAAACTCTGAACTGTCTTCCCAAGTGGCTGCACCATCTGCATCCCCATCAGCGGCCACAGAAGAGTTTCTGTTGCTCCAGTCCTCACCAGCATTTGGTGCCGTTGTGTTCTGGGTTTTGGTCGTTCTAACAGGGCATCCTAACCACTTTTAATGTGTGGTTCAGGGGTGTTAACCATATTCCCATGTTGTACAGCAGAGCCTGAGAACTCTTTTGTCTTCTCATCTGCTTTTAAACAGAGTTCTGTGAGAAATGGAATAAAAGACAGGTTTGCTGCCTCATAGCTTAGAGTCATGGTGTTGTCACAGGCTGACCGTGCCCACAGCGGGGCAGAGCCCTGCTGACCGTGCCCACAGCTGGGCAGAGCCCTGCCTCCCAGAGAGCAGTGGTGGTAGTACCTTTGACAGGGAACTGAGATGCCAGGTGGTCCTTGCACTTACGAGCCACTGGTAAGACCTTTGCTCAAAAGCATTTTAATGATTCCCTTATTCTTGCATAATATGGGGTTTTTGGAGGGGAGGGGACATTTTTTTGGTCTTATCTCATCATCCAGAAATTCTTATTATTGTTAGCACAGGGCTATGATAAGGTATCTGAGCAGTGTGTGTGTTATGTCATCAAGAAGACTTGTGGGAAGAATAAATGAATAAGCCGAGGTGGTTTTTCTTCTGAAGCCGGCATTTAGGGGGTTGGGGTGCCATCTTTCTGCCCCCGTGTGTGGAGAAGTGACCCCCCAAGGACGGATGTGTGTCCTAATGGGGCAGGCACATCCCATCCGGCTGGCCTCCAGGGAGCTCGTGCCCCCAGGGAGCTCGTGCCTGGTGTGGAGGCCCTGGGGGCAGCGGTGGAGGCAGTGTCCAGGCAGCCGTGGGGGGAGCCCTGGCTTCGAGGTGGGGCTGCAGGTGGGCTGTGGGGACGGCATGAGGGGCTGGCTGCCTGGTGACTGTCACGTGTTGGCCGCCTGGACACGTGGCCTGAAGGCGTCCTTTGTTCTGCTGAGGCAGAGCCATGGCTGAATAGCGGCTTTCTCTGCGCCCTCCATTTCTCTGTGGCCTTTACTACCTCCATCCTGCTCTTTCCCTCTCATGTGACCTGAGGACAGTCACAGCCTCTCCAGGTCTACCTGGCCCAGGCTCCGCCCCCTTACCTGATGACCCTGCCCCTACAGCCTGACAGAGCCTGTAAATGGGCTCTCCCTGGGCTATGACACCCCATGACCCCCAACCTCCATCTCGCCAGGGTCGGGGGCCCTCTCTGTCCCAGCCCCCACCTCCCTCTGCAAAGGCAGCTGTGTCGGGGGGGGGGGCAGGCCCCCCCTTCCACCCTTGTCTCTCTCCCCACCACCTTCCACCCCATCTCCCTCCCCACACCCTCCCATCCCTGTCTCCTTCCTGCCCCTCTCCCATTCCCACCCCCATCTCCCTCCCCACCACTTCCCATCCCTGTCTCCTTCCCGCCCCTCTTCATCCCTACCCCCATCTCCCCCATCTCCCCACCCGCTCCCAGCCCCGTATCCCTCCCCACCTCTTCCATACTGTCCTTCTCTCCATGAAGACCACCCCCCCACAGTCTTTCCTCTCCCCCCAGTACACAGGACTCTTGTGCTAGAGGTTGGAGTTGGCCTGCTTTGATCTCAGGTGCAGTCTCCCTGGGCATTTATCAGATGGGCTTCTGTGAAGATGTCCCCTCCTTACACCAAAGGTCCCCCAACCCCAGGACCGGTCAGCAATGGGCTGCACATGCTGCCCGCTGCCCAGGAGGACTGGCAGCCCTGCTATGTGGGTCAGCCTGCCAGGGCCTCAAGCCAGCCAGGGCTGGATCATGGTGTGCCGCTCCCTGAAGCTTCCGTCACTGCAGCATCTTCACTCGCCATCTTGGGGGGAACGGTGGTGACCAGGAGTGGACAAAAAGGCCACATCAGACAGACAGGACTTTCCAGTTTGTATTTAGACAGCATTTCTGGTTGAAACCACAAGCACATGTTGACTGCAGAAAATTTGAAACAGGCAATAAAACAAAAAGGAAAAATTTTAATTGCCCTTTCTGGAGCTACCCAGTGAGTGGATCCTTTTAAACTCTAATCTAGTCTCACGTGCTTACTAAGGTTACAGTGCTGTGGAGGCATCACGTTAGTTAAATTCCTCCCCATCTTCAGCTCGGCTGCAGGCGGGTAGCAGCTGCCAGTGGCCCCGGGGGCGGCAGGGTTCCCTGGGCTGCGCTGTGTCAGCCCCTCTGGTCGACGCGTCATTGCCTTGGCGCAGAATCCCAGACCAGCGATCACTGTGGCCAGGAACATCAATGTATTTTAATCATTTAGAATCATTTTATAAAGCCACCAGTCATTCGGATCAGGGGCCACCCTGTGACCTCATTCTAACCTCAGACATCTGCAGCGACCCTATTTCCAAATCAGGGCACGGTCTGAGGTACCGGGGGTCAGGACTTAGCATTAGGGTTTGGGGGGATGCAATTTGGCCAGAATGGGACCTGCAGAAATTGAATCCTGGGGTCTCCACAAGCTCACAGCCTGGCAGGTCTGCAATCCTTGTGGTCAGCTGTCCTTGGCGTCGTCTCCCAATTGGGAACAAGAAAAATGCCTGAGGATTTATAGTGAATGGTGTGTGACTGACCACAGAGGACCCTGCTAACCAGGACCCCAAGCCCAGTGTCCCCACAGGGTCCATCACACCACCCGGAGGACGTGGTGAGGCTGTGACATCCTACTCTGCATCTGCCCCTTCCCGGACAGGAGGGCCCGGTCACTGGGGAGTCCTGAGCTCATGTGGTCGTGAAGAAACCTCTGACACTTCTCCAGAGAGGCCATCGCACATGTAGGAATGAAGGGTTGCACCTTGTTTCCTGTGTCCAGCATGCGGTTTGCTCTTCAGATCTCACGTGGCTGAAGTGTCAGAGAGAGCCTGTCCAGATATTTCCACCATGTTAGTTTAGTTTTCTGTATAATATGCAGAACTTTGTTTTTCTTGACATTGTGATCTAAGCAGATCATTGAATACACTTTGTACAGACCACTTTTGAAGACCAGCCAATGTACATGGACACACTTTAAAAAAAGGGTTAGAAAACTATGGCCAACGCACCAAATCCAGCCCACCTTTGTTTTTTGTTGTTTTAAAAAATGGTGATGAAAATATACTTGATCCCATGATCATGGCATCCCATCATTTCATGGCAAATAGAAGGGGAAAAAGTGGAAACAGTGACAGACTTTATTTTCTTGGGCTTCAAAATCACTGAGGATGGTGACTGCAGCCATGAAATTAAAAAACACTTGCTCCTTGGAAGAAAAGCTATGACAAACCTAGACAGCATATTAAAAATCAGAGACAGACCTCACTTTGCCGACAAAGGTCCATATGGCCAAAGCTATGATTTTTCCAGTAGTCATGCAGAGGTGTGAGAGTTGAACCACACTGAAGGCTGAGCGCTGAAGAATTGATGCTTTCGAAATGTGCTGGAGAAGACTCTGGGGGGTCCCTTGGACTGCACGGAGATCAAAGCAGTCAATCCTAAAGGAAATCAACCCTGACTGTACATTGGAAGGACTGATGCTAAAGCTGAAGCTCCAATACTTTGACCACCTGATGTGAAGAGCTGACTCAGTGGAAAAGACCCTGATGCTGGGAAAGATTGAGGGCAGAAGAAGGGGACGACAGAGGATGAGATGGTTGGATGGCATTAGTGACTGAATGGACATGAGTTTGAGCAAACTCCAGGAGATAGTCGAGGACAGGGGAGCCTGGTATGCGGCAGTCCATGGGGTTGCAAAGAGTCAGACATGACTAAGTGACTGAACAACAAGAAAAAAAATACGCTTCATATAAAACTTACCATTTTAGCCGTTTTTAAGTATGCAGTTCAGTAGTTAACATGTACTCACATAGTTACGTAACCATCACCATGATCCGTCTCCAGAACTTTTTCCTCTTCCCAAATTGAAATTCTATCCCATTAAACACTCCGCACCCCTCCCCTCTGACACCCACCTTCCAGGTCCTTACGGAAGTGCGATCTTACGTTGTTCTTTCATGTCTGCTTGTGTCACTTAGCACCGTGTCCTTGAGGTTCACCCGTGTTGCAGTGGGTGTCAGACTCTCCTTTTTATGGCTGAATCATCGTCCATCGTGTGGATGGACCACATTTCACTTATCCATCATCCACTGATGGACACTTGGTTTGCTTCTATCCTTTGGCTGTTGTGAATAACTCTGCTCTGAACATGGGTGTACAAATACCTTTTCAAGTCCCTGCTTTCAGTTCTTTTGGGAATATACACACAATTGGAATTGCTGGATTGTAGGATAATTCCATTTTTAATTCTTTGAGGAACCACCAGACTGTTTTCCGAAGGAGCCACACTAATTTACATTCCTACCAACAGTGCACAGGCTTCCAGTTTCTTCACTTTCTCATCAACAGTTGGTTTCTGGTCTTGTTTTCTGGGAGCCACCCTATTGGGTGTGAGGTGGTGTCTCATGGTGGTTTTGGTTGGCATTTCCCTAGTGGTCAGTAATGTTGAGCATCTTTTCTCGTGTTCATCGGCTGCCAGTATGTCTTCTTTGGAGAAACATCTGTTCAGGTCCTTTGCCCATTTTAGAATGGGATTGTGTGCCTGTGTGTTTGTTGATTGTCCTGGTCAGTGTATAACAACTGACCCACTGCTGTACACGTTGGGCTCAGCTTTCTCTACTTGAACCCACTGGTTGGCACGTCAGAGCAAGGTTGTCCAAGGAACTGACTTCAGGTGGAGAACAGACGGGCATCTGTGATGTTAGTGTGAAGATGGACCGGTTTTCCTTCTCTTTTCGTTCTTCTGATATTTTCCATGTCTCTTACCACCTGTTTTTATAGCATAAAAATTCATTATGAAGGAGAAAGGCTCATGTGGAGGATGGACTCTTGAATCAGAAGGTACTTGGGGGCCCATGAGTCAGTCAGCCTGTCCCCATGAGAACATCCTTCCCTGTGCTCCTGTGGGGTCTGCCCAGTGGCGGCTACCCTGTCTGTCCAGAACCCCTAGATGCTTGGTCACATCAGCAACACCCCCCTCAACCCCCAGCATGTTTTGCTACGTGAAGCGACCCCGCGGGATAACAGAACGAGATGGAATGAGTCCGGGGCTCTGGGCCATCTGTGGGGTGACGGGTACACCTGGTGTTGAGGAAGGAAGCCCTGCACCCGGTGGGCCGCTCTGCTGGAAGGAGGGCAGGCGGCGGGGTCCCACCTCAGGACAGCCTGGGGGAACAGAGCCCAGAGCAGGCGCCTCCCTCCGCTTTGGCCCCCCTGGGAGCACCTGCTGGTGAATGCAGACCACCTTCGCCTTCTCAGCTTTGGGGCCGTGGAGACTCACCAGGGTCCTGTGGATCTGAAGGCCTTGGGTCCATTTAGAACAGAGACTTCGCTGAGCTCCACAGCGATATTCTTGGTAGTGAACAGAGCAAGCATAAATTATTCATGGATTTTAGCTGATCTGTTTTTGTACAAAGGGAGCTTTTAAAGTTAATTATTTTTAAGCAGTAGAGGATGGTTTATCTGAGAAAGCTGGAGGCGCGGTTTTCAAGGTGAGCAGATGGCAGTGGGGTGGGGCACGGGGTGGGGGTCTGGGCCCTGTGCTCAGAAAGGAGAGAGGCCCAGATGTCGGGAAGGGTTTGGGGGTGGCTCTGAGTTCAGTCCCAGCCAAGACTTTAAACTCAGCTCCACCATCTTAAACCTTCCAGGCCTCTGACGCACCAGCCCCCACGGTCAGGGAAGGCCCTACCACTCTCCAGGTACTGCCCTGTGGCCCAGGTATAGACGCAGCCCCAGTGCACCGGGATGCCCTGTGGTGGGTCTGGGGAAGCAGATCCACGGAGATGTTGCAACGCCTGCGAGGGTCTCCCGCCGGGAGGGAGGCTGAAGCCAGAGTCTCTGCAATCCCTGGCCAGTAGGGAGGAGGCGGGCAGCCCATGGGCTGAGCTGGCAGCTGCTGTTCCTTTGAAAAGTGCTTCCTGCTGGGTTTAGACGGGTGTGGGCGGGTGCAGACACCATGTGGACGTGATGTGGTCGGGCGTGGTGCTCTGTAGACAGGTGTGGACACGCTGGACGTGGATGGTGTGGACAGAGGGCCTGCAGCACTTGGTCCCCTCTATTCCGGCGCCTGCCCACACTTGGATGACCTTGGAGGGGGTGCACCAGGTAATCACAGGTGTGGACACAGATGCTTGCATGTGGGCACAGGTAGGGGCCTCAGTGCTAGGTCCAGTCCACACCCCTCATCAGTCTGACCTGGGGGCCACGTCTCCTGCCAGACACCCCCTTGTCGCACCTGCTGTGGATGATTTCCCAGTTTGTCACATCAGGGACTTCCCAGTGGCTTCCTGGTTTGTCATGTCGGAGCAGCCACCTTCCAAGAGAGCCCACATGTCCTTCCATTTTGATGCACAGTTTCGGGGTTCTCCTTTGCCATCACCTCTCCACCCCTGGGGGGCAGCCCCCCTTCTGTCCCTAGATCCCATCTTTGGCGAGAAATGAAAGAAACCTGGTTACAGCCTGAACTGCATGTCCCAGGGCCCGTGGCCTCCCTGTGGTCTCCCCATGTGGCCGTGTTCTTGTGTGTGCTGTGCTGGCCCACAGCATGGACAGTGGTCACCAAGGGGTGATCAGGTCTTTTCTGAGGCTCCTGCTGCGGCCCTCCCCCAGCCACCCCACCGCAGCCCATCTCCCACCTCCCATATTGGCTGTTTTTGGCCTTGAATTAATTTCTTGTTCCCCAGTCATTTTTCTTAAAGCTCAGTTTCGGTCTCTTTCAGTCTCTTGTCTGGAACAAGCTCTGCCCAGTTTCCTGGGCTCGCTGCTATTCTTGTGGTCTCCCACAAGCCCCTTGGTACTGTTGATGGTGACCAGGAAGGGGCTGCTCCTTCCTTTCTGTGACCCTGGGGCTTCGTCCCTCTGATGGGGCAGGGGCTTCCATGTGTCCGGGACACTCAGGCTGACCGCCGAGGGGTCAGAGCTCGGGTCTCGGTGTCTGGCAGCTCCTGCTTCCCACTCTGGTCTTGGGTCTCCTCTGGGCCTCCTCAGAAGGCAGATGTGGGCACAGGGAATGGAGTCACGTGGATTTTGTAAAGCTTGTCTTTTTTTTTTTTTTAGCAGTAGAACCTTTTTTATTCAGAAAAGCAAAAATGTTTTCCAACCACACACAGGAGGGGTATGGGTTGGGGGCAGAGGTGTCTGTCCATCCAGCATGGGCCCCCAACCCATGTGGTTTTGGCAGCAATAAGGTGTGTGGTAATGGCCCCCAAAATAAAAATGGTGTGTGTGGCGGGGAGTGTGGTGGGGAGCGGAGGGGTGCAGAAGCACGGGGGAGTGGTGAGGGGAGGGCTAGACGAGGTCAGTACTGGGAACGCCGCAGGTGAGAGGCCATTTCATAGCATTTCTTGTTGATCATACTGCCGTGGACACCTTCTTTGCCCATCAGCAGTACTAGTGTCTTGACAGTCATGGTGACAGTGGTGAAAAATATGGAATGCTTCACGAATTTGTGTGTCATTCTTGCGCAGGGGCCATGCTAACCTTCTCTGTATCGGTGAAGCTTGTCTTCAGTGGGCGCTCAAAAGCGGCACTAGTGTGTTCGAGTTGTTGACGTATTTCTGAGCAGTGGGTGACAATTCTGGGGGAAGTGGCTTCCGTGCTGCTCCCACGGTGTTTCCATGGGAATTAGAAATGGTCCTGGGCTGCAAGTTGGGAGTCAGAAAACGTGGAGGCAGCAAGACCCCAGGTCTACTTCTGACTCCTGGCTTCTCCTCTTGCAGAGCCAGGGGTCCACTCTGGCCTCAGTCTCTGCTGTGTCCTCAGCCCGAGTGTTAGCAGCACACGCATGCACACACACAGACACACATCACACACACTCACACATATATACATACACACATACTACACACAGGCACACACAAACACACGTGTGTACACACCACATAAGACAAACGACACCACACACAGACACATACATACATACACACACGCCACATGCACACACACAGACACATGTACACAGACATACACACATCCCACATACCACATACACATACATACACACGGAGAGACACAACACACATACAGAATACATACACATTCAGACATGCAGACACACACATACATACACATTACACAGAGACAGATGCACACAGATAGAATCACAGACACCACATAGACACACATGCACACCACACATAGACCCACCACATGCATATACACACCACACACACACACACCCACACACCCAGGAACGGGAATCCCTGCACAGAGGGCTCTGCTGCTGGCGGTGCAGGGAAGCTGTGACTCTCCCTTGTGTTGTGTTTTGCAGTGTTTAGGGAAGAGGACTGTCAGGAAGACTAATCAGCTGATGTCCATGAGTACCTGGTTTGTGTCAGCTGTCGCCGCAGAGGCAGGTCCTGCTAGCTTGTCACTGAGGGCATCCTTTGATGTCACCACTGATCAGGTCCCCGTGGCCCTGAGGAGGCTCGGGCAGCAAGCTGGCTCTGAGCTTTGCCTGCTCTACGCACGTAGGGAAAGGGGGGCTTCAGGGCCCGGCTGGGGAGCAGTGGAGGATCAGCAAGATGCTGTGGATCCACCAGGGGTCCAGGTGGGGAGCAGGGCAGGCTGACTCCATCTAGGCTTTGCCCTCTGGCCCTCCATTGTTCATGGAGGAGGGCAGGTCTCTCTAGCATTTTGACAGAGGTCCAGAGCGCTGCCTGGTCCTGGGCCCAGCCTTTACCCTTTGGTGTGGCAGGAGTGTGGCACCCTGACCAGCCTTGGCCCCTGGCCCTGGATGGACCCATCTATTCCTGCTGCCTGGTGTGTGGTGGGGGAGCTGTCAGGTGGACACTGTTTGGGGTGCAGGGCTGGCACAGGCTGCAACCCCCCCAGGAGCTGGTAGACTTGGATCCCCCCCCAGGTGTTGGTGGACTTGGACATACACACCCCCCCAGGAGCTGGTGGACTTGGCACCAACCCCCACCCCCACCCCCAGGAGCTGGGAGGAATGAGATTTCACTTCTCAGGATGGTGGGGACACACCCGCAGCCTGTGTGTGAAACACCATGTGGCCTTCCAGGAGGAGCGGTTGTTCTGGGTCCTGGGGGCCTCTCTTGGGGACCAGGGAGGAATCAGAAACAACTCAGCTGATGAGGATGAGGAAGGGTGGTGGGTCCCTGCTCTCTGCCCCCATGCCTGGGGGCTCTGGTGAGAAGGCAGTGCTGCCGCAGCCAGGTTGAACCCAGGAGCCCTGGCAGCTTCTTCCTGGAATGCAGCCTGCAAGACCCAGGTTTTCAGGCCATTTCTCTAAACTCAGGAGATTCTTTACTTAAACACCCTGAGAACCATGAATGTGGGGTGCACTCGGTTCCCATGGGTGCTGCGCCCCTGCCTGAAGCCCCCATCATGAGGACAGCACTGGTCTAAGGAGCTGACTGCCATCTGGGGTTCTCTCAGAGGATGGGCTGGGTGGGTGGCTTGTGATTCTACTTCCAAACAACCCCTCATGCCTGTCCTCGAAGCTGCAGGCTCAGGTTTAAACTTTGGATTTCCCAGTGCCTGGACTCACAGATTCATCTAATAAGGCTCCTGCTGCCTTGGACCAGCTCGGCGCCGCCTCTGGGGGTTGGGGGGGATCTGTTCTGGGACCAAAGACTCCTCTCCCTCTGCACGCCCCCCCACACCCTCCTTCCCACACAGAACAGCAGGGACACGCCGTCCCCAGGAGTTGCGAGAATGAATTAGGAGATCTATGTGGAATTACAGTGCATGGAGCCCGAGCAGGTGTTTTGCTGATATGAGCCTGAGTTTTCCTCTCTCCCTCCCGCCCTCCCTCCATCCCTTCCTTCTCTCCTCCCTCCACCCTCCTTTCCGTCCTCCCTCCCTCCTTTCCCTCCTCCCTCTCTCCTTTCCCTCCTCCCTCTTTTCCCTCCACCCTCCTCTCCCTCCTCCCTCCCTCCCTCCTGTCCCTCCACCCTCTTCTCCTTCCTCCCTCCCTCCTTTCCCTCCTCTCCCTCCTCCCTCCCTCCTTCCCCTCCTCTCTCTCCTCCCTCCTTCCCCTCCTCCCTCCCTCCTTTCCCTCCTCCCTCCCTCCTTTCCCTCCTCCCTCCCTCCTTTCCCTCCTCCCTCCCTCCTTTCCCTCCTCTCTCCCTCCTTTCCCTCCTCCCTCCCTCCTTTCCTTCCTCTCCCTCCACCCTCCTTTCCCTCCTCCCTCCCTCCTTTCCCTCCTCCCTCCAGCCTCCCTCTTTTCCCTCCACCCTCCTCTCCCTCCTCCCTCCCTCCTTTCCCTCCTCTCCCTCCACCCTCCTCTCCCTCCTCCCTCCCTCCTGTCCCTCCTCCCTCCTTCTTCCTTCCTTTCCCTTCTCCTTTCCCACATCTGAGCGGTATGGCCTCAGATTCCAGGCCAGGCAGATACTGAGAGAACCATGATATAGAGGACGTGCTCCTAGTCTCAGCTGGTTAGTGAACACATGTGCAGAAACAGATAAAGTTGCAGGTTGTAGTGAATGTAAGTGGCACCAAGATGGAAAACCAGATGGGAAGGGCTGGTGCTGGGGGCCCAGGAAGGCGGGGTAACACCTGAGGTGAGGACTTGCTGACCTGGCTGTGGAAGGGGACCGGCAAGGTTCTTGAGGGGTGGGGAGCGTGGCCCCTCAGAGGAACTGGGAGAACCTGCTGGCAGAACCCCTGGGGAGGCCAGGGAGGGGGCCACACAGGAGTCTCTGGTCACCCCTTAGTCCTGTGTTTTGTGAGCCTGTGAGGTGTTGGTTCAACAGCCCTGAATCCCAGTTATGACCTACTTGCTGTTCCAGTTAAGCTGAAAATCATTTGTCCACATCCAGCTAAATCAAATGACTTGCAAGGAGCAGAGAAGCCTTGAAATGCATTTTTAAAGCAGTGAAAGTGAGACGAGGATTTTTTCTGAGGGAAAATGCAACACTCGAGGGCTCCCCTGGTGGCCCAGTGGTTGAGAGTCCACCTGCCAATGCAGGGGACATGGGGTCGATCCCGGTCCAGGAAGACCCCACACGCCGCAGAGCAGCTAAGCCCATGCCCCGCAGCTGCTGAGGCCCACACGCTTTAGAGCCTGTGCTCCGGAACAAGAGAGGCCACTGCAATGAGAAGCCCACAGCTAGAGAGCAGCTCCCGCTCCCACAGCTAGAGAAAGCCTGGGTGCAGCAACCAAGACCCAGCACAGCCAAAAATAAGTAAGTCTGGAAAAAGGAAAAGAGAACACTTGGATTCCGCACCCTGGTGGCAGCGAGCTGTGTGCACCTGCTCTGAACCAGCTGGTTAAAAGCCTGTGTTACTTCTCGTCCCTGCAAAGCATGCAGATACTCCAGGGTCTTCCCTTCCAGGGTCTTCCCCCCCAACCCTCCCTTCCCATGATCATGGCCTTGGGGCAGAGGAGGAGCTGGTCTCAGCCCCTTGGCCTAACCCTTCACTCCAGGCTTTTCCTCGGTTTTATTTTGCAGTGATAGAGGCTCTCTTGCTAAAATTATTTCAAAATCCGCCACCTGGAAAAACAGACCCATTGTGGGACCATCCATCTGTGGCACCGAGGCCGCAGCTTTTGTGCTGGCGTCTCGCTTTTTCACCCTGCTTGCTCCTGTCCCCACCCCCAATGCCCCGAGCCACCCTTTCCTCCCAGCCCCTACCTGGCCCCCCGAGGGATGTGGTTTGCTCCCAAGGCTCTGCCTGTAGACCTGCAGGCTGCACACTCTCCGTGGACAACCCCCCAGGGTCGCCATCATGAGGGTTAGCGTCTGTGGTCAAGGATGTCTGTGTGTCATGTTCTGGTAATTCTCGCAGTATTTCAAGCTTCATTATCACTGCGTTAGATGTGGTGATCTGCGATCTGTGTCATTGTTTCCCGGCCACGAACCACACCCGCATAAGATGCTGAACTTCACCTGTCAACATGCTGTGTTCTGCCTGCCCCACTGATTGGCCGTCCCCCCCATCTTCCTCCCTCTCCTTGGGCCTTCCTGTTCCCTGACACAACAATATTGAAATCAGGCCAATTAATGACCCTGCAATGGGGGGACTTCCCTCGTGGTCCAGTGGTTAAGATGCCACACTTGCACTGTTGCGGGCCCTAGCTCCATCCCTGGTCAGGGATTTAAGATCCTGCAAGCTGTGTGGCATGGCCCCAAAAAACCCAAACCAGGACAAAACAATTCCTGCAGTGGCCTCTTAAGTGTTCAAGTAAAAGGAAGAGTCGCACGTCTCTCAGTTTTAATCAAAAGCTAGAAATGGTTAAGCTTAGGGAAGAAGGCAGGTCAAAAACCAAGACAGACTGAAAGCTGGGTCTCTTGCACCAAACAATTAGCCAAGTCATGAATACCAAGAAAAGCCCTGAAGGAAGTTAAAAATGCTGCTGCTGTGAATGCAGAAATGGTAAGAGAGCGAAAACAGCCTTACCGCTGATACGGAGAATGTTTTAGTGGCCTTGATAGAAGATCAAACCAGCTACAGTATTCCCTTAAGGCAAAGCCTCATGCAGAGCAAGGCCCTGACTCTTCAGTTCTGTGAAGGCTGAGAGAGGAGAGGAAGCTGCAGAAGAAAAGTCTGAAGCCACAGGGGTTGGTTCATGAAGTTTAAGGAAAGAAGCCATTTTTACAGCGTAAAGTGCAAAGTGAAGCAGCAAGTGCTGATGGAGAAGCTGTAGCAAGTTTTCCAGAAGATCCAGCTCAGAGCATGAAGGGGCCACACAAGTGCATGTATGCTCAGTTGCTCAGTCGTGTCCTATTCTTTGCGATCCCATGGACTGTAGCCCACCAGGTTCCTCTGTCCATGGAATTTCCCAGGCAAGAATACTGGAGTGGGTTGCCATTTCTTCCTCCAGGGGATCTTCCTGACCCAGGGATCAAACTCGTGTCTCTTGAATTTGCAGGTGGATTCTTTACCACTGAGCCACCTGGGAGTCCCCGACACAGGCGAAGGGGCCCTGAAGAATTAAGCTGAATGCACTGTGCATGTGCTTTGGAAATGGAATAACAAAGCCTGAATCACAGCACATCTGTTTACCACATGGTTTCCTGCAAGATTTTAGGCCCATTGTTGAGACCTTCTGCTCAGAAAAATATTCCTTTCAAAATGTCAGTGCTCATTGACCACACACCTGGTCATGCTCTGATGGAGATGGACAACGAGATTCGTGTTGTTTTCATGCTGCAAACACAGCATCCACTCTGCATCCATGGACCAGGAAGGAATTTCAACATTCAAGTCAAATTATTTAAGAAATCCATTGTATAAAGCTATAGCTCCCATAGGTGGTGATTCCTCTGTTGTTTCTGGGCAAAGTCAATTGAAAAGTTCCTGGAAAGGATTCACCATTCTAGATGCCATTAAGAACATTCATGATTCATGGAAATATCAACAAAATACCAACATTCGCAGGAGTTTGGAGGGGCTTCCCAAGTGGCAGTGGTAAAGAATCTGCCTATCAATACAGGAGACGCAGGAGACTCTGGTTCGATCCCTGGGTCGGGAAGATCCCCTAGAGGAGGAAGTGGCAACCTATTCCAGTATATTTGCCTGGGAAATCCCATGGACAGAGGAGCCTGGGGGCCACATTCCATGGGGTCACAAGAGAGTTGGACACAACTTAGTGACTAAACAACAACAGGAATTTGGAGGAAGTGGATTCCAATGCCCATGGATGACTTTGAGGAGTTCCAGACTTCAGTGGAGGAAGCAACTACAGATGTGGTGGAAACAGCGAGAGAGCTGGAATTAGAAGTGGGGCCTGTACTTCAGTGGGAAGCCTCCACACTGCACCAGAGCAGCTGCTGCTCGCCACAGCTAGAGAGAGCCTGAGTGCAGCACTAAAGACCCAGCACAGCCAAAAATAGTAATTAATTAATGCAGCTACAAAATTAAAATACACTTGCTCCTTGGAAGAAAAGCTATGACAAACCTAGACAGCATATTAAAAAGCAGAGACATCACTTTGCCAATAAAGGTCCATATAATTAAAGCTATGGTGTTTCCATTAGTCATGCACAGATGTGAGAGTTGGACCATAAAGAAGGCTGAACGCAAAGAACTGATACTTTCCAACTTTTTTGAAGAAGACTCTTGAGGGTTTCTTGGACTGCAGGGAGATCAAACCAGTCAATCCTAAAGGAAATCAACCCTGAATATTCACTGAAGCTTCAGCTTCAGCTTCAGCTTCAGTACTTTGGCCATTGATTCAAAGAGCTGACTCATTGGAAAAGACCCTGAGGCTGGAAAAGACTGAGGGCAGGAGGAGAAAGGGGTGACAGAAGATGAGATGGCTAGATGGTGTCACTGAATCAATGGACATGAGTTTGAACAAACTCCAAGAGATAGCAAAGGATAGGGGAGCCTGCCGTGCTGCAGTCCATGAGGTTGCAAGGAGTCAGACAGGACTTGGTGACTTGTTCAGTTCCTCAGTCATGACAGTCAAAGGTTTTAGCGTAGTCAGTGAAGCAGAAGTAGATGTTTTTCTGGAATTCTCTTTTTCTTTCTGTGATCCAGCGGATGTTGGCAATGTGATCTCTGGTTCCCATGCCTTTTCTAAATCCAGCTTATACATCTGGAAGTTCTTGGTTCACGTACTGTTGAAGCCTAGCTTAGAGAATTTTGAGCATTACCTTGCTAGAATGTGAAATGAGTGCAATTGTGTGGTAGTTTAAACATTCTTACACACTGCCCTTCTTTGGGATTGAAATGAAAACTGACCTTTTCCAATCCTATGGCCACTGCTGAATTTTCCAAATTTTCTGGCATATTGAGTGCAGCACTTTCACAGCATCATGGTTTAGGGTTTGAAATAGCTCAGCTGGAATTCTATCACCTCCATTAGCTTTGTTCATAGTGATGCTTCCTAAGGCCCACTTGACTTTGCACTCCAGGATGTCTGGCTCTAGGTGAGTGATTGCACCATTTTGGTTATCCAGGTCATTAAGATCTTTTTTGTATAGTTCTTCTGTGTATTCTTGCCACCTCTTCTTAATATCTTCTGTTTCTGTTAGGTCCATACTGTTTCTGTCCTTTATTGTGCCCATCTTTGCATGAAATGTTCCTTTGGTATTTCTGATTTTCTTGAAGAAATCTCTAGTGATTTAGTGACTAGACAACAACAAATTGATTGAAAAAAAAAAAAAAGAAGTTGGGCTGAAGATGTGGCTGAATTGCTGCATCTCAGGATAAAACTCTAACAGATGAGGAGTTGTTTCTTGTCGACGACAAGGAAGGTGGTTTCTTGAGATAGAATTTGCTCCTGGTGAAGATGCTGTGAAGATTGTTGACATGACAGCAGAGGATTTAGAATAAGAGACACTTAGCTGAAAAAGCAGCATCAAGATTTGAGTTGCTTAACTCCAATTTTGAAGGAAGTTCTCCCACGTGTAAGATACTGTCAGCCAGCATTACCGCTGTAGAGCAGTTGTTTGTGAATGAAGAATCCATTGATTTGGCAAACGTCATTGTTCTCATATTTTAAGAAATTGCCACAACCAGCCCAGCCTTCAGCAACCAGCACCCTGATCAATCAGCAGCCATCAGCATGGAGACTAGACCCTTCTCCAGTGGGGAAAATAAAAAGAGATTTGCTGAAGGCTAAGATGACGCTTACCATTTTTTAGCAATAAAATATTTTTTATCTGAGGTATGTACATTCTTTTTGGGCTTCCCTGGTGGCTCAGAGGGTAAAGTGTCTGCCTACAATGTGGGAGACCTGGGTTCGATCCCTGTGTCGGGAAGATCCCCTGGAGAAGGAAATGGCAACCCATCCAGTACTCTTGCCTGGAAAATCCCATGGACTGAGAAGCCTGGTAAGCTACAGTCCATGGGATTGCAAGGAGTCAGACACAACTGAGCAACTTTACTTTCATGTACATTCTTTTTAGGCATTCTTTTTAGACTTAATAGGCTATAGTATAGTATAAACGTAACTTTGCACTGAGAAACCAAAAAATTTGTGTGTATCACTTTATCATGATACTCGCTTTATGTTTGCTTGAGCCAAACCCATAGCATCCCTGAGTTGTGCCTGTGCTGATACGTGATCTTTACAACACGTTTTCCTGGCGTTCTGTCCCCGTTTGATGTCCCGCCTCCTGGAAGCCCTGGGGTCCTGGCTTCCTTAGGTCTGACTTTCTAAAATGAGTAGGACAGGGAGGAAATACTTTATTTTGTAAAAAGACATTAAAAGGTTCTCCGTTGTGGGGGGAGGAATTCCAAGGGGGCTCCTCTGGTGCCAGCCCCACCCCTCCTCTTTCCCTGACCCTTGACCCTCGAGTCCTCTCTTTCTCTGCTGCTGCTGCTAAGGTCGCTTCAGTTGTGTCCGACTCTGTGCAACCCCATAGACAGCAGCCCACCAGGCTCTGCCGTCCCTGGGATTCTCCAGGCAAGATCACTGGAGTGGGTTGCCATTTCCTTCTCCAATGCATGAAAGTGAAAAGTGAAAGTGAAGTTTGCTCAGTCGCGAATATATATGCAAATCACACATCAAAATTTAGTTGTGACAGCTTGGGGCTTCCCCCCACCGCCTGCCCCTGATAAATTCTTAAAGCCTTTTAGAAGGCTTAATCTCAAGGAGAAGCCGGCCTCTTGTGTGTGTTTAATCACCAAAGCAGTTTTCAATCTCAGATGTGATTTAAGAAGCCTGGAAACTTGCAGCAGCTGAGTCCTCCACCCAGAGGGAGGCTGGTGGGCGTCCTCCCTGCCCCTTCCCAGGTGGCCCAGGATTTCCCGGGCACTTGTCTCCCCCTCCCCCTCTCTCTCCTCTGACCTGGTCATGAGAGCCCAGGGACAGCCTCTGTGGGGGTCTGAGGCTGATTGCCTTGTTCTTTCTTCAGCTTGTGTGTGTCATTTACTCATTCATTCATTCCAGCTCAGCTGTCAAGACCACAGCCAGGCACCTTGGGCTGAGCTGGCCTGAGTCAGCTCTGGCTGCAGGAAGCAGGACAAGGCTCCCTGGGCCTCAGATTCCCTTAGGAGGGGCTGCCTCGCAGGGCAGGTGGGCGGGCCCCGCACTTGGCCCTGCTCTCACGAGCCCCTGCCCCACTCTGTGCCATTTCTCCCCAGCGGTAGTCACAGCTCCCTGACGGTTTGTCCCTCATCCCCTAGAATGAGGCGCTAGGATGAAAGCCAAGCGCAGGGACACAGGCCTCGGCCAGGCCAGTGGACTTCTGCCGTTAGTGTATGTTTTCCTGTCCACTGTGTGTCCCTCACGTCTGTGCTCTGTTACTTGAAGGTCAAGGATGAAACCGAGTTTGGAAATACTGGGCTGACCTGGAGTCCAGATGCTGTCCCTCAGGCCTGCCTGTGAAACAGATGTCAGTGCTTGCCCCCCTCAGAGGCCTGTGAGGGGATCTGGGTTCAGTGTGTCCTTGGTCTAAATCAGCATCTGATACAGTAGAGTGGACACATCCCAGGTTATATGTAGCAGAGACACAGAGTCTCAGGCATATAGTCACAGGGTACCTCACAGGCATATAGTACATGCAGAGTAGGTACATAATAGATACAGAGCAACTGTCGTAGATACAGAACAGATACTTCATAGTAAACTGTGGAAAATTCTTCAAGAGATGGGAATACCAGACCACCTGACCTGCCTCTTGAGAAGCCTATATGCAGGTCAGGAGGCAACAGTTAGAACTGGACATGGAACAACAGACTGGTTCCAAATAGAAAAAGGAGTATGTCAAGGCTGTATATTGTCACCCTGCTTATTTAATTTATATGCAGAGTGCATCATGAGAAACGCTGGGCTGGAAGAAGCACAAGCTGGAGTCAAGATTGCCGGGAGAAATATCAATAACCTCAGACATGCAGATGACACCACCCTTATGGCAGAAAGTGAAGAGGAACTAAAAAGCCTCTTGATGAAAGTGAAAGAGGAGAGTGAAAAAGTTGGCTTAAATCTCAACATTCAGAAAACTAAGATCATGGCATCTGGTCCCATCACTTGATGGGAAATAGATGGGGAAACAGTGGAAACAATGTCAGACTTTATTTTTTTTGAGCTCCAAAATCACTGCAGATGTTGACTGCAGCCATGAAATTAAAAGACGCTTACTCCTTGGAAGGAAAGTTATGACCAACCTAGATAGTATATTGAAAAGCAGAGACATTACTTTGCCAACAAAGGTCTGTCTCGTCAAGGCTATGGTTTTTCCAGTGGTCATATATGGATGTGAGAGTTGGACCGTGAAGAAAGCTGAGCGCCGAAGAATTGATGCTTTTGAACTGTGGTGTTGGAGAAGACTCTTGAGAGTCCCTTGGACTGCAAGGAGATCCAACCAGTCCATTCTGAAGGAGATCAGCCCTGGGTGTTCTTTGGAAGGAATGATGC
Organism: Bubalus bubalis; assembly: GCF_019923935.1. NCBI lineage: Eukaryota > Metazoa > Chordata > Mammalia > Artiodactyla > Bovidae > Bubalus > Bubalus bubalis. The sequence goes on from NC_059161.1 coordinate 30,433,692, forward strand.
TAAAGCTGAAACTCCAATACTTTGGCCACCTCATGCGAAGAGTCGACTCATTGGAAAAGACTCTGATGCTGGGAGGGATTGGGGGCATGAGGAGAAGGGGACGACAGAGGATGAGATGGCTGGATGGCATCACCGACTCGATGGATGTGAGTCTGAGTGAATTCTGGGAGTTGGTGATGGACAGGGAGGCCTGGTGTGCTGTGATTCATGGGGTCGCAAAGAGTCGGACAGGACTGAGCCACTGAACCGAACTGAACTGAGATACAAAATGGATACATCATAGATATATAGTAGATACAGTGTAGACATGTAGTACATAGTAGATAGAGTATATACATCTTAGACACACAGTAGATACATGTTAGATATGTAATATATAGTAGATACAGAACAGATATATCACAGACATGCAGTACATACAGAGAAGATAGATATAAATAGATACAGATTAACACCATCATAGATACAGAGCAGATACATCATAGATACGTAGGAGATGCAGAATAGATATATAATGGATACATGGTAGACACAGCAGATACATCATTGGCACATAGATGCAGTGTAGATATAAGATATATAGTGGACCCAGAACAGATACATCATAGGCACATAGCAGACACAGTGTAGATATATAATAGATACAGAGGAGCCTGGTAGGCTGCAGTCCATGGGGTCGCAAAGAGTTGGACACGACTGAGCGACTTCACTTTCACTTTTCACTTTCATGCATTGGAGAAGGAAATGGCAGCCCACTCCAGTGTTCTTGCCTGGAGAATCCCAGGGACGGCGGAGCCTGGTGGGCTGCCTATCTATGGGGTCGCACAGAGTCGGACGAGACTGAAGTGACTTAGCAGCAGTAGCAGCAGACACAGAGCAGACACATCATAGGCACATACAGCAGAAACACAACTATAGCAGACATATCATTGGTGCGTACACTGTAGGATTAGTGTGTGCCGACAGTGGATCACGAATGCCCTGCATGGGGTTCTCATCATTGTGGGATCATTTTCACTGGGGAGGACTGTGATGGGAGTTTGGGAAAACATCCAGTTTTCTCTCCCTCTCCCCCTTTTCTTTTTTATCAGACACAGCAGAGCTGTGCTTCCTGTCTGGTGGGTGGAGGCTCATCCTTCAGGGTTGGGCCCTAAGGTCAGAAGGGTGATGGGCCAGGCTGGGGGGCTTGGGGGTGGTCCCAGAGCCAGTCCTCTCCCCACCCCACCCCTTGTTTTGCCACAGGAGTCTTTTGAATTTACATTTTTTTCTTTCAGAATCTGCTGTGGGCTTTTCGAGGTCTGCTTACAAGTTTTTGCTGGTTTGTTTCTAGATTCATGGGAACTGTTTGTATTTTGCTCTCTTCTTTACTACAGTTTTGCAGAAAAGAATCTAAAACAGCCCCTCCTTGCCTTACTAAAGGGCTGCAAAGCAAAGGTGTGCAGCCAACTGTGGGGTGAATGTCCCCACCATCACTTTTTATGTTACTGTTTTTCTCATAAAGAGGCCTCTCCTCCTGGGGAGGGGGAGAGCTTCTCTTGACCGCGGATGCATATGTATACCCTACTGGGAAGGTGTGGAGAAAAAGCAGGTGTGCCTGCGGGGCCTAGGAGATGCTCTCACCCCCGGTGGGGGAGTGCACCACCCCTCCCAAACACATGTGAGGTGGTTGTGGACCCGTGGCCCTAGTGCTCTTTCTGTCTCTCAAATCAATTCACATCACATCGACATGACAAATCTTTAACATGACAGATGAATAAGCTGTTTTCTGTGGGAAGCCTTCCCAGTGGGTGGGGCTGCAGTTTGCTCCTTAGTCCCTCTTGGGGTGGGCAGAGGGGTTTGACTGGCAGCTGCTGCTTGTCTGTTTAGCCCTTGCTCCTGCTGCTCACCTGGAAGATACATGAACTCAGCTCCTGCCCGTGGAAAACCCACGGGCCAGGAGGAGAGTAATTCCTGGGGGTGCTCAGACGTGGGACTCGAGGGGCCAGTGTCTCCCAGGTTCCTGTTAGGGCAGCAGCGAGAGGCGGTGGCGGGGGCACTGTCACCCGCTGTGGCCCAGGCTCTACAGGGTGCCTTTCCTTCTCACGTCATGAGACATGGGAGAGCCATGGGCTCCCGAGCTGGTCCCAGACGACTTGGGGGGCAGCTTGGGTTTCAGTTTTGGGGAGGGGGTGAGCCAGGCTGGGGCATTCAGGGTGTGAACCTCCCCGCTCCCACCCGCTCCTCTAGGCTTTCTATCCTCCCCGCCCCAACCCCAAACGTGGCGGGAAAGGCAGGGGGTGGAGGCTGTCAACTGCTGAGCGTCACAGGTTACCTTCTCTGTGGCTGAAACCAGACTCGGGGCCTCAGAGCTGCAGGGGCTGCTGCATTGGCCATGGATGCTGGGCACTCCCCCAGGGCAGCGAGGAGAGGGTGGGCCTCGCTGATCACAGGCTGCCCGTACCTCTCGGCTCCTGTGTGCAAGGCCCCTGTAACCCATGTCTGGTTCAGGGACCCAGGTATGCCACCTGTCCATGTGGAGCCTGTGCTCTGGAGGGGGGAGGACATGCAGGTGCCAGAAGGTCACAGGGCTACTGCCACCCCAAGGAGATGCTGTTTTAGCTGAGACAAGAGGTGGGGTGGGGCAGGCCTGGGCCCTGGTGAGGACAGAGTTAGGATGCTGAGGGACGTGGTGTGGCTGGAGGAGGAGGAGAAGGAAGCCTGGTGTGGCTGTGAGGTGCAACTGCGTGGTTGGGGTGTGGACCAGGTGGGCACTCTGCGCTGGAGTGGGTTGGGGCCAGCAGGCCTGTGGGGCCCCCTGCTGCCCACAAGGCCAAGGGCAGTGGGGCAGAGGGTCAGGGAAGGGGAAAAGGGGCAGGAGTCCAGTGCTGAGAGGAGATTGGCAGGACCCAGGAGGACCAGGAAAGGGAGAACTGGAGGGTGGGTCCCATGTGAACCATGTGGGTAAGTGTGGGCTGGTGAGCATGGACAGGTGAGTGTGAGTAGGTGTGTGTGGGCAGGTGAATATGGACAGCTGAGTATGTTCAGGTGGGTGCAGGCAAGTTAACATGGGCGTAGACAGGTGTGCAAGTCCCATCTCTCCAGTGAGGGGAGAAGCCACTGGGATTGGAGGTGTTGACTCTGCACGCACAGTCCCTGTTTGAGGACAGATGTGTCCAAGGCACTTATTCAGCCAGGGACACCGGCCTCGGCAGGAGCTGCTGGGCTGACCCTGGGGCTGACCCTGGGTCACTCCTGTCTCCTGTGTAGCCGCCATGTGCATTATGGCACTGTTTTGGCGAGGATGCTGAGGACTCGGCATTGGTGGGAAGGTGGTCTTGTAACCGGGCCTGCAGATAACCAGGAGCCGGCTTGTTCCTGGCCGGGGAGATGGGGCCCACAGGCCACCTGCACGAACAGCCTGAAAGGAGCTGGGGTTGGGGGGGGAAACAGCAGCCATGGGTGTACTCGGGGTTCACAGTTGATGAAACGGGGCTTTTCCCCTGCGGCCTGGGAGTGACCAAGTGCAGCATGAATGGTGTGTGCAGTTCTCCCTAATGGTCATCTGAGCAAATGGATTTGGGATGAGGTGGTCATATGAGCCTAAGAGCTGCAAGGAGGAGCTGGCTGGCTGCTTTGAGACATTGAGTGGGGATGGAGAGCCTTCCTTTAGGGTGAATAGGGCTGTCCACTAGGGCCCTGCTTGGCCCCCAGCATGGTTCCAGGACTGCAGCAGAAGGAAGGGAGTGGAGGCCAGTCATCTCTCTCTCTCGGAGGCCTCCTTCTTGTTCCTTGTTGGACCAGACGAGCCCCTGGGAGCCAGGTGAGTGAGGGGCACACCCTGAGGCTCTGTCCTCATGCCTTCCCTCTGACTTGACCCTCTTGCTTCCCCCTTATGGGGACCTTGTGACGACACTAACCCCCAGATAATCCAGGATCACCCCCTCCCAGGGTCCTTACCTTAACTGAGCAGAGTCCCTGCCCCGTGTGAGGAGGCTCAGGCTGGGGATTAGGACGGGACGTCCCTGGGGGCAGATACTTAGCCAACCACAGATGCTTTCGGTTTCTGGCTTCCGAGGAGGGATTCCTGGGGTGAGACCCAGACAGAGGGCGCCGACAGGAGCCCCGGGGATGGTGGGGGCAGCCGGGACCCCTGGCCTTGGGTGGCCTCAGTTTGCTCATCTGTAAAGTGAAGTCATAGTAGCCGCCCCTTTTCCTCTGATAAAGAGCAGATGTCATCACAGGCATTCAAACATGCTGGGCTGAGCTGCCTCAGGACACCCATGGAAGGCCTGAGGAAGGGGGGGATGTGACAGCAGCTGGGACTCGGTGGCTGACATGGGGGTGCCAGGTCTGGGTTCTGCCACCCTGCAGCCCTGTCCGCAGACCATCTTACAGGCCCACCTCGGGGCAGGGGGAGCCCACAGCATGGTCTGGGGGGTGTGTGGGTCCCTGAGATTTGATTGTGTCAGTACTAAGAACCACATGAGACAGCAATGGTCAGGCCGGGACCTGGGGCCCCGGGTGCGGGGGTGAGTCTAGGGTCGTCTGGAGGCAGAACCAGTGGATGTGGTTGCGGGCTGGGCACTCAGGGAGGGCAGGTTTCTGCCAGGGGAGCTGTGGTGGGGGAAGAGCTGGACAGGAGAGTGCTTTCATTAGGGCTCCTGTGAGTGACTGGAAACTGAAGACAGATCTCTAGTCTGGAAAGACTGGAAACCCAATGGCCAGGAGTGAGCTGGCTCATCCTGGGGCGGCTAGACCTTCTCTCTCTGCATGCTGACTTCCTCGGAGCAGTCACCCTCCATCAGGTGCCTCCTCAGGGTCCCCTCGCTACTGGGTCACACTGATGCCTCGTGCCCTTGGTCACTTGTCCACCCTCAAACCACTGGTGGAAAACCCCACAGGTTGCCTGGACTGACCTGGTGGGAATGAAGCCTGCAGGGCCAGGGTGTCAGGAGAGGGACTCCCTCCTTCTGCGTGCTCTGCTCTGGCCTTTTTCTCTTCCAGGAAGGACACTAATCCTTTTGTGAGAGCCCCACTCGCCTGACCTCATCTAAACCCAGTCACCTCCTAATATTATCACTGGAGTGGGGATGGGGCTTCAGTACAGGAATTTAGGGGGACGCAGACATTCAATCCATAACAGCGGGTAGGGTGGAAAAAGATTCGGAAGGTATTTTGGGACCACCTAGCGGGTCAAGAGAGGACCACACATCAGCCAAAAAGTGGCAGTGGAGAGGAGAGCCAGGGAGCCAGACAGGGGAGATGGGAGCTGATGTGAGGGTCTTGGGTAAGGGAAGGGGGAGCAGGGGGATGCACCCTGGAGGCTGAAGATGCACTAGGGGTCTGTGGATAAGCTAGGGTCTGGGGGCCTGGGAGCGATGCAGAGGGGTGGAGGTTTAGAGAAGATGAGATGTGACCAGTGAGGAGTCCAGGGCGGGAAGGAGTGATGGCGAAGGACTTGGGTTAGGGGAGGCAGCCCAGCCCGCTGGGTCAGTTCCAGTTAGGAGCCCCACCCACAATCACATCCCCGCCCCTTCATCTGGTTTTGGATCTGCTCCTACAGGCTGGTTCATGCCGCAGAACCGTCCTCCTTGCTGCTCGCTCGCTGCTGCCCCTGTGGGTAGCCCCAGTCTGCATTCTAGGGACACTTGTTCTTGAGCACTGCTTCCCCTCTCCCCCCAACCCCCCCAGCTCAGCCTGGACCCAGCTTGGACCGCAGCCCTGCCTGGGATGAAGCCCACCCTTGCCAGACCCTTTCTGAGCTCCTGCGTCACGAGGTACAGATCCTCTCCCCAGACCTCATTCCTTATGATTCATCCTCAAACTCAGGATTTACAAAACTTGGCATGTGCATGTGTCCAACCTGCTGCCCAGCCATCTGTCCATCAAGGTTCCTAAATGTCCACCCTAGTGGAAGAGATCAGCACAGGGTAAAGGGCAGGCTGGCTTCCTTCCAGGGGGGCCGGGAGTACCCCATACCCGGTTCATTCCATCAGGTCTAACGTGGCTGAAACTGAGGCATCCTGCAGCCTGGGGTTGCCGTTTAGTTGGCAGTGTCATTTTCTATCTTTCTGGTCCATAAGATCATGGTGTTTTGGAGAGTCATGGTCTCTGAGGTTGGATGAGGGCTGGCATCCAAGCAGAGGGAAGGTTGGGGGCAGCACAAATGGAGGCCTGGAAAGTGGGTGGCTCTGAGGGATGTGGGTCTGAGGTGTAGACGAAGACAGGGAAGGTCAGGGCCATCGATGTTGACAGATGGGGACCTGTGCCCAAATCTTTAAGGATAGACAGTGTTGAAAGTGTGTGGAGAGAGGGGAGGGACATGGCTGTATGGGCAGCTCACTGACCGTCTGTGACCCAGAGTCAGGCATGACCTTCTGTCCCTTTCGTCTCCCCAGAGGTCAGGTGTGGGGCTGGAAGTTCTGACCCTCTAATCATGCCTTGGACTTTGACGACCAGCCCCCAACCTGAAGCCAGTCTCATCAGCTTACAAAGGATGCTCAGAGACTCCTGGGGTCTCAGGAGGCATGTGTCAGGAGCCCAGCCTTGATGACCATCCACCCTCATCCCTGGGCTCTGCGGTCCCGCTCCCTGTCCTCCCCAGCCCTGGGCTTGTCAGAGCTCTCTGCCATCAGAGTAGACCTGAGAGTGGTCTGCGTGAGTGTCACATCGTGGCCATGGTCTACGTTTCCTCTTTGCCCCCAAAACTGAGCATCTTCTCACTTATAGGCTGTTTAGGACCCACTGCCGTCAGCTGCAGAAGGAAATGGCAACCCACTCCAGTGTTCTTGCCTGGAGAATCCCAGGGATGGAGAAGCCTGGTAGGCGGCAGTGCACGGGGTTGCACAGAGTCGGACACGACTGAAGCGACTTAGCAGCAGCAGCAGCTGTCAGCTGCTCCTCCAAGTCTTTTCCTCAGCTTCAGGTTCAGGGTGTTGAAAAGCCACTTAATGGCCATGTGTCTACGTTGCTGATTTGTAGGAGCTCTGTGTGTGGTGTGTGTGTGACACTTCCAGCATCTCACTCGGCGGCTTGCCTTTCCACTCGTGGTGAACAGAATGGACAGTGCCTTTACAGTGTGTGCCTTTTGTTAGAGAAGCTGCCCCTGAACCCCAGGCCCTGAATGTTTCCCTCCTGACAGAGTCATAACCCTCGTTAGTCCTGCCACACCTGGGAGTAAGCTGTGTATGGGGGGAGGTTTCCCACCCCTGCTCCCTGTGGTGATAGCCGGTTGAGCCAGGACCACTTATAGGAAAAGCATCCTCCTCTCACCACGATTCAGTGATGTCTTTATCATCGACTGTTGCGGGGTGGGGGAGGGGGCACATCTGGATTTCTGTCCCTTTGGCCTTTTGCACAATATCACATGGTTTTAATTTGGCTTTATAATAACTCTTAATATCATGTATTTTTTGTTTTTCTTCAAGGGTATCTTTCTTAGTGGTGGTTGTTAAGATTTTTTTTTTGGATGTTCAGTTCAGTTGCTCAGTTGTGTCCGACTGTTTGCGACCCCGTGGACTGCAGCACTCCAGGCCTCACTGTCCATCGCCAACTCCCAGAGTTTACTCAAACTCATGTCCATTGAGTCGGTGATGCCATCCAACCATCTCATCCTCTGTCGTCCCCTTCTCCTCCTGCCTTCAGTCTTTCCCAGCATCAGGGTCTTTTCCAATGAGTCAGTTCTTCGCATCAGGTGGCCAAAGTATTGGAGTTTCGGCTTCAGCATCAGTCCTTCCAATGAATATTCAAGACTGATTTCCTTTAGGATGGACTGGTTGGATCTCCTTGCAGTCCAAGGGACTCTCAAGAGTCTTTTCCAACACCACAGTTTTTGATGGGGACCATTTTTAAAGTCTTTATTGGATTTGTGACAACACTGCTTCTGGGTGTTTTTGTGGCTTTTTTTTTTTTTTTTTTGCCGTGTGGAATCTCAGTTCCTTGACCAGGGATCAAACCCACACCCTCTGCATTGGATGGCAAAGTCTTAACCCCTGGACCACCAGGGAAGTCTGTCTTGGTTGTTTTTTGCTTTTCCATTTCTATACAAATTTTACAATTGGTTTTAAGTTTTCCAAAACCCAGTGATATTTTTTATTTGGATTACATTTGAGTTCATAGATCAGCATGGGAGAATCGACATCTTTGCAGCCTTGAGGTTTCTGAGCTTTGAACATGCACTCAATTCTTCTTCAGATTTTTTCGGTGACATCTGTGTCTTCTGTGGAGCAGTCCTGCACATTTTTTGCTGGAGCACTCCACTGCCATTTGGCTTTTTACGCTGCTTTAAATGGTGTTCCTTTTATAATTTTGTTTCCTATTTGTTTGCTTATAGAAATATATGGAGAAATACAGTTGACTGTTGATATTGAACCCTTGTCCAGCCACCATGTTAAATTCATGTATTCATCCTAGGACTTTATCTGTGGGTTCTTTTGGGTTTCCTGTGTACACTCCCAGTTCACCAGTGCGTTTTATTTCTCTTTCCAAACCTTCATCTGTTACCTTGCATCACTGGCACTGTTTATCTGTCCAAAACACCGTGGAACAGAAGTTCTGACCACAGGCATCCTCTTGTTCTAGATTTCAGTGGAAGGTTTTCAGAATTCTGCCATTAAGGATGTTGTTTGCTGAATGACTCTTCTTTCTCTTGTAAATTCCCATCGTCAAATTTAGGAGGTTCTATTCTGTTCCTTGTTGAGGATTTTTATCCTGAATGACATAGAATTTTATCAAAGCATTTTTCCCCCTTCATCTGTTGACATGCTTTTCTCTTTTATTCTATTAATAAGGTGAATTATACTATTTGACTTTGTTAAACCAAACTTGCATTCCCTTAGTTCATCCTGTTTGGCTATAATGTGTTGTTTTTTCTATGTTTTGCTGGATTCAGTTTGCAAACATTTGTTTGGTATTTTTGCAACTATTTATGAGAGAAGTTGACCTGCCACTTTCTTTCTTTTTTGGTAACTTTGTTTTCACAGTTAAACATGGAGGTTATTTTTGTTATTCTTTGCAACCCCTTGGACTACAGCACTCCAGGCTTCCCTGTCCTTCACCGTCTCCCGGAGCCTGCTCAAACTCATGTCTATCGAGTTAGTGATGCCATCCAACCATCTCATCCTCTGTCATCCCCTTCTCCTCCTGCCTTCAGTCTTTCGCAACATCAGGGCCTTTTCCAATGAGTCAGCTTTTCACATCAGGTAGCCGAAGTATTGGAGCTTCAGCTTCAGCATCAGTCCTTCCAGGGAATATTCAGGACTGATTTCCTTTAGGATTGACTGCTTTGATCTCCTTGCTGCCCAAGGGATTCTCAAGAGTCATCTCCAGCATCACAATTAGAAAGCATCAATTCTTCAGTGCTCGGCCTTCTTTATGGTCCAGTTCTCACATCCATACATCACTGCTGGAAAACTATAGCTTGGACCTTGGTTAGCAAAAGTGCTGTCTCTGCTTTTTAATACACTGTCTAAATTTTTCACGGTTTCCCTTCCAAGGAGCAAGCATTTTAATTTCATGGCTGCAGTTACTGTCTGCAGTTATTTTGCAGCCCAAGAAAATAAAATCTGTCATTGCTTTCACTTTTTCCCTTTCTTTTTGTCATGAAATGATAAGACTAGATGCTTTTCTTAGTTTTTTTTAATGTTGAGGTATATTGGCCTTAAAAAATTAATTGAGCTTTTTTATTCTTGGGAAGATTTATGTTAAGATTAATATTATTTCTAAATTAATTACTTGAAAGAATTCACAGCAAAGGTCTGTGAGCCTGGAGTTTCCTTTGTGGGAATGTTTTAAATTCTAGATTTAATTTTTAAAATACAAATTATTCAGATTTTGTATTTCTTCTTTTATCACCTTTAGTAAGTTGTGTTTTTAAAGATATTTTCAAGTCTGAAAGTGAAAAGAAAAAGTGAAAGTCACTCAGTCGTGTTCAGCTCTTTCCAAACCCATAGATTTTCAAGTCTAAACCATACTTATTGACATAGTGTGTATCTTTATTACCCTTTAGAATATCTTTAATATCCGTAGACATTAAATTATTACAGATTTGTCTTCTCTTTTTTTTTACCGTGCAGCTTCTCCATTTCATTTTCCCACTCCCACCATGTACAAGCCACCTGGTGTTTTAGTTTTCTGTGGTAACATTTTAAATTTAATTGTGTTTCACTTATTTTTTGGTTCACTAGTGTATTTCTTGAGCCTGGTGGGCTGCCGTCTATGGGGTCGCACAGAGTCGGACACGACTGATGCGACTTAGCAGCAGCAGCAGTGTATTTCTTACTGAGGTAACTTTGGTTTATAACATTATTACAAGTTTCATGTGTATAACATTATGTTTCTACTTTGTTATATTTCTACAACAGCATGCTGCTGCTGCTGCTGCTGCTAAGTTGCTTCAGTCGTGTCCGACTCTGCGACCCCAGAGATACAGCCCACCAGGCTCCCCCATCCCTGGGATTCTCCAGGCAAGAACACTGGAGTGGGTTGCCATTTCCTTCTCCAGTGCGTAAAAGTGAAAAGTGAAAGTGAAGTTGCCGAGTTGTGTCCGACTCCTAGCGACCCCATGGACTGCAGCCTACCAGGCTCCTCCGTCCATGGGATTTTCCAGGCAAGAGTACTGGAGTGGGGTGCCATTGCTTTCTCCGACAACAGCATGGTCACCACCAAAAATTTAGTTTTCATTTGTTATCATACAGTTGATCCCCTTTACCCATTTGCAGATGTGTCTTTTTCCTTTCGTTTTCCTTGATGTATTTTGTGCTTTATTCGGTGCATACAAATCTAGGATCATTATATCTTCCTTTAAAAGTGACATTTTATCATCATGAAATTTTGCTCTTTTAGATGAAAAAATATTATTGGCATTTGAGTCTCCTTTGTCTGACATCAGCACAACTGTGCCTCTGTGTGTGTGTATGTGGCAGGGTGAGGGAGACATGGTGTTCATGTGATATACTTTTTCCATCCTATACTCTCAACTTCTCTGTATCGTGTTTTGGAAATGGCTCTTATAAACAGAAGTTAATTGTTGTTTTTGACCTAGCGTGAAATCTGTATCTTTTAACTGAAGCATTATTTACAATTAATGTTATTCTGGTAAATTCCAATTTAAATCTCATCTTACTGTTTATTTTGTAACTGGCCTGTATGTTCTTTCTTTTGGCCTTCCTTTCTTGCCTCCTTTTGGTTTAATCAAGTGTTATTTTTCCACCCCCACCCCCACCTTTTATTATATTTGCTAAGTAATACTTTTTAAAAAATATTCCAGGTACCTTAGGAATTATACAAAACATTCTTGAAATGTACCTTAAGTTATTGCTTTTACTGTTCCAGGTAATGCAAGAGCCTTACAATGCTTTAGTCTTATTTATCCTCTTATCAATTTTTATGCTGTTGTCCTCTTATGTGTAAACTCTACTTACATTTTAAGCCCCACAACAACTATTAATGTTATTTTAAATAGCATTCATTCAGATTCCCTTCCTCACACACTCATTTCCTCCTGAAGGACCGTGCTTACGTCCAAGACCATTTTCCTTCCTGAAGTACTCCTTTTAGTATTTCTCCTAACAGAAGTGTGTTGGGTTTTGGTTCTGTGCAGACGTCTTTCGCCTGCCTTCATTTTTGAGGCTGTTTTCTCTGGGTGTGTTGCCCAGAGGGCAGTGATGCTCTCTCTACATGCCTGGGGCTTGGTCTCTTGGCCGTGGCTGTGTTGCTGTGTCTTAGAGACTCACCTGACCACCCTGTTACTCTCTAGGAGGGGGTGCTTCTCTTTCTTCTCTGGCTGCCTGAAAAATGGTCTTTGGGCAAATTTGTCAATTGCATTTAAATTTCTTGTATTTATAAATGGGAGAAAATCATATCCCATGACCTATTCTTAACTTAATCTTCAGAGTATGTGAACTCATGTTTCATCTGTCAGACATGATATTTATTTTACATAATTGTCCTTCTTACACACATGAGCTTCAAAATCTTGGAAGCCAGACTGTATTTTTATAGCTTGAGTGCCTTGGTCAAGCAACTTAGTCTCTTTATCCTTTAGTTTCTGTGCATTTTAGAAAAATTATAGGATATTTGAAATTTCACTGTAAGTGTGGGTTATGTTTAATGTGATATTTCTGTAAAAAGCTTGAAAGTGAACATCACTCAGTCTTGTCTGACTCTCTGTGATCCCATGGACTGTAGCCCTCCAGGCTCTTCTGTCCGTGGAATTCTCCAGGCAAGAATATTGGAGTGGGTAGCCATCCCCTTCTCCAGGGGATCTTCCCAACCTAGGGATCGAACCTGGCTTTCCTATGCTGCAGGCAGATTCTTGACTGACTGAACCATCAGGGAAGTCTAGTAAAAAGCTTAGATGGATACTTTTATATAAATGCTTAATAAATATTATCAATGATTTCAATGAAAAGAACAGCCTTCATTCTTCTGTTTCAACAGACTTGAGAAAGAGGGGAATATTGACTTTACCTTGAGACTGTGAGCGCCTCGTCTTGGGCACAGAGTCTCTTATCTCCGCTGTAAGGTGTCAGCCCGGTCCTTTCAGGTGCTGCCCGGCCCCTCCCCGCTTGCCGCTACCCCTCAGGCTCCATGTCCGCATCCCTGTCTTCTCACCGGGTCCCACGGGCCCTTTTGCTCTCTTCTGCACTTCCTTCCATCCTGCTTTCTCCTCTCTGTGTGCTGCAGTCTGAATCTTCTCATCTGAAAGTGAAAGTCGCTCGTTCACGTCCAACTCTTTGTGACCCCATGGACTATACAGTCCGTGGAATTCTCCAGGCCAGAATACTGGAGTGGGTAGCCTTTCCCTTCCCCAAGGAATCATCCCAAACCAGGAATCAAACTGGAGTCTCCTGCATTGCAGGTGGATTCTTTACCAGCTGAGCTACCAGGGACGCTTTGGATCTTCCACTGTCTCTTATTTTATCTAACCTGTTCTTTTTAATTTTTATTTTTCCGTGCTTGGTCTCCCTTGCCTCGTGGGCTTTTCTCTACTTGCGGTGGGCAGGGGCTGCTATCTAGTTGCAGGGTCCTGGCTGCTCACTGCGGTGGCTTCTCTTGTTGCGGAGCACAGGCTTAAGGGTGAGCAGGCTTCCGTAGTTGTGGCACATGGGCTCAAGTAGTTTTGGCTCCCAGGCTTAGTTGCTCCACAGCATGTGGGATCTTCCTGGACTAAGGATCGAACCCGTGTCTCGTGCAATGTCAGGCAGATCCTTTACCGCTGAGCCTCCAGGGAAGCCCTAGCCTATTCTTAAATCTGGCTCCTGAATTATTAATTTCAGATGCTGTATTTTCACTTTGAGAATTTCTAAAATCCTAGGGTCTTTAGAATTTGACTCCTTTTTCAATAGATCCAGTTCTTGGGTAAAATTCTGTCCTTTTGCCATCTTTTTCAATGTACGTTGAAGATCTGGATCTCCTCTGAGTCTGTTTCTATTGACTGTTGGCCCAAATGCTCCTGCTTTTTGGCCGGCCTGGTGATTTCTGAATATCAGATCCTGTGTTTGCAAAGCAGCAGGAGCTCTGAGTGATGTTATTTCCTCATGAAGGGACTTGATCTCATCCTGGCAGATGGACTGTGGATAGGTCACCTGGACTCCACTGATGCTGGTCTGTTCCTCATTTTCCTTTAATGTCTTGTAGTAATTGCAGCTGGAAAAGTCTGGGGGGTGACTAGGACCTCAGTCTCCATCTTTTGTCTCCCCAACACCATTAGGCAGCCAAAAATCTCATACTGGGCTTTTTTGTTTTCCATTTAACAGCTGTGTAGCTTCATTTCTTGGCCTTCTGCCCTGAACTCCACAGCGTAGGACTTGACAGATGCCTCGAAGGGAAGCTTGGATTTGAGGTTCATTTCTTCACATTCCCGTTTCCTCGGGGACCTTGAGAGAGCCCCATAATGGGGGTCACCCCGATCCTCCAGTGAGGCTAGGGGACAGCATCAAACCAGATGGGTCATTCTTGAGCCTCATAGAGCCAGTGGACTCGCCTTGGCAAGTGTGGGCTCCCTGGGGACCTGTCGCTTTCCCTGCTTTTCCGTTCCTCCGTTTGGAGCGGGACTGGCTATCCTCTTCCTGTCCAATGTTGATTTTTTTTTTTTCTTGCCACGCTGCATGGCTTGTGGGAATCCTAGTTTCCCGACCAGGGATTGAACCTGGGCCCCAGCAGAAGGAGCACTGAGTCCTACCCACTGGACCACAAGGAAGTTCCCCCAGCATTGCATTTTTGAAACACAGCTTGTCTGGTCTAACAGGTCTGAGCTGGGGCTGGGTGAGGGCGGGGGTGGGGTAGATTTCCTCAGGACAAATTACAGCTGAGTGTCACTCCTGCAGTTTAGATGATTTTTTATAAGACCGTGGATGTCCGAGTTGCTGCTGGAGAGGAGCCTTGGAGCTGTTGGATGGAGTGTTTTGTGTGCAAGAGAAGCATGAATCTGGGGGGACCAGGAGCAGATTGTTTGGGACCAAATGTGACCCCTAAGTCCTGTGCAGAAGCCCCACCCCCAAATGTGTGTGAGGCCATGAAGACTTTGGGAGGAAATAGTTGGGGATGGGGGGCTTATACCCTGTGAGAGGAGACCCTGGGGAGAGGCCATTGTCAGAACCCAGACCTTCAGTCCCCAGACCCTGCTGGAGGCAGCCTGTGGGTCTGTCACATGTCTAGGAGGACTGAGGTGACCCCTCAGGAGGCTTGTCTTTGCTGCTCTGAACCCCAGTTGTTTTTTTTTTTTAATTTTTACTATAGTCAATTTACAATTTTATGTTTCTCATGTACAGCAAAGTGATTTGGTTATACACATATATATTTTTTTTTTTCTATTTGGTTTATTATAGTATATTGAATGTAGTTCCTCATAAACCCCAGCCTTTATCTACAGTTGGTTCCCACAAGCTCTGGGCCTCCCTCTCCGCTTGGCCTCCCAGGAACCAGCCTTGTCTCCTGCTTTGACCCGCACATCTGGCTGTGATGCAGGCGCCGCTTTCACTGTGGCCCAGCCATTGCTGGCTGACCTTCGGAGGCCTGCATCCCCAGTCTCTGCCCGTCATTTCCCCGGGGACACGCGGGGCACATGTTCTCCGGCCAGAGCTGTGTCTCAGTCAGCCTGGCCCTGTGCTCCCAGCCGTGGACACAGCAGGTAACACCGGCCCTGACAGCACAGGTGGCCTGTGAGCAGCTCCAGGACTTGTGTTGTTTTTAAAAGTGAATCCGCAAAGGAAAGCCTCCAAATAGAGATGGGTTGGTTCAGCGTGAGCTCAGTGGCAGTAGATGACTTGCAAGTCTCTGTGTTTTTCCAGAAACTCTTTGAGAAAACCCTGGTCTTGGTCTGCTATTTCATCAAAATTGAACTCACTTCGTGACAGTTTGTCTCTTTATGATGAAACTTGTTAGAAAGTGGAACTGTTACAATACCCCACCCCATCCCCACCCCCCAGAATGCCTTTTAGGTTGGGCTTCCTTGTTTTTGCTTGTGCTGGGTCTTCACTGCTGTGCGGGCTTTTCTCCAGTTGCGGTGAGCAGGAGCTACTCTCGAGTTGCGATACATGGGCTTCTCATTGCAGTGGCTTCTCTCATTGTGGAGCGTGGGCTCAGTTGCTCCATGGCATGTGGGATCTTCCGGGACCAGGGCTCAAACCCCTGTCCCCTGCACTGGCAGACAGATTCTTTACCACTGAGCCACCAGGCAAGTCCAGGGTTGGGCTTCATAACGGTCACTAATGGGGCAGAGGGACAGATTGAGGAGCCCAGGTAGGTGGCCTGCACCTCCTGGGACCCCGAGGCTGTGATCCTGGTCTCCACCACCTGAGCCTCATCAAGGTCTTGTTCTTTGATGGAGCATCTGGTCCTGTGACAGCAACTGAGCCGATGGGGACGGTCCTTGAGGTCTTGGTAGCTGGGCTGCCCCAAACCCTGGTGTACGGTGCTGGCTGGGCCCTGGCTCCACATGGAGGTCCCGGCCTCGGGAAGCAGAAGGCTTTGTTTCACTGAAGCATTTCTCTTTACAAACATCAGAACCCTTGTCCTGTGCTGGTCCCTCAACACCTTTGTGAGAGCGAACCCACTCTCAGGGCCTCTGCCGTTGTCTTCCCTCAACGGAGACGTGAAGGCTTCCTGCCTCGAGGGCCAACTTGCCCTCCTCCCCTCCCCACACTTGGCTGCTCCGTGGCTCCCACAGCCACTCTGCTGTCCACGCAGCCACTCTGCTGTCCAGACTTTCAGCTGTTGTGTCCTCACAGGCACGTCTCAGATGTCCATCTTGGCCACTGGGTGGGGGAAGTGTCGGGCAGGTGAACTCTGGGGACATGTCTCTGCCCCACTGCTCTGCACACAGGGTGTGGCATTGGGTGGGGCCCCCGCACCTCTTCTCTCTGTTGCACGTGAGGCCCCAGGAGACAGGACACAGTCTGGTCCCAGGCTCCCCGGGGGAGGTTCTGTCATGCACCCCCCAGTGCTGCTGGCCCCGCTGCTGGCAGGTGCTCCACAGACCTCTGGGCCCACAGCTGGTGGAGGTTGTCCCCACAGCATGTGTCCAGAGGTGGGTCCAGCTGAGCCCAGCCCCAGTCACTCCATCTTCCCATGGCTGTTGTGGGACTGACCTGCCTTGTCCATGCAGCCAGCCATGCCAGGCCTCGTGTCCCTGCTCCTCTGGCCAGCCCGGGTGGCCAGCCTCAGGGCGGGGGGCAGAGCCTGCAGCCTGATTGGGTGGTTTTGGTTACGTGATGGCCCTGGGCCAGTCACATCCCAGGGCTGTCCTTCTTGAGTTGTGGTAGACCCAGGTGAGATCACCTCCCCACCAGCAATGTCAAGGCTTAGGAACCACGTCAGGACCATGTGAGGAGGGACAGGCTTCGTGGGAGCCAGCCTGCTGAGGGGACCAAACTGCCACCATCCCCATGTGGCTGGCTTCCTGCCATAGCAGCTCCAAAACCCTTCCCAGTCTGCATTTTTGGCCTTGGGCCCCTTCACTCACCTCTCAGGGCAGCAGGACACAGTTCAGAGTGAGAAGCAGGAAGCCATGTGAGAGAGGACCCTGGAGGGGTGCCCCCCCTAGTCAGCCCAGCCATGTCCTGCTCACTGCTGCCCTGCCCCCGTCATGACCTTCAGGGCTGCAGGTGGACATGGGTCTGGGTCGTATGGCTCTAGGGGCAGTGCCAGGTCCCTCTTGAGACAGGTCACCTGGTGTGCCTAGCAGTGGGTGGCCGGATCCACCGTCAAGTGATACTAGCCCTTAGGGAAAGGCCCACAAGCTGTATGGCTCCATGGGCTTCCTGGGGCTTGTGTCCAGTCTCACTGTGTCCCTCAGGGATGCCCAGCCTATGCGGCCACCAGGTTCCACAGCAGCTCCGGACATGTCCTCCAGTTCAGGCCAGCATCCCACCTAAATCCCAGACTTCTTTTTCAGATGGTCATGTGCAGCCTGCAGTAGGAGGGTTTTGGTGGAACGTGTGGTTGGTGAGGACAGGGCAACCTGAGTAAATGCCCTGCCTCCTGGGGCCTGGATCCCAGGGGACATGACTCCCCTACAGGAAGCCAGGCCTGGAGGAAGCAGCACTGCTCTGCCAAGGACCCCACCCCCAGCCCAGCCGCAGGGCTGTGGGTACCTCCCAGCTCCCTGGCCTTGCCTTGGGTTGGTCACCAACCTAGAACTGCCAGGGATGCATTCTGCTGACCCAGGTGCCCTGCTGCAGGTGCATTCCTGCTGTAGTTCTGAGGCTACGGGACTGTCTGGGGGCTGTGATGGTTGGGCCAGTCACCTGGGCGGTGGGTCCATGTCTAGCAAAAAGCCAGAGAAGCCTCCGAGAGCATCATGACCTGCCCTGCAAATTCAGCACCTCCTCACGCACCACTCCCCCTGCCCCCCACCAATCTGGGGGCTGCCTGGTTTGTTTCGAGGTCTGTTGCTCTAAGCTCCCTTTTTAAAGTGTATTTTCTTCACCTTGTCAGAGCCCTCATGATGCTAGATTGCCATAGAAACGGAGCTCATTAAAGTTCCCTGCAGCCACCCTAATTATAGAATTCCAAAGACAAGCAGCGAGCTTCTCTGGGGGTGTCGCTGAGGCTGAGCGAAGATATCAGAGTGGCCGAGCCCAGGGACCATGAGGACTGCAGTTGTTCCCACCCTGCACTCAGATTGCAGGCACCCTGGAGACCACTGGATGCTCCCAAGTTGGACTGTGGCTTTGAGCAGCTCCAACTCTGAACTCAGCCGTGACACAGTGACTAAGGTGGAGCCTCTTGATCCCCAAGGACTCTGGGTGGAGTAGCCGCGAGGTCAGCTGGGGTCACCCACCAGTGCCTCTTCTTGTGGAAGTCTTGCCAGCTACCCCCACCCACCCCTGGCTGGTTTTCAGGACTGCTTACCACTGAGACCAGCTGCACAGGAAGGTGGACAGGCAGGGCCCGCGTCCAGAGCGGTGGGAAGGGGCAGGTCATCCCCAGTGTGCCCGGCCCTTTGAAGCGCTCTGCACACGTGCCCTTCTCCGTTTCCTGTTGTGTCGGGTGAGTCAGGATCTGCATAGACGTGTTCTGCACATGCGTGTGCCTGCCTCCATTGCCTGTTGTGTGAGATGAGTCGGAATCCGAATGTGCTTCCGTTCTTCGCTTTCTGCCATTAGAGTGGTTCAGTTCAATCACTCAGTCGTGTCCGACTCTTTGCGACCCCATGGACTGCAGCACGCCAGGCTTCCCTGTCCATCACCAGTTCCCAGAGCTTGCTCAAACTCATGTCCATCGAGTCGGTAATGCCATCCAACCATCTCATCCTCTGTTGTCCCCTTCTCCTCCTTCCTTCAATCTTTCCCAGCATCAGGGCCTTTTCAGATGAGTCAGTTTTTTGCATCAGGTGGCCAAAGTATTGGAGCTTCAGCTTAGAGTGGTATCATCCGCATATCTGAGGTTGTTGATATTTCTCCCAGCCTGGCATTTCTCACGTGATCAGCGTATAGGTTAAACAAACAGGGTGACAGCAGACAGCCCTGTCATACTCCTTTCTTGACCTTGAACCAATCAGTTGTTCCATACAGGGTTCTAACTGTTGCTTCTTGACCCACATCCAGGTTTCTCAGAAGACAGGTAAGATGGTCTGGTATTCCCATCTCTCTAAGAGCTTTCCACAGTTTGTCGTGATCCACATAGTCAAAGGCTTTAGCATAGTTGATGAAACAGATAGATGTTTTTCTCAAATTCCCTAGCTTTGTCTATAATCCAGCAAATGTTGGCAATTTGATCTCTATGTCCTCTTCCTTTTTGAAACCCTGCCTGGACATCTGAAAGTTCTTGGTTCGCATAATGCTGAAGCCTAGCATGCAAGATTTTAAGCATGACCTTCCTAGCACAGGAGATGAGTGCAATTGTCTGATGATTAACACATTCTTTAGTACTACCCTTCTTGGGAATTGGGATGAGGATTGACCTTTTCCAGTCCTGTGGCCACTGCTGGGTCTTCCAGATTTGCTGACATAATGAATGCAAAAACTTGATGGCATCATCCTTTAGGGATCTAAATAGTTCTGCTGGAATTTCATCACATCCACTAGCTTTATTAACAGCATTGCTTCTTAAGGCCTACTTGACTTCGCACTCCAGAATGTAAGTGTGAAATGGGGACTTCCTAGCAGTCCATTGGTTAAGACTGCTTTCCAGTGCAGGGGGCACAGGTTTGATCCCACATGCCATGCAGTGTCCCCCCCACCCCCCCACCCAAGAAAAAGGTATGGGATTCCCTGCAGTCCTTCATGGTTCCTTATAAGTCCACAGGGCACTGCTTTCCAGGTGGCAACGGGGGTGTGGGTTGGACAACCAGGGGCTCCTGTGCCTCTGCTGGGATTGGGGCTGGGGTCTGCACTGCTGGGGCTCTGACATCTCCCCATCCCTGCCAGGGACGGGGGTGATGGATGGTACACCTGAGAGCCCATGTGAGTCAGGTTCTCCAGAGAAGCAGAACTGAAAGAACATGTGGAGAGTCGTTATTGTAAGGATCCTGCTCACAGGGTCATGGAGGCCGCAAGTCAGGCCTGCAGGTTGGAGATGTGGGAGGAGCTTCTGCCATGGTCCAGGTCCAAAGCTGTCTGCTGCAGTATCCCTCTCGCTGGGGGAAGGTGGCCTTTGGGTCTGTTCAGGGTGTCACCATGACAGAGGATGAGACGCTTGGATGGCATCACCAACTCAATAGACATGAATCTGAGCAAACGCCAAGAGATAGTGAGGGACAGGAAAGCCTGGCATGCTGCAGTTCATGGGATCACAAAGAGTCAGACATGGCTGAGCGACTGAACAAAGCCATCACCTGATCAGATGAAGCCTACCCATGGGGGGCAATCTGCTCCACTCTGAGGCCATTGACTTAAATGTTCATCTCATCTGGAAGCACCCTCATAGAAACATCCAAGATATTTTGACCACAAATCTGGGCACTGTGGTCTACCTAGCTGACACATGAAATGAACCACCACATCCCCACCCCCCACTGCCAAGAGGTGCCTCCTGAATCCACACTCAGTCTCCCGCTAAAGACAACAGCATGGTCACACCTCTGTCCAACATGTGTCTGTCCTGCAATGTGCTGGACATACACTGACCCCTCCCCCAGGAGGGCTGGTTGTCTTCTGGAGCTTGGAGGACGCCACTTCCCTCCTGTCTGCTCAGCACTTCCTCTCTGCTTCTCCCTGCACTTACACACCTGCAACCTTTGCCATCTGGGAGCTGTGTTGCATCTGTCCTGTGGCTCTCCGAGCCCACCCCTCTAGCCAGCGTCCTCCCATGGTATGGAGCATGTGTCTGCAGGCACTGCTCCCCACTGGTCAGGGCACAAGCAGCAGCGGCATGGACATGGTTCCTGCAGTGGGCTCACAGCAGCAGCTGGAGCCTCTGTGCAGAGACAGAGCTCAGTGTTTCTACTAAGATTTGAGATTCATTTATAACCATGTTGTTGTTGCCACCTCTGGCCCCTCCCTGTGTTTTTACAGTTCCTATTGTATATTGTTTACTGCAGCCTTTGAGGCACCCCAAGAACATGGGAATCACACATGTTATGAAACATACAGTGGAGTGGACATGCACGCCCTCAGCAGCCAACCTGCCCAGCACTGACGCACTGTCCCAGTCTTTACTTACTAGGATGATTTCCCTTTATGAACATGCATCCTGAAATATCACACTGTCCATTTTCATGGTTTTTAATTTGACTCTGTGGACTGTAGACCTCCAGGCTCCTCTGTCCATGGAATTCTCCAGGCAAGAATACTGGAGTGGGTTGCCATTCCCTTCTCCCTAGGGTCTTCCCAATCCAGGGGTTGAAACCAGGTCTCCTGCATTGTGTGCAGATTCTTTAATGTCTGAGCCACCGGGCAAGCCATTTTAGTTTGATAACAGGCATCATTTTACAGAGCCCATTTCATATACGTCAGTCTGTCATTTTATAATTTAAAAAATTTTTATTTATTTGTTTATCTTTGGCTGTGCTGGGTGTTTGTTGCTGCACAGGCTTTTCTCTGATGGTGGCGAGCGGGGTCTACTCTCTAGTCGTGCTGCACAGGCTCCTCATTGCAGTGGCTTCTCTTGGGGCACACAGGCTCTGGGACACTCGGGCTTCACCTGTGGCTTCTGGGCTCTAGAGCAAGGCTCAATAGTTGTAGTGTACAGGCTTAGCTGCTCCACGGCACGTGGGATCTTCTTGGATCAGGTATCAAACCTATGTCTCCTGCATTGGCAGGCAGATTCTTTACCATTAAGCCGCTAGGGAAGCCCCTGTGATTTTATACTGATTTTTTTATTTGATTTGATTTTGGAAGATGCATTTGTGTGGCCGAGGGTGGCTCAAGCTGGGTTATGACTGAGGGTCCTCCCAGACAGCCATGCCCCAGGTCACCTGTCCTCTTGGACCTGGGTAGCTGTAGACATCTTCCGGTGGCCGTGAGCCCACAGTGAGGCCTGTCAGGCGCTGATCTAGGAGCAGTGTGACTGCTACGTCCCGAGGAAGCACACATGCCCTCGGCTATTGATTCTGGCCGTGGTTAAGCTCCCCCAGAAGGACAGGCGACTTCAGGTTACTCTGATCCTTGACAGTATTTGACGTTGCGGGAGACTCATCCTCTGTTTCCGTTTCTGTTTTCCCTCATTGACTTGTGGGCATGCCTCCTGTATCCTGAATCATTAGCCCGTGTGGCACGGCTGATAATGAGACCGGGGTTTGTCTGGCCTCGTGTGGCCTTAGGGTGAACGTGCGTCCATCCTCTCCTCCTTTTGTTTTCAGGGTTTTCCTCCACCTCCGATTAAGATCGTCAGGTTTCCTTCTAAGACTTGTCATTTTGCCCCTTAGTTTCAGTCCTTGTCTTTTTAGATGAGTGTATTTGTGTGGTGGCACCAGGTCTTGGTTGTGGCATGTGGGATCTAGTCCCCTGACCAGGAATCGAACTTGAGCCCTTGCATTGGGAGCACAGAGTCTTAGCCACTGGACCACCAGGGAAGTCCCTCAGTCCTTACGTACTGAGGGGATGATTTGTGTGTGGAGTGAGGCAGGCGTCTGGTCTGCTCGAGTCACTGTCACAATACACCGTATGCAGCAGAGACTACAGGACCTCACCTCTCAGGGTCTGGGCGTGGACGGCTGAGCTCCGGGTGCCGGCAGGGTCAGGGTCTGATGAGCACCCTCTTCATGGCTTACAGACACTGCCCCAGCTGGGTCCCCATGCAGTGGAGACAGAGGTCAGGTGTCTCCTCCTCTTCTTATGAGTGTACTGACCCCATCAGGGGGCCCCATGCATGACCGCTGAACTCAGTGACCTCCCCAGGGGCCCCGCCTCCGAATACAGCCATGCATGGGGCAGTGGAGAGGGGCTGAGGGGGGTGGTCAGGGCTTCCACAACAGCGGGGGTCCCGGCTTCTCTCACTGTGGACAACAAGACATCACCCATGTTCCCTCGGCCCTGCTCAACACATAGGAGTCCCGAAGGGCTCTGTTCTGTCCCCTAGCCTAGCTTTCTGGTCTGCTGGGGGCTGCTAGACATCTTTGAGTTCCTTATTTCGGGTGGCTTTACTGAAATGTGAAGGGCATCCTGTGGATGCATTTTCAGGCTTTCGTGCTGTGTGTGTGTTGAACACTGGAAGGGCCAGAGCCTTGTGCCACCGCATCCCCACCTGACAACCCAGCTCCCTCTGTGTCTCGGGGTCTGTCACTTGGTGCTTCACCCTGCCGCATGCAGGGACGGCTGGGGGTTGTGAACGCCACACACAGGGCAGTCAGCCCTGTGGATGTCGGCAGGGACCTGCTGGGGGCCAGACTTCCCCCAGATCTGGCTGGGAGGGCTATGCCCTGTGATCAGGCAGGGGCCCTGGGGCGTCAGCGGGAACCCCTGGAGCCCAGGGCAAGATAGGCGGGGGAGCCCCGTTCTGTTTGCGCGTTGGCGTCTCGGCTTCCCCCTTCACCTCTCAGTTGATGGGAGGGGAGCCGGTTTTGCAGTCACTGTGACCAGGTTTCATAGGTTCCAGCCAGAGCTGGTCATTTGCTTGTTTTAAAAACACTCCGTTACAGTTTCCACTTCTGTATGTTCCTGGCAGCTCCCTGACTCTCATGAAAGTCGCCTTCACTACAGACCTCTGTAAAAGCACAAAGCTTCCCGTTGTAGCCCAAGGATTTTGTTTTCACATACTTTCAAAGCGTTGGGAAGGAGCAAAGTTGGAAATGTTTTTGAGGAGGAATGAAACTGCCCGTCCTGGTCATACGTGTAGCTCGGCGTGTTTCATGAACCGCTGCTTCCACACAAGTCTGGTGCAGGTTGGGAACGTGATGTTTTTGGTGACTTTCAACTCAGCATAAGTGTGCGGTTGGTTTTGCATTGTTTCTTCCCCTAGGTTTGTTCTTAAAGGGGAGCCGGGGGAGGGGGGCGGTGCTGGCTGGACGCCTGCCTTGGGCTGACCGTGGACTTCCCAGCGGCCAGGGTCCCTCCCTGGACAATTGAGTGTAAAGGTCTGGAGAACCCTTGGCTCCCATGGAGCCCGTCCCCATGTGGAATGGGACCTGGTTTTCACGCCCGGAGGGAGGGGAGTGGACAGGAAGCCCATGGGGGGCACACAGGCCCCAGTGGCCTCACAGCCTGAGCCCCTGCAGACGGCCATCCTTGTGGGTCGTCCAGGGCACCATCTCCCCACCCAGCGGTGTGGAACAGCTGCGAGGGTGCTGGCGTCTCAGCTCCACGGCCACCGCCCGGGGCCGCCTGGACTGGCGGCCTGTCCCCACCGCCCCCCGTGTGGTAGAGCTGGGCTCGCAGCCCCAAGGCCATTTCTTTACGTTCTTCTCCTGTTCTTTCCAGAATCCATCTACCGCCGTGGAGCCAGAAGATGGCGGAAGCTGTACCGCGCCAACGGCCACCTCTTCCAGGCCAAGCGCTTTAACAGGGTGAGTCCCCCCCAGGGGGAGATGCCGGGCTCTGCTCCACACTCAGCCCTGGATGACCACAAGCCCTTCATGAGCTCCTTGAGCCGGCAAGGCGCCAGCTCAAGTCTTTTCTGACAAATGTGACCTGTGTGTCCCTGTCACGTGACCCCCTTCCAGGTACCGTGTCCCATCACATGACCCCAGTCCTGGCACTGGGACTCCATGGACATTCAGAAGGGACCCTGGATTTGTCCCGTAACCAGGATGCATGTGTTACCACACAGTGTCCCCTGCTGGTCGCAAGGGTGTCCTGTGAAGCCCAGGGCCCGATAATGGCCCTCCAGCCCCTGGCCGCACTGCCCAGCTCACTCCAAAGGCTTTATAGCTACACGTATAGTGTTTCTCCTCACGCTGCCCTGTGTCCTGTAGAGACCACGGGGCTCACGTGGTCATTGTCCTGTTGCCACGTGGAAAGGGAGGTGCCTTCAGAGGCCCTGTGGCTGAAAACCGCCTGCCTCAGGGCTCCCCACACAGAGCGCCCCAGACTAGGTGCTTAGCAGGTCAGTCTGGTGTTTGAAGTCCAAAACGAGGACTGCTCTCAGGGCCCGGCTGCTCTCAGGGAGAGTCCCTCCTGCCTCTGTGTAGCTTCTAGGGTCGCTGGCATCCTCAGAGGCCCTGGGCTGGGAGCACAGCCCTCCTGCCTCTGCCACCTCCTGTTTCTGCACCCCACCCCCACCCCCGACTCCTCACCCCCGGGATGCCCATCGTGACAAGGACCCAATCTGACCTCATTTATGGGTGGACATGAGTTTGAGGGACACCACTGAGTCCCATACAGCAGCCGAGCACCTGCTGACCTGGGGCCCCACGCGTGCCGGCACCCTGCCCTGAAGGCTGGCCCCTGCACCTGGCACACAGTAGGCACACACGCAGTGTGGCGGTTTGTCGTTCACTGTAATGAATGACTGGAGGAAAGTCAGCCAAGGGGCCCTGGGGCTGTGTCAGGAGTGAGCGAGGAATGAAGCGTGTCTGTCGGGAAGGAGGGGGGCCTGGTTCCTTCAACAATGACAAGAGGACATGAGGTCCTTGGGGCATCAGATAACGTGGGAAGGCTGGGCATCACTGAGCGTGGACAGAGGGCGGGGGCTGCAGGGATGACGGGCCACCCGATGGGTGTGGACGTGAGACTGCGGTGAAGCACCCAGACAGACAAGATGAAACCTGGAGAAATCGAAATTTCCAGCCCCGACTACACGAGGTACCACTGCCTGCCCTCCCATGTTAAGAAACAGATGACTGACCAGCCTGTGGTCAGACAGCTTCTCTCCTGTGCCTTTGGGCACCAGCTAGGTTCTGGCCATAGATGGTCTCAGGCAGATGGGCCAGGCCACCCTGAAGGACCTCAGGGAACCACTCACGCCCTTCTTGACAAAGTGACTCACTGGCCCACGATGAAGCCCACCCACTTGGCAAGGCTGCTCAGAGGGGCCTGGCCTCTCCTGCCTACAGGTTCTAGGAGGAAAACTCATTTCTCTATTCATCAGGTGCAGAGCCTGGCACTCCTCCTGCCACACCGCCCCCCCAAAATTGTGGGCAAGGCTTTTCCTCTCCAAGGAAGAGCAGGAATTTGGGGTGAGGGTGGCCACTCTAGTCCTCTCCCATCTGCTCTCCCCCGAGCACCAACAAGCTTCTAACAAATACCAGGAGGCCAAGGGGGGAGCCAACCCTGATAACCCCAGCCTTTCGGGAGCTGGCTCTTCACAGGTGGGGAAGTGGGCATGTCGCTGTTCATCCCCAGGCTGGTTTCCCACCTGGGGTCCCCAGACTCCACGTCTGGAGGTCATACCATCCACCTGTGTTCGCTGGGCAGTCACTCCACGTCTCAGGAGCTGCACGCCTGGCTCTGTGGGGTCAACAGGGCTCACAAGGACGAGCCAACGAAGGTCACATCTCGCCATCTTTGCTGGTGACCTAAGGACGAAAGCAAGGGCTGTCAGCTTCCCAGGCCGGAGCTCCCTTCACTGGACACAACTGATCTTCTCGAGCAGAGAGAGAGGCTCAGCCAGGGACTTGCAGAGAGAAGGAGGGGGGGGCAGCATCCACCCCAGAACAGGGAGCACGAGGGGCCAACGGGGACCTCCAGTCTGTGGGACAGAACTGGCAGTCAGAACCTGGCCCTGGGACCCAGGGCGTGAGTGTCTCCTGTAAGGGTGGAGGGTCATCCAGTCCATCCCAGGGAGATACTGGTTGAGTACGGGTCAGCAGGGAGGGGCTGTCCAGGGCTGGGTTCACAGCAGAGTGAGTCCGGGCAGATCATCTGGGAAGGTGTTCACTGGCGTGGCCTGGTTCAGAACTGAGATCCCACAAGCCTGGCAGTGCCACACACACACAGAAAAATAGAATCAAAACCTAGAAGCCCTGCGGGTCTCAAGAGAAACCTGGCAGGGGGGAACGGGGGGAGTGGTCTTCAGACTCAGCCATAATTGCTTGCCAGGCATCTGCAGCCCACAAACGTTGAACACGAAACACACACAGGGAAAATGTTTGTAGCAAAACCTGGAATAAGAGATCAAGACAGTATGTGTGTTTAGTACCAAAGAGTTCTGGCCTTTTGCTAAATGCCCAAGTCAGAAGTTGGGCAAGGGTGTGAGTGGTCAGTTAGAACAAGAGTGGTCACTGCACATGAATGCAGGCACCCTGACCTTGTTGGTGACCAGAGAAACCAGGATGTTCAGAGCTGCCAGTGCCCCAGGCTGCTGTTTACGCAGTGACAGTCCTCGTACTTCTGGGGGTGCAGACCCAGACCCCTGCTTTCTGGAAAGCAGTTGGGGAAAAGCTCAGTGGCTCTAAGGTGCCCTGTCCTGCTGTCCCTGCAGTGAGTCCATCCTAGAGGAGTGGCCACATCACTGTCACAGGCGGGCAGCATCTGAGCACCCTCCCTGTGCTGAGAAACCCTGCCCTTAACCCCCCAGTGCAGGGGTTTGAGCCTCGGCACTGTAGATGCCCTCTTCCCATCCTGGGCAACTGGAGGGGCGTCTGCTAATGGCACATGGGCTGCCTGTGCTGCAGGAGTGGCTGGGTAGACGGTTCAGGAACTGCAGCTTTTATTATGAGGAGAGTGTCCTGCGGGGAGGGACAGTATGGAGTGAGAGGCGGGCGGGGAGACCCAGGTAGAGACACCAGCAGGGCTGGCCGTGCTGGTCGAGGATTTCTCCTGGGCTTTTCGAACTGAGGAAACCTCCCCTGCAAAGGGCCAGAGAGTAAATGTTTCAGGCTTTGTGGGCCATGCAGTCTCTGTCACAACTGCACAACTCTGCAGTCAATGTGACCACGTAAGAGCAGCCCCAGAGGTTGATGACTGAAAACATGAGCAGGTGGCCAGCCGAGCAGCACGTGAGACAGACTGAAAAATACTTTCACCCATTAGTCTGTTAATTCACATGATTTTCTGAGAGATGAAGCTTCATTTTTGTTATTTTTATGATTTAATTAATCATTTTTTTATGTTTTATACTTATTTTTATTTATTATTACTACTCCTTTTTGGCTATTCCACACAGCTTACGGGATCTTGGTTCCCTGACCAGGGATTGAACCTGCATCCGCTGCGTTGCAAGATAGATTCTTAGACTGCCAGGGAAGTCCCAAAGACGTGAATTTTTTTAATGGTTCCATGAATGCTGACGGGCTGGAAACAGGGGTGAGAGCAGTCTCGGGCTTCACACTCCCTCCTTGAATCCTGGATTTGCTCATGAGCAGTCACCCTTCTGGGTGGAGGCGCCAGTTCCAGTATTAAACTGGACTGGCCAGAGTCAGAGCTCTCAGGAGGGGTGACCCTGTGGCTGGCCTCCCATCTGGCCTTCGCAGCCATCACTGTCTCTTGGGCCATTCCCAGAGGGAGCCCCATCATCTGTGGTTGCCTCCTTGGGACGGGACAACTCCAGCAGCGTGGGGGACTTGAGTACATGCTTCTTTTCCTGAAGTTGTGAGCGGTGGTGTGTGTGCATGTGTGTGTGTGCATGCATGGACTTGTCCTCAGCAGAGCTTTACTGGGCTCCCACTGTGTGCTGGGCACCATCCCAGGTGCTGGCCATGTGGCTGTGACTGAGATGTGTGTGCTCTGTGTGGGGGAGAGGCTCCTTCCTGGGGGGAAATGAGCTCCTTGTGCCCACTGGCTGCCAGTAGCCGGTCCTGCACCCGTGGCCCACTCTTGGGGAAGATTCGCTCTGGTCAGCACTGGTACAGTGCATCCTTTCTGTTCTCCAGGAGTAATTTGAAACTTTATTGAAGGAAAGAAATTTGTTAAATGTGACAAAAGAGGCTAGAACATGTAAATGAGATATGGCTGCAACAGAAGTAAGCGGGAGCTTGCCAACATACGCACACCATGTAACCAAGGAGACGACTTGGGCTCCAAGTGGTAGGCGGGTGACCCCACTACTGGACACACTCATCTTTGCATTTTATGACTTCCAAAAGTTACAAAATTCTCACCAAACGAGCCAATCATGATCATGAATTTCAAGCCTTTATAACCAAGAGGAACAAAGATTGACCATTTAAAGTCTTTTTAAAATGCTGAGAAAAATACAAGGGTAGATTAGTACTAGCAGGGACACTCACAGGCAAGTCTGGGTCAGTCTCTTGTGGGGTCACTGCTCCTTTCTCCTGGGTCCTGGAGTGCACAAGGTTTTGTTTGTGCCCTCCAAGAGTCTGTTTCCCCAGTCCTATGTAAGTTCTGACAGCTCTATGGCGGGGTTAATGGCGACCTCCTCCAAGAGGGCTTATACCATACCCAGGTCTGCTGCACCCAGAGTCCCTGCCCCTGCTGCAGGCCACTGCTGATCTGTACCTCTGCAGGAGACACTCAGACACTCAAAGGCACTGTGGTGTTAAAGACTCTTGAGAGTCCCTTGGACAGCAAGGAGATCCAACTAGTCAATCCTAAAGGAAATCCTTTAGGATTTCCTGAATATTCATTGGAAGGACTGATGCTGATACTCCAATACCTTGGCCACCTGATGCAAAGAACTGACTCATTGGAGAAGATCCTGATGCTGGGCAAGATTGAAGGCAGGAGAAGAAGGGGATGACAGAGGATGAGATAGTTGGATGGCATCACTGATTCAATGCACATGAATTTGAGCAAGCTCCAGGAGTTGGTGATGGACAGGGAAGCCTGGTATGCTGCAGCCCATGGGGTCGCAAAGAGTTGGACTCAACTGAACAACTGAACTGAACTGAATCGCATGGAGCCCTAGAGTGGTTTAGAATCCAGATGCATTCAGTTGCTAGGCATGGTCGCCTCTGTGTTCATCATGCAGGGGTCATGTGGGTTTGGACGAGGGTCATGCAGTGGTCAGGGTCCCCCATGACCTTCTCACCTGGGTCATTTCACTCAGGCAGGGCCCCTCAGCTGTTCTGAGCACGGCCAGGCTGGATTTGCAACCCCGCTGCAGGTCCTGCAGGCAAGGAGGCCCTGCCCACAGAGAGGTCTCGTTACCTGCCAACAAGGTCCTATGGGAGCATAGCCCCAGCCCCTCGGGGCCTTGGTTCCCCCAGCCTTGGGACAGACCCGAGTCAGGGCTACTGGGCCTGGGTGGGGCCTGGTACCAGGTGTGAAGAGGCCTCTTTCTGGCCTGGCTGCATGTCCCCTCAGTGTGGAGGGACCATGGGGGCACAGGCCCAGCTGTGTGTTGTTACAGGGCAGCGTGTCCCCTTGGTGTGGGGGAACCATGGGGGCACCGGGCCTGGCTGACGATGCCTGTTCTTGTCCACGCAGAGAGCGTACTGCGGCCAGTGCAGCGAGAGGATATGGGGCCTCGCGAGGCAGGGCTACAGGTGCATCCACTGCAAACTGCTGGTTCATAAGCGCTGCTACGTGCTCGTCCCACTGACCTGCAGCAGGCATATGGTGAGTGGACACCTCGGCCGGCTGGGGTGCAGTCCACACTGCTGCCCCTGGGGACCCTCGGCCTCCCCCTGCCCAGTTGGGATGCTAACCCCATCCCTGCTACTCACAAGACGAGAAGAGGGGATGACATAGGGGCTGCAGAGTGACGGCCCGGGTCAGCAGTTGGGTCAGTGCCCGTTCTCAAGCCCCAGGAGTCCCCCAGCATTATTGGGGCCCCAGGGTCCACCAATAGGGAGCTGCCTCAATTGTGATGTCAGCCGTGGAACCTGGAGCCAGGGCCTGACTGCGGCTGCCGTGTGATGAGGGCAGGGCTGACAGGACTAAGTGTTACTATGTGAAAAGACACATTTTATAAGCACCTGCTAGAAGAGTGGAGCCTGAGGGCTAAGCGGCCACCTCCGCCTGTGGAAATGCAGGTAATTTCAGTACTCATCCTGCCATGTTCGGGGTGATGCTGTAACAGGTGAATGACGTGTGTTGTGACGTCACAGTGTATGTGACAGGTGAGTCCCGGTCATGCAGTGTCTCCAGAAGCCCCGTGTGGTGCTGCCTGGTCACTCAGCCTGTGTCTCTGCAGGATTCCGTCATGCCTTCCCAGGAGCCTGCAGTGGACGACAAGAGCGACGACGTGGACCTTCCCTCCGAGGAGAGCGATGGAAGTAGGGCTGCTGCTCCCACCCCCAGAACCCTTTCTAGATCCTCCTCTCTCCCAGGCCAGAGCCTGTGAGCGTGGCCACTCGCTGCAGGGCTGGGGCGGCCTCTCCAGAGCAGGAGTGGGCAGGCTGGCCTGCCCTGAGCGCCCACATCTCTGTGCTGCTGCCCATGGGAGTCAGGATGGGGGCTGGGGTTCCCTCTGTTCCAACGTCGGGAGTTCTATGAGGCTCTAATGCAGTGGCCACCACAGATACGCGTCTCTGGAAAGGTCTGCCGTGCCCAGTATTGCATAGTTCTTGGGTTTCAGTAGGTTTGTTTTTTTTGGTTGTAGAGAATTTTTTTTTTTTTTTTTTAATGCTAAGAAGCATTCGGAGAGCAATTTTGATTCCATTTGGACCAATGGCCCTGCTCTGAGCTTCTGCGGTTCTGTGCATAGTCGCAAGGGTGTACGAGAGCCTAGGCCTCACTCGATAAACACTTGTTCCTTCCCCAGGGGTGACGTGAGGCCACAGAGCACAAAGCAGTACAGCACCTCATGTAAAGGAGACTCCCACGCACCACCCACTTGTCCACCCACATCCACACACGTCCACTCACTCTCCACCCACCCCCACCATCCACACACATCCACCCACCATCCGCCCCCACCATCCGCACACGTCTACTCACTGTCCACCCACCCACCATCCACACATATCCACCTGCCATCCACCCCCACACGTCCAACCACCACCCACCCCCACCACCCACACACGTCCACCCACACACGTCCACCCACCCACCATCCACACACGTCCACTCACTCTCCACCCACCCACCATCCATACACGTCCACCTACCATCCACCCCCACACGTCCACCCACCCACCATCTACACACGTCCACCCACCCACCATCCACACACGTCCACCAACCACCCACCCCCACCATCCCCACACTTCCACTCACTCTCCACCCACCCCCACTATCCACACACATCCACCCACCCACCATCCACACACATCCACCCACCCACCATCCACCCCCACCATCCACACATGTCCACCCACCATCCACTCACTCTCCACCCACCCCCACCATCCACACACCATCCACCCACAATCCATCCGCCTGCCCACCTGTCTACCCACCCATCTGCACACGCTGAGAATAGAGACTGGAAGGCTCGACATCAAACCCTTCTGCCCGCCTACTTCTAGAAGAACCATGAGGGAAAGTTGTCACAAATGCAGATTCCCAGGCCTCAGCCCCAGAAGCTGAGAGTCGGAAGGTGGGGCTGGGCTCTGAAAACTGTTCTCCCAAGTCTCTAGTTGAGGCAGAAGCAGCTGCTCCAGGCCTTCCCCCTGAGCAGCAGGTGGCCTGGCCTGGCCCGGCACTGAGTGTCCACAGAGGGCCAGAGGCCATGGGGGTCCCTGGGTCCTGGGCCACATCCCTGATGATGCCTGTGACCCGCCCCCCCACCTTTTTCCTTCCTCTTCACCAGTTGCTTATATTTCTTCAACCCGGAAACATGACAACATTAAAGATGATTCTGAGGTGAGTAGAAAATGGCTCGTCAGTGTCTGTTTCTGTTATAGAGGTCCGTCAGCTCATTTCTGGGGCCACTGTGGGAACTTAAAGGTGAACTACGAGTGTCCGGGGAGACGCGGCCTGGTGGGCATCAGGGATTGCATACACCAAGGCGTTGGGGTCACAGGTCTGCAAAGTCTTAAGAGACATTTAGCACAGAGGCAATTGCCGAACAGGAGGTGGGACTGACCCTCTAATCCCAGGACTGGTTCCCCTGGCAACCAGCCACACCCTCAGGTGACCTAGAGGCTTCCCTCGAGGCGCTTCATTAACATGACAAAGGGACATTTTGCTGGCTCTCTGCACCCGGAACCCCCTGGGGTTAGGAGCTCTGTGCCGGGAATGGGGCCCTTGAACAAGTAGGGACTTTGTATTACCAACCACAACATCACAGTTTGACTCTGGGTGATAAATGAGGCTCTGAGAAGTTTGGTCCCGTGCGAGGGCGGTTCCAGCTGGAGCTTCCATCCACAGAACCTCCTCGCAGCACCTGGGGAGGCCACACCTTTCCCAAGGTCCTTGTCCCGTCTGGACTTGAGCTCTTTCTCCCTCGTCGTCTGTGTCTGGAATGAGTCAGGAGCACTCAGTTACCTTTCCTCCAGTACAGAACCCTCTTCAGAGAGAGTCCTCAGGAGGGGCGCACGTGGCCTCTCCCTGCCACCGACGGTCGCTTCTAGTGACGCTTGCTGTGGCGGGTCTCCCAAGGCATTAGCAGGTTATGCTTTGTGCCCCCCGGGGAGGGCCAGGTGAGCTGATCCCAGCACCAATGGCCCTGGGGTGTGTGAGCCCATGGTCACTTCCTCAGCAGTCAGGGCAGGCTGGCCCTGAGCATCCCTCCTGGCTCACAGAGGGGCCACCTGTGACTGGTGATGGCTCCTGGATCTCTGCTCCTTCCATCAGAAGCTCTAGGGGCCTGCTCCTGGGTGGGGAGGGCATGGGGGATGATGAGTCCCTTCCCGCTTCCTCGCATCTTGTCCACCCCCATCAGGACCTCAAGCCAGTCATCGACGGGATGGACGGGATCAAGATATCTCAGGGGCTCGGGCTGCAGGACTTCGACCTGATCAGGGTCATCGGGCGCGGGAGCTACGCCAAGGTCCTGCTGGTGCGGCTGAAGAAGAACGACCAGGTCTATGCCATGAAGGTGGTAAAGAAGGAGCTGGTCCATGACGACGAGGTGAGACTGCATCTGTTCCCACTTGTTGTTCAGTTGCCAAGTTGTGTCCAACTCTGCGACACACGGCCTGCAGCACGCCAGGCCTCCCTGTCTGCTCCTCGGTGTGCAAGTACGCGCACAGAACAGAATGTGCGCTTCTACCGCTTTCCAGTGTGCAGTTTAGTGACTTTTAGTGCATTCACGGTATTGGGTAACCATCGCTACTGCCCATGAGCAGTCTCTCCCCGGTCTCTTCCAGCCCCACAGCCGCCCCGCCACTTCTGTCTCTGTGCATTTGCCTGTTCTGGACGCTACATGTAAATGGAACCATGCGCTGTGGGACCTTCTATGTCTGGCTTCTCTGACGGAGCATCTCGTTCTCATGGTCCACCCAAGTGTATCGAGGCGCGGCACCTCCTCCATCTCTTCTAGGCCTCAGCTGTGTTCTGTTTTATGGACAGGCCCTGTTTGGCGTGTGTGTCCGTCCCTGATGAGCACGTGGCTTGTCTCCATTTCCGGCTGCCGTGAACGTCTGTGCAGCTGAGTCCCTGTTTTTACTCCTCTGGGTGTTCACCTGGGAGGGGACTGCCAGGTCGTAGGGTCATCTTGTGTTTTGCTCTGAGGAACAACTGAACCGTCTTCCCCTGTGTCGTTTTACGTTCCCACCAGCAATGCACGAGGGCCCACTTCTGGCCACTCTTGTCAATACTGGCTGTGTTCTGCCCCAAGGGCCCACTTCTGCCCATTCTTGCAGATACTGGCTGTGTTCTCTTTTTTGATTATTGCTGTCCTAGCGGGTGTTTAGTGGCTTTGACAGGCATTCAGCACCTTTTCATGGGCTTCTTGGCTCTGTGTACTTTTGATCTATTCTTTGACCCCCGAATGGGGGTTATGTCCCTTAGAAGCAGAGTGACTTCAGAGGGAGCAACGATGATGTCACTGTGAGACTACTTGATACACGTGGAGTGGGGGCCACGGCAGGGCTGCCCAGGCTTGCAGCTCAGAGGGCAGAGCCAGGGCTTCACTAAGTCCCCACCTGCCCTCCCAGCAAGTGCATTTGTGCAGTGCACACACCGCCCAGCTGGCCGCCAGCCCCTGGTGCTAAGCTCACAACTGAGCTGGTGCAACCTGCCTCTCAGCTGAGGAAGCGGAGCCCCGGGGAGGTGTGGGGCCCAGCGTCTTCACTACTGGTCACAGCCCTGCAAGGTGATTCCAAGTCCCCGCCCGGTGCACCGCTGGCTGGAGGGTTGATGGTGTCTTTGGGGGTGGGGCACTTTCTAGAACGCTGAGAGGAGAGGTCTCCAGGGAGGGTTACTGCTGTGGTTGATCCTGGCATCATCACATAGCCAGGGCCAGGGCTGGAGCCTGGACTTTGAGGTGGTCTCAGGAGAATGAGACACTGGAGTTGGCAGAGGGGCCAGCTGTGTGCATTTGTGAGACTCTGCCATCCTGTGGCCCCGGGCCTGGGCCCTGGTCGATGGACTGAGGGGTGGCCCACATCTGATCCCTGGAACCTGTGAGCAGGACCTTATTTGGCAAGAAGTGATTACGGATCCTGGGATGGTCATTCTAGATTATCTGGAGGGGCCCTAAATCCAGGGACAAGTATCCTTTTAGAGAAAAGCAGGGGAAAATTTGAGACAGAAAGAAGGAAAAACACAGTGAAGCTGTTAAGAGGGAGGTAGAGAGGAGCCAGAGACCCCTGGAGGTGCAGGAACGACCCTCCATGGGGACCTGGGAGAGAGCGTGGCCCTGCCCACACCTGAGCTTCTGCCTCAAAGCAACGAGAGGATGCAATCTGGAGTGTTAAAGCCCAGCACTCTGTGGCATTTTGTTACAACAGCCTGGGGAGTCCAGCAGGCGGGAGGAAGGCAGACTGGGGGTGAGGGCGGTTTGGCCTCCATGTGGGGGAGGGGGTATCGTGTACCCACTGAGGTTTCCTTCCTGAGCACCTCGGTGGCCAGGCGCCTTAGAGAACAGACAGGGACCGTTGAGGGCTGTGTTTAAGCCTGGCTCTGCATTTGAGACTCCGAGTGGAGATGCCAGGTGGCCATCACATGAGCAAGCAGAGCTGGGCTGGGTAGGGCTGGTTAGATGAAGCCATTCCTCCCAGAGCATCTCTTCAGGGGGTAGAGGTCAGAGGGATCAGGACCCAGCCTAGGATGAGGAACCCAGACGATCTTTGGCCCTCCAAATGTGTGCTCACTGAGAGTTCGCTAATTTTTCCCAAATTCCTTGGGGGAAGGCAGGCTACTCTGAACACATCTCATTCCCTCTCACTTTCCCTGAAAGAAGGGGTTTAACTTAGGGAATTTGGGGGCCTGGGCCTTATGCAGCTTTCTCCGGTTGGAATGGAACCAAAGCTGGGACTGTCAAGCTGACTTTTCTCCAGGTTTCAGTGTGGACTGTGAGGGAGACAGTCCGATTGTGGGAGCTGGTGCTTGGGAGATGAGTCTGGGGTGTGGGGAATCCTCCACTCTCTGTTCCTCCCGTCTTAAATGGAGATGATAATACAAACCTTCCACGGAACCAAGGGCAACACATGAGGCCAGCTCACAGCTGGTGATGGTGGCTTTAGTGGTGCTTTGGTAGAAATGGTGATAACTGATGAGTCATGATCCTGATGGTAATAGAGTTGGTGATTGTGGTGGTGAGGATGGTAAAGGTAAAGGAGATGATGGTGATGATGGTGGGGATGGAGATGGTGGTCCGGGTGGTGATGATGGTGGTGGTGGTGGGGATGGAGATGGTGGTCCGGGTGGTGATGGTGGTGGTGGTGGGGATGGAGATGGTGGTCCGGGTGGTGATGATGGTGATGATGGTGGGGATGGAGATGGTGGTCCGGGTGGTGATGGTGATGGTGGTGGTGGTGGGGATGGAGATGGTGGTCCGGGTGGTGATGATGGTGGTGGTGGTGGGGATGGAGATGGTGGTCCGGGTGGTGATGGTGGTGGTGGTGGGGATGGAGATGGTGGTCCGGGTGGTGATGATGGTGATGATGGTGGGGATGGAGATGGTGGTCCGGGTGGTGATGGTGGTGGTGGTGGGGATGGAGATGGTGGTCCTGGTGGTGATGATGGTGATGATGGTGGGGATGGAGATGGTGGTCCGGGTGGTGATGGTGGTGGTGGTGGTGGTGGTGGGGATGGAGATGGTGGTCTGGGTGGTGATGATGGTGATGATGGTGGGGATGGAGATGGTGGTCCGGGTGGTGATGGTGGTGGTGGTGGTGGTGGGGATGGAGATGGTGGTCTGGGTGGTGATGGTGGTGATGATGGTGGGGATGGAGATGGTGGTCTGGGTGGTGATGGTGGTGGTGGTGGTGGGGATGGAGATGGTGGTCCGGGTGGTGATGGTGGTGGTGGTGGGGATGGAGATGGTGGTCCGGGTGGTGATGGTGGTGGTGGTGGTGGGGATGGAGATGGTGGTCCTGGTGGTGATGATGGTGATGATGGTGGGGATGGAGATGGTGGTCCGGGTGGTGATGGTGGTGGTGGTGGTGGGGATGGAGATGGTGGTCCTGGTGGTGATGATGGTGATGATGGTGGGGATGGAGATGGTGGTCCGGGTGGTGATGGTGGTGGTGGTGGGGATGGAGATGGTGGTCCGGGTGGTGATGGTGGTGGTGGTGGTGGGGATGGAGATGGTGGTCCTGGTGGTGATGATGGTGATGATGGTGGGGATGGAGATGGTGGTCCGGGTGGTGATGGTGGTGGTGGTGGTGGGGATGGAGATGGTGGTCCTGGTGGTGATGATGGTGATGATGGTGGGGATGGAGATGGTGGTCCGGGTGGTGATGGTGGTGGTGGTGGTGGTGGGGATGGAGATGGTGGTCTGGGTGGTGATGGTGGTGGTGGTGGTGGGGATGGAGATGGTGGTCCGGGTGGTGATGGTGGTGGTGGTGGTGGGGATGGAGATGGTGGTCTGGGTGGTGATGATGGTGATGATGGTGGGGATGGAGATGGTGGTCCGGGTGGTGATGGTGGGGATGGAGATGGTGGTCCGGGTGGTGATGGTGGTGGTGATGGTGGGGATGGAGATGGTGGTCCGGGTGGTGATGGTGGTGGTGATGGTGGGGATGGAGATGGTGGTCCGGGTGGTGATGGTGGTGGTGATGGTGGGGATGGAGATGGTGGTCCGGGTGGTGATGGTGGTGGTGATGGTGGGGATGGAGATGGTGGTCCGGGTGGTGATGGTGGTGGTGGTGGTGGGGATGGTGAGGATGATGGTGACGACAGTGAAGGTGGCAGATGGTAACGGGGACAGTGGTGGGCATGGAGAATGTCTTAGTGGGAGTTTTCTTTCCTCTCTGCGTTGTCTCCCCTCAAGCAGAGTTGACAGAGTTCCTCTCTTGCCTCCCCTTCCCCAGGATGTCTGTGAAGTACTCATACTCCCTGGCTTCTATTTCAGGATATTGACTGGGTACAGACAGAGAAGCACGTGTTTGAGCAGGCATCCAGCAACCCTTTCTTGGTCGGCTTACACTCCTGCTTCCAGACAACAAGTCGGTAAGATAAGGGGTGTTTCTGGGATTCTGCTGCTCTCTAGTCTGAACTGCGGAGAGGCTGAGCTGGCGTGAGGTTTCTGCTCTTATCTGCGGGGCCCTCCCGTTTGCAAGTGTCGGGGCTTTTTGGTTCATCACTTAACTTTGTTCTCAGCTGGTGTCATATGACTTGAATTTCATACAAATGAAGCTAAATTCTTTGATTCTATTTACAAAATATTTATTGAGCACATCCCACTGCATGGGATACAAGTGTGGGATTGGGTGCTGGTATGGCCCTGTGAGTGGGAGGTCTGTCTCTGTACTTGTGGGTCTCACTGATAGTGGAGTAAAGTAATAAACACCAGGAGCTTCACTTAAAAGCTTTGTATGTGTTAGATTTCTGCTTTAAAATGGTTGGAACTACTGGTCTATGATATTCAGCATATACTCAATTTGGAATTTTCTTGGCCAGATGACTTGAACTTACACAATTTGTTTTATTTGAAAAAGTACTGTGTTTTGGGTCAGAGTCCTTAGGGCCCACCCCCAGGTTCAGTGACTTAGAAGAACTCACAGGACTTAACACAATGTTGAATTCAAGGCTGAGACTTACTTCCGGGAAAGGGTATAAAGCAAAACTGGCAAAAGGCAAAGATGCTCGAGGTAAAGTTGGGAGGAACCCAAGCATGCACTGGCCGGAGTCCCTCTGCATGGGGTCCCACGGGACTCCTTGAATTCCTCTGAAAGGAATCGTGAAACCTGGGGTTTACTGGGGTGAGTCATGTAGGCAGCTCTACCTAACACATGCCAAATCCCAGGCTCCCAGTAAGCAGCAGGTGTCCAGGGCAGATGCAGTGTTTCTGCAGCGTGATCGCGTGAGGCAAGCTCACCATTTGGGGAGGGTTCGCATCAGCGCAGGGAGCCAGTGACTCCACTGGAGTCGGCGTGCAGCAGGGCGGTCTCAGCCCCACTGTGCTCACTGTCTCTGCTCAGGGTCCCCTGTAACGAGCAGTGAGTCACCCCCGCCCCCGTGTACCCCTCACCTCCCCCATCTCCACCCCCCTGTTCCCACACAACTGGCCTTTCCCCAGGTCTGCAGATGTCCCCCAGCCCTGTCCCCAAGCTCAGTGATTCTGCCTCCTGAGAGGGTCTCAGCCACCTCCGTTTCCTCCCCTTGAATCCTGGCCACAGCCTCTCGGGGCATCCGGTCCCTGGGGCACCAGGTTGTCACTTCCCCCATGCAGAAACCAAGCCATGTTTGAAAACACAGATCTGAAACTTCTGACCACTTTCCCAGTTGCTTCTGGGAAACATCCAGGCTCCTAGGTGTGTGGATGAGGCCCTGCGACCAGGCTCCATCCCAGTCTGTCCATCTTTGCCGCGCAGCCCTTTCCTCACCTCTTCTTCCTCAGCCCAGGGTGCATGGAGAGCCCGGGACTTGTGTCTGGTGTACTTTCCACGCCTCTGTTTGGCCCTGACCGGTCTCTGGGATATGGGACAGACCCTAGAGAGGGCGTGCTCCTGACTTCACTCTTCCTAAATGGATTCTAAAACGTGTTTCACTGTGATGTTCTGTTAACTTTACTACACGGAACATGAAGAGTGTAGAAAGACAGGGGTCAGATATTTCAGCCTCACTTACAGCTTCCTTGCTGGGAGCACGGCACCCTCTGAGCTCACACCCTGACAACCCTCCGGTTCACATGCTCCCAGGTGCATTACAGTTAGGATCACTCCTGTGTGATCCCCATGATACAGGCGCGCATGATACTGCCTTTCCAGACTGCCGTGAGAAGACTCATATAGAGCCTTCAGCACCATAGCCGGGAGGCACCCTGGAGCAGTTATCGTCTGTATCTAGTTTCCTTGCCTCTAACATTACAGAAAGTGAAAGTGAAGTTGCTCAGTTGTGCCCGACTCTTTACGACCCCGTGGACTGTAGCCTATCAGGCTCTTCTGTCCATGGGATTCTCCAGGCAAGAATACTGGAGTGGGTTGCCATTTCCTTCTCCAGGGGATTTTCCCGACCCAGGGATCGAACCCAGATCTCCTGCATTGCAGACAGACGCTTTGACCTCTGAGCCACCAGGGAAGCCCAACGGTACAGAACCTGGCAGTAACCTCTAGAAGCACCTGAAACCTGGATGGTTGGGGCAGGTGTCTTTCCCAGGCTGTTTCTCGGTGCCTGCTTGGACCCAGCCCCTCAGTATGAACTCCCTAAGAACTGGGCCAGGCATGCTTTGAGCAGTTGGTTGATCCTGGCACTTCATGGGCAGTCACAGTGTTAAAGGATGATTCTGTAAGTGCAGCCATGTTCTCGGTAAAGAGGCACAGTGAACGTATGTCAGAGTTTGCTTGACTCTCTGATTAATGAGAAAATAGTAAGAGGTCATGACGTGCCCACAGGAGTTCCAGGTCCCGCACGTGTTGGCTGACGGGGACCTTGGGATGGACAGATGTCCAGTGCAGAGCTGGCTGGGGGGCTGGGAGGGGTCTGCATGGGGCAGACCTCCTTTGCAAGTCTGTGGATGGCATTGTTGACATAGAACCCCCCATGAGTCGGAAAGCATCTGACAAGTGCAGCCACCAGGACCCCCACACAGACCAGAGTGGACACTGCAGGGGGCAGCAAGGCCTACGGCATTCAGCACGGCTGTGGGGATGTGGCCGGGGCACCTGCTGGCTGCTGCACCACCTCCTCCAGGCTCCTCAGGAGTTGTCTGCCCCCGAGCACCTGCTGTGGGGCCAGGGGCCCACTGAGTCCTTGCAGTGCTGCCAAACAGTGGACACCTGCTCAAGCTGAGCCGTGCCCGTGGGCTCCCAGCAGCAAAAACCTGGTGAATAAGGCCCAGCTTCTTATGAGCAGTAATCAGAAGGGGAGCAGGTGGGTCTGCAGTGAGCAGACACAGGGTCCAGCTTGATCACCTACTCCTGATGGGGGTTGGGGAGAACTGGTTCCTGGGGGCCCTGGAGATGGCGGAAGTGCTCACAGGACACACCAGCGGCCGCGATGCAAGAACCTGCACAAGAGGCTGTGACCCCGACAGGAATCAGCTTTGACCTTGAGAGGCCAGGTGCCCCCTCCCTAGGAGCATGAGTCATAGTACTTTCAAAAGGTAGAGCATTTGTTCCTGTCATAATTTAAACTCAGAATAGAAAGCGGGGTGCTGAGTGACAGCGGGTGTGGGCGGAGCCACGTCAGCCTCTCTTCTCCATGCAGATCCCCTGAAATGGTCCACGTGCAGCCCCGACCCCATGGGCTAGAGTCTCAGCATGAGGGCGCATGTGGGGAGAAGGGCATTTCAGAAGGTGGCTTCCCTGCTGCCCAGTTTTGCTCGCTGTACTTTTCACATTTTCTAGGTAGTGATATCCTCAGTGTCCTTCTGCAGCTGTTTCGCTGTTTTGGTCTCTCCTACTTTGCTTGATTTCATCATCAGGCATGTCTCCTGTGAATGTGTGGTTCATGTTCCAGGCATCCTTCACATGTGAGGGCACCTGCATTTGAGCTGGACTCAGCCCAGTCGCACTCGCCCTGGAACTCGGACATGTGTTGGGTGGTGTGCTGGGCCCACGTCCTTTACAGGGAGCTGGAGGCTTGTTTGTCCTCTCATCCAGAAGGAGGTTTCTCTGGGCCGGTGTCATCAATTTCCTGTCAGTATCTGTCCCTGAGCTGTGGTCTCTGTCTGGTCTGCTTGCTCACAGTGAGCAAGAAGGATCATGTGAGCATCCTTCTGAGTCAGGGACCAGGTTCTGACCACATGGGTCCAGGGGTTGCCTAGCGTTTCTGATCTGTGTTTTCTTTGGGAACAAGCCTGGTCCATCCTGAGATGTCCCTTTGGCTTTTGACCTCCTTTTTTGTCTGTCCTTCATTATCAGAAGCCCAGGCCCTTGTCTGCTTCCTCTGTTCCTTTCTTCTGTCCCCTAGCTTCAAGGGGACGGGGGTGGCCACCCTGTGGTTGGGGGTTTATACCTGGAAGTGGGGCTCCAGGTGTGGGTTCTGGATTCCTCCAAGCCACCCAGTATCAGATCTCATAGACAGTACCTGTGGTCCTGGGAAAATTACTTGACCTCCCAGCATCTCAATGTACCTGTCTAAAATAAGAAAACTCCTAGAACCTACCATGCAGTTCTTGGGTTAAGTTTCATACACAGGTGTGCTTAGAACAGCACCTGACATTTTGTGAGAGTTGTGAGAACTGTGTTCTTGTTATTTTTTTATACCGGGGGTCAGCACTTTTTCTCAGAAGACCAGATAGTAGTATCGCCTTTGAGGGCCACATGGTCTCTATGACAGCTACTCACTGGGGTGCAGACGGACGCAGGCAGTGTTCCAGTAAAGCCTCATCAACAGACACGGGTTGGGGAGTGGGTGTGGTCAGATGCTGGTGGCATTACTCTTGATCTCAGCACTGTCCCGTGTCCTCTGGGTCCCCTCTGAGTGAGGCTGGTGATCTACCCCATAGCGGAGGGAGGCTGGGCTGACCTGGTCCTGAGATGAAGAAAGCGGCTCAGGTGGTCCCCTCCTGCCCCCTGGCACCCTCAGCCCTCAAAGGGGCCGGCATTCCAGGTTTGTCCTGGGTGAGGGGTCAGGTGGGTAGCATCTCTGGCCCCCACTCTGCAGCCTGGCTCCTGCCCTGGTCTCTGGCCCAGGAGTGGACTGTGGTGTTTACACCCCTTTCTGTCTCCAGCTCTTGATTAATCCTGTTTTGCGAATTTTTACTGTATTCTGTACATTCAGTTAAGTACTAAGGAAACATGACCTGCTCTCTCGGCCCTGGGGGAGGCTTCTTTCCTGTCCTGGCATCACACATGTGCCAACCAAGCCATGCAATCTGGGGCTCATGGGCAGAGGCAGTTGAGCCCGGAGACGGGCCCTTGGCTGTGCTCGGCTGTGGATGTTGGGGTGCTTGTCGCAGCAGCCAGCGTATCGGAGTCACCTGAAGCGCCAGCATCGGAGTGAATCAGCTCCTGGTGGCTCTTGAGGGGTTTGCTCCAAAGAAATGTTGAAGGTAGTACACCTAAACTAAGACAACATCGTAAGTCAGCTAGACTCCAGTATACATTTTTTTTTAATGTCAAAAGTAGTGTTAATGTTTATCTGTAAAAGGAAAAAAATATTAGGGAACTGGGAACCCATGTGCCACATGGCATGGCCAAAAAAATAAAGAGAAAAAAAAAAAAACCCACTCTGCCCTGTTGTTACAGCTGATCAGTGTTGCAGATTAAATGAATTCCTTGATCAGCGACTTACCTGAGCCCCGGGGCCCCAGGTGGCAGTCACAGACCAGCCAAGTGTGCCTCCGTGTTCACTGCAGTTACATGGCTTCTGTTGAATCCCCTGCTATAGGCTTTCCTCCAGATCCAGAAAGGAAGCCACCATTGCTGCTACTTTTCTCGGTTTTTAAACATCTCTTCTGCTCCCCGAGGCCTCATGTTGGTGTCTGTCACCAGCACCAAGGTGGCACTTCTTTCTGTCCGTGTGGGCGGCCACCGTCCATTCCCTGGGGAATATCC
The DNA here is from genome assembly GCF_019923935.1 of Bubalus bubalis. Lineage (NCBI taxonomy): Eukaryota > Metazoa > Chordata > Mammalia > Artiodactyla > Bovidae > Bubalus > Bubalus bubalis. The sequence continues at coordinate 30,477,328 of NC_059161.1, forward strand.
ACATAGGGTGGACACGTCTCCTGGGGCAGCGCCATCCCTGATCACTGTGGCAAATTTCGTCCTGTTCTTTGAAGTCACAGCATTCTGAATAAACACTCTTGTTTTTTAGTGGCGAGGCCTTGGGCCTCTCCCCAGGGCTTGAGCACCTGCACGTTTCCCCCAGGGTGGCTGCCAGGGTTCAACGTGCACACATGTTGGAACAGCGCGCTAAGGTCTGTGGGGCTGTGCAGCCATCCTTGTCCTGTTTGTGCCACATCGGCAAGCCTTTTCCGTCTCTCACCTCTGTTGTAGCGTGAAAGCAGCCACAGGCAAACGTGTGAGTAAAACTTAGCTACAGTGCAGACCGCCCAGTGTCAGCGTCAGGGTCACTGGGCCCTCTCCAAGCATGAGAGCTGTCCCGCCCTGCAGGACCACATGGAAAGCTCTGGCTGCTCCCCCAGTACTCAGCCCTCAGTCTCCATGTCTGCTGTGTGCGTTTAGGAGTTGTTTCTCATGTAAATATGTGATCAGAGGCTTGGTGGGCAGTCTGTAGCTTGTTCACATGCTCCACGTGTGGGGCATCGCCATCACCGCACCAGTGATGCAGACGGGCTGCCAGTGCTCAGAGGGGCTCCCTCTGTGCTCTCAACTGTCTGAAAGCCGCCTCTCTCCATACCCAGAGGAACTGTTGATCTAAAAATCCACAAGCTGGCCTCAGCAGGGCATTTCAGGGTATTAAATATGAGGAGGATCCTATCAAGGGAAGAAACCACAAGGTAAATTGTTTAGGGACCTGAAGAGCCCTGCCTGCCTCCAGAGAATGGGCCTATCAATCACAGGCCTCTCCCACCAGCACCCCCACCCTCCTAGAGGCCTGTCAATCACAGGGCCCTCCCACCAGCACCCCCCCCCACCCTGCTGCCCCACCCTCCTAGAGGCCTGTCAATCACAGGCCCCTCCAGCCAGCAGCCCCACCCTCCTCTGGGAGGCCCGTAGCATTGCAGATTCCCAGTGGCCAAGTCAGCGTGTTGGACCCTCTTACTCTGGACCCGCAGCTTGGGGTGGGTCCCACAGGAGGGGTGCACGGGACCCTCCCGTGGTTCCACCCAGCCCTTCCCCTCCTGACTGCTTACCCCACTGGCCATTTTGTGGGCTCTGCCTCAGGCCCTCCAGGCCAGCTACACCAGGAGGCTGAGCACCTCGTCTCCTTCAGCCTACCCATCTCCCTGCCCCAGGTCCACCCGGGCAGTGGCCAGAGGGTCCCCCAGCTGGTGCACCCACCCTTCTGGCTTCTCCAGCTGAGCTGGGCCCCTCTACTTGCAGGGTGGTCCCTCAGCTTTGCCCTCCTCCACCTCTCCCTACGCACCATCCAGGCCTCTGCTCCCTGGGGAGGCCTTCCACAGCAACCAGCCACATAGCACCCTCTCAGCCCCAGTGAGCCCCCAGCCACCAGCCCTGCTTTATTTTTACATTTTTACCCCAAAGGCAGGCCAGGCATCATTGAAAGTGAAAAGTGAAAGTCACTCAGTCGTGTCTGACTCTTTGCAGCCCCATGGACTGTAGCTTGCCAGGCTCTTCTGTCCATGGAATTCTCCAGGTCAGAATACTAGAGTGGGTAACAGTTCTCTTATCCAGGAGATCTTCCCAACCCAGGGATCGAACCCAGGTCTCCCACATTGCAGGTGGATTCTTTACCATTGAGCCACCAGGGAAGCCCTCTAAAGGCATCACTGGGAGAGTAAATAACTGTGTTGAATGACATGCGTGGTCAACAAGAGTTTCTCTCCCAAGTTTTATTTCATCAGGATCAGAGCTGAGGGGCTCCTGCCACTGACCCCAGAGTTGGATGGTCTGGTCGCCACCTGCCTGGGCCTCTCAGGACAAGGGTAACCCCAGCCTGTGTATCCTGCAGGTTGTTCCTGGTCATCGAGTATGTCAACGGGGGCGACCTCATGTTCCACATGCAGAGGCAGAGGAAGCTGCCCGAGGAGCACGCCAGGTGGGTGCAGCTGGGGCAGGCATGGGGGTGGGGGGAGGGGCAGGGGAGGCCAGGCCACAGCCTGGAGGGTCCTGGGAGTGACCTGGCCTTGGTCCTGACCCTCGGCGCTCAGTGTACGCAGTGATGCCATCCGGCCTCAGCAGGATGATCTTTGTTATTAAATGATTCTCAGGGACACTGACCACATTGGCCAGCCCCTCCCCCCTGCAGCCTCGACCTCACAGGTGGGTGGGGCGTTTATTTCCACCCCATACACATCTCTTTCCTGTTTTCCCATACTTTTTTCCCTTTTCCTCATTTCCTCACTTAAAAATAATTCCATGTGGCACTGTGAGTCACCATAGGTCCTTTTTGGGGAGAGGCAAGTAATAAATCAAGAACCCCACATGCTCATGTTCTCCTTTTTTAATTGTGGAAAAATACGCATAACATAAAATTCCCACCTCAACCATTTTTAAGTGCACAGTCAGTGGCATCAGGCACATTCACATTGCTGTGCGGCCATGCCCAACACCATCTCCAGGACTTGCGTCTCCAGGACTTTCATCGCCAGGACTTTCTCCTCTTCCTGGACCAAAGCTCTGTCCCCATAAAACACTCGCTCCACATCCCCTCCCGCAACCCACACACTCCTACTTTGTCTCTGTGACTCTGACTCCTCCAGGGACCTCAGAGAAGTGGAATCACATAGGATGCATCCTCCTGCATCTGGTCTGTGTCGCTCCGTGTCATGTCCTAAGGTCCATCCGCATTGGGGCAGGTGTCAGTGTCGGCACCTCCTCCGTTTCCAGGGCTGGATCCTATACTATCACAGGAATGGACCACATTTTATCCTCATCTTTTGATGAACACTTGGGTTGCTTCCATGATTTAGCTACTGTGAATAGTACTGCTGTGAACAAGGGGGTACAAATACCCATTTGAGCCCCTGTTTTCAATTCTTTCGAGTTATTCACAGAAGTGGAATTGCTGGGTCACATGATAATTCTATTTTTAATGTTCTGAGGACCTTCCAAGCTATTTTCCACAGCAGCTGCACCATTTTACATCCCAACCAGCAGTGCATGAGGGTTGCAGTTTCTCCACATCCTTGCCAGCACTTGTCATTTTCTGTTCGAGGGGATGGGGGGCCTGTTGTATAGTGGCTGTCTTGGTAGGTGTGAGGTGGTGTCTCATGGTAGGTTTGGGTTGTGTCTCCCTGACCATGGGGATGCTGCCTGTCTTTCCCGGTCCTGTGGGCCCACATGTGTCTTGCCCAGTCCTATTGGCCTATAAGCTCATCAGTGGAGAATTCCAATGTCTTGTGTCCTCCTGTCCAGGTTCCTGGTTGGGTTATCTCTGCTGATGACAGGTATTGCCCCTTCCCCAGGTTCTATGCTGCTGAGATTTGTATCGCACTCAACTTCCTACACGAGAGAGGGATTATCTACCGGGACCTGAAGCTGGACAATGTCCTCCTTGACGCCGATGGACACATCAAGCTGACGGACTACGGCATGTGCAAGGTGAGCATCCCGCCCACTGCTCCTGCCCGCCCGCCTCCCAGGGTCATGGCCAGCCTGGCGCCCGCACCGTCTCACCCATGCCTGGTCTCCGGCACCTCCACATGACCACAGTCCTCTGCATTCTCCCACTAGTGGGGGCGTGTCTGGGGGTGCCCTGCCTCCTGGTAATTGGCTTTGTCCCCACAGGAAGGTCTGGGCCCTGGTGATACAACAAGCACTTTCTGCGGAACCCCAAACTACATCGCCCCTGAAATACTGCGCGGAGAAGAGTATGGTGAGCACGGGTGGGACAGGCACTCGGCTCTGAGGCTGGAGTGGACCAGGACACCCAGACACCCCAAGCCCTGGCACCCTCCTTTGCCCAGGGACTTGGATCTGAGTCGGGAGTGGACCAGGACACCCTGAGCCCTGGGAGCTGCCTCTGCCAGAGACTCTGTGATGGAGCACAGAGGGAAGGAGGCAATCCTAGTGGGGCTAACCCTGCCGGGGTCCTAACCAGGGTCTCTGGGGAGCGGGCCCAGCTGCCAGGAAGAGGGTTTCCTGACTAAATTCCACTGAAACACACACCTTTACTTTGTTCAGCCCCAGGTCATCACCTGGCCTCAGTCCCAGCTGTTGTCCCATGTGTTCACCTGAGTGTCCCCTGGGGAGGTCACTGGACAGGATCCCTCTGGTCATGGAGCCCGAAAGGCTTGGGAAGAAGACAATGCAAAGACAGGCCCCAAGCAGGGGTCCCAAGCCACTGGTGCCGCCCATGAGTGTGGGTTCCCCAAACCCACCAGAACCACCCACAGCCCCTGTGACACTGGAGTGCATCCACACTCTCCTTCTCTGGGTGTGAAATGAAAATGAGATTAGAACATATGTACATATGTGTCTGTGTGTGCACACCCCCTGCATTTTTGGGTTCTGCTGTTTTCCCATCACAAGTACTCTTTCAAATAGTTCCACATATTTTCTTTGCCATTGAAATTGGGGGGCAGCAGGGCGGGCAGGTTTCTCTTCCCCCTCAGATCCCTGGGCACCCGGGAGGCCAGTACGATTGAAGTCACTTAGTAACCAAACAAGGAGGATGGACAGCAGCCATGGTCCAGAGCAGAGTCTATAGCCCTCCCAGGATGGGGTTCCTGTGTAACAGAGCTTCACACCTTTGGACATCAGGGGCGGCTGGCTGTCCCTGGGCTTCCTTCACATGAAGACAGCTTTGCAATCGCCAAGACAGTGGACAGAGTGGAGGCCAGGCCACCTGGAGATGCTGGGGACACCCAGCCTCAGCTGTGGTCCAGGTCCAGGTCACAGCTGTTGCCCTGTGACTGGATAGCACAAATGGAGAGCCCTGGCCTGACCAGCCTGGCTCTCCCTCAGGGTTCAGCGTGGACTGGTGGGCGCTGGGCGTGCTGATGTTCGAGATGATGGCAGGCCGCTCCCCCTTCGACATCATCACTGACAACCCCGACATGAACACTGAAGACTACCTTTTCCAAGGTGCGCGGGCCATACATCCTGTTCCCTCCATGCCCTGTGGGTTTTCCCCTTTTAGAAGTGGAGGTGAAAGAGTCTCCTGACTGGTTGCTGTGGCTGCCACAGACAAGGTGGGGCCACCTGTCCACTACTGGCTCTCAGGGAGCAAAGCATGGTGGGCAGGAGGATACTGCTCTTTCACATCCACGAGAAAGAATCTGTCCTGATTTAGTCCAGGCCCCCTTCTTTCCACCTCCGGTGTGTACCTGAGTCCCAGTGGGGGCAGTGCTCAGCCTCAGCTCCTTGCCATCTGGGCCCCTGGAGCAGAACTGACTGCCCCCAGGATGTTGACCCAGGCTGTCCCCACAGTGCTCTCCTGCGCCTGTGGACGTGGGGAGGCTGTCCCACAGTGCCCTCCTGCGCCTGTGGATGTGGGGAGGCTGTCCCACAGTGCCCTCTTGTGCCTGTGGATGTGGGGAGGCTGTCCCACAGTGCCCTCTTGTGCCTGTGGATGGGGAAGGTGTTCCAGTGTTGTCTTGCGCCTGTGGACGTGGAAAGACAGGACCAGTTGAGCTGCCATTGGTTCATCCCTGATCATGAGCATGCCTGATTGTGGGCACCAGGGCCTCTGAGGCCTGGAGACCCTGCTGGGGTGCAGGAAGAGGCCCAGGCCACCGTAACTGCTGCGACCCTCCTGCCCGGAAAAGGTTCCCAGTACTCTGCAGGCTGCTGGGAAGAGCTGACAGGCTGGGGGTGGGGAGGGGGAGCTGGAGGAGGGGCAGCAGAAGGAACAACTCTCTCCTCCGGTCCTGCAGTCATCCTGGAGAAGCCCATCCGGATCCCCCGGTTCCTGTCCGTCAAGGCCTCCCACGTGTTGAAAGGATTTTTAAACAAGGTACGCTTGTGGCCCCCCAGCGGCCATGGCTGCAGCCCTTCCTCAGCTACTGGGATTGAGGCTTTACCACCTGGTCTGCTAGTTCAGTGCTGGACGTGGGTGTGACTCTGCTTCCTTCCTTGGTGGTCCTATGGCTGCTTATTCACACTTGACAAAAGATAATGAGATATTATGCCAAAGAGGCATTTCCTGAAGGAGCTTAACCCGCTGGGAGGAAGCAGTTTCACCTGGGTCGGGGGCCGGCCATGGATGGTTTGCTGATGCTGTTTAAGACCCACTACTGAGTAGGGCTGCCCTACTCTGTGCTGACTTGTCCTCATTTGAACTCTGACCCCCCAGGACCCCAAGGAGAGGCTCGGCTGCCGGCCGCAGACTGGATTTTCCGATATCAAGTCTCACGCCTTCTTCCGCAGTATAGACTGGGACCTGGTAAAGTGGTTGGAACCTGATACCCACCTCCCTGGGGGGGAGGGGCCTCCAGGGGGCAGGATGGGTGGAAATGGGGATGCACTGGGAATCACTGATTGAGAACAAGGATCTGGGCTGTGACAAGGCCCTGGTGGCAGTGCTTCCTGAAGGTCCTGAGAGCAGCCTTGCTGGGGCGTCCAATTCATGCTGTGCTGGGTGTCCTGTGGGGGTGTGTTTGGGTGGATGAGCACAGCCATACACCCATTGATTGAGCTCCATGTCCACGCCCTGAGTCAGCTCACAGATACTTCCACTTAACCATCTAGCTAGTCCCAACTAGACACCCAGGTGCGCTGTGGCCCCTCCCCCTACAGTGGCCCTTGACCCACCCAGTCCTGGGGACTCAACCTTCTGGGTCTGGGCCTTCTCCCACCCCCAGTGCTGCCACCTGGGGCCCTGGGATCGCAGTGTGCACATGGGTGTGTGGGCACCTGCATGCATGCACATACACTGGTAGCCCCCTTCTGCCAGTGGGGTCAGCTCGTCCCCTCTGTTCCGCACCCCCCTCCTGCATCCCCTGGGTGACAGAGATAGGTGTGCCTCTCCAGGTGGCCTGGGTGTGCTGGCCTCAGCCCTGACACTACCAGGCATGACTGGGGGATTCATCTCTGTGACACTCTCATTTCCTGCACCAACTTCATTAGCAGAACCTGTGTGTTCAGCTTCCCAAATCCCCCAAACTTACAGGACCTGTTTCAACCTTCCAGGCCCAGTTTGCTTTTGTTGCCATAAGTGGTGTTCCTAAGGGCCCTGGCCTCACAATGCAAAGACAGGGTGAGCTGAAGTGGACTGAAGGCTTATTTCTGACTTGGCTGGAGCTCTCTCCCTACACGGAACCTTGGGACAGTTCCATGTCTCCAACCTGGTCACGTGGAGGCCCCATCCAGGCGGGGGTGTCCAGGCTGGCTCACTCAGGACCCTCCAAGGGAAGGCAGCAGCCAGTCCTGAAAGGCCGGGGCCATCCACCCCCTGAATCAAGGTGTCCCGGCTGTGAGAGCACAGTGGTCCAACTGGAGGACTGGCTCCTGCCTGTCCTCTGGCTCCAGCTTCCCTTGTGACTGGAACAGTCCCTCCGGGCAGGGACCCCCATGCCTCAGTGTGGCTCTATCTGAGGTCTGAGGAGCAGGCCTGGTCCAGCACCTGTGTACAGCACACACCTGGTGGAGGGAGGACAGAAGAGGTAAAGAGTATGTGAACCTGGGGGCCCATGCCCGCCCCGCCTTGGTGATTGGAGCCACTCTTGAGTTGCTCTGCCTCCTCCACGTGACTCCACCATCTCCAGACACCACTATGTCTCAACCCCCAAGATGACAAATGCATCCCTTTGGGATTAGGAATACTAGTCTAGGAATACTAGAAATGGCCGTTTAAGGCTTCTCAGGAGGAGGGGTCCCAGTGGAACACAGGTATCCCTACCAACCCCCAGCTCTCTTACCACCAGGATTCCAAGATTAAAACTCCCTAAACCAGCCTCCTTTGGTTTAAGGAGTGGGGTTGCAGGCCCTCGATGGCGTGGGGTATGTCTCTCATGGTCTGTGCTGCCAGCACTTTTCAGCTCAAGTACAGTTTTTCTGACTTTGGCGGAAATTTCTGCTACACTTTAGAGAAAAACAATTGGCCATCAAACGAGCCGTATATACTTAAGCACCATTTCTTCTGTTTGATTCTGTGGTTTGAGTTTGCAAAGCTCTGAGACGGCGCAAGTGGCTCTGACCGTATATCTTCCTGCAGCTGGGGAAGAAGCAGGCCCTCCCGCCCTTCCAGCCGCAGATCACAGACGACTATGGCCTGGACAACTTCGATACGCAGTTCACCAGCGAGCCGGTGCAGCTGACCCCTGACGACGAGTAAGGCCTGCACCACGGTGGGGCAGGGTGTCGAGCTGCAGGGGCGGGAAGTGTCCCAGGTGGAGGCAGGGCATCCTGAACTTCCTTGGGGAAGAGTCCCATGCAGGGGTGGGGCGTCCTTAGCTGCAGGGCGAGACAGGGCCAGGTCTCGAACACGCCCACCACGCCTGCTCTGTCCTGCGCCACAGGGACGTAATCAAGAGAATCGACCAGTCGGAGTTTGAAGGATTCGAGTACATCAACCCACTGCTGCTGTCCACTGAGGAGTCCGTATGAGGCGCCGCGCTCTCGCTGTGGACGCGTGGACAGCCCTGGCCCTGGCCCTGACCCCTGCGCATGCATGCGGGGCCGGGCGTGGGCGGGTGCCCAGGGCAGAACAGCCTCCCCGTGCGGCCCATGGGCCTCAGGCCCAGAGGAACTTGCTTCTCGCGCCTGCGCCGCAGGGGCCGCGGTGACCGTGTCCGAGGGAGAAACTGCCCCCAACTTCGAAGGTGCACACTTTCCACAGAAGCAGAACTGACCTGCTCCACCGGGAGTTGGCCTGTAATGTCCCGAGGAATAAAGTGTCCCTCTGATGCTGGCGCTTCCCTCTGATGCCTTTTTTCCGCGGGGGGCACCCGCCCAGAGTCGCAGGCGCGGCCCACGCGGAGGAGGCACGGCCGGAGTGTAAGTGCCTGCGCAGTGGAGAGTTTATACAAATTCGGAACATTTTCTAAATTCTGGTAAGTTCCTGTTGTTAATATTTAACAAGTATTTTCATACCGAGCATATCAGCAGTTCCTGTGGTCTGACGCCCAGGTTACACGTTCACCAGGTGGGCTCCGTCGGTCCCAACCCGGGCCTTAGACTGACCAGGAAAATTGGGTCATAGAGGTTCTAAAACAAGGCTCACCAAAGCACCCGCAAACCAAAAAAAAAAAAAAAAACACCCCACAAAGTTGAGAAAGAAATCTGCACAAAATATATTTCTGGAAACACTAAGCAGTGCCTACATTATGTCTTGTGTTATGTATCAGATTTTTGGAGAGTATTTTTATCAGGAGTAATAATGCTCAGAATTAGACATATTAAAAGGGTATGTGTATGATGGGCCCTAGGCTTAAAGGAGTAAGATTTAAAACATTCAGAAGGATGCACCTCCCGGCAGGGCTCACCTCCTCCTTCCCATGACCTGCAGGGGGCACGGTCACTGGGCCACCAGGCCACCCTCCTTCTTAGGTAAAAGGCTGAACCCAAGGTTTTTTAGAAAGAGGTAAATCATGTGGGTTTTTTAAGTCCCTGATTTTGTCGAGTGTGGCTCAGGCCAGGCAGAGTGGGGAGGAGGGCCTTGTGCACCCTCAGGACAGTGGTCCCTGGATGTCCCTTGTGGGTGTGGGTCCCACATTGCCATGCACCCTTGGGCCTCACTTCTCCCAGTGTGGCAGCGGCCTGGAGCAGATAACAGTTGAAAATAAAGAAGCTGCTGGCTTGGCCTGACCCTGTGCAGACACACCAGCCTCCCCGGGTGCCCCCAGACTCCCTGGGCACCCCAGCCAGGCCCCAGTGGCAGACCAGCACCTCTAGAACGTGGAGACTTGCACCTCCCCACCCCACTCCCCAAAATGGAAGTGAGGGACCCTGGGTCAGAGTCAGGGCGGCCTGGGCCTGGTGGGTGTGGTAACCTGTGGTGACATCATAGGAGGGCTATGCGTCACCTGGGGAGACCCCAGTGTGCCCACAACGGGGTCACGTGCCACCTCGGGGACAGTGACACCTCTGCTCAGACAGTACAGGGGCCGCAGATTTGTTCACACTTACGGCAGTGATGTCAACGCTGCGGTGGTGCCAGATACAGCCTCCCAGTCGCCAGTGTGGTTGCTGGTGTACAGACATGTGTGTAACCTGGGCTCCTGGCCAGGGTGATTTTGTTGCATGGTCCCATGCTTTTATAAATTTAGAAGGCAAAGGATGTGCCCAGGTGGGTCCAGCGGTTCCAGTCACAACATGGCATGTCCTCTGATATGGTTCTTGGGAACGGGCGCCTTCAGGACTGTGACGCAGGAGACACGTTCTGTGGTTTTGTACAGTGAGTGGTGGGCCGTGGCCTTGGCCTTCCTTTTGCAGAGGGCATGCCCACCAGGGCCACAGCTGCTCAAGTCTTGCACGTTATTAAAGACTTTAATGACAACGCGTGCTGTCGTCATTTTCATTAACAGTAGGTGTCTCCAGGAACAAAGGCTTCTGAAGATGCTTTTTAAAAACAAGTTTTATTTTTCAGAGCAGTTTTAGGTCCCTCACTTCCATTTCTGGTGGGGAGGAAGACAGAGACCCCTTCTCCCCAGCCTCCACCTTCACATCCCCAGGGGGTGCACTTGTTGCAAATGAGAGGCTGCACTGACAAGTCAAGTCACAAAGTGTTTTTCTGCCCTAAAAATCCTCTGTGCTCTGCCTGTTTATACCCTCTCCCCACTAATCCCTGATAACGCTGATCTGTTCGCTGTCTCCATGCGTTCTGCCTTTTCCAGAACAGCCTAGAGTTGGAATTGCTCAGCTTGTAGCCTTTCACTGTACCGTGTGCACGGAGTTTTCCTCCGTGTCTTTTCATGGCTTGCCTGAAGCCTTTCTTGAAAATACTGACTTCTGGACGGCAACCTTAGACTTTTGCAGCCATGGCTGAGCTGAAGATGAGGCTTTTCCAGAACCTGTGGACTGACGGCACAGGAGAGAAGACCCCCTGCACAGGGCCTCCAAGACAAAGCTCACACAGGACGTCAGCAGGCGGACCTGATCCCTCTACAAATTCCAGGGGCTGCTCTGCCTCCCTGCAGCTGCAGGAGCAGGTTCACCTGGGGATTCAAATTCAAACATGGTCGTGAAGCCCGAGTCAAGTTCGTGGAGTCAGCAAAGCATCCATTCCCAAGCCACCTTGAGTTCAAATACTCTCACTGCTGGTGACACTGTCCCTGTCACCCACCTGGGGTTGGTCCGTCTGCTGGGTGGCCCTGTCCACCTCAGTCATCACATCGCTCAGCATCAGCAGAAAAGGAAAAAGGACTCAATGTTTCGGTATCAACACAAAAAGATAGGACATGAGCGCTTCACGCCGACGTGCTTTAATATGCAGCTTTTGGGGACAGAGCAGAGAGGAGGTGGCCCATCCAGGGCGGGGGAGGCACTGGCCGGGCTGCTCACCACTCTATGTCGTCCGTGCTGTCTGCCAGGCACTGGGCCAGGTGGCTGTCGATGTCCAGCTGCGCCAGCCTGTGAGCAGAGGAGAGGGGAGGGTCATGGGCAAGGAGGGCGCCCAGCCAGCGTATGTGTCTCTCACTTTCACACCCCTCCTGGGAGCTGGTAACAGAAAAACCCAGGATGGTCCCCTCAGCTGGCAGAACAGGGGGCAGGGGTCCCCCCAATGAGAAAGGGCCTTTCCAGACCCTATTCCTGGGTCCAAGGTCCCCAGGGCACCAGACTCCTCAAGCGCCTGCATCTGAGGGTCGGGACCCTGTGTCTGAAAAACCCCGAGAACCCACCTGCGGGTGAAGGGTGTAGGTGGGCTCAGCAGAATCAGGCCCTGAGGTGGAGGGCGGGGTCTTCCCCACCCCTTCTCAGGCAGAAGCTCTATCTCATCAATCAGACAAACTCTCTGAGCCTTTCTGCCTCCACATGTGCCCTTCCCTCCTCTGACAACCACTGGGAAAAGACAGGGAGTGAAGGGTGGCACCTCAGAGAGCAGTCACTATGAGGGTGGGCATGTACCTCGGGCCAGACTTGGCCCTGCTGGGGAGGGGATGGCCCATGAGGGTCTGGGCTCTGCCTGTGCTGTCCCTCAGTGGGGAACATTGTCTGGGGTTTCCTCAGAACCCCCTCGACGAGAGCTCTGAGGCGGATCCCACTCGAGCCCAAAGCCTGCTGTGTGGACTGATGGCCCAGACCTTCCAGGACACGCAGCAGTATACAAGGGGCCTAGGGGCCAGTGAGACCCCATGGGCCGACCTGGGTCTCATGCAAATGCAGGGACTCATCTTCCTGTCAAGTGGCAGGTGGAGCCAGTCTTCCTGACCACCCCAGAGCTTGTGGTACAGGGACCTGGAGGGGTGTTCACATGCAGTCTGTGGAATCCACCATGTGACAGCCCTTGGTGTCAGAGAGGAAGCTCGGAGAACCACCGGTTCTGAGTGACCTGGAAGCACTAGGTTGCCCAAAGCACCCAGGCTGTCCGTGCCTCCTGCAGACTAGCCGCCACCTCCCATCCCCCAGCCCCCACCCCTCCGCTGCTCAGAGGGTGGCAGGGCTTCCCCCTCTGGTCACAAACATTGCCCAGAATCCTGAAAGCAAACGTGTTTCTAGACACAAGACTCATTTCTGCTCCCTCGTGCCCTGGCCTGTCCCCAGGGACGGGGGTCGCCAAGTCACTCTGCAGCCTTGGGGTGGGGCCTGGCCAGGGTACACTCTCCTTAATCAAAGGGAAGAACGTATAAGAAGCACTCCAGACGCATGGAGACCTGGACCACCCACACCAACACCTACACTGAGGCACTCTGCCAAGCCTTAATCTGACTGCTCAAAGAGCTCAGACTGGAACTTTCTTTCCAACATCCTTCCAAAGTCTTAGGAACTCCCTTCTTAGACTGTTTAGAAAAGCAAGTGATCCAAAAACAAAAGCTGCTCCTACAACAGAGAGGCAGGGCTGGGGTGCCCTGACAGTGTCAGAAAGCTTCAAGGGCGTCTTCTGCCAAGAAAATGAATTTCCCTCCAGGGCTTCCGATGGTATTTCTGTCCCTGGGTTTCTCTAAACTGGTACGAATCAAGAGGACTTAGTATTTCCAAAAGTGTTCATGGCTTCCTCAGGACTGGCAAGGGAGCTGGTGTCTTCAGCCCGCAACCATCCAAGAGCCTCAATACGGGGTAAGAGGTGTGTTCGGTGATACGCTGGGTCTGAGGACATTTTACAAATTCTCCAGAGCACAGGCATCTCAGCGAAGCCGCCACACCTGCCCTCCTGCCACGGCAGACCTGTGCCTACTGGGGGGCTTCACCACAGGTCCTCCTGGGAACAGCCACCCCTTCGCCCTCGCTCCCTGCACAGTGAACTGTCCAAGCTCTCAAAGGCTTGGTTCCTGTGAAACATCACCATTGGAGGAGCCTGTATATCTGAATGCAGATCGTGTTTCTTCTCCCCTCTGCAGTCTGTGCTGCACATTTTGGTAACTGTTGTGATAACTTTTTGTCATCAGCTGCCATTCCCTTCACCCCTAGGGCTGGTTTTGTTTCCAAAAAACCAGGGACAAGGCATGTAATTCAACACAGTCTCCAGGCCACAGGCCACACAGAGTAAGACCAGCTACCAAAACCTGCCATCTATCCCCTACATCCGACCAAGCTCCTTCCGCTGTCCTGACCCCCACGCCTGTGTCCTTAGCTATGTGACACATGGCTCAAAAGCTGGACAGGTGGGACTTAGCCAAGTCAAATTCCATCACCTTACTTTAAAAAATGCATATCTGTCGGATTTCTAAAACAAAAAAAGGCATCTCTAGACACTGAAACAGAGTCTTCATTTTTAAAACCGGCAGTCCACCCATAGGGAAGGTTCTCCGAGGGACCGTAACAAAAAACTGCTCAGTGACCCACAGCCCAGACTGGCCCTGGAGGCAGTCTCACTGGCGGGTGTCAGTGTGGACCCCAATAGAGCCAGAGCCTCCCTGCCTTCACACTGCAAGGGGTGTGTCTGGGAGGCTGCAGCCTGTCAGCAGGGTCTCAGGCCAGTGTACCTGCAGGGGGACTTTCAGACCCCCAGCCCTGTGCCCTCTGGCTGATCAGCACCGCCTCTGCACTTTGCCAACTTTCTATGCGTGAAATTTCACTTTAAAAAGCCAGAGTTGAGCTAAGGTACCCTAGCCTTCAGAAACTGCCTGTGGTTTCCAAACAGGGCAGGGGCCACGTGGGTGGCAGTGGAGGAGAGGGAGGCCCAGGGGGCCACTCACCCAGGGGCGAAGTCGACTTGGCACATGGGACAGCTCTGCAAGGTCGTCGCACCGTCCACTGACGACTGTCGCTGGGAGGGCTGCTCCTCCGAAGGCTGCTCCTCGGCGCTGGGGGTTCCGCGGAGCTCGGGCGCTGCATATTGTTGGGGGGACCCCTTGCGCCCCCGGACCGCGCTGAGCACAAGGTCGGAGCCGCCCGAGTTCCCGCCTCGCCCCGGCGGGGGCGCCGGGAAGGGCGTCCAGAAGAAGGTCTCGGTTCCCACGGTGAATGTTTCCGGGGGCGGACGCTCAGGACTGCGCCTGGGCTCCTGCAAAAAGGAGTCGTCGGACCGCGCCCGCCTGCCCGCCCCGGCACAGCTGGAGACCCGGGGCCACGCGGGGACCACTTCACACGCACCTGGCCGGGGAACGCGGGCAGCGGCGGCAGCTCGCCGTCCACGTTCAGGTCTGCGCTCGCGGTGCGCAGCAACTCAGTCCACAGCTTCGCGCACTCGCCGCCGTCCGGGAGGGACCCGGGGGTATTGCTCCGAGGCCTGGGGCGGCGAGTGTGGGCATAATCACAGCACAGGGGAAGCGGGGAGCGGGGCCCTCGGGGAACTGGAAGGAGGACTCAGCGGGGAGAGACTGGGGGTGCAGCTCTGCAGTGGGGCGGGAGTGGGGCGGAAGGAGGGCTGGCGGGGCGGGATCGAGGCGGGTTCCAGGGAGCACGTGGGGGCGTGACACCCGGCTACCGCTGGCCCGGGGACACTAGGCCCCACCCGGGACGCTTCCCGCCCCCCGCCTCCCGCTGCCCCCAGCCCCCAACCTCACCGGACCCCCGAGGGCGGCCTCCGGCGGCTCAGACTCAGCCGCGACCTCCGCGTAGCCTCCATCCGCCCAGACGCCCCGCGTCCGGCGGAAATGAGCGGCCGGCGCGCCAGGCCCCGCCCCTGGCACAGACCCCGCCCACAACAAGACACACCCCCAGGAGCCCGCCGGGTAGCCCGGCCCAGACAAGAGCGGGCCCAGGGCCCCCTCCTCAATGCCCCAGCACCGAGCGGAGAGCTCTGTGGACCCGAAATCGCACTCCCATCTGAGCGCTGGACTCGACCCCCAGACCGTGGGGTGACCTCCCTCTTGTGGCAGTATCGGAGGGAGGGAGACGGAGGCCAGGGTTGCTCCCTTCCCCCGTGGAGGCAGGACTGAGGTCGCGAGGCTGCCTTGCCCTGAGGGAGCCATTTTCCAGCTGAGCTGGGAGGTGCCGCCCTCAACCCTCAGACCTGGGGTCTGCAGGGACCTCCGAGGAGGTGGAACTGGGCGAGAAGGCAGCCGGGGGCCCTGACGTCCCCACCCGCAGCTGGTCCTGGTTCTGCCCCCTTCCTCTGCCTGGACAGTCCTGAGCCTGGGAGATCCTTCTCAGGACGTCCGCGTTTCCTTACAAGAGGGAGGAGCCTAGTTTCCTTAATTGAGAGACGAAGTGAGAAGACCAGGGCCCGGGTGCTCGGAGGTCCTGCGGGGAGTTTCCTGGACACCCTGGGCCCCAGGCGCTCTCGCTGAGCCAGCGACCTTGCAATCCGCCACTTGGTGGCAGCAGATGCCCAGCCACCCTTGTCCGTTCTGCTGGTGCAGTCGGTGCCCTGGGGTCCCACCAGGGCTGAGGAGTGCAGGGGGTACTGGGTGGCGGCCAGCTCCTCTCCAGGCCACAGGCAGATGCCGCCGAGGTCATGGGCTCTCCCTGGCTCCTCCCCAGCCCCCACAGCTTCGGGGACTCTGTTCTGCACACCCTTCTGCAGGAGCTCCCATAGCCTCCTCACCTCTGCCCCTCTTCACATCACAGACTGCCTCTTCCAACTCGGGTCTGTGGCACCCACCATGTGGCACACTCTAGCCCCCAGGCGCCCCCAATCCCCAAGTTGAGGCCATCCAAGTGGCCTCCATCCAGCTGCTACACAGACCTCCAGAGCAGAGTGGACTCTCCTGGGCCAGGGACTGGTCTAGAGGCTGAAGATGCCTGGGGGAGCGAATGAGACAGAGCTCTCACCTGGAGCCTGCCAGTTCCTGGGAGACAGCCTGTGCGTGTCTAAACAAGGGAGCTGCTACAGTGGGTGGTCTCAGGGCCCCAGAGGAGGTGACCTACCACTTTCCCAGGTGAGAGAAGCCCACGTGAGGGGACTCACAGGTGGGCCTGGAATGTCGCAGGGGCTGGTTGACTGAGGACCTCACACCGCCAGCTCCCAGACCCAGGAAGGGTAGCTTGAGGCAGGAGCCAGGAAGGTCTCAGGTGGACCCAGGACAATAGGGAGGCCTGAGGGCAGGTGCCCCAAGGAGGTGCAGGTCCCGGGGGCTGCCAGGGGCTGGCTGAGCCCGGGTCCGGCCTTCAGCATGAGGTGAGAGGGCACCCACTCTCCTATGGCCTTAACCACCCCAGGGGTCTCCTTTACCCTGGGCTGTTGGAGGGGGCAGAACGGAGGCCCTCAGGGCCTGCATGTGGGGATGGCAGAGCCAGAGTGACAAGTCGAGGCTGTCTCCGGGGGCTTCTCCTCTCTGATTTCATCCGGCTGCTGGGGATTAACTCCCGCATCATCACCAGGACCTCCAGCCTGGGACACTTCCACCAAGAACAGAGCCGGGGTGACCCCTGTGCCAAGCACACGGCAGGTGCTGGCCCCAGCAGGAGTCCTAGCCCCTAGGCCGGCACTCTCCCAACAGCTGTCCGCTGCCTGCCCAGCCTGCGTGGGGACTTTCTGGAGGTGGAAGGAGACTACCTTGTTCCAGCTGTCCCGGCACTATGAGCAAGATGGAGTGACAGGAGAGGGGGCTGGAGGAAGTTTAAAAGTTGAACTTGATTAAAAGGCTCCCGTTTTCTGAGCCATCTGCTGCAGTGAGGGGCCATGGGCTTTACTGGGAAATTATTTCTGATTGGGACTGACACTGCACGACGGAAATGAGATTTTTACAAGCCAAATTCATGTTTACAGAGAATGTTTCAGCGTTCTGAAGGAGGCACCCCTCCAGTGAAGCAGAAAGGGCTCCAGTGGGTGGGGGTGAGGGGGTGACAACCCCACCCTGCAGCCGCAGGCAAGGCCCAGCTGAGAGACTGCCACCTCTGGTGCTCTGGCTTCATCTGTGATGGCGAACCAAGTCCCCTCTCCCCTTTCCTTCACTCCCAGAATCAGGGTGCCGTCTGCTGCCAGCTGGTCAGGGCCCAGACCTCTCCAGCACCTTCCGACAACCAGGAGCCACAGGTGTCCGGGCTCCTGGTATCCTCAGAGCCTGGTGACTGTGCTCTGCCCTCCTCTCCATGGAGTGGGTCTTGCCACTGACTGACCCACGCCGAGCCCTCCAACTCTGAGGCAAGCCGGCAGGGTAAGATCTGTCGGCTGGACCCCAGCTGGCTGGTGAGGTCCGAGCCCCACTTGGCTTCCCCATATCCTCCTTTGATTGCTTGAGGGCCAGATCTGCCATCAGGGCACCCGGCAAGTGGGGTCAAGACGGCGCAGGCAGGCGGAGTAGGGCCTGAGGCTGGTGGGCACAACCAGCCCCGTGGAGCAGCGCAGCCTCTGATTGCCAAGTGGAACTGGGGACTGGGCTCCTGTACTCCATGTGGGTGCCCTGTTGGTGCCTGCGCCGCCCAGCTTGGCCTTGAGAGCTGGATCCCAGCTTTTCCAGGCAGCCACACCTGCTGGCCTGTGGGTGCCAAGGGGGCAAGCAGGCCTGGAGCCATGTGGTGGCGTTCATGGGCATGCGGAGCTCCAGGCAAACAGGCTGGGTTGAAACAGTTGCCAGGGAAACATCGCAGGATCCACTGGGCAGCAGAGTGGGTGCACAGGGCCCACTCACCCATGTGGAAGCGAGGGCACCACGGCTTCCTCAGAACCCCTCGTCACAGCTGCAGAGGAGTGGGTGTCCGTAGCCAGGAGCCACCACTGACAGCAGGCTAAAGCCAGGACCAGCTGGGCCTCCAGCCCCCACTTCAAAAGCCTGAAAGTTGTAGGTGGCAGGGGAGAGATGGTGGCCTGTGACCAGGAGTCCACCCTGGCTACCACCTCTCGCCTGGACAGCCACCCTCTCCCAGCATGCATAGTGAACCTCGTTCTCCTTGAGGTCCCCTCTGCTCCTGCCCCAACACCCTCCTCTGCCGCTGCCCTGTGCTCCCCGGCCCCGTCTCTGTCCCCACATCTCCACCCCTACTGACCCCCAGGCTCTCTTCTGGGACCTGCCTGCAGAGAAGCCCTCCTGACCCTCCCGAAACCCATCGCCTGGCTGGGTTTTCCTGCCCCACAGTGGGACTCATGGGGCCAGGGTGCCATGTCCTTCCCACAGTGTCCCCGAGCTTCAGGAGTGCTGGGCCCAGAGGAGGGGGCGTGGGAGCTGGCAGGGGCACCACCTTGGCTCCTGTGGAGAATGTCGGTCCAGCAGAGACCAAGCTTTGAGGCTACTGGGCAGCCGAACAGTGTCCCTGGGAACGTGAAAGTGTGACTTTGCTGGAAATGGAGTCTTTGCAGCTGGAATAGGGTTAAGACGGTGCCGTGCTGGGTCAGGGTGGGCCCTGAGTCCAGCGCTACTGGTGTCCTTGCATGAAGATGCATGGCTGGACACAGCCACACAGGGGCCAGCCAGGCAGCAGTGGAGGCAGCGGGCGGAGGGGTGCAGCCACAAACCCAGGAACACGGAGCTGCAGAAGGCCGGAGGTGGTAGGAAGGGTCCTCTCCAGTGCCTCTAGGCGGCTGGGGCCCCAGCAATGCCCTGAGTGTGGAGTTCTGGCCTCCAGAGTGTGAGGGTGGACCCCGTTGCTGAGGCCCCCAGTTGATCATTTGTGCAGCAGCCACTGGACTTGGACACAGGGACTCTCCAACTTGTCAGCATCACATACGGCTTGAAGACCCCGAGTGCGGAGGAGGAGGGGACAGCAGGGTGTCCTCTCTCACCCAGGGTCCCGTCAGCATCCCCAGGACGGGAAAGCTGCTGTCCTGTGGCCGAGAACGTGGCCTGAGGAGAGCCAGCTCTGCAGGTGTCCTGGGGAGAAGGCCGGGTCCAGGGTGGGGCAGGACCCTCCCCTCCTCTCCGCAGCCCCGCCTCTCCCGCTCCTTCCCTCTCCCCCTGCCTCTCCCCTCCCCCTCTGCCTCCCAGAGATGGCAGCTTCTCCAGATGGAGACCCTGGGGTGGACCGGCTCCTCACTGCAGTGGCCTCTCACCTGCTTACAGCTGATCTGCGGGCTGGAGCCTGGCCTTCTAGGCCCCCACTGCATCACCTCCATCCCCCGTTTCTGTGGAGCCATCTCTGATCTCCCGCTGCAGGGGGCCTGACACCAAAAGCTTTGAGCCCCTCCCTGGGGGCCTCTCGGGGCAGGGCTGTCCTTGGCCAGGGCTGGGCGTCCCCCCCCCAGAGGTGCTGCTGGGCTCAGCTGCGTCCTCTCCCTGCTCCTCCTCCTCCCGCTACTCGTCCTCCTCCCTTCCCCTCCCCCACCAACCCCCCTCCTCTTTTCACAAGGGCACAAAGGCTTTAGCCCCTCCCTGTATTGACTCAGAGGCTAGGTCAGGGGTCAGCAGACAGTTGTTTGGCCTCCCTGGCAGGCCAACGGGTAGGGGTGTGTTGGGGGCCCCCCACCACAAGCAGCTGTGCACCTGGAGTTATTTTACCTGCTTCTGAGTCTCACAGGGACCCCAGCCTTCAGCCACCAGAGGTCCCAGCAGCAACCACAGGTCATGAGTCACAGCCTGAGACTCTGCAAGAGATGCTAGGCCCTGGCAGAGGACCTGTGTCTCCTCTTTCCACTGCCAGGTTTGGGGCAGCAGCTGGTCAGGGCATGGCTGCCTGTGTCTGATCTGGAGGTGGGGGGCAGGAGGGGGCGAAGCCAGCTTTCTGACCTGAGACTCCTTGGCCTCACCATCCAGGAGGCAGGAAGCAGGACCCCCAGGTCCCACCTCCCATTGCCCTGGGTACTGGGCTGCTCCAGCCTCAGCTGCCACATGGCCCCCAGGGGCCTGGCAACCCCCCAGGCCAGAGGGAAGCCCCGGTCCTGAGTGTCCCCTTTGCAGTCTGCAGGGGACTGTCCAGCCAGTGAGAGCTGTGGCTGCGGCCCTGTGAGTTACTTCTCTGAACTGGCTTCACTCCAGCCTGAAGCCCAAGGTGGGGCCAAGCAGGACGTGGCTGGAGTCAAGCCAGGTGGCCAGTAGGTACCACCCAGGCAGCCCCCCTCCTGCCCAAGCCTCCTTGGCCACTGAGACCACCCTGTCCTCTGCTCCTAGGGCCTCCATCTCCCCTCCTCCTCCTCCTCCTGGGGCTTCCACCCCCTTGGCCATTCCACAGGGCCTGAGTAGGATGTTGGCAGGAGGGAGGGAGGGTTCCCGGCTGGGGCAGAAGCCCAGGGGGAGAGCAGGCCCTGCTCAGTCCCAAGGCACCTTCAGGCCCATCTGGCTGCTGAGAAGAAGGGTGGAGGAGGGGACCAGGAGGCAGCAACAGGGCACTTGTGTTGGGCCATTCTCCACCTCTCTGAGCTGCTGCGCCCACCTGCCTAGAGAGCAGTATCCCCGTCCCCAACATGACTGGGCCCCCCAGTCGGGGTGGTGAGGGCCTACCAGGGGTTCAGTAGGCTCTGGAGAAGGGGTGCAGGCCCTTCCTACCCCACCACATCCTTCCTCTCCCTCGGGAGCAACCAGGGGCCCTCTGTGGCCAAACCCTCCCGACCACATCACTGGTCACCCCACTTGGGCTGGGCCCAGCTGGGCCAGCCTTCCTGGTAGACCCAGTGCACGTGGGTCCCCCTCTCTGGGGCCAGCTGAGCCCACACAGTCCTCCTCTGGGCTCAGCCTGGCATTGACTGTCCACCCACTCAGGAGGGGAGGTGAGGCAGGTCTCTGATGGCTCAGGACCACCGGGATGCAGGGCTTGGGGGCCGCATCAGGGCCACAGCTGTGGAAGCTACTGGACAGGACTGGCAGCTGGGCGGCCTCCCTGAACTGCTCCCCCAATACCTGGCCCACAGGCAGCCCAGTTCAGGGCTCACTTCTGGGGGTACCCACCCTGTGTCGGAGGTGCCCTGCCTGCCCCACCGACAGGGGGCTGCCAGCCCCCATCATCAGCTGTGCTGACGAGCCCTGAGCTCTGGGCAGGGACTTGAGCCCATGTCTCCTGTGCTGCTGCCTGGCTGGTGGCCTTGCTGACTTGTTGCCCCTGAGTGGCCACCTTGAGGGTGAAGGTGGTACAGGTGCTCCAAGCACTGCAGGGGGACAAGGGGCAGCTTCTCTGGGAGACCCAGGCCAGGAACAGGCAGACAGTGAAGCCAACTCCTTCCATCCTGGGTGCCCATTTGTCCCACAGGCTGTTCCTGAGCTGGGAGAGGCCCCCTGAGGCCCTTGAGGAGAGGATTACCCACCCGACTCTGCCCACATGCAGCCACCCCAACTGCCAGGGTCTGCTGACCTGCAGCTGGTGCATGTGGCCAGTGTCCCTCTGGTGTCCCCAGGCCTGGACACCTGGCCTGCCCCTCGGTTAATAAAGACTGCCCCAAATCTCCTGGACCACCACCTCCTTTGAGGGAGCCATTCCCCGCTAGGTGCCCTGGGGAGGTCGGCCCCCTGGAATAGCAAATTTTCCTCCCCACGTGATAAGAGTTGCTGGCCACATGGGCAGGGAGGATGCGGTTGAGACCTGGGGCCACCCAGGACTTCAGGCAGTTGGTGGGCCATGGACCTCCACCAAGCTTCCCCGGGCACCCTGCACCACAGGACCCTACGGACTGACCCAAACGGCATGGCCCTCACCAGGTCCCCAGCTCCTGCCCCCAGTGCTTCACAGGGCTGCAGCCAGTTGTCCCCAGCCTGCCCCCCTGTGCCCTTCTCCGACCTGCCCTCTCCCTCCCAGCCTTCATCCGTCTGCCTGCTCCTCCTCTTGGGTCACTCAAAATTAGAGCAGCCATCCCTGAAAAGGGAAAAGAAGAGTGAAATTAATCGTAAAAATATATTTCATTTTAACCCAACGTATCTAAAATACTGCTTTTCAACATGGAATCGTATGTAAATTATTAGTATGTTTTCACACATTCTTCTCTTTACACTGGGCCTTTGCATTCAGAGTACCACTCCAGGAGCCCAGCTGATATATGGCTGCCTCCTGGGAAGGAGCCTGGGCACACAAGAGCCCCTGCCACACCACGTGCCCACTGGAGCCCGTGGTGGAGAGAGGGCTCCTTCTGCCGTGTCAGGGCTGCAGGCTCCAAGGAGGCTCTCCTGTGTGCAGATGCACTGTCTCTTCAGTTGTGTCCGACTCTCTGCAACCCTGTGGACTGTAGCCTGCCAGGATCCTCTGTCCATAGGATTCCCCAGGCAAAAATACTAGAGTAGATTGCCATGCTCACTTCTAGGGTATCTTCCTGACCCAGGGATCGAACCTGCATCTCTTACATCTCCTGCATTGGCAGGCAAGTTCTTTACCACTAGTGCCACCTGGGAAGTCTGAGACTCTCCTGACTGCCCCCCAAATACCACATCAGGGTGCCGGAGAACGCTGAGATGAGCATCAGGAGCCCCCTCAAAGCCTGCCATCCTCTACCTTGGGCCTGGCCTCTGTACCTCACCTGTGGGCTGGCCTGGGCCCCAAGCCTTGGAAACATGCTCCAGGCAGGGAAGATGAGTGACCACGGGCCTCAGTTTCCCTGTTTCCTTTCAGCCTGGCCTGAGATCTGATGCCCACTGTCAGGGACAGAGATGCCCAGTGTCTTACTCTGTTCAGGCTATTGTAACAAGATACCACAGACGGTGGCTGTAGAGAGCATAGATTTCTCTCTTGGTCCTGGAGGCTGGCACTCTGAGGTTGGGTGCCAGCATGGTTGGGTTCTGGTGGGGCCCACATCCAGGTCCTGTTCCTCATGGGTAAGGCACGGCTGTGAGGGCGCTAATTCTGCTAGTGCGGGCCTCACCCTCAAGACCCAGACACTTCCCGGGGGCCCTACCTCCCTGACTGGGGTTAGGTCTCAACATAGGAATTTGGGGGCCTCAAGCGTTCAGGCCACAGCATCTGCGTGGCTCTCAGGCACCCTGCAGCCACGTTCCAGGTGCTTTCATCACAGGCACCCTCTGGGGTAGGGGAGGAACAGACGCCCCTATGGATCCCCTTGCAGGCCTGGCTGCAGATGGTGATGGCCCAGCTTCCTCCTGGGAAGCAAGGTCTCCTATCCTGGAGACCTGGGTCCCCCTGCAGGCCCGCACGGCACCGTCAAACACATGCTCTGCAGGGAAGATCCTCATGCTGTCCAGGCTCCTTGCCAAGCCCGCCAGCCAGGCCATGAGTCCAAATGCTCAGACAGAGAGGCTGCTGTCAGGGCCGGACTCTGACTCCCAAGAGGAAGTTCAAAATGAAACAGTTTCACTAGTGAAAGAAAAGTTGCAGAGCCAAGCGCAGATACCAGAAGTGGGAAAGCTGCGCTCTGAGTGCTTCCACCAGACGGTGCGACTTGGTGAGGGTCCCTCCCCTGGCAAGGCGCCCCCCTCCACCAGCTGCCAGATGCCCTCCCAGCCAGCGCTGGTGGCCCGTCCTCAAGGTGGGGTACAGAGTTTTATGATATAGGCCCCCAGTGCCCCAGGGGTAGATAGGACAAACTACATGGGTGGAGAGGAGTGTGTTTCTCTCCAGGAAATACATGCTTATGGGAAAGAAGCTGAGAACTTCGATTTGCTACATTCCAGAACGGAGGCAGCTTTTTACCTGGCACAATGGAGCGGCCCCAGACTTGGGGACTGCTGGCAGAGCTGGGTCCTGGTCGAGGCAAGAGGGCCCCATGTGGCTTGGAGACCCAGGGTGACCTGTCCCCTAGACGAGGGAGCCAGGGCCTCTCCCCTTGGTCCTCTGGAGCAGGCCCTGCCTTCTTAGGTGTGGACGGGTGGACACTTGGAGCCAGGAGAGTTTCTGTGTTCCCAAACTCTCTGGGGCAGCCGCTGCCAGGAAGTGGCTGCGTTTCCCAGGGGGAAGGAGGGTACACTAGTGGAGCCCTGCCCAGCTGGGCACTGGGTGGTCAATTCTGCGTGCATAGACCTCAGGAGGGCCCTGGCCTGCCTGCCCTCGCAGCCAGCTGGACCTCGATTGTGCTCCTGCCTGAGGGTTTTTCCATCCTGTGCTGAAGCCTCAGCGCTGCAGGCAGGCCATTCCACTCAAAACCACAAGTTCTGTGTGTGGATCTGTGTGTTTGTATGTGTATGGCTCTCTGTGTCTGTGTGTGTGTCTGTATCTGTGTGTCTGTGTGTGTATGTGTGTGTGGATCTGTGTGTTTGTATGTGTGTATGGCTCTCTGTGTCTATGTGTGTGTGTGTCTGTATCTGTGTGAGTGTGTTGTGTATGTGTGGGTCTGTGTGTATGGGTCTCTGTGTGTGTGGGTATATGTAGGTGACTGCATGCGCACGTCTTGTGTTCTCTGCCCCAGAGCTGAGTCCAGGGCTCACCCTGAACGAGGTGCTTCCTGCTGGGGGGGAGGCCGAGGCTGAGGGGCTGCCCAGTGTGCTGGGCGGCTCTGGGCCCCTCCGGGGAGGCCCCCTAGAGTGCTGGTCTCAGACCGCCTCCTGCAGTCCTTTCTTCCTCTCAATTTTGCCCTCACTCCCCTTCCCCCACTCCTTCCTGGCAAGCAGATGCAATCCAAACTTGTTGTGAATGTCTCCCCTGCAGTTGTCCACCGGCTCGTCCAAGTTAAATATTACTCACCAAGATGCGAGCCCACTGGGCAGTGCTGGCCTAGAGGTGGACCGGTCTGGGGAAGGTGCTGGGCAGAGGCCAATGCCAGGCCTGTGGCATCTGTGGGTGCTGGGGGTGGGGCTGGGGTGGCAGCCAGGAGCCCGCCAGCCTCGGCCTCGCCCTTTGAAGGGGCTGTTTCCTTAACCCCTGCACTGTGCCCAGAGCAGGCAGGAGAGCAGGCAGTGGGTCCCTGGGCAGGGTGGGGCATGGAGGGGCCACCCAGGGACCAAGAGGGGCTTGGACTGGGCTTGGCAATGGCTTTCCTCCCGGTCGGTGGCTCCTGCCCTGTGACAGGCTGGGGGCGGGACTGGGGACAAAGTGCTGGGAAGAATAGCCTGTCTCTTTCAAATCAACTTCTTTCCTGGCCCTAAGTTTTTCCCAGCAGCAAAGTAGAGCAACTGGAGTCTGGTGGCTGGACCCCTCCTCCTCTGGGGAAGAACCACCTGCTTCCCCTGGCAGCTTCTCCATCCACCTACCAGTCAGTGACGGGCTGTGGCTCTGGGGTCCTTCCTGGCTGGCTTGGAGCAGGGTCCCCCAGACCGCCATCCTCTGGGGGCAGCAAAGCTGGGGGACTCACCAGGGCCAACCTGCCCCCACCACCTGCTCCACTCTCCACGTGGACCCCAACGGGACCTGACCGCACCCAGCTTCAGGGCCTTTGCACCTACTGTGCCCTGCGCTCACCTCTTACCCATCACAGGGCACTGCTGGAATGGACCTCATGAGGAGCACTATCCCCCTCGCTTGGTACCCCACCCACCTCCCCCTGGTCTGTTCTTAAAAGCATATACCCCCAACTAATACAGAACATGTGGAAGTTTCATTTTTCATTGTCTCCCATGAAAACAGAAGCACTTGAGAACGGGAATTCTTTCCTGCTTGTCTACATGCGTATCACAGTTTGGCCCTTGATAAACCTGGTGGAAGAGACGGATTCCATAGTCATGCCTGGTATGGGGGTCTCACCCACAGTCACACATCGCCTCTCAGGGCCAGAGCCCCCAGCCCACACTTGAATCTCAGCCTAGGGTCCAAGAATTCCGAACAGGGCCCCCTGTGAGAGGCCCGTAGGGTGCAAAGGAGATGCGGGGCTGTGGCTGTCCCAGAAGTCTGAGCCACCACGTAAAACCCTGCAGGAGGGACCTGTCTGGTGGCCTAATGGTTAGGATTCCTGGCTTCACTACCTGGAAACCCTGACCAAGGAACTGAGATCCCTCAAGCCATGCAGAGTAGCCAATAAAATAAAATAAAATATTAAAACAAAAACAAAACCAAGGAAGAGAGTAGAAGAACAGAGTCCATGCAGTCACCTATGGTAATGGTGGGGCTGCCACTGATACGTTCCAGGGCCACAGGCCTTTCATCCTTAATCTTCACACCTGTAGCATGAAGCCTGCCCCCTACCCCTCACTGTCCAAAGCCCCTCAGACCTGTGTCTCCTGTGGAGCTTGCAGGGGTGGATGCTTAACTGGACAAGGTACCACGTCCCTCCTGCTGGAGCCACTTCCACTCAGGGAGCAGAGTGGACCCAGGCACCCAGAACCCAGTGCCTGGATCTGCACCAGCCTAGGCCCACTCTCGAGGGGCCTCCTCCGGGCCTGAGTCCTTCCAGGGACACAGCCTCAGGATGGGGAGGCCCCTGGGGGAGCTGTGGAAGGCCCACCTGTGCAATCCTGAAAGTTCTCTGCACACCTTTGTGCACGAGTCTGTGTGGGGCTCTGGAGGCAGGGCCGCCCACCTGCCTGCCTCCTGCCCAGACCTGCGAGTTCTGTGCCTGCTGGTGTGGACGGGGGCGAGTTGGGACTTCGCACCTGAAATCCAGCGGGAGGGCAGGAATGTGAGTATTGAAACTACCTTCCTGCCATGTCTGTTATTTCTGGGAGCAGACACGGCAGCTCACGGCTACCCCAGTGTCTTCTCTGCCCTTCCAGATGCTGGCAGGACAGCATGTGGCTGCGACCCTCGGCCTGGCCCCTGCCAGCGCCTCTGACCCTTGCAGAGCAGCCCTGCCTGCCTGCCCTGCCTTTGGCCCCAGACCCAGCATCTGCTTTCTGGGTGAGGCTGGTGGGGGTGGGTTTGGGTTACTTTGGCCCCAGGCCCTGTGGGGTGATGGGGAGGAGCAGACCCTCTGCAGGTCCAGGGCTGGCCCTCCAGGCTCCTCCATGGAAGGAGAAACTCCTTCTGACCGTGGCAAGGACATAGGGAATGCGGGCTCTCCAAGCCTTGCCT
The DNA here is from genome assembly GCF_019923935.1 of Bubalus bubalis. Taxonomy (NCBI): domain Eukaryota; kingdom Metazoa; phylum Chordata; class Mammalia; order Artiodactyla; family Bovidae; genus Bubalus; species Bubalus bubalis. The sequence goes on from NC_059161.1 coordinate 30,504,373, forward strand.
GTCTGTTCTGCAAGGCCCTGCTGAGATGTCTCGGGCCTTTTGGCAAATGTCTGAGTCCCCAGGAGTCGGGTGGGCCTCCAGTCCTGAGTGCCCCCACCATCGGTCTGGGCTAAGGGCAGCCCTCAGGCTGAGTGTTGAAGGGACAGTTGGGTAAAGTGTGGCCCAGATAGAGACGCAGCCTCGTGACCAACTACAGGACACCTCGGCCAGGAGGAGGGACCATGGCCCCCCAATCCTGCAGTCAGACTAGGCCCAAGATGTGGAGCCTGAGACCCGCAGACCACGCACTGGGGGTGGGGGAGGCAGCAGCCCTGGAGCAGGGGGGCAATGCGACAGCTGGTGTGTATCAGACCAGGCCACAGGGCCTCCCCATGCTCCTGCCATTCTGATGGCCCAGTATGGTCACCAGAAGGGCTGCAGGGGCAAAGCCAGTGAGGCCTGCCTCCTGGGCCGCCAGGGTTGCAGCAGCTCCCACAGGCACTGGCGTGGCAGGGAGCCCAGGCCTAGGGCCCCGGGGAAGGGCCTGGCTGGTGGGCAGCAGGCATGGGGAGGCGGCAAGACCCACAGCTCCGGGGCTCAGCCGGGCAGGAGGCGGGGAGTGGCCGGGGTGGCCCCGTGGCAGCGGCTGGAGGCCTGGGCGGCAGGAAAGGGACAGGTGACGTCATTGCCGCCTGGAATCTGCTGTTTGGAGGCGTCGCCATGGAGACCGGAAGGCTCAGGGTGGGTAAAAATAGCAAACCCAAGAGGGTGTAAGTTCCAAGAACGCGAGTCTGAAAAGAAAGGAAAACACGGTCTCCTTCCCTGTTTCTTGAGGAGGACAGAGACCCAGGGCTGCAAGCTGCAGGAGGGGCCTTGGGGCTTCCGGCTCAGCCCCACCGCAGCCCGCAGTCCTGGGGTCCCTGCCGCCTGCCCTCCCAGAGCTTTGTCCCCAAGCAGGGCGTGGCGCAGCCAGGCTCCAGCAGGAGTGTCTGGAGTCCGCTTTCTCCAGGCGTTGGAGGCAGCACTGGGGCCACTTTCCTCCCCTCTTCCTCCTGTGGCAGAGAGGCAGGAGCTCGGGACGCCCAGCAGCCTGGATGGGCAGTCTGCATGGAGTCCCAAGGCTCAGTTGCCCAGGCCCAGGGGAGTGGGGGAAGGGCATCCCAGGGGAGAAGCAGCAGTGGGCCTGGTCCCTCCGGCCCCATGGCCACCCCTCTCTGAGTTTCCCTGAGGGGACTTGACTTGCTCCTCTCCAGGCCAGGAGCCAGCATGACTCCCAAAACACCCAGCACACGCTGTCAGGACGCCCCTTCAGCTGCAGCCTCTGGGGCCCACTGTGTCCTCATGGTCCCAGGACACAGAAATGAGGCAGGAGGTCTGAGGTCCCTGGGCTCTTCTCCCCAGAGTCCTGAGAGGACCGTGCAGCCTCGAGGGGCTCCTGGATTGGTGCCCACCTCCAGGAAACAGAGCTGCCCTGCTGGAGGCTCTGGTGGCACTTCGCGGGGAGGGGTCCTCTGTCCTGACCAAAGGGGACTCTGATTGCTGCTCCTTCTAAGAACACAGTCCTGGCTGAAATGTTGGGCTCAGGGCCCATGGATGAACCAAGTGCTCTCAGAGGGGCCAAGAGCACCAGGAGGGTGCTGAAAGCACAGCAGTGGGCCACTCCCAGGCCCAGAGGGAAGGCAGTCCATCCCATTCGCAGTGCCCTGGGGAAATCCCTTTCTTCTCCCACTCCCGCCTAGGCTGGCAGTGGGGCTGCATCTCTGCCCAGAGCCCCTCAACAAATCTGGAAGAACCTATAGTCTCTTCTCTTCCACCCTTGTTCTGCAGGTTAGGGGAGCCCTCTCCCCACATGGGAGGGGACCCTGGGAGTGCAGGGGTCTTGCCTCTGGTGCCCAGATGCCCTTGGCCGGTGGCGGTCGATGGCTGCAGAAGCGAGGGGGGAATGGAGCCCCGTGCAGGGGGAGCTCGTTCCCCCAAGAAATAGCTCAGATGCCTTATGTAAGCGTGAGCTCACTGCAGAGTCTGCCAGGAATGACGGCAGGAGGGCGGGGGGGCTGCTTAGGCCGGAGTGTGGCTCCGATTTACGAGGAGAGAGGGGCCCAGGGCCTGGCGGCAGGCAGGGGCTGCTGGCTGGCCTGGGGTGCAGAGCCGGGGCACAGGTCCTCCTGGGGCTGGAGGGGCCAGGGAGGGACCAGGCCCAGGTGCTGTGGATGGGCCTGGGGTTCTTAGACCAAGATCCACCCTGTTCCACCCCCCGACCTGGGCACCGGTAGGAGTGTGGTCAGAGCAGGGGCCCCTAAGTGCCCAAGATTCTCTGGGAGCAGCCTGGGGGGCCTCGGATGGGGGTGGACACTAGCTGCCCTCTGTCTTTCAGCCCCTTCCCAGGATGCTTAGCCAGGGGGACGTGGCCTCCCTCTTCTTTCTTCCCTGCTGGAGGCTGGTCCGACACCCCTTGGTGTCCCCTCCCCCCTGGGGTGTGCAGCATCCCTCACCCACTGTGGGACAGGCCCAAACCTCAGAGCCGCCCAGCAGCCCTCTCTCCTGGAGAGGCAACCTCAGGACCAGAGGGGAGGGGCTCAGAGCAGCCGCAGTGGGCATGCCCAGGGCCGTGGAGCAATCCACCACCACCCCCAGTAGGAACCAGCTCCCAAAGCATCCAGCCTGTGGACCTCTGACCCCCTGGTTGCCTGGGCTGGAGGAAGGTCCCTTGTCCCATGAGACCACCATCAGATGTCCACTAACAGGTACCCAGAGTGCTCGCTCCTCACTGGAAAGGGCTAGGTCACAAACTAGAAGAGACAACCCCAGGGCCTGGGCGGGGGTGGGGGTGGCGTACACAGAGGACACAGGAGAGGGCTGGGAGCTCAGGATGGGAAGACCCTGCTCCCAGGAAGTGTGGCTAGGAAGGATGATGAGAAGGAGGCAGCTGGAGGGGCTATGGGCCCAGGAGACAGGAGGTAAGGCCTATTCTAGTGCTGGGGGTGTGGAGGTGAAGGTGGGAGAGGCTGGGGGTCCCTCTGGATTTCAGGCTTTACCTGGCTGCTGGGAGGTCAACTGGGTGTGTCCTAAAGGTAGGGGCTCCTTGTTGCTCCATGCTTCACTAGGATCACTGGGGTCTCTGAGTGGCCCTCAGAGCAGCCCCCTGCCCGGACTGTTCATCAGAGCCCCCATCCAACACCTGCTGCGGGTGGCTGGGCCTCACCTGGGTGCCCATGTCCTTACTACACAGTGCCCTGGGCAGGTCCCAGGCCTCCAGAGCCTATGTGTGCCCTGCCGTGATGCAGGAAGTGACATCATGTCCTCAGAGCTGCATGTGTAGGTGCATGTATCACAGCGGCCCTGGCGACCGGTCTGGAGAGGCCATCCTGACCACCAGACTCTTCTGTTGATACCAGCAGCAGGCAGCTCAGTCCCGCAGTCTTTGGAGTGTCTGGTGGGAAACTTCCTGCAGGCAAGGAGCTGCCTTTCCACCTATCACGTCCCTGGTGCCCACCTGGCACCGCTCAGCAGTTCTGCTGGTCAAGGGGACATGAGGGGGTCCTTGAAGGGCTTGGCTCCCTGCTCCTTGCAGCTCAGCACCCTGGCCCCTCATCCCAGGGCCCAGGGCTACAGGCCATAGGCGGCCACCCTGTGATCGGTGGGGCGTGGCCAGCAAGGGGCACGTTCTGCTTGGAGCAGTGCAGGACACTTCAGGGGACAGGGTCCTGTTGGGCGGGGGTTAGGCCGCAGGGCAGGTGCCCACAGAGCTCCCTGCAGGCTGAGGCTACGTGCCCAGAGGCTGAGGCTACGTGCCCAGAGGCTGGGGCCAGGCCTGCTACAGTGAGGGGGTTGGATAGGGCCTCAGGGCCATGGGGTGGGCATTTGGGTGGCTGTGTCTGGCATGGGAAAGGGGCCCACTCGTCCCTCCCCACTCCAGGAAGATGGTGACAGCTCCTGGGTGGGGTCAGGGTTGGGGCTGCTGCCTGCAGTGGGGGTGGGCAGGACCTGGGGCTCCAGGGGAGGCATCCCCCATCCTCTGCCAGCCTCTGCGGTGGTGTGCTGGGCTCACCCTCATGGCCATTGGTGTTTCCCATGCCCCGTAGCCAGGTGCTCAGCTCAGCTTCCCAAGCACCACTCCAGCTGACCACCATGAAGCAGGTCTGGCCTGAGTACTGGGTGCCAGACCCATGTGGGACCCAGCCCAGGCCTTGGGCCCTGAGTACCCAGGGGAAGCACACACACCTTCAGCCCCTGGGTGAGTAGTTCTTACACAGGCCAGGAGGCCGACCCTACAGAAGTTTTCATGGGGGGAGGGGAGAATCCTTCCCAAACAGAATGATTCAAAAGAAACGAGAGGGAAGGTCAATAAGACTGAAGCAGCTTCTTTGGAAGACCAGAAAATGCAGGTCATCACGAAGAAGAATTTAAAATATCTGTGGTTCCCTCACTTGGGAAAAACTACTTTCTTGTTTCTGACACAGAAACTGAGGACCATAAACGTCTGAGCACTACATCAGCTGCGCCCATGATTGAAAGTGTTCCATTGACTTTCAATTGAAAACTTGTGATTTCCATTTTGATTCCTTCTTAAATTGATGACTTATTCAAAGTGTATTCTTTAATGTCCCAAACTGTGTCATTTTGAGGGAGAGAATGTGAGGATGAGATGGTTGGATGGCATGACTGACTCAATGGACATGAATTTGAGCAAACTCCAAGAGATGGTGAAGGACAGGGAAGCCTGTTGTGCAGCAGTCCATGGGGTTGCAAAAAATCGAACACGACTGAGCATCTGAATAGCAACAACACATGACTACGTCTTTTCGTTGTTACTTATTTTTAGTTTAGAGTTCCGCTCTGTTTGCTTAATTCTTACCAAAGAAAGATGCATAGATGAAAGGAACAGAAAGAACCCAAGAGGTTAGGACACTGTGGACAAGTCTGTAGTGGTCACTGAGCCACCTCTCCCTGACCCTGGGTCCAGTGGCCTGGGCTCAGCCTCTCTCAATTCTTTCAGCTGTTCCTTCTCTGATTTTTCTCCATTTTTATGAATTATATGCTCCTGCTGTTCCTTTCTTCAAGTTTTGGACTCTGTGACAGGTCACTGGAGCAGCTCTGATCCAACACCCCCTGCCCCTGCCTGACTTTCTCTTCCTTTCTCCCCCCAAATGTGCTAAGTTGTTGTTTACGTTATTATAACTATGTCAATACATTCACTGCTTAAGCCAACTGGTGAACTCTACTTAGATTTTCCCTTTGTTTTTCCTGGAGTTAATATTTGCCTTGCTTTCTTTTTCAACTGCTGAGCTAGTGCCTAGAGCTAATATCTTCCACCTCACCCAGGAGGCCCTCCATACAGTTGCTTGCTTGCTTGCTGAGTCACTTTAGTCATGTCCAACTCTTTGTGCAACCCCACGGACAGTAGCCCACCAGGCTCCTCTGTCCATGGGATTCTCCAGGTAAGAGTACTGAAGTGGGTTGCCATGCCCTTCTCTAGGGCATCTTCCCGACCTGTGTCTCTTACACCTCCTGCATTGGCAGGCAGGTTCTTTACCACTGGTGCCACCTGGAAAGCCCTCCATACAGTTTGGAGCTTGTCAAATGCATCCTATAGTCCATCACATCCTGGCACCCTCTGCTCTCTTGTCCTGCTCCGGGCTGGTTGCTGTCTGGGCTCCTCTTCTGGGCTGCTGGGAAGAATCTCTACATCCCATTCAGGGACCAGACAGCCTCTTCTGAGCCTGTGTGGTCATGCTGGAAGCCTGGTTCCAGCTCCCATTTGAGAAGTGGCCTGTGGCCCCAACTGCATCTGATAGTGTGCTTAAGCCCCTGTCCTTGGGGGCGTGAGGCCAGCTCCAAGCCCCAGGTAGGCTGCTTAGTCTCCACCCTGCTCCACCGTGGGGCTTGCCTTCTGTCCTTGCCTCCAGGCCTGCAGAGCGCTTTCTTTCTGCCTTTTCACAGAACATTTCAAGAACAGACCTATGTTCCCCGGCACGCGTTCATGCTGGGCCAGGAAAGGGTCCAGCTCGTCTGCCATCTCAGCTGGAGTTGCAGCAGACACTCGTGGAGTCTCACCTGCCTTGCTTGACTGGAGGGCTTTCAGTGGCCCTAGGCTGGTGCTCACTCCATTGGGCAGCTCAGGCTCATAGGACCCGACAGAGAACCCATGCCTCCTCCCTGTGACATTCTTAGAAATAAACTGGGTGTTTTCTAACAATCTCAGGTTAACAGAGAAGTTAGCAGTTGCAAGAATAGTACAGGAACACACCCTCCCCACACCCCATGTGCCTTGTGAGAGTGAACTGCTGGCATGGGACTCCATCACACCCTGCAGTGCCACGTCCTGGGCAGGGCTGCTGCCCTCTGCTCCCCAGACACATTCCAGGCTGCTCTGATAACATCGTTGGCAGTAACCATGTCCAGCCAGGGACCACACATTGCTCTGAGCCTTTATAACTTTCATCTGCATCGGTCCGGAATATTCTTCGGCCTTTCTCTGTCAGGACCCTGATGCCTTTGAAGGTTCCAGGCCCGCCTTTCTGTACAAAGTCCTTCTGTGTGGGTGCTAGAGGTTCGGCATGGTCAGATGCAGGCTATGCCTCTTTGGCAGGATAGAGGGAAGTGACTCTCTGCCGCCCGCCGCCCCCGCACTCAGGTGGTGCAGGGTCACAGTTAATATGATGATTGCTGGCGTCCACTTGGATGACTGGGTTTGGACTGCTAGTGTCCCCCCCGGGAACTCACTCATCTTCCCTTTGCAGTTGATGGGAGCCTTGTGGGGAAGAACTGTAAAACAAGGCAAATAAACCATTTCTCACCAAACTTTCAAGTTACAAATATTATTATTTTAAAACATATTTAAATATGTTGGCTATGCACAGCCCTCTGGTTTTCTATTTTGTTTTGTGGTTATGATCCCCTACCATTGTGAGCATCTCTCACTTGTCAGTGGGTGCCCGTCCTCTTGAAGCAGCTACACCGTCTCTCTTGACCAGTCCCTGTTATCCTTTGGACTTCCCTACTTCCAGACACGGTAAGATGTTTCAGACTCTTTCTACCCTCTCTCTGCCCAAGCCCTATGACCAAATGTTTCTCCAAAGGACCCTGCTTCCTTTTAGTGGAGGATGGCACTTAGAAGCCAAGACACAGCTTCTCAGGGTGCTTGCTGCTGTTGGGGGTGTCTCTCTTCTCAGGGCCTCTCCCTGGGGAGAGCTCGGGGTTATATGGATGCCTGTACAAATATGCATCCACTTTTACAGTTTCATGGGTCCACATGGATAAGTCCAATCCAATGCCATGGACTTATTTATTCCTTTCCATTCTTAAATTCCCATCTGACTTGTCACCAATAATTCATTTCCTTATTGGCTCAATCCCATAAGTAATCAAGCTGCCTGGCCAGCAGATGTCTTTTTCCTCCTCGGGCTCTGACCTCCATCAGGACAGCCCTATGGCATTGCTCTGGGCCCCACAGTCCAGTTCCAGGAGCCTAAAGTGGCAGGCTGGTGACACACATGCCTTCCCTCCACCCACCTTCTTCCCACCTGGAAACATCTCCCAGACACACTGTGTGGACCCAAATCTTTGTCTCAGGATCTGCTTCAGTGGAACCCAAACTAAGGTAAAAGGCTTAAGTTTTTATCAAACTTGAGTTACTTAAGTGTTTTTTTTTTTCAAATTTAAAGTTTTAAAACAGTATCTTAGGGACTTCCCCAGTGGTATAGTGGATAAGAATCTGCCTGCCAAAGCAGGGGACATAGGTTCAGTCCCTGGCCTGGGAAGATTCCACATGCCACAGAGCAACAAAGCCTGTGTGCCACAAACCACTGGGCCACGCCCTAGAGCCTTCAGCAAAAGAAACCACTGCAAGGAGAAGCCAAGCACTGCAATGAAAGGTAGCCCCTGCTTGCGGCTAAGCAACGAAGACCCAGCACAGCCAAAAATCAAACAAACCGCTAAACAAAATAAAAATAAACAGGATCCTAGCCCTTTCCTGACAATGGCAGTCTGTGCTTGTTTGAGGCCAGGTGTTTTCTTCCCAGGGAGCAGGGAGTAGGGAGCAGGTGGGACCAAGGAGGGCAAGGCTGGTCCTCCAGGGAAGCTGTGGGCGTCTATGTAAGGACTTGCTGACCTGAGTTTCCTGGTCCATTTCCCTAGCTGGGCCTCTGAGCTGTTCCCCATGGCAATGGATACCACATCACTGCCAACATGCTCATCTCCTGGGTCCTGGGGCGCTGCCAGTTTCAAAGCCAGCACCCAACTGCTGGAGGCCTCTGAGGGGCCTGAATGACCTTGCTCCCTTACAAGCAGGAATGTCTATCCTTGGCCTCCTTGGCTGCAGGAGACGGATGCCACATAGGGCAGGATTTGGTCTCCTTCCCCACTGGTCCCAGAACTTGGCTCGTGCCCATTGGGGTACGCATTCCCTAAGTGCATGCTTATCTCTTAAGCAAACATGTGCACGACCCATACCCATCAGTGCAGCAAAGGCTGGGGAGTGAGCTAGGTGGCCTAGTGCACTGGGTTCTTCCTCTGCCCCCTGACATGGCTGTGCTTGTGGCCTGGCCCCTCCACCTGCCAGCAGGGTGAGTGGCCTGTGGCAGTGGTCAGTGGGAGGAGTAGGCCACTGGCCAGGACAGCTGTGGTGATGAGTTGATGGGAGGAAGGTCAGCAGGTGGGGCCCCAGCTGGGCTTGTGGAGAAGACAGGACTGGGCTGACTCTCTAGGCACAGCAGCCCTGGCCCATGGTGGTTGGGGTAGGGTAGGCTGCTCTAGAAACTCCAACATCTTTCGGGGAAGGAAACCTCAAAGGCCACTGAAGCGGTGAAGTTTTACAAACCAGTCCAGGCCCTTCCCTGAATCTCAGGGCCCTTCACTCCTCACCTGCCCCCCTCACCTATGCACAGTCACTTTGGCTTCAACCTGGGTTCTCAAGCTCTGGGAGTGTTGTCTCCTCCACCTGGTCCCCTCTTAAGACCCCTTCCTGGAGCCCTGCAAAGCCAGAGGGCAGAGGGGAGGGGGCCCCCTGGAGTCAGGCACTGCCCTCAGGGGCCTTCAGGCTTTGGGCCCTCCTGAGAATGCTGGCTTGGCTGAAGGAGCAGGAGGAATCGAGCGTTTGGCTGAAAACCCTTCCTGTCCAGCCCTCCAACCACCTTCTTTCAATTACATGTCACCTGATTGGATGGGAGTCAAAGCCATGTAGAAGGAACAGACTCAGGTACAATAGAAAATTTTTGGTCCAGATGTTTACTTGCGAAGTCATGTCTGACTCTTTGTGACCCCATGGACAGCAGCACGCCAGGCTTCCCTGTCCTCCTTCACCATCTCCCAGAGTTTGCTCAAACTCATGTCCATTGAGTCGGTGCTGACATCCAACTGTCTCATCCTCTGTTGCTCCCTTCTCCTCCTGCTGTCAATCTTTCCCAGCATCAGGGTCTTTTCCAGTGAGTCAGTTCTTCGCATCAGGTGGCCGAAGTATTGGATTTTCAGCTTCAGCTTCAGCCCTTCCGATGAATATTCAGGGTTGATTTCCTTTAGGATTGACTGGTTTGATTTCCTTGCAGTCCAAGGGACACTCAAGAATCTTCTTCAGCACCATGGAGTCTGCGAAAGCAAAGACATCTCTTTTCTTGTTTTGTATGGACCCCTTTCCTAGTTTTCCTGTGTTGGCAGCATAGGAAAACCTGGTGTTGAGTGGACATGTGGGTAGGAGAGGGTTCACGCCCATGGTAGGGAGCTGTCAGTTCTTCAGACGTGGAGCAATGCACCCTGAACCACAAGGTCTCCCCCATGAGATTTTGCAGCCATACAGGTGTGGTGTCTCTGCCCATTCTCGCTGCCTCTCTGGACACCTGTCCATGCCTGCAGAGACACCCAGTCAGCTCCCCAGGGCAGGAATGCTGGTTTGGGGCCAGTTTCAGCATCCAATGCGGAGTCAGGAGTAATAAGGTCCAAGCTGAAGGTCACACAGGCTGAAGTAGGTGGGCCCTCTCACCTCTGCCCAACACTGTGGGCCCCCCATGTGTCCTCCAGTGTCTGGGCCAGCTTGGGTGCCCTGGTCCTGTGGAAGAAAAGATGCCACTGCCTAGCTGGGCAGGACTGTCCCTCTGCCCTTGAGTTAAGCATAACCAGAATTGTCTTCTAGATCTCAAGTCCCCAGCCCCCAGGACTCTGCTAGACACTGTTTCCTCTGGGGGCCACCCAGTCAGCCTGTCCAACCTCAGACCCTTGTCTTGTCCCACCCAGCGCTTTCTGGTCTGTCTGTCCCTTGTGATAGAGCCAGAGGGCAGAAGGATGGACAGTGTGGTCTCACACTGGCCCTGCCCTGGGTGCCCTGCAGATGTAAAATGGCTCTTTGAGCCTGGGGACTGTCGGGTAAGGGTGGGGCCAGCGTGCTCGGGGCACGCAAGCAGGAGCCAGGTTCCTGAGGAGCCTGGGCCTCACGGTAAACTGGACGCAAGCCCTGCCCTGGAACTGGTGGTGGGCGCACAAACTGGCTGTGTGGGGGACCATCGTGAGGGGTCGTGGGGTGGTCGGCCCTGCGGCCAGTCATCCTTTGGGGGTTGCTGTGTCGCGCCTGCATTGCTCGGTGGGACCCCCAGAACAGTCTGCACGGTGTCTGTCTCCCGTGTGGGGTCTCTGGGGTGTTGCCATCCTGTAGTAACCCACGTCGTCTGGCTCGGTGTCCCAGTCCTGCGTAGGACTTGGGTCATATTGCCCCGTCACGTGCGTGGGGACCCCGGGGGCTGGGCTGGGAGGCGTGCGGTAGAGGGTGCGCCGGCCCCATCCGCCCGCCCCTCAGCTGGTTTGCGGTTGTGGTGGGGGGCCCTGTGTGGGTTTCTGGGCTCTGGCGGCGACACGGCGGCTGGACGGGCGCCTTCGCTACCGCGCAGGAAGTAGCCTTCACCGGATGGGGGGCCCGGGGCGCAGCCACCGCCCCCGCCGAGCGGCCTTCCGGCGGGCGGGCCCGAACGAAGCCGAACGGGGCTGAGTCCCGGACGGGCGGGGCCGAGCGTAGCCGAGGGAAGCCGAGTCGCGGGCGGGCAGGCCCGAGATCAGCCGAGCGGATCCGAGTCCCGGGCCGGAGGGCGGGCCCGAATCCGGCCGAGTGAGGCGGAGCGCCGAGCGCGGGCGGGGGGAGCGCGCGTTCCTGGAAGAGCCTGGCCGGTGGGGGGGGCGGGCGCATTCCTGGCTGGCGCTCGGCTGAGGCCGACGCGCGGCCCCAGAAGACGCTCGGGGCGGGGCGGCGGCGCGGGGCGGGGCGGGACGCGGGGCGGGGCGGCGGCGTGAGCTCAGCGCCCGGCGCTCAGTCCGAGCTGGAGCGAGCCGCCGGGAGGATGTGCGCCGAGCCCCGCGCCGCCGCCGCCGCCGCGGTCTGAGGCCGCCCCACAGGCTCTCCGCCGCCCCGGAAGCCGCGCGCGCGGGCGGGCGGGCGGGTGGGCAGGCCGCGGAGCCGGGCGCGGGCGGCGGGGTGGGTGCGGGCCGGGCCGGGAGGCCGGCGGCGGGCGCAACGCGGCCGGCCAGCGCCGCCGGGACGAGCCGGGCGGGCGCCGCGCGGTGGGAGGAGCGGGGCGGCGGCGGCGCGCCGCGCGAGGACGGCCCGGCGGGCCCCGCGCCCGCGCCCCCGCTCCTCCCGGGCCCCTCGGCCTCGGCCGCCGCGGCGATTCGCGCCTCGCGGCGCCGGCACCTGCCCGCGCGCCCCCCGCGAGCCCCGGGCCCGCGAGCGTTGGCGTTGGCGTTGGCGGCGCGCGCTGGGGCATGCCCCGCGCCTAGGGCCCGGGGGGCGCGCGGGGGGCGCGCGGGGGGCCCGGGCGGCGGCGGCGGCGGCGGCGGGCGCGGCGCGGGGCGCGTGGATGTGGCGCCGGGCCCGGGCGGCGGCGGCGGGCTCCAGCGGCGGGACCCCTTCGCCCCGCCCGCCTTCCCCTTCGGGCCCCCGGGCGAGGCCGAGGCCGCGGCCGTGATCGGCCGGGAGCCGGCGGCGGGGGGCGGCCGGGGCCGGGGCCGGGGGCGCCGCCGGGGCGCGCGGGGCGGCGGCGGGGGCCGCGGGGGCCCGGGCACGCGGGAGCGGGAGCGGCCTGGGGAGCCGGAGCGCACCATGGAGGCGGCGGCGGGCGGCCGCGGCGGCTTCCAACCGCACCCGGGGCTGCAGAAGACGCTGGAGCAGTTCCACCTCAGTTCCATGAGCTCGCTGGGCGGCCCGGCCGCCTTCTCGGCGCGCTGGGCGCAGGAGGCCTACAAGAAGGAGAGCGCCAAGGAGGCAGGCGCGGCCGCGGTGCCGGCGCCGGTGCCCGCGGCCGCCGAACCCCCGCCGGTGCTGCACCTGCCCGCCATCCAGCCGCCGCCGCCCGTGCTACCCGGGCCCTTCTTCATGCCGTCCGACCGCTCCACGGAGCGCTGCGAGACCGTGCTGGAGGGCGAGACCATTTCGTGCTTCGTGGTGGGCGGCGAGAAGCGGCTGTGTCTGCCGCAGATCCTCAACTCCGTGCTGCGCGACTTCTCGCTGCAACAGATCAACTCGGTGTGCGACGAGCTTCACATCTACTGCTCGCGCTGCACGGCCGACCAGCTGGAGATCCTCAAAGTCATGGGCATCCTGCCCTTCTCGGCGCCCTCGTGCGGGCTCATCACCAAGACGGACGCCGAACGCCTGTGCAACGCGCTGCTGTACGGCGGCGCCTACCCGCCGCCCTGCAAGAAGGAGCTGGCGGCCAGCCTGGCGCTGGGCCTGGAGCTCAGCGAGCGCAGTGTGCGTGTGTACCACGAGTGCTTCGGCAAGTGCAAGGGGCTGCTGGTGCCCGAGCTCTACAGCAGCCCGAGCGCCGCCTGCATCCAGTGCCTCGACTGCCGCCTCATGTACCCGCCGCACAAGTTCGTGGTGCACTCGCACAAGGCCCTGGAAAACCGGACCTGCCACTGGGGCTTCGACTCGGCCAACTGGCGGGCCTACATCCTGCTCAGTCAGGACTACACGGGCAAGGAGGAGCAGGCGCGTCTCGGCCGCTGTCTGGACGACGTCAAGGAGAAGTTTGACTATGGCAACAAGTACAAGCGGCGGGTGCCCCGGGTGAGTGTCCCATGGCAGCCGTGCCTGGGGAGTGGGAGCGGGGCCTGGAGAGGGCGGGGTGCCCTCCTGGGTTGGGGGCTCAGCCTCCCCCACACGTTTCAGGGCTAGATTTTGTTTTGTGGAAACTTGGGGGTGGTGTTGGCGTCCCCATAGACTGCTCCGTATCGGGAGGAAGGTCCTTTGGTCTGACTTCTAGGACTAGCTCCTTGCCTGATTGGGAGCCTGGGGGGCAAGCTTGGGGGGTGAAGCCCTCCTGAGGCCCATAGCTGTTGCCCAGCTGGGTCGGGAGGGGCAGGCCTCTTTTGCCCTTAGTCCCAGGAAGTTTGAACCTGGCCGGATCCAGTCTGGAGCCTCCAGCCCAGGCCTTCCTGGGGACCAGGGGGGTGTCCAGGCTGAGTGGGGGTCAGGGAACCGCCCTGGCCTTCCCACTCCCAGGCTGGCACACAGAGGGGCGCCTGCCCGTGTCCCCAGCAGGCGGAACTTGGCTGGGCAGGGCCTGTTTGTGCCTTGAAGTCTTGGGAGACAGACTCCAAAGCGAAGCCAGGTGTCTGGGCCGTGGTGGCCGGGGGCCGAGACTCGGCGACTCCAGCTTTGTGTGTGTGCCTGGCCTGCCAGAGAGTGAGTCTCAGAGTCCCCTGTGTGGGGGCGAGGGCCGCTTGGCACCGGGCTCGGGGACTGGTCAGCGGGCGCCTGAGGCTCTGAGTGTCAGGGGAGCCACTGGCCTGCGGTTTGTTTTGGACGTGCACGTTTTCTTCTGTCCTTTCCTCTGCGAGGCAAAGGGTGGTGGGGAGGGCCGTTGGCCTGGGGTCTGTTGTTTGTTCACCAGACGGTGGATCCGTGTGATCCAGCCTGGCAGCTCCTGGCCACTCACTGGGGTCCACACCAGCTTTGCATGGCACCTCCCCCCTCCCCAAGTATTTGTAACTTTTCTTTTGAGTATCCAGGCTTATTAAATTGCACACACAGAATGCTGCATTGGCTCTGCTATTCTTGGGAGGCCTAATTAATTCAGCTATTGCATCAAACTTTTTTTTCCGAATCTGTGAATAGATGTTCCCGCCCGGTTTTCTCTGGGCGCCCCTCCAGCGGAGTGTCAGAGTCTCCGGGAGCGGAGGAGGGGAGGGGAAGCCAGGCCTGTCGCCTGCACTTGGGAGGCCCGTGTGTGCTCATGGATGTGCTGGTGTTCCTGCCTTTGGCTCCGCTGGCGCCCAGGTGGCAGCTGTCTGCAGACCAGGGCTGGGATTGGGCGGGAGGGACGGTCTGAGTGGGCATTGTGGGTGGGGGAGGGTGCTGGTGGCAGGTCCCAGCAGGCTGATCGGGCCTCTCGTTTCAGACTGGGAGCTGGCCGTGTGTGACATGAGGGATGTTCTCAGTGAACTGGGGGCCTCTCTGTTTGGGGTGCCTGCCCCATCGACAGCCATCGTGGCCCAAGGGCACTCTGTGTGCAGGATTATGGTGGGTTCTGGCCGCCTGGATAAGCCTGTGGTTGAAAGGCTGTGGCAGGTCACTTAATGCAGGGTGGAGAGGAGAAGGTCTTGTCTGCAGGGTGTGTCTGTGTTTGTGTCCGAATCTGGGTCATGTGTGTTTGTGGTTGTCTTCCTGGGGTCGGCTGTGGCAGCTGCAGGCCCGGGCCGTGGCTCCCTTGCAGAAGGCCCTGCTGTTCTGAACATGAGTGTCCGTAGGCTCAGGCAAGGCCTGGCCTCGGCTTGTGGGCCCAGGCACTGCCAGGCGAGTGGGCAAGACGGCCCCCTGAGCCGCGGCCTCAGAGAAGGGGCCAGAGCGAGCTTTGGTGTTTGGTGATTCCCCAGATGGTCGGCGCCACCCTTTCCTCTTGTGCCCCCCCAGTGCTGCTTAGAGCTCTCGTTGGTTCAGGGATGCTGATGGTGATGTGATCATCCTGAGAGGTTGGGGTCTCCAAGCTGTGTGTCAGTACCACGTGTCATCACAGTGGAGTCTGGGCCGATGATCCCATGTGCCCCCATCCAGGCCTCGGCTGTGCCACTGTCCATGCTGGCTCCTGTGCTCTCCTGTCACCCCCAGCTCAGTTATCCTGTTCTCTGGCCTCTGCCCATGGCTTTGGCTCTGTGACCGTGCACTCGGGAGTCCTGGGCTGTGTGGTCCTTTTCAGGCCTCCCCAGCACAGCCTGTCTGTGCGCCAGGGACACCCAACCCCAAGAATGGGAAGGGGATTTCGGCCTCAGGGTGGGGAGCTCATGGGGAGTTCAGGGGAAAAAGCTGCAGGGAAGACCGCCTCCCCAGGCTGTGGGCCTCTATTTGCTCCACCCACTCCTGACAGATTATTCATGGGATACATTTTGGTTTCTCCACTTCTTTCTGTAGTTCATTTTAATATTTTTGATCTCCTGAGGCCCAGGACAAAAAGCAACAGAAAACGGGCTGGAACTGCTCTTTGTGGGGGCCTCAGGTTCCTGTGAGATGAAGTGAGCTGATGTTTGTTCCAGGCACTGAGGGCTGCGGGGGTCACCTGGCTCTCTTGCCGCCAGCACTGAGGGGGCTGCAAGGGGGCCTCCTGGGGTCCTGGGGCCCAGTTGCCTTCACCTGCCCTGCTGTGCCTACAGCCTGAGCACAGCAGGGTGGCGGTTCCTGTGGTCACTCCAGCATGGGGACAGGGCTCCAGCCTGAGCCTGGAAACCCTTGAAGGTGGTGTGTCTGCGCATGCTGGCCTGGGGGGTGCTCCTTAGTGATGCCCCTCACACCATGGGGGCCCTCAGGACATGCCTCCGGCCATCTAGCCACTATCAGGGCTGCCGGACCCTGGTGCCCTGCGCTGGGCGGGTCTGACTGTGAGCTCCTCGGGGCTGCTCCTGTGTCCTGGCTCTGTCCCTCCCTGGCTGCCTGACTGAGCAAGCATGCACCTCAGTTTCTGCGTGTTGAGACGGGGACAGTATGCATAGCAGTTGTTGGCGGTGTCTTGGGGGTGTGTTTGGGTGATGAATGTTGTAGGTGGGCAAGGATATGTCTTTTCGCTGCCGGACCGTGTAGCAGCGAGGTGGGAGTCTCAGCCTCCCCATGCCCCCTTCCCTTGTCTTCTGTCTGATCGACTCCATCCCTCATCTGCTGGCCCTTGGACTAAGCTAGATCTGTCAGTCATGGAGGGGGCATTGGTATGTGTCCCTCGTTTTGAGGGATGGCTGTTCATGGGCCAGGTGGGCGGCGGGGTTGCGCTGCCCCCCTGGGGCTGGAACTGGGTGGGCCCCTGCATGATCGAGAAACAGGCCGTTGGGAACTGCTCACCTTCCGAAGGTCCTGCTTCCCAGGCTGGAGACCAGGGATGCTGTTTGCTCATGGGGCTTCTTCCTTCAGTGCTGAGTCCCTGCAGGAGTGTTTCCACAGAATTGCCTGCCTGGCAGGGGCTCTTGGACTGAGGGTCCCCGTGCTGTGTGAGTGTCCAGACTGGAGTCTGTGTGAACTCCCAGCAGTGGAGCAGTTTCCCCCATCACCTGGGGATGGCCAGGCCATCAGCGTGGAGGAGCGTGGACTCTGACAGTCCCTGCTGGGCAGCGGCTGAGGCTTTGGTGAGGGAGATAGGCCATAGGGATTCCGCTAAGTGGGCACGTGTTGTATGGTCAAGCTCAAGTGGCCGTGGGAGAAATGGTGTCAAGAACGTCCATCGGGCTGGAAGGGACTCTGGCCAGCCTGCCTCTCTTAGCACCTCCTCTTTATCGTGGGGCTAGGCTTACAGATGCCCTTAGTCTGAGCACAGGTGTAGAGGCTTGGGTGTCCCTTCGTCCACTGGCTTTGCTCGAGGTTTTTGTGGGCCCCATTGTGATTTCCTGGCTCCTGACGCTTTGCTGAGAAGGTGGGGTGCTATTGGGTGATGCTCTGCAGCCAGGCTCCTGGATGGGCCCAGGCCCGCATGCAGGAGGATGGAATCAGCAAGTTGGGCTGGTCCTTGGTGAAGGCCCCAAAGCGAAGGCCTGGGACTCATCAAATTGGAAACAGCAGCCTCTGGTCAGCCGAGTGTGAGTGAGGGAGGGTGTGGGGGGCCGGCCGAGTGCCCTTGTCTGCGTGTGGTGAGCAGGGCTGTGTTGAAGTAGTCCTCCAGGTCGGGGCCGTCTGCCCATCAGCCCGTCTTCAGCCATCCTGCTGGTTTCCAGCACTTCTCTTTGGAACTGGGCGGGGCCGTCGGCTTGCCGGGGGCAGCAAGGTCCCTGAGTGGCCCTTGCTTCTGTCCCTGCTGCCTGTCTGGGGACCCTCGACCAATGCAGGGCTTTGAGAGTAGAGCCGTTGGCTCCCAACCTTGCTCACAGCCCGTCCGAGTACTGTCTGTCTGAGATGCCAAGCGAGGCCCACGAGGAAGTCTGGGGAGGTGACCGCCGGGCGCCGGGAGGGCCTGGGGGAGGCGGTGCTTCCGGGCCCTGCACCCTGGCCGTCTGGCGGGAGGTGTCGGTGGCCGGCGGCCGGACTCTCTGTGGCCCAGAGACTGTTACACAAGCAGCAATAATGTGTCTCTTTCTAAGGATTGCGAAAGTTGGGGAGGATTTCTCCACTGGAAGAATTATGCAAGTTTCAACTGAAATGTTTTTAAAAAGTTTCTTTGTTTTGAGTCAAAATACAGAGGCTGAATTATTTCCTTAAGATCTATGAGAGCTGCGGGAGAGGGAGAAGCCTCCACTCTTCCCAGGGCCCTGCTTGCTTCCTTCTTTCCTTCCCTCCGGATGCCCATCACACGGGGATGGGGCGTGTTTGGGGGAGGTTGGGCCCCGAGGTCACGGGTGGAAGCTCCTGGCCACACGTGTCCGTGGATTAACAGGGGCCTGTCAGAGCCCCAAGAAGGGATGGGAAGTCATTTCTGGGAGTGTGAAGCTGTCGCCATGGGGTTTGAGGCGGGTTCCTGTTGGTGTCGGGTTAGAGCTGTGACTGGTCTCTGTGTTCATGTGAGTGGAGTGGGGCGGGTGGGGACTCAGGCTGTGTGTCCACAGTTGGCTGGTGTGGCTTGGGCCCTGCGGGGTCCCAGGACGGCCGGAGGAGCCCGTGCTGTGACCCAGCTCTGTGCATGCAGGGCCGGCTTCTCTGGTGGCCCGGGAGCAGCCGGGGTGCTATAGGGTTTACAGCGTTTGAGTCTCCTCTGATTTTACGTTTTTCACTTAGAAAGACTCGAAGAACGCTGCGACTTCTTGATTTTGCAGCTACAGATAATAATTCAGGAAGTCTCGGCGTGGCTCTGTGGCCGCGCAGCCCGCAGCGGTCGGGCCTGCCCCGCGGTCTGGGCTCTCCGGGGAGACCTTTTTGCGGCCGACCTGGGGGTTGTGTGTTTGTGGTTGTGTTGTTGGCTTCGTGTGGGCCCCCAGTTCCGGGCCCGGAATAAATACTTGTTGAATGACTCATGGAGACATGAAATCACTAATGTCAAGGTTTATTGGCAGCTCGGCGCTCGCTGGCTAGTAAAGGAAGGAGCTGGCGCTTTCCCTGGAGTGCATGGAGCCGTCCTGTGGGGCCCCAGCTCAGGGCTGCTGGGGGTTCAGAGAGGGCTCCACCTGGACAGGCCCCGACGTGGCTTCCGCTTGGATGTTGGTTGGCTACTCTGAAAGGAATGTCTCTTGTTGAAAACAGGCTTCTCAGGGGCTACCATGCTGCCTGTCACAGAAGATGTGGTGATGGGTGGTGAGGGGGCTTTGTGGCTATGGAGGAAGGAAGCTGGAGCCACTGGGCCTGAGGGTTGGCAGGACTGTGGGTGGTTGGAGCGGAGGGGGTCTGAGGGCCCTGGGCACCCGTGAGACCTCACTCAACCCCTGAGCGCCTGTGAGGGTTGTTGCTGAGTGGAGGTGACCATCATGTGATGGGGAGGGTCTGAACCCCTGGGACAGGGCCGGCAGTGAGGAACAGGGTTGGACTTCGGGACTGCAGGTGGGGGTCACCTGCATGTTGGGGGTCACCCACTGGGTGGCCCCGTGTGCCTGCACCCACCTCCCTCTGCCCCAGGAACTGTTGGCCACGTCCTCACAGGAGCCCGGCGGTGTGATTGGTGTCTGAGGACCTGGCTGGAACCCGGGCCTTCTCTGCACCCCACTCTCGCCTCATGTATCTCCTGGGCCACATAGCGTTCCAGGAGGGCTGAGGGTCCAGGTTCGTGTGCAGTACGCTACCCCCAGTACCAGAGCCCCTCCATCCGTGGTGCTTGCCAGTGACTGCCAAGAGGGCCCTGAGCCCTGGGGAGCCTGGCGGCCCTGCTGGGCTGGAGGGTGGTGGGAGCTGTGACTGGGCCTGTGTGTGGCCAGCTTTCTCTGTGCACGTCTGTCACCTTGGCTCTCTCGTGACCCCATGGCACTGGTTTGTGGTTCAGGCCTGGTGGGTGGGTGCGGCATCCACGCGCCATGCTGCAGTCCTCCGGTCTGCGTGAGCTGCCTTCAAAGCCTGACCTGCTCGCTGACTGGGGTCACTGTGGTCTCCAGTGGTGCTGGTGGTTCTCTCATGGCTGTCATAGTTCCGCCCGCCCGCCCCCGTGGATGCGTCCTGTTGGCCTGATGGTCTCCTCTTGCTGCCTTTCAACTGCTGGAACAAGAGGGGCCCTTGGTCCTGGGGACCCCCTTGCCTTGCGTGGGGCTGGGGCTTCTCTTGCAGGGACCCACGGGTCCGGCCATGGACAGAGAGTTGCAGAGTCTTCACAGAGAGCCGTGGGGCCTGGCTGGCCTCCCCTGCGTCTCCCAGCCCAGCCGCCGTGGTTGTCTGGGTCTGACTGTTGCCCCCAGTGGGGCCAGTGAGTCTCAGGTGTTCTCTGAGTCCCTGGAGGAGGTGGGGCGTGGGGCAGGGGCCGCGGTGCCGCCCTGGGAGGAGGGCAGGTGCATGTGTCCATGGGTGGTTCTGGAAGCTCCTGCCCAGCCCCACCTCCAGGTCAAGGCAGCGGGGAGTCTCTGCTGGCCTTGCCTCTACCTCCACCTGGGGTGGGGACCCCGGGCCTGGCGTAGTCCCTAGGGTGCAGGCTCTGCACGTCCAGGGAGGGCAGGCTGGCCGTGCAGAGGCTGCTGGCTCCCCCCCACCTGCCGCCTCCCACTTCCTGGTGTTAGAACCACGTTGCCCAAACCATTAAAAAAATTATACTCCCATGTTGAATGATATGCAAATGTAGTCAATTAAGCGAGGGGATTTTAATTAGCAGTTTAAGTTCATGTGTGAAGTGCCTAGCCTTAATTACTTGACAGTTTTGTTGTAAATTTGCTAAGTTTTTTTTTGCAGAACTATCAAAACTGTGATTTTTTTTTAACATCCTTGTATGTAATAAGTGTCGCCCAGCTTGCCTGACCCTAGTGGGTCTTGTCTGCATTTACAAAGCTCCTTAAACTGTGAAAACAAGGTAGGCCCTGGGCTGGCTCCGTGCGGCTCCAATAGTTAAACTGGGTTCTGAGTGGCCCGGGTGTGGGTGGCCGAGGGGTCCTGGGCTCCTGGGTGGTGGACCCGGGGACTCTCCTCCCAGCTGGGGTCTGGCTGCCTGCAATGGAAGCTGGGGCCCGGCAGTGTATCGACAGGCAGGAGCGCAGAGGACTAAGGCTACAGCCCCTGCCCAGCAGACCCGGAATTCCTAAATTCCCAATCTTGCTCCTTCCCCACCTCCAGGAAGGAGGCCCCCCCTCCTGCTGCCGTGCACATCCCCCCGCCCCCCAACCCAGTTCTGATGATGCGGCCCACCCAGCCTGGTGTCCAGTTTTTACTGCGGGAGAGGAGACATGTGCTCTGTTTGTTGAATTCGGATTCGTGTTGGACTCTTCTCCCCTCTGGGGAGGATCTGCTTTAATTTTCCTGTTGCTGTTGTTGAGGTGGTCTCAAGTCATCCAGGTCTTCTGTGGTTTTTAGTGTCCCTCCCAGGTTTTATTATCTGAGCTCCAGGTGTTTCACATACGCAGTTAGGATTTAAATGTTCTCTTGAACTGCCTTGCGATTTCTCTCAGGAGTCCATGTGACAGAGGCTCTGGCCAGGACCCTGCAGAGCAGGCGGCTGTGAGTGGGGGAGGGATGGGGTGCAAGCCTTTTGAGGGGCTTGAGGGAGAGCCACCTGGGCCTCTGCCTTTGCTTGCTTAAGTTTTGAGGGGTGAGCGGGGTGAGCCCAAAGGGTGATCCCAGGGCAGGTTCCTGCCCAACGGTGAGCACCCACCGCCCACAGGGCCAGCATGTGTGTGGACTTACAGTGGGTGGTGGTGTGAGGGCAGATTCAGGTGCCCACGAGTGGGGAAGTGGTTCATGCCGACACATTCCTGGTTCTACACTGCTTTCATCTCACTCATTTCCCCTAATGCCTTCTCGCTAAAGCAGACCCCAGGCATCATTTCACACGTGAGTGTTTCAGTATCCGTCTCACAGATACGGAATCGTGGAAAATCATTACCTTGGGGCTGTTAGCGTGCCTGGCAAAGTTGACAACAGTGTCTGAATGCCTGCGGTCCCCAGCCTGTGTTCAGATCCCGCGTCTCAGACATGGCTCTGCAGGCCTCCCTCATCCATGCCCCTGTGCACACGTGTGTCTTGTGCACGGCTGTGCCTGTGGGCAGCCACGGAGCACTTTGGTGAGCAGTCTGTGGTGCTGAGGGTCCCGGAATGTCTTTCACATCCAGGGCCAGGCTGTGTTTTTGTTATTATGAGAGAGGCTTCAGAGAGCGTCTTAATGTGGACTCCTCCCAGGAGCCACAGTGCAGCAATGTGGAAGTCCATGTACACCTGCCCCCAGCTTGCAGCCCCCCTACTCCACCATCCTGAGCGTCCCTGTGTTGACCTGCGTCCAGCGCGGCTGTGGCCCTCACCCCCACCTCGTAGCTGGGGCTGGTCCCTGCTCTTGTGTGATGGGCGTTGGGCCTCCAGTGCGGGCACCCATGGATGGGACTGTGGTGCATCCTTGCTGCAGGCGTGTGCATATGTGTCTGGGTCAGAGGTCACGCTCAATTGTTTTCTGCAGGGAGGGCGGGGCCTGTGTCCTGAGGGGCCTCAGGTCAGTGGTCGCTGCAGGCACATCTCCTCTGATGCCCGGGACTTGAGCTGAGGCTCTCATAGAAGACTTGGCGGCTCAGAGCGAGCT
This sequence comes from Bubalus bubalis, assembly GCF_019923935.1. Taxonomy (NCBI): domain Eukaryota; kingdom Metazoa; phylum Chordata; class Mammalia; order Artiodactyla; family Bovidae; genus Bubalus; species Bubalus bubalis. The sequence continues at coordinate 30,526,416 of NC_059161.1, forward strand.
CCCAACCTTGTTGGTTGCGCTTCCGTTTGTCCCATTTGGTTGCTCACACACAGGGTGCCTGTACCTCTCTGGGTATTCCCTTGGGAGACTCTGACCCAGAGAGGCAGGTCGTCTTCATGGATTCTTGATTTTGTTGCCAAGATTCTCCCTTTTAACAGCATCAGGTACCTGCCTACCTTCCTCCATCCTCACAGCCTTAGTCACTGTCGTTCAGAATAGCCTTGTTGAAGGGAGTATCTCATTGGTTCATTTTTTCCTAAAGGAGTTGGCTATTTTATTATTTTTAGTATTTTTCCTATAATTTTCCTTGTGTGTGTGTTCTTTATTGTGGTAAAATGACACTTACCATAAAAACCTCCCTTCTCCTTTTTCTAAGTGCACAGCTCAGGGGCATTGGGCACATTATCGCTGTTGGGCAGCCATGCCCACCATCATCTCCAGGACTTTATCCTCTTCCCCACCATGCCTTCCCCTGGCCCCCACCCTTCTGCTTTGTGTCTCTGTGACTCTGACTCCTCCAGGGACCTCAGAGACGTGGAATCATGTAGGGTGTCTCCTCTTACGTCCAGTTTGTTTCTCTCCGCATCACGTCCTGAGGTCTGTCCATGTTGGAGCAGGTGCCAGTGTCGGGACCTCGTCCCTGTTCAGGGCTGGATCCTGTTCCCTCCTATAGGTGGACCACATTCTGTTTGTCCGTCATCTGACGACGGGCACCTGGGTTGCTTCTGTGTTTCAGTTGCTGTGCGTGGGGCAGGTCCCCGCTCTCAGTTCTGCTGGGCACGTCCTCACAGGTGGAATTGCTGGGTCACACGGTGGCTCTGCGTCTGCTCCTTGAGCAGCCCCTGTACTGGCTTCCTCGGCAGTGGTGCCCCGCGTCCCAGGTTCCCTGTGTCCTCGCCAGCACTGGTTTCTGGGTTTTGACAGTATTGGTCCTGGGGGCCTGAGGCTGTCTCGCTGTGCTGTTGATTTGTGTCCCCTGATGATCAGTGATGTTGAGCATCTTGTCATGGGCTTGTTGGTTGTGTGAGTACGTTGGCCTCTGAGGTTTAGCCGGTGAGCTTGGCATGAAACTGTCCTCTCTGGAGTCTATGTCCTGCTCCAGTTTCTTGAGAAAGTTCTTAAGAGAGGAAACGGTGGCTCATGCTTTTCCCCACACAGAGGCCGGAGTCTCTGCCTTTTAATCTTGTCGCCACACGGGGGTTGCGTGTTGGGCCCAGAGCAGGGGGACACCCACCTGTGTTCTGGATAGCTTGAGGGCAGCTCTGGGCAGGAGAGCCTGCCGGCTGGATATGGACTTTCCCTCTGGCTCCGGGACAGCCAGGAGCCCACGCCCAGGACCACCGGCCACTTGGCGTTCTCCCTCTGCCTTGGACACAGTTTCCTGAATGACTGGTGCATGCGCCCCTCTCCTAGGCTTTGGGTCCAGCCCAGCTTCCAACCATGATTTCCACTCGTTTGTCTCCGTTGGTTTCAGGAGGCCACAGTGACAGGTGGTCCGGGAGACACTGGTTGACCAGGCAGACCAGGCTGCTCCGGGCGCTGACTGGTGGCCCTGGCCAAGGTGGGCTGTGCCCGCACTGCCCATATCCCAGCCCCGGGGCTGCATTGCCTGAGCACTTGAGTGGCCTCTGAACCAAACCAGATGTTTGGTTTCCAGACGCCCCCATCTTGGCCTCTTGCAGGAGCGGGAGTGGGAGTGGACCCGAAGGCCAGGGACCGGAGAAGTGACCCTCTGCTTCTTTGTCCACTTTGTCTTAGCTGTTGAATATTGATGAGAGTCTGGGGTGTGAGGGCGCCCTGCCGGGTAGCTCTTGAAAGGAGGGTCCTCGATTTTTGTTTTGCAAATACTGCCAGGTCTGCCTGCTGGGTGGGGGTGACGCCACTGGTTGGATTCAAAAGGAAGGCCCGGTGGTGGGAACCAGGGCAGGGCCTGCAGGGACCTCGTGAGGGTGGCTCTTTGTGCTCTGGTTGAAGAAAGAAAGAGGAGTTGGAAACCGCTTGGGGTGGGAGGGCCCCCCTCTGCCCCACCTGCTGCCCACAGTGAGCAGAAAGCACTGTCTTTGGATCTAATTTTAACCTCTTTCTTACCCCATTTTCTCTGTGCAGATGTTAGCAAGTATAATTTTTTGGTATTTCTGGTGAAGTCCAAGTTTCTAGAAATCTAGAGAGGCAGCATTGCTTAATGGTTAGGGGCAGGGATCCTTAAACTTGATTGCTGGGAATTCCCTGGCGGTCCAGTGGATAGGATGTAGCCTTTTCACTGCCGAGGGCATGGGTTTGATCCCTGGTCAGGTGAACTAAGATGCTTCAAGACATGTAGTGTGGCAAAAACAAAAAGAAACACATTGGCTTTTTTTTTTTTTTCCCCTAAAAAAACCAGATATAACCCACTTGATTCCTGGGGCCAGATCCTGGCTCGGGCAACTTGTCACTTGTATTAGAGGCTTTGTCAGTTCCCTGGGCCCTGGTGTCCCCGTCTGTAAAGTGGGTGGGGGAGTGGGGTGCCTCCTCTCATCGGTCATTACGAGGGCCCAGCACTGCGCCCAGCCCTCTGTCTTCCTAAGCCGGGGCATTTGACAGGAGGCAGTGGGCCGGACAGGCCATCCCAGGAGCCCGGTGGGGCCTACGTGTGGGCATACGCAGGCTGGCACAGTGGCCTCCTTGCAGCCAAGCGGGCCAGCGGACGGGCGCCAGCAGGTGCTCTGAGCGGAGCACACAGTGTACCGGGTGGCCAGGCTCCCTGTGCCAGCAGCAGCTCTGGGTAGCCTGGGGCCTGTGCCGTGTGTGGTCAGTGTGCCCATGTTGGCTGCCCTGACGGGCTTGCAGAGTCTCAGCTGACTTCCACGCTGGGTCCCAGGTGAGGCGGGTGCTGGTGTGTTTAACCCGTGTGGGGTCCTGCTGGAATGCTGGGAGCCTCCTGTCCTGGGTCCTCTGGGCTCTGTATGCAGCCAGGCGTGTGTGTGTGGACCCAGGTGTCCACTGCGGCATGGTGCTTGGTGACAGGCTGAGAGAGTCCCTTCTCTGTCAGGTGCAGCCCCCAGGTGGGCCCCTGGACAGAGGGAGGACCCGCATCCTGTTTGAGCAGGGCAGGTGGTTCGGGTTTTCAGATGGGAAGATGGGAAGACTGGGGGTAACTCTTCACACGGGGACTTGGGTAAACGGCCAGCAGTGGTCAGCGCCTCATCCGCAGCCTCAGTCTCAGTGGAGCAGCACTGATCCCAGAGCCGTTCTTACCCAGAAAGATGAGGATTTCCGGAAAGCAGAAACAAGGCAGTGTGTCAAGAACCCTCTTAGGGAGGCTTGCTCGTTCCCGTCCTGCTCTTGGGGCAGAGCCTCAGGAGGGAGGAGCCCAGGGGCAGCAGCTAGGGTCCAGGGTCTTGGCTGGGGGTTGGCAAGGGGTGGGGGTCCCATCCACCTGCTCCTTGTCGCTACAGGTCCTCACATGCTGGATTATGCATCACCCTTGCAGAGAGTCGAACAGAATCAGAGATCTGTTTTTCAAACTAGGGTTTGTTACTGTTCAGGAAATTTGGAATTTTGAGAGGTTTTTCATGCTGCTCTTGTTCCATTTCTGATGCTTTTGGGTCCGATTTAGAAAAACCACTCAGTGTGGCTTACATGTTGCAAGATGTCATTGCCCTGCCCAAGCTGGGTGTCCCCAGAGCGCTGCTGTCCCTTCTTGGCACATATTCTTGTGTCCTCACACCAGGGGGTGGCTTCCACGCCCCTGCGGATGGCTTCCACGCCCCTGTGGACAGAGGAGCAGCCAGCCACCCGTTGGTGAATCTGCCGTCTCTCCTTGGTTCAGGGCTTTTTATTTTTTATTTGTTGTGTACTTGGCTGCACCGGGTCTTTGTTGTGGCACGCAAGATCTTTTAGCTGTCGTGTGTGGGATCTATCCTTGATGAGGGATTGAACCTGGGTCCCCTGCACTGGGAGCACAGAGTCTTACCCACTGGATCACCAGGGAAGTCCCTGGGGCTTTTTTATTATAAGAAGTTTTCAAGTGAAGCTTTTCTGCAGTGAAGCTTTGAGGCAGATTCCCCAGGGTTCACTGCCACTGTCCCGCTGCATTGGAGGGAGAGTGTCTAACACTGTGGTCCTTGGTGTGTGACCGTGGGGGCCCGGCTGCAGTGCCGTCATGCTCCTCATCCACTCAGCCCTCCCGCAGCAGTTTGCTTCTGCCCAGGACCCACTAGGATGGGCCCTGCGATCTGGCGTCTCTGTCTGAGCCTGTCCGCTGAGATCCCTCCGCCTGTGGTCCTGCCTGATGCAGCATCTGAAGGGCGAGGGGCTGTCCTGTGGGCACATGCTGGGTGTGTCTCCTGGCTGGTGTCGGTGGCAGGCTTGGAGCCCTGCTCCCCTCGGGGATGGCAGCTTCACTCACACTCGTGGTGAGTCTGCTTCTTCCCTCTGTGGTTAATAAATAATCTGTGGGCAGACTTTAGACCCTGGCAGTGTCCACTCCCCATGAACTTGCTCCTGGTGGGTTGGCTGTCCCTCCAGGATGCTGCCTGACCTGCTGCTCCTCTCTCTCCTCCCCTCCCCCCCCACCCTCCTTCCTCCTCCCCTCCCTCCTCCTCCGGCTGGTTGGTGTCACCAGATTAGCCCCAGACAGTGTTGCGGTCATTCCTGCCATTATTTGATGCCTCAGTCATCCTCTTTGGGCCACCTGCTAGGGACTCAGTCTCTCCCTATGGCTTTTCTCTGACCCCCGACCCCTGCCCGACGCCCCCACACCTCCCTGCAGCGTGTGGCCCATCCCCTCCTAACTGTAAGGCAGCTGGTCACTGGGGGTTTAGACACAGATGCAGCCCCTTGATGTGGTCACACCTGCCCCCCAGCAGGAGCCCCCGGGGGTGGGTGGGTTCCAGTCTCAGGGTTGTGTCACGGTGGGGCAGCAGTCGGTGGCTGCTGACAGTAGAGGGTCTCGTTGCCCGTGAAAGTTGGGCCATTTTCCGCGTCTTGTGGGTCATGGATGAGACCCGAGCCACTTCCCCCGATTTCTGTCCTGGGCCTCCCACAGGGCTGCATCTGTTGCCATTTCACTCTGAGCCCAGAGGCTATGTCTGTGCCTCTGTTCACTCCGCCCTGGATGTGCCCTGCCCTGGGGTCACTCACGCTTTTCCACCTGGGATGCTCCCAGGTTCCCGTGTGACACGTGGGGTCAGGAGGGGAGGGCGCCTAGTGGGCTGCACGCCCTCCAGATGCCTGTTACTTCAGTTTGAGGTGGAATGGAGAAGATTGAAAACCATCCTTTTTTCCCCATTTTAAAAACGAATCTTTATTCTACTTCAAATCTCTGAAAGCTCTGTAAAGTTAAAAAAAATAATAATGAGGGTTGATTCATTTTAGCTGCCCTAATAAGAAAGATGTTGTTCAGTCACTAAGTTGTGTCCGACTCTTTGTGAGTCCAAGGACTGCAGCACGCCAGGCTTCCTTGCCTTTCACCATCTCCCAGAGTTTGCTCAGACTCGTGACCATTGAGTCAGTGATGCCATCCAACCATCTCATCCTCTGTCACCCCTTCTCCTTCTGCCTTCAGTCTTTCCCAACATCAGGCTCTTTTTCAGTGAGTCAGCTCTTCATATCAAGTGACCAAAGTATTGGAGCTTCAACATGAGTCTTTCCAATGAATACTCAGGGTTGATTTCCTTTAGGATTGACTGGTTTGATCTTCTTGCTGCCCGTGAGACTCTCAGTCTTCCCCAGCACCACAATTTGAAATCATCAATTCATGGCGCTTAGCCTTCTTTATGGTCCAGCTCTCACGTCCATACATGACTACTGGGAAAACCAGAGCTTTGAATGCGAGTGTTTTGAGAGCAGTAGTCGCTGTTCCAGGCTGGAGTCCTGCCCTTGGTGTGACCTGATGGTCTGAAGGTCCTCTGGGTCATGGTGGGGGCGGGGGTGTTGGGGGTCATGATCCCAACAGGTGGCCCAAGGCCTCTGTGGCTGGGAAGGTGACCCCAAGTTCTGTGCCCTGTGCTGGGGACACAGCCTCCCAGGGAGCGTGGGTGGAGTCCTTGACGGCTCCAGTGCACTGTACCTGCTGAGAGCTTTTGCCTCTGTCAGCTGCTGACCACAGAGTGATGCGAGAGCCTGAATGCAAGGACGGGCACCTAGGAGAAGACAGACCTTGAAGACACACTGGGCCACAGCCACCTTGCCCTCCAGTCTTCCCACATAGTCCATGGCCCTCCGGAGAGGACCAAGCCTGTGTCCCCACAGCCCCTCCCAGCTTGAGGCTAGTTCCTTGGTGAGGCCAGTGTTGGGCCAGTGCCAGGCTCTGCCAGGAGTACCTGTGGGTCTAGCTATCAGCAGAAGGTTCTAAATACTGAGCCTCACAGGAACATAAGGATGGCCTGATTGGAATGAATATTTAGGATCTGATTTGATTAAAGTTGCTTTGGCTAATCTGTGGGGTACTATGCACCATGGGTCACAGCCTCATCCGTCCCAATCTGCAGCCAAGCACCCCGCCAGCACCCCCCGCCCCCCCACCCCCCCGCCACGGTCAGTGAGCATGGGCATCGTGGGGCAGGGGGCCTCAGGTCCTCCCCGACAAGGCTCCCAAAGCAGCACGTGTGCTTGTTTTCTATGTACCCTGTGTCCAGGTCTCCAGGGAGGGGAGAGGGACATTGTGTGTGTGGGTCTGTCTTTAGACAGGCCCTTCGAGGAGACAGCACGTGAAGCTGAATTCTCTCAAACCTTCCTGCACACATGCCTGGTAACCAAGGCTGCCACCACCACCAGGGGCCTTGCTCTTATTCCCGAGGATTTGTTCCCAGCGTGCGTGTGCGCGTGCTTAGTCGCTCAGTTGTGACCCCATGTGACTCTCTGTGACCCCATGGGCTGTAGCCCACCAGGCTCCTCTGTCCATGGGATCGTGCATTTGTTAGTAAGTGCCTGGGAGTGAGGCGGAGGCTGAGACAGGCCCCTTGGGGATGAGGAGGAGCTGGCCCTGGCTGTGCTTCCAGCTGGGTGCCATGTGCAGGCCTGGCCTCCCTGCCGCTTGCAGGGCCCAAGGGGGTGGGGGTGGGGGGGCGGCGTGTGCGAGCAGCGGGCCCAGCAGGGCCTCCCTGTGGCGCTTTCTGGCGCCTGAGGCCCCAGAGCCAGTAGTTGAGGGCCTTGCCCCCACCTTGCCTGGGCGTCGGGTTTTGTGTGGTTCATGTGGAACTGAGGGACCTTCCTTCAGAAGCTGGAGGGTATATAGCCCTGGGAAGCCCAGCATGAGTGGGAAGAAGCCTCACAGCTGCCCGGTGGCATGAGGAGCACAGAGGGGTGGGGGTGAGGTCAGCCAAGGCCTTGGCCGGGCCTGGCACTGGTGGCCCCTGTCTGTCGTGGGCTGATGTGGACCCCGGGGGCTGCTGCAGAAAAGCATTGCCTTCTGGACGCCTCACACCTGCCCTACTCATCCCCTGCGAGGCCTGCTCTGATGGGGAGCCATCCCAGGCCCCACGCACACCCAGCATGCCTGCCACCTTGGCGGTGCCACCTAGCCCTTGCCACGGGAGGGGACTGTGGACTGTGCTCACTGGATCCCCTCTGCCCCCCACCCCTGCAGTCAAGAGAAGGGCTGGAGGTACCAGACCTCCCTGGGCCCTGGGGGAATCGGACTCTGGCAGGGGGGGTTGAGGGCCGTGTGAGCAGCCTTTGGGCTGCAGGTCTGAGCGTCTGTGGCCAGGAGCTGTCCTGAACTGTGCTGCGGTGTTTCAGGCGCCCCAGGCATGTTCGTTGGTGGGTCCAGGGGAACTTCCCTGTGTCTCTGAGACTTTCTGAGATACGTGGGAGCTTCTCGTCCATCTCTAGATGCTGATTCTGTAGAGTTGGGAAGGCACGCCATGTTGACTGGGCTGTCATTCTGCGAGGTGCACCTGCTTAGAGTGCTAGCTGGCCTCTTGCCGACCCCTCTATCCTTAGAAGAAGCACCATCCAGCCGTGATTGACTTGTTTCCAGTTTTGGCACCGATGGAAGGGCTGACCCAGGCTCTCCTGCCCATCAGGGAAATCCCAGGGTGCAGGAACCCCTTGCAGGGACCACTGCTGTCTGTCCTGTTGCTCTGTCCCTTGAGTCACCCTGCAGTGGAGCTGCATCCTCCCAGGAATGGCCGGACTGAAAGGTCAGGATCCTTGTCGGCTGCTGTCCATTTTGGTTTACTTGGTGCTCAGTCTGGACATGCTGACATGCACCCTCTGGCTGTCAGACAGCCCTTGTGTGCGCTCCTGCTCGTCACTGTGGCCTCTGGGCGGGAGCAGAGTTAGGACCTTCTGTTTGCTTCTGATGTCCTCAGGGTCTAGGCCAGCCGACTCTGGCTGTGACTCAGCCTTTGCAGGTGGGATCGTGATGTCCTGGGTAGGCACGGCCATGGCGGCTCTTCTTCCTTCAGATGCCCTGTCCTCCTGTGGGGTACGCTGCCCGGTAAGGCCTGCTTTGTCAAGTGGTAGGAGGTGTAGGCTTGTACCCTCACTCCCCAGGCACACGAACATCATTTCTTCATCTCTCTGGGGTTTGAGGGTATGATGTTTGTTTTTATCATTACACAGGTGTCCTCTTACAGCTAAAGGGCAGAAGGCCCAAACTCAGCGTCCGCGTCCTGTCTTCCCTACTTGGCATTGGGCAGGAGCTTCCTGTGGTTCACAGCTTATCTATCCTCTGTTGACTCCATGTTTCTCAGTCACCTCCAGGCCCACCCAAGCCTGTGTGTCTCAGGTTTGGATAAATCGACCCTTCATGCTGACCACTGTGACTGGGGGATTGTTTATCCTGAACTGGTAGACAAGTTCTGACCTCGCTTCCTGTCTGCTCTAGGTCCTGCATGCTGACAGGTCCCACGTTCTGACCTCACTTCCTGTCTGCTCTAGGTCCTGCATGCTGATAGGTCCCACGTTCTGAGCTCACTTCCTGTCTGCTCTAGGTCCCGTGTTCTGACCTCCCTTCTTGTCTGCTGTGCGTTCTCCATCCTGGCAGGTCCCTTGGTTCTGACCTATCTGCTCTAGGTCCTGCGTTCTGACGTCACTTCCTGTCTGCTCTGTTTTTCCAGATCCTGACATCACTTCCTGTCTGTCTGTCGTGTGTCTTGGGTTGGTCAGTCACTGTTTCCTGCTCCCCTGTGTGGTGCTGTCCCCTCTCGGAGGCCGAGGTGCTGGACCTGGCGTGTGCCCTGCCTCTTCCTTCTGAGCCCAGCACCCGACAGGTGGCTGTGCAGGCCTGGTGTGGGTGCCTACCCCTTTTGGGGAGCCTGGTGGCATGTCCCAGCTGTTGGCCCACTGCTTTCCGGTGACCTGGAGAGCCTTCTGGCTGGACGTCGGCCTCTCTGTCTCTTGGTATCACTTTCTGGAAATTTCCTCCAGTTTATTGTCATGTTCATTTTTGTTTAAGTTTTATGTTTTATTTTTGGCTGTGCTGGGTTTTCATTGCTGTGCAGGGGCTTTCTAGTTGCTGTAAGTAGTGGCTACTCTTTAGTTGCTCTGCGAGGGCTTCTCATGGTGAGAGTTCTCATCGCAGAGTCCAGGTTCGTTGTGGCTCATGGGCTTACTAGTTGCTTCATAGCATGTGGGATATCCCCTGATTAGGGATCGAACCCATGTCCCCTGCATTGGCAGGCGGATTCTTAACCACTGGACTACCAGGGAAGTCCTGTGGTGTTCATGTGTAATACTTCTTCTGTTGTCGTTGTTTCTTCTGTAAAAGTGCTCACCTGTTCTGTTCCATGGCTTGTCTCCTAGCCCCAGGGGTATTGGCTGTGGTTTCCTCTGAAGTCAGCTTTCAGGGTCTGCTTTTCCCTCGATGGTGGTTCTTGACCATATGGTTTTATCATGGGGAAGCGTAGTGGGCAGCAGGGTGGGGCACTTGGAGTCCACTGAACTGTTTCTCAGGCATGCTTGCAGATGAGCCCCTGATGATGTTCTTGAGAAACATCCTCCTGTGGTCGCTGGCCCCTGCATCCCGCGCCTGTCCACGCAGTCCCTGGTCCTTCTCTCTGCTGCCTGCCCAGCCCCCTCCCGCCCCCACATGTGTGCCTTTGCTGGAGAGCGGGGGCTTTGGCAGTTTCTGAGAGGAAAGCAGGGTTGAAGTATCTTTGTTCTTCCATCTTGAAACGGATTTTCTTTCGTTAGCATTTTAATTATTCTATCTTGATGTGTTTCTCTGAATTTGTAGAAGGTTTTGGCATTTTAAGCATTCAGGAAGGAAGGGCATAAAGAGCTGCTTTAAAAAGGAGGATGCGTTGTTGCCAGTTATTTGTGATCTTAACCAGAAGTAACCTTCAAATAACCAAGATTTATTTTCTCAAAGTGTTTTATTTCTTGCTAGTATGTGTGTGCATGTGTGTGCACGTGTGTGCACGCGTGTCCACACAGGGTTCACTGCCATTGAAGGTCTCACACTCAGCGTCTCTGGCTGAGTGTGGTCTTGACTGATGTTTGGACAAATGACTCAGACCCCTTATTCTAAGACTTAATCATCCCTGAAGGATGACTAAGTTCCAGATCCTGCTGAGCAGAGTGCAGTCAAGGGAGAATGTGAACCAGGACAATTTTAGAACTGCTTTTTAAAAATGGGTTGAAAACTCTTTGTCAAGAAGCGAAAAGAACCAGCAGGAGCTGTTTAGTAATAGAGGTTTGTCAGGGCGAATCTCGTTTTCTTTTCTCTTTTTTTTTGAAATTTTCTCCCGTGGTTATTCTAAGTCAGCACACGTGTTTTATCACAGACTGCCCCAGACCTCGGCTCTCCTCTGTGGACCGTGGTATGCAGCTGTAACGTGCTCATTCTTGGCTCTGGATCAGTCCCTCAGTCTTGCTGGTTTTCTAGGGCAGAGGTTCTAAAGCTTGAGCTTCAGAATTCTTCAATGATGAGCCTGTGGGTTCCACCCCAGAGTTTCAGATTCCTGGGTCTGGGGTGGGTGCTGAGATTTTGCATTTCTAACAAGTTCCCAGGTGAGGCTGCCTCTGGGCCCCCGCCGGAAGCAGCCCTGGGCGGAGGCCAGCCCCCACCGTCTGTGTAGATAAAGCTGTATCAGCTCGCGCCTCGCCCCTGGTGTCCACTTGGCCTGTGGCTGCTTTTGTGGGAGCCTGAAGCAGCTGGAGTAAGAATGCACACCCTGAAAAGCCAGAAAAAAAAAAAAAAGCCAAAAAGACAGTTTGTCCTTTGCAGGGAGTACATGCTGGTTCTGATCTGGACAAAGAAATGACTTGAATGCACGGTAACAGCATTTTTGTGAATCTTTTTGGGACGGAAAAGAATGTGTTTGGGATCGACCTCAGAAGAAATGGCGGCCTGTGCTGCTCGTGTACACATGTCACTGACCTGTGGGGGTTGTTTCAAACCGTGGAACAAACGAGTCCTGGAATATAAAGGCTCCGGTTGGGATAATTGCTGTATAGTTATTTTAAAGGCAGCTTTTTAAAGGTATAATTAACATAATAAGCTGTGCACATTTAAAACATACAGTTTGATAACGTTGACGAATGTGTACACACGTGAAGACATTGCTGCAGTCGAGGAGGAGGAGCTGTCCCTCACCCGCAGGGTGTCCCGTGCCCCTCGGTCCGTCCCCACCCCCACCCCAAACAGCTGCCAAGCCAGCTTCCTTCACTCTAGATGGGTTTCCTTATCTAGAGCTTTATGGGAAGGAAATCTCTGTGGTTTTTTTTGGTCTCATTTCTTCCACTCAGCACAGTTATCTCGAGATTCTTCTGTGTGGTTGTGTCAGTGTGTGGTTTGTCTTGTTTTTGCCTCACTGTAGGAATTGCCATGGTTTCTTTCTTCATTCACCTGTGGACCGATGGGATCCTTCCCGGTTCTTGGCTGTTACTCACAAAGCTGCTGTGAACGCTCCTAGTGAGTTTTGTTGGGACACACACATCTCACTCCCTTCGTAGACACCTCGGTGTGAATGGCTGGGTCCTGTGCGTGCAGGTTGGCCTTTCTGGAAATGCTGAGCTGGCCTAGGCATCCCCACCAGCTCCTGCGTCCTCACCAGCACTCTTGCTGTCTTTGGGTTCAGTCATTCTAACAGGTGTGGAGGGATAGCTCTCTTTGTGGTTTTAAGTTGCATTTCCCTAATGACTAATGGCTTTGGACATCTTTTCGTGGGCATATTTGCCGTCGTCTATGTATGTTCTGTGGTGAAGTGTCTCTTGGAAGTTTTTGTCTGTTATTTGAGTGGAGTTGTTACTGGTGAATTTTGAGAATTCTATATGTATTCCGAGTGCAAGTCCCTTTTCACATTTATGCTTCGCAAAGCTTTCTCCCTGTCTGTGGCTTTCTTTTTTTTCTCTTTTGAAGAGTAGAATTTTAATGTTTTCATCAACTCCAGTGTATCGATTGGTTCTTTTAGATTGGAGTTTTGATGTTCTAGATGAGAAATCTTCTCTGATGCAAGGTCACAAAGGTGTTCCTCTTCTGTTTTCTTCTAGATATTTTGTGGCTTTAAGATTTACATTTGATGCAAGGTCCGCATCCACATTTTTGCATGTGGATGACTGATTGTTCCAGTCCTGTTTGTCATAGAGACTATACTTTCCTTACTATGTTATCTTCGCACTTTTGTCAAAAATCAGTTGTCTGTGTGAGTTTATTTCTGGACTGTATTGTGTTCATTTGTAGTCGATGTGTCTGTATCAATGCTGTACTGTTTTTGCTTATTATAGCTTTATAGTTCTTGAAATCAAGTGACATTAGCTCTCCAGCTCTGTTCCTTTTCAGAGTTGTGGCTATTTTAGGTCCTCTGCATTTCTATGTGAATTTTAGAATCAGTTTGTCAATTTCTATGAAAAACATCTTGCTGAAATTTTGATTGGGATTGAATTGGGTTACAGATAACTTGGGAAGAACTGGCATTTTAACATTTGCGTTTCCATCTCCTGGTCAGGTTATACCGCTGCATTTATTTAAGTTGTTCTTCGTTTCTCTCAGTAGTATTTTGTAGTTTGCAGGGCATAGGTCTTTGATCCCTTTGGTCAGATTCACTGACTTATCTCTAAGCTTTTTCTTTTTCGGTGTTATTGTGATTATTATTGGTGTTTTGAAATCAACCTACTTGACCTTATTAAAGGAGAAATATCATATGATCATCTCAGTTGATCCAAGAGTATGTGATAAAACTGTTCATCAAATTGGGCTTCCCAGGTGGTGCTAGTGGTAAAGAACCCATCTGCCAGTGCAGGAGACATAAGAGACACTAGTTTGATCCCTAGGTTGGGAAGATCCCCTGGAACGGGGCATGGCAACCCTCTCCAGTATTCTTGGCTGGAAAATCTCATGGACAGAGGAGCCTGGTGGGCTACAGTCCATAGGGTCGCAAAGAGTCAGACATAACTGAAGCGACTTAGCACACATATACCATCAAATTAATGGTGAAAACTCTTGTCAAATTAGAACTAGAATTTTGTTTCCTAATAAAGGGGGTTTACCAAATGCCTATAACAAACAGTTGCCATAATTAATACTGAAATGTTAAAATCATCCTTTTTTTTAAAAAGCCTTTTTATTTTGTGTTGGAGTGTGGCTGATTAACAGTGTTGTGAGTTTCAGGTGCACAGCAGAGGGACTCAGCCGTACATGTGCATGTACCCATTGTCCCCCAAACTCCCCTCCCATCCAGGCTGCCACGTAACATGGAGCAGAGTTCTCAGTGCTGTACAGTAGGTCCTTGTTAGTTACCCATTTTAAATAGAGCAGTGTGTACATGTACCTTGTTTTTTAAAAAAAAATTCATTTCCTGATTTTAAGTTGCTGGTACAATTGATTTTTGTATATTGATTTTGCATCTTGCGACTCCTTCTAGTAGCCTTTTTATAGATCCCTCAGGGTTTCCATCTGTGAGTAAAGACAGTGTTGCTTCCTTTCTGACTTGGACGCCTTTTCTTTGTCTTGCCTGATTGCACTGGCTGGAGCCTCCACTGTCCTGAGAGCAGACAGTCCTGCTGCTGGCCTGGGGGGAGGTGCAGCGTCTCACTGTCAGACACGCTGTTAATAGGTTGCTGGGTTTTGTAGACGCTCTTCAGGAGACTGGAAAACTTCATGCAGTTCTGTCCTTTACTTTGGCCAGGAATGGGTGCTGGGTTTTGTCCAGTGTGTGTTTTTTTTTTTTTTTTCATTTACTGCTATTATTAAGATGGTGAATATCTTTTTTTAGTTTATTAACATGGCAAGTAGCACTGGCTAATTCTTGAATCCAATGAACCTTTTGTTCCCAGGATAAATCTCCCTGGTTGTGGTGTCTCATACTTTTAAAATGTTGTTGAGTTTGACTTGATAAAATTTCATTCATAGTTTTTCTGGTTGTATTCATTATGAACATTGGGCTGTCGTTTTGTTTTTTTTCTGTTTATAATAGTCTGGTTTTTGTATCAGAGTAATGTTGGATTCACATGATTATTTGGAAAGTACTCCCTCCATAAACTTGCTGAAAGAACCAGTAATTCTTTTAGAAATACTTGGTAGCACGTATTTTTGAAGCCTGTTTGGATTTGGAGGTGTTTTTTTTGTGGGAAGTTTTTTAACTATTCAGATTATCTATTCTTGTTTGAGAGGTTTTTTGTTTGTTTGTTTTTTAATGACTAATTGCCCAGTTCATTTGAGTTGTCAAATTTATTGGCATGGGCTGTTGACAGTGTTTTCCTGTTACCCTTTCATAGCTGTAGAATTCAGGGCGATGGCACCTCTCGTATTCCTCATGCTGATCAATTTTCTTTTTTTATTTTCCTGATTAATCTGCGTAGAGGTTTATCAGTGTTACTGGTCTTCTCAAAGAACCAGTGTGGGTTCACTGTTTCTTCTGTTATTTTTCTGCTATTTGTGTTGATTTATGTTTCCGTCTTTACATTTCCCTTCCTTTGACTTGCTTTGTGTTGAGTTTGTCCTTTTTTTAGTTTTATATGTTGGATGTGGAGCCATTTGTTTGTGACCTTTTCTCTTTTTTTGTGATCTAAATGTTTGGTTTTCTCCTGAGTCCTGTTTTAAGGGAATTGCACATATTCTGATGCGTTGTTTTCATTTTCATTTAAGAGTTTAAAGCTCTTCTAATTACTTTTCGAAGTCATCTAAATAATGAGAGGAATCAATATATTTATGTATGTAGTAATCGTTTCTTGCTCTGCTCTTCCTTTGTGTAGACACAGGTTTCCATGCGGGGGTGTTTTTCTTCTGTTAGAAGGATGTCCTTCCACATTCTTTGTTGGTATAGGACAGGTGGTGATGAGTTTCTGTATGTATAAAGCATATTTACTTCTGCCTCTTTTTTGAAAGATATTTGCAGTGGGTGTAGAATTCTAGGTTGATAGTTTTTTCCAAGAAGAGGTAGCAAGAATACATAGAAGAACTGTACAAAAAGGATCTTAATGACCCAGATAATCATGATGTGATCACTCACCTAGAGCCAGACATCCTGGAGTGCAAAGTCAAGTGGGCCTTAGGAAGCATCACTACAAACAAAACTAGTGGAGGTGATGGAATTCCAGCTGAGCTATTTCAAATCCTAAAAGATGATGCTGTGAAAGTGCTGTACTCAATATGCCAGCAAATTTGGAAAACTCAGCAGTGGCCCCAGGACTGGAAAAGGTCAGTTTTCATTCCAATCCCAAAGAAAGGCAGTGCTAAAGAATGTTCAAACTGCTGCACAATTTGCACTTATCTCACATGCTAGCAAAGTAATGCTCAAAATTCTCCAAGCGAGGCTTCAATAGTTTGTGAACCGAGAACTTCCAGACTTTTAAGGTGGATTTAGAAAAGGCAGAGGAACCAGAGATCAAATTGCCAACATCTGCTGGATCATAGAGAAAGTAAGAGAGTTCCAGAAAAACATCTACTTCTGCTTCATTGACTACGCTAAAGCCTTTGACTCTGGATCACAACAAGTTGTGGAAAATGCTTAAAGAGATGAGAATACCAGACCACCTGACCTGCCTCCTGTGAAATCTGTATGCAAGTCAAGAAGCAACAGTTAGAACTGGACATGGAACAACGGACTGGTTCCAAATTGGGAAAGGAGTATGTCAAGGCTGTATATTTTCACCCTTGCTTATATAACTTCTATGCAGAGTACATCATGCAAAATGCCAGGCTGGATGAAGCATAAGCTGGAATCAAGATTGCTGGGAGAAATATCAATAACCTCAGATATGCAGATGATACCATCTATATGGCAGAAAGCGAAGAGGAACCAAAGAGCCTCTTGATGAAAGAGAGTGAAAAAGCTGGCTTAAAACTCAACATTCAAAAAACAAAGATCAGGGCATCTGGTCCCATCACTTCATGGCAAATAGATGCGGAAACAGTGACAGACTTATAAAGAAGGCTGAGCACTGAAGAACTGATGCTTTTGAACTGTGGTGTTGGAGAAGACTCTTGAGAGCCCCTTGGACAGCGAGGAGATCAAACCAGTCAATCCTAAAGGAAATCAGTCCTGAATGTTCATTGAAAGGACCGATGCTGAAGCGCCAATACTTTGGCCACCTGATTCGAAGAGCCGACTCATTAGAAAAGACTGTTGTTGAGAAAGATTGAAGGCAGGTATTGAGGGTGCAGTAGAAGACAAGATGGGTGGATGGCATCACCGACTCAATGGACGTGAGTTTGACCAAGCTCTGGGAGATGGTGAAGGACAGGGAAGCCTGGCGTGCTGCAGTCCATGGGGTCGTAAAGAATCATACACAGCTGAGCGACTGAAAAACAACTTTGAAAATACTGATCGGCTATGGTTCTTCATTCCTCTTTCTGGAATATCTTTATGATTTTCATTTTTATTAGCCACTTCCCAGGTAGTGCTAGTGATAAAGAACTCACCTGCCAGTGCAGGTAGATGTAAGAGATGTGGGTTCGATCCCTGGGTTGGAAAGATCCCCTGGAGGAGGGCATGGCAGCCTGTTCCAGTATTCTTGCCTGGAGAATGCCATGGACAGAGGAGCCTGGCAGGCTGTAGTCCATAGGGTCGCAGAGTCAAACTTGATGGAAGCGACTTAGGACGCACGCACACATGCACTGCTTTTGAGCATCTTGATTTTGATGCACTTTGCTGTAGCTTTCTTTAGATTGCATGTGTTTGGGGTTTATTGAGCTTTGGGGGCTCATAGTTTAGAAGTTTGGAGGATTTCTGGCCAGTGTTTCTGGAGACTTTTTCTGCTTCCCTGCCTCCTTTGGGAACTCCAGGCACCCACTGAGTCACTGTTTGAAGTAGCCCAGGCCCGGGGTGCTCTTCCCCTCCCGTGTCCTTGCTGTCGGTTCTGTTCTGAGCAGTTTGTCACCAGCCCTCAGGCTCACCTGTGTCCCCTCAGCACGTCCGCTCTGCCAGACCATCCAGTGTTGTCTTCATCTCATGGACGGTTGACTTCACAGACCTTCTGCATCTCTGATTAACTCCTTGAATTGTGGAGTTCAGCCTCAGTAGTGGTTCTCATCTCCTCTGTGGATTCTGGCATCTGTGTCAGTTCTGGTCTGCCTTGGAGGATTCATGAGTCTCCTTGTGGTGGCTCATGTTTTCCCCGCTTCCTTGGCTGTAGACATGCTGATGCCAAGTGTCCTGAATTCCTGTGAATCTCCTCGGGCTTTGCCCTGGGTCACTTACTCTGAGACAGTTTAATCCTTACAAGTTTTGCTGCTATGTTTTGGTGGGTTGCTCCGCCCTGTCCCCTCAAGTACTTCTGGTGGGTGTTTCCCAGCCTCAGGAAGTCCTCACACACTTGTGCTGCTACCGAGCCTGCCCCCTGGGGCTCCTTCAGGTTCCCCTGGACCATCAGCTCTGTCTCTTTGATTCCGGGGCCTTGGGCCCCACCTGGATCCCCTCCCTGCACTGCTACCTGGGGGCTCAAGTCAGTGGGCTGGGTGGCCGGGAGCTCCCCACGAGAGCCTCTGCATCTGGGTCATTGTCCTCGGTCGTGGGATGTCCAGTGCCTTGAGGGTGATTGTCTCCTGGATCTTGTCTGGGTTTTAGCTGGATGTTGGAGGGGGCGATTAGTCCCTTTGATGCCATTTGGGCCACAGGCGCGTCCTCTCCCTGTGGTGTGGTTACTGCTCCCAAGTTGGCTTCCAGCTTGTCTAATCAGGCTCTCTTTTCATAAACAGCATTGGAAAAATGAGATCAATCAAAAGCTTAAAATTGCCATCATCTCACCTGATGCAGGCATCTGCACCCGGGAGGCTTGCCTGCCCCAGGGAGCCCTGGTGGGGGACAGCCCAGTGCCCCCAGAACCCACGAAAAGCAAAAATGACTGGAGACTGGAGTAGCAGAGCCTCGAGTGGTCTCGACTGCAGGAAGGAGGGGAGCATGTCCGGCTCTGAGGTAGAAGGTTTTGAAAGCTCTCTGAATTGTGCTGACTGGCATGTCCATTGTGACCAGATATGTTTTCCTTTCTGCAGTAATTTTGGCTACGTTAGATTCGTTTTTGTTAACATCTTCATTACTGCCTTTTCAATTTTAGTCAGAATTGATTATGAACAAAGTGCCGTGATTTTGACTATTCAGAGTAGCAGCTGTGTGGAGCCAGCGTTTAACCAGCCTAGTGACAGACTTGTGTCCACACACTCCCCTGGCGGCTGCACGAATGGGCTCCTGTCCACATGCTCCCGTAGCGCCTACGAGAAGGGGGTGGTGTCCGTGCGCTCCCCTGGCGGCTGCGCGAATGGGCTCGTGTCCACCCGTTCTCATGGCGCCTACCAGAAGGGGCTCGTGTCCACGTGCTCCTGTAGTGCCTATGAGAAGGAGGGGGGGCTCCTGACCCACGGTCCCCTGGCGGCTGCGCACACGGGCTCATGTCCGTGTGTTTTTTATGGCTCCTGCCAGAAGGGGCTTGTGTCTGCAAGCCCCCCTGGCAGCCCCCACCCCACCCCTCAGAAGGGGCAGCACTCATAGTTGAGGCCCTGGCTGTTGGGGAATGGGGTTACCAGCTGCCACTCACTTAAGCTTGAGCAGAGGCAGAGGTGAACGTTCTGAATTTCAGACACTCCCAGGCGGTGTGGTCCCTTTCAGAGGAGGAGCTGTGTGCTGGTGATCATCTGGATGGAGGAGGGCTGTGGACAGTGCCTCTGTGCCCTCGTGTCCTCACCCTAGAATGCTTCCTTTAGGTCTAGGGGCACGGTCAGTAGTTTTGGGATCCAGCCAGGCCATGGGGGAGCCGTGCTCTCCTGAGATGCTGTGGGGGAGGGGCTCAGGCCAGCAGGTCAGCACTGCGCTGTGGTCTCGCCTGGAGAGGGGCAGCACCTCTGTGCCCCCGGTGGGCCCCGGGCATCCAGGTACAGTGGGAGAGGGTCATGGGCCTCCTGCATCCAGTGCCCCCTACCCTGTGTCTGCCCAGAGGTGCATTGAAGAGGCTTCACCAGGCAGCTTGAGCTCTGGGGTCAAGGGGTCCGGGCTGCTGTGGTGGCCTGGGCGCCAGGTGGCGAGCCCCTGGCAGGTGTCACTCACCCTGGAAGCCCATCCTCTGGTGCCTGGTTCTGGCCAAGGGCTCCAGCTCAGTGTTTTGCACAGCAGGACCTCAGCCCTGCTGGGGTCAAGGTGGGCTGAGGCCCAGGGCACCTGATGAGTGAAGGGCCTCTGAGGGGTGGAGGTGGGGGGAGGGGCTGCCACAGCTTGGTTGCCAGTGGCGTTTTGCTTCCTGAGTCAGGAAGGCCCCTGTAGGGCACATGACTGCCTGGAAAGTTGTGTCCAGGGCACAGGGCCCAATGTGCTGAGCTGACCACAGGGCAGTCGTGGAACGGGAGGCTGTGCATGCTGGTGGTGACAAGGAAGGAGGGAAGGAGGCAGGGCCAGCTGAGACCCCAGCCCCGCACATATGTCCTGTAGCTGCCGCAGGCCCCCGAGTGACTGGAGGGTCATCCTGAGCCGTATTTAACGTGGTTTCCATGGGTGGAAAAGAAAATTTGAGTGCTGAAGAATTGATGCTTTTGAACTGTGGTGTTGGAAAAGACTCTTGAAGAGTCTCTTGGACTGCAAGGAGATCCAACCAGTCCATCCTAAAAGAAATCAGTCCTGAATATTCATTGGAAGAACTGATGTTGCAGCCGAAACTCCAATACTTTGGCCACCTGATGCAAAGAACTGACTTATTTGAAAGGACCCTGATGCTGGGAAAGATTGAGGGCGGGAAGAGAAAGGGACGACAGAGGATGAGATGGTTGGATGGCATCACTGACTCGATGGACATGAGTTTGAGTAAACACTCTGGGACTTGGTGATGGACAGGGATGCCTGGCGTGCTGAAGTCCATGGGGTTGCAGAGTCGGACATGACTGAGTAACTGAACTGAACTGAACCAGGGGTGGGAGTGAGGTTCCCTGCCCAGTTTTAGACCCTGATCCTGCCCCTGGTCCTGGGGCATCGTACCTAATTTAATTTGCTCATGGAGGCTGCAGAGCAGAAGGGTCGAGCGGTGGTGGGTGAAAACCTGGACGGGAGGCCTGGGAAGCTGCACTCACCCACTTGGGACCCCCTCGGTTCTGGCTCAGGGGTCCCTTCATGCTGGGCCCTCAGTGTGGCTGTGCTGTTGGGGATTCTGGATAAGTGTGGTCCATTTGGGACCCGCTGTGATGTCCGGCATGTCCTTCTGGACAGCAGGTCTCCAAGAGCCATTGCCTGCAAGTCCTCCGCAGGCCACAGGGCTGTTTAGGATGACGCCAGGTCTCACAGGGGTAGACGATGAGCTGGAGGAGGAGCAGCAGTGAGTGCTCGGGCTCCCAGCCTTGTCCCTGGGAGAGGACCAGGCTCCAGGGGTATCTGGTCTCTGGGATGACGATGTGTTGCTTGTCCTCAGCCCCCAGGAGAAGGGGTCACTGTGCCAGCGGTGCCTGGCTTTCTCCTGGCCTGGCCTGTGGTTATGCCGTATGCACTGGGCCAAGGGAGCCACTGTGTCGTGGTGGGGGTGGGGGTCAGTCTGCACACGGAGCCCTGGGTGTTCCTCCATGTCCACTCCCATGGCCGTGCCAGGAGAGGTGGCCTGGCCATGGAAGTGCCGTCGGGCAGGCTCTGAGCAGCGGGGCCTGTGCCTCTTCCTGCCCCGTTCCCGCTGGCGGGCTGGCTTCTTTTCGGTTCTCACACAGCAGGTCTGGGAGACACTGGCTCATCACCCCGAGGCCAGGGCTGGACGGAGCCCTGGTGACCTTCGCTGGCCTCTCCCGGGTGGGGGTGTAGCCGCAGGTCCTTGCTGAGGTCAGGCAGTCACAGCGACTGAGGAGGCCTGCGGGCCCCGCCATCTGGCGATTGTAAAACGGGCCCTCCGAGGTTCTGGAGTGGGGATGACGGTGTCGCCCCTCCTCTCCCCACCCTGCTGCGGGCAGACACCTCTGAGCCCTGCTCTCTGGTGTCTGTGCTGAGGGTGAAAAGTTCAGGCCATCAGCCCTAGGGATGGGGGTGGGGCAGCGCCAATCCTGCTCTCCTGGGCCCTGGACTCCTCGTGGGCGGAGTAGTTTCAGGATCCACAGATGTGTCCCGCCTGGTCTCCAACAACCCCCCGCCCCCCCAGGACCAGCCAGGTCCAGAGTAGGTGGCAGGAGCTTGGGCACCAGGGACGTGCCTTCCTGTGTGGTCAGGCCCTCCGGCTGGCCCTGTGACTCTGAGTGGAACGCACCCATGCCCTCCTTTTAGGAGGCCCCTATCCTATGTTCTGTCTCCCAGTTCTCTGGGAATGAGGGGTGCTCTGGGCACTTGGAGCCGCAGGACCCTCGGCACAAGGGCCTGGTGCTGCCGGCTCCGACCTAGATGCTCCTCTGTGCCGAGTGTGTCCTGCCCACGGGAACCTTTGTTCCTCTGGGCCCGCCAGCGCCTGGTCCCCTGTACCCACAGGACCTCTGGGCTGAGATTCAGCCCTTGTCCTCGAGGCTCCTGGTGGCTGCCTGGACCGTGGGGTCTTGGGGGACCCTGAGGTGCCCCTCCTCCTGTCCGGGCCATTGCTGAAGGGCCAGGAGGCACTGATGACCTTTGTATAGATGGCCTGAGAGGACGATGCTGGGGGAAGGCCTACCCAGCTTACAGAATTGTCTTCTGGGAAAGGGGACCTGGTCCCCCACACAGTCAGCGTCCCGGGGACAAGGTCCTGTGGCGTGGGTGTGCCAGCCCCCTGGGCTTGTGTCTTCTCCCCAGGGGCACAGGCCCCCATGGGCAGGTGCAGGGCCAGCCGGCCCTTCTGGGGAGAGGTGCCCCACCCCCAGTGCTCTCTAGCAGCCCGGCCCTGTGGAGAGGCCAGGTCGAAAGGTCACTGCCCTGATTCTTACGCCATGTCGTGTGTTCTCACGACCCCTCGCCCTCTGCACAGACAGCTTTTCAGGGGCTGAAAGGCCTGGATTGTAGCTCCTGAAGTGAAACGTTTCAGTAGCTGCAAAATGGGGTTAAAACTGAGAACACACACACACACACACACACACACACACGTCTCCATTTAGAACAAAGAGAAGCCAGGATGGCTCGGGACAACACCACCTGCTAAAGTAGAATGAGGTGGGAAGGCCAAGTGGGAAGGCCGTACCAGGAGCTCGTCCAGACATGCAGGGTGCGAGGGCCCGGCTTGAGGAAGACCTCTGGGACGTGCCCGAAACCAGGGCGAGTGGGTGACCTGGTGTTTCTGCGTGGTGGCCTCTCCGCCGCTGTGTCCTGTTGGTGTTGCCCTTGACGTAGCTCTGTGTTGTGCCAAGCCCGGACTCCCTGCTTCTCTGGCTTTTGTCCACGCGTGTCTTCGCAGTGTGGGACCCTCACCTCCCTGGAGCGGTGAGGGGTTCTGCTCCCAGGATGACCCTGGTTCCTTTCTCAACCAAGTCATCAGTCTGCTCACAGCCAAGGTGGCAGGGGCCTGGGTCTCAGGTCTGGGGAGTGCCCAATGGCTTCTCCTCTGAGGGGACTTGGGTTACATGGCTGAGAATGCACCAGGCCTGGGCATCAGGGCAGGTGGCCTTGGAGATGGGCGCGGTAGGTGGCCTTCGTGGGATGAGGTGCTGAGGGTCCTGGGAGGGCAGGGTGGATGGGGCCCTCCCCTCCTGCTGTGCCCAGTCCCCAGCTCTGTCCTTCATTCTCCCTGTCACTGGGGGGCAGGGAAGTGGTTCCAGGCTGGAAAGGCTCATGTGTTTGGGGAGGCCTCACTCTCGCATCTGTTCTGGTCTCTCCTGTGGCTTTCCTGGCATTTGTGCAGTGAAACCTGCACGTCCTCCCTGCTCTCGCACCTTTCACGTCCACCCGGGGGTCCGCGTCCACATCCTGGCCACATGCTCCATGTTTCTAGAGGTGGGAGTCCAGTTTGGACCCAGGGTGTGAGGGACGGCAAGGTGAGCACACTGGGCTGGTTCCAGGAGGATGCAGTAACAACAGGGGTTTCAGTCTCGTCCCCTCTCCGCACCTATCCTTCATCACTCTCTGACCGTTGCAGGGTGGTGTCCGCGGCCTCTAGGCTGTTTTGGGGACATGGTGCCGTGGTCCTGTCCGAGCTTCACTGCCCTTTGCTTTCTGGTCTTTCAGGGTCCCTCCCACCCAGGGACCCACACCTGCCAGGTCTTTGGTTTTTTCTTGCACACCCTACTGCATCTGTCCTTAAACATTTGCTGGAAGCTGTGGCAAGGCTTGAGGGGCCCTGGCTCTGTGGGAAAGTCCTGAGCACGCCTTGGAGATGGGCTCACCTTTGCTCTCCGGCCTTTGCCCTTGGGCCAGGGGGTGGTTGCTCAGAGCTGGCTTCGGCTTAGCTGTGGCTCAATCCTCCTTCGCCCGCCGTGCCCACGGCCTGGTTTTGAGTTTCAGCCCACACTGCCAGCGTGCTGGAGGGAGTGGTCCGTCCTGGCACTCGCCCCCCAGGAGGCGGTGGGCTGGGCACACCCCAGGGGCACCGATCCCCTTCTCTGTGCTCTCAGGTCATTGTCTACTCTCAGGAATGGCATTTGTGGTGCCCAGTATTTCACTCCAAAAGGACGAGGCCCCAAGGTGAAAAGAGAGGTGTGGGTGGCTGGGCCTTTGGGGAGGTTGGACCCTGGCTCTGCTGCTCCCTGGTAGAAAGGGCCTGCCGGCAGGGCTTGCACTCCTGAGGACCTCCTGGTCCCAGCCCTGGATGCTGCGACCTTGTCTGGTCTGTTGGAGGACTTGTGCCCTTGTCAGCTCTGTGGATTATCCATGGAAAAGGTGGAAAGCCTCCCAGGAGCCTCAGGGTCCCTAGCCTTGAGGTTTCTCTCTTGTTCTGAGATTCGGGAGGTTCTCGGGCCATCATGTCCACATGTGCATTTGCAGTGGGCGTCACGTGTGTGCTTGGCCTCTGACTGCTCCCCCAGCAAGGATGGGCGTGGGCCATGGATGCAGCTAGGCTCCCCCAGAGGTGAGGAGGTGGGTGCCCACGACCACTAAGTCCTGCGCTGGGGGAAGGGTTTCTGGCTGACCATGGAGAAAACAATTTTGTTTAAAATGAAGAGCTTTTTAAAACCTTCCGCACTTAAAAAACTGAGACCTTTCAAACTGAAATCCCTCGGTGCGTGCAGAGCACACACAGTGTGCATACCCCTCTGGCGAGTGCAGCCCGGAGGCAGGAACCCCTGTCCTCACCGATGGCATGCGTGCTTGCCGCCTCTTGGCCCAAAGAGGCTGTTCAGGCCACCCTTCCCAGCCATGCACGGGAGAGGCTGTCACCCAGGGCAGGACGGAGCCATCTGGCCTTGGGTCATTGCGGGGAGTCCTTTCAGCTGAGCAGGGTGTGCTGGCTGCAAGTCCAGCCATGCTGGCCCCTGTCTGGCCTTCTCTGTCCTTGCCGGGAGGCCTTGCAGGGTGGCAGCTAAGATGGGCCCCAGGGCCAGACTAGTGGCTTTTATGGGGCCATTCTCACAACCTGCAGATTCCTAAACTTGCTTTGAAGATGATTCCCAGTGA
Source organism: Bubalus bubalis (assembly GCF_019923935.1). Classification (NCBI taxonomy): domain Eukaryota; kingdom Metazoa; phylum Chordata; class Mammalia; order Artiodactyla; family Bovidae; genus Bubalus; species Bubalus bubalis. The sequence goes on from NC_059161.1 coordinate 30,551,237, forward strand.
GGTCCCCACGTGGTCACTCTCCACCTGGTCACTTCCCAAGCAGAATCACGCCGTCCTCACATGTTCTTCTCCTTTCACCCCGCCCTTCTAGAGCAGGGGCCTGACCTTCCTGTTCTAAAGACAGAGGCCTTTCCATGGGTCCTGGCAGGTTAGGGGGAGACGGAGGTGCTCTGAGGCTGAATAGAAATAGGGTGCTCGTCAGAGCCATTCATGGTCAACGGAGACGCGGCCTTAGGTGGCCACTGTGAGGTTTTGGTTTTTGACATGTGAACAGTGGCGGTTCCATGCTGGCCTATGGGGCTTTGGCCTTTTCTCTGCCTGCTGCCCTGGGCGGTGGGTGGAAGCCCTGATGATCCCCAGGATGGCTGTAGAGATCAGCCCGGCCTTGGGTGGGGACCCTGATCATCTAAGCCGATCTCAGCTGGGCTTCCTGCCAAAGGAAGAGACCATCCGGCCTCATTCTGGCTCCGGCGCCTGCCATAGGGCCAGCCTGGAGACGGGGCTGTGGCCTGGGGTTTTTCACAGCCATCAACCTCGATCACCAGGAAGCTCAGACAGTCTTGTGTCCCCAGGACACCTAGGTGCTTGAGACGGCTGTAGCCTGGCTGCGTGGGACCGATGGATGTGTCCATGGATCCCTGGGACTGGTGTCCTTTGTGGACCCCAGGGTGGCCCAGCAAGGTTTTTATGACCTCCCAGGGGCATTGCAGCCCCAGCTGGGCTCCTCTTTCCATGAGCTGGGTAGGAATCTCATCCTGCCCTTGACTACACAGTTAGACTTGGATATCCAAGTCCTGCCTGGCCTGCAGGGGTTGGGGGTGTTGGTCATCACAGCCCGTGGGAGGAGTGGCCAACCATCCCCCAGGGCTCCAGTCATTCTGGGCCCTTCACGCAGCACAGGTGTTCCTGGAGCAGTGTCACAGACCTGGTGTCCAGAGGCCCTGGGCTGCCCCCATGAGCAGCACAGAGCTGCCCTGGGGCAACTTCCCAGTCTAGCTGGGGTGGCCGAGATGCTGGGTCGGGTGGCAGAGCCCTGCTGACTGGACAGTCACCCACCTCCTGGCCCCCTGGCATCTCTGTGTTCCTGAGGGTCTCCCACAGCCCTGGTGCTGTGGACCAGGACCGCCATTCCACTGCCTCTAGTCCTGGCCTCCTGTCAGTGGGTGCCGTGGGCCTGGCGGATGCCCCAGGTGGGAAGACCCCAACACAGAGCCCCCTCCCACCTCGTTCAGCCTTCTTGGAGCCGAGTCCTCCTGTCCCCCACTTCCAAGCCCCTTCCCATCCTTGCTGCCTCCTGACCTTGGGGCTTGGCATGGAGATTGGAGGGGGACACAGGAAATGCCTCCTTCCTTCCAAGGACCGCTCCAGCTGCAAATGCAGGGGCTGGGAGAGGGGCGCGGGTGCGGAGAGCTGTCTTCCCCGCGTTCCCTGTCGCCTTGCTGAGGCCACCCTCACCCTGCATACATGGGACGCGCTGCCAGGAGGGCTGAGGCCGGAGGATAGTGGGCTCCTCCTATCCTCCTAGGAGCTGTATCTCCTTTTCCTGTTTTGGGGGGGGTTGATTCAGTGGTGATGCTCCCGTGGCCTTGCTGTTGAAGAGACACATTAGAGGTCAGGGTGGAGCCTGCTCCTGTGTGGGCTGATGTCCCTTCTCCAGGAGGCCCCCAGATCACCGTCACCAAGGCAGGGCTGGTGTCCCAATGTGGCAGCGGGAGCCTGGCTGCTGTGCCCATGTGTGTCTGAGCCCCAGAACAGCCCTGGCCTGCAGACAGGAGACTGTGTTCCCTGACAGCACATGGTGCACCTTTGGTGAAGATGAACCCGCCTGAAGACAGCAGTGAACACAGGCCGCAGTATGGCGGTTGGAACCTCAGACAGGAGACCCCAGTCTTCCTAATTAGATAATGTGAACTCAGGTCTCAGGTCAGTGAGGGTCAGAGACAGGTTGGGTTGGGGGATGGGCCATGGGCTCCCGTCTCTCTGCCACAATGAGCAGACCAGGCCTGGAGCCAGGCGAGGGGCAACTCACCAGCTCTAAAGGTGGCTCCAGCCCTCCGCCCTTAAGGGCCAGATCGGGCCTGCGAAGGACTGCGGGTCCTCCCTCCTCCCCCTACACACAAACCCAGGAGAAGGCGCCAGAAGGCCCTGTCCTTGCTCCCCACCCAGGGTCAGGCACACCCCTCCTTCCCCATGGGTTCTTTGGCTTCATGCAGTGAGGGGAGGGGGCTCGGCAGGGTGTGTGGCAGTGAGGAGACATTGCTGGGTGGGGTGGGGTCAGGTCCCCTGGTGCAGCTGTGTCACCTGGCCGCTGGCCTGGCAGCGCTGGGAGAACCTTGTGCCTGGGCCCCGGCCCCCTGCACCTGCCAGGCCCTGTCCCCCCTCCACTTGCTGGGATGATTCACAGGAAGGGGGAGTGTCAGGGGTTTTTGGCCTTTGACCAGCTCACCAGTGGCAGGGGTCCTGCAGCTGAGGGTCAGCTGTGGATGGCGTGGTTCCTGCTGTGGATGGACGTGTGTGGTTAGTGACCCCAGTGCTCTCTGCTCTGAGGCAGCAGAACCTGTGTCCCCCACTTCTCAGATGAAAGATAGGTGTGTGTTTTGCAGCCTTGTCCCATACTCACCTTGTTGACTTGTCCTGGCTCTACTGGGCCCGGCATGGCCCACGCAGCCCCTTCCCCACCCCAGCCTATCTCCTGGGCAGTGATGAACCTTGGACAGGAAGGGTCAGGTGCCCTCGGAGACCCTCATCCAAGTGTGAGAGTGACGCGGTGTGCTTCATGAGATGTGTCCTGCACTTTCCTCGGGACTCACTCTGGTGGCCCTGCCTTCCTGGGAGCTGGTCGGTGCCAACCACAGGTCCCTGGATTCTCAGCTCTGTCTCCACGTGAGCTGTCTTCCAGCCGGGACTCTGGGAATGTGCCAGGGACACACCTGTGGTGACTTCCCCAGCCCCTCGCCAGCCTCAGTGCCTCAGCCCGGAAGCAGAGGCAGCCACCGCGCCAGCTCTGAGCTGCTCCGAGGCCGGGCAGCGCCACTGTCCACCACGCTGGCTTGGGTGCTGGGCTCAGTGTTGTGTCGGTTTCTATGGAGAGAAAACAGCCAGGGCTGCCGCCGCTGCGAGAGGGAGGGGTGGGGACCGAGGAAACAAAACAGACCCGGCTGGGTGGGCGGGGCCGCCCGCATGGGCGGGGCCTCCTGGCCACTTCCTGGCCGGAAAGCTGGCGAGAAAGTTGTCTGTCCCTTGAGCTGGCCGCTGAGGCCAGGACGCTCTCAAGATCCATGCTGGGCCTTGTCAGCTTTCTCTGCACATGCGATGCCCAGAGAAGGAGAACCTGCCTCTGGGGACCCTTCAGGCTGCTGTGGAGTTGGGGGCAGCTCCCCTGGAACCCCTCCCGCTGGCAGGAAAGGCCACACAGTGTCTGGCCCTGTTGTGGGTGACTGCCAGGTCCAGCATGTCTTCCCTTCTGCCCACGCCATCCCGCTGGCCCCACCGCCCACACCTGCCCTTCCGTAGCCTCCTCAGCACCGGGTCACTCTGCTTTTTCCTCTGTGCTGCTTGTGGGTGTGGGTGAGGGGCCAAGCTGCACCTCCCCCGCCTTGCTGTGTGTCTCTTGATGGGTCGAGTTCCCCTCCCTTCCCCCAGGAGGTCTGTGCCCAGAGGAGGAGAGGTGGGGGCAGACGGCCGCCCTCCTCTGGGGGCACCTGCCTGACAGGCCACACCCACCCAGGGGCTGTGGCCACTGCGGCCGAAAGGGGTGGGTACTCCACGTGGGTCCTCCGACTCCATCTCTGTCAGTGGTCAGGGTGAACCGGGGATTTGAGGGCCCATGTTTGTGTGCTTTCCTGGACAAAAGCATCCCCAACAGTAAAAAGAAGGGACTTGTTTTGTTGTTTGAAAGGTAGTACAGAAAGCCCTTTGGCTCTGTGTTGTGTTTGGGCCACGGTGGCCGGCCTGCATGGTGTGTCGTGCTGTGGTTCAGACGCCTGGGGTTTCTGCAGGCTTGAGCCACCTCCACCATGAGTTTCCATCTCCTCACCGTAACCAGCCCTCTGCATGCACTTGGGGTACGTTAACAGATGGGCTTTTAAAACTCTTCTTTTGGAGGATCTTTCTTCTTAACTGGTTAGAAAGCAGTTTCCAAGTTCCCTCGCAAGGCTGCACTGCACAGCTGGGGGAGCCCTTGACCCTGGGTCCCTGAGGACCATGAGCAGCCGTTGCTGAGTCTCTGCAGTCACGCACTTGGCAGGTCCAGGGGACCATGTGTCTTGCGGATTCTGGCCGGCTATGTAACTCGGCTTTTGTCCGGGAAGCAGAAAGAAGGGCTAAAATCTCTGACAGACTTGTCTTGGGGGATTTTGTTGCTAATTAACACCATTTCAAATAAAGAAAAATAAGATGTTTTAAGTTCTACCGTTCTTGGAGTAGTAGAACGCTCTAAGTTCTACTGTTCCTCTTTGTTCTGTGCAGTGCAGATGGGCGCGTCTGAGGGATGTGTGGGGAGCTGCAGCGGGTTCTTGAGTTCTGTCCTTGCTTTGCGGGCGGGGGGCCTCCACAGCTCCTTCTGCCACCCTCTGAGGAGCGGAGGGCCGGACGATGAGAATCTGGGAGCCCGGCTTTCCTCCAGGCCGGTCTCCTTCCCCCTACGTGGTTGCGAGAGGCCAGGACACCCTGCTCGGCAGGGGTGGGGGGCGAGTGGCCCCCTCTGTCTGAAGGAAAGCCCAGCCCCTTGGGATCTCGTGCTGTCTCGCTCTCTGCCCGCACTCTCTTCCTGATGGACTTCATCTACCGAGAATCTGTTTAGAGTTGACGCCAGCCGGGTGTCGGCCGTCGTGTGACCTGGGATCCAGCCCCAGTGTCTCGTCCTCAGGTTAAAAGGCTCTTGGGAGGGCCTCCTGGGGCTTCCTTCTCCACCGGCCTCCTGCCCCGGGGCGCTATGGGAGTCTGGCGTCAGGCTCCAGAGAGCCAGGCAGAGCCCCGTTCTGTGTGGAGATGGGCCTCGTGCGGCCTTTGGGTGGACACCACATATGGGTGTTTTTGCTTAGACTCTGAAGACGGGGAGCGTGTTTCCTGGACAGGAGAAATCCTGATGTGGAGAAACAGGAATCTCCTGATAGGCGGTTCGGAGCCTGAGAACATTGTTCGTGGGCTGTCCGCCTGAGGACGGCGCAGGCTCTGTGGCCCCTGTGAGGTAGGCAGGTCTGCCCCCATGGCCTTCAGGTGCTGGAAAGTGGGGCCTGAGCAAGGGCCTCCCCTCAGTGGGTTGGGGTGTGGGGTGGTGGACCTCATCCACATGGGGCCTCCTGGGGCACAGGGAGCCTGGCTAGCTGGAGTGAGGGGGTCGTTGGAGAGCAAGGCTCCCCCTCTCTCACTCCCGCTGTGTCTTTGAGGCCCCTGCCAGCTCCTGCACGATCAGCAGGTCTGGTCAGCAGATCTGTTTCCCTCTGGCCTCTCAGGATGCACTGAGCTGGGGGCTCAGGGTCTATCGAGTGCCCTCTCCCAGCACCAGGTCTCCTTCCTGGAGTCGTGCTTGTGCGACAGTAAACTGAACGTGGGAGTCACACCTGCCGGCTCAGAGGTCACTGCTTGACCAGCGGGGGTCACGTCAGTGCCCCCAGGACACAGATGGTGGCTGGGATCCGGGCATGGAGCTCTTGGTCCTCTAACCTCCGCCACAGAACCGACCGGCCCCTGCACCATGTCACCTCCTCCCGATGCCAAGCTTCCCAATCCTCCTGCCATCGCACAGGGAGGGACTTGGTGCTGCCCACTCTGCCCATGCCGCCCTGGTGGCCCCTCCCACAGGAATGGGTCATGGGTGAGATGGTGGAGGCGCCTCTGGGGACACAACCCTTGCTGCTTGCTCTGATTGTGTGCTCCCTGGCAGGATTCTGAGCAGTCCTCAGCCTTGTCCTCCCGGGGCCCCCAGGTGCTCGGCAGGCCCCCTCCTCTCTGCTCTCATCCAAGGCTCGGGAGCCAGTCAAGTCCGAGGGCCTCAGTGGGCATAAGGCTGGCGTTCGGAGGAGCAGGAAGACCCCTTACTGGAAGGAGGCGGGCTGCTGGGTCCCAGTGGCCTCTCATCGCGTGTGGCTCCCATTTTCATTGACGCTGTGGCTTAGCGGTGCCCCCCTGCCCCCAGTCAGCATCTGGGTCAGTGTCTGACTGACAAGACCAGTTGCGGGGGGCTGTCTTCCACCCAGGCCCTGTCTCGGGGCCAGCCAGGCACACCGGCCCCCAGCCTGCTGGGTTTAGGGCTCTGCTCTGGGAAAGGCCTGTTGGGCCTCGCCCGTCCCCCTCCTGTCTCCATCCCCTCAGCTGACTCCCACCTGCCCCCTGCTTGGGGTTCTCTCTGAGGCTCTCACCTGGGGCAGCTGACGGATTACACATGAGAATGTGCAGGCTACATGTATGCCTTAGTTGCCCGCACACACATATACACATGCTCCCCCACATGTGCCCTGACCTTGTCCTGACGGCCAGTGCCCCTGTGAGTCCAGGAGCATGTTGGGGTGCTCTGTAGGTGTAGGGAGCAGAGGGTGGCCCAGCGCCGCCGCTGGGCAGAGCTTGCAGCTCTGAGGAGGAGGAGGCCAGCTAGTGGAAGCAGAGAGGGGCGGGGACCACACCCCCTGGAGCCTCAAGGGAGATGCCGCGGGTGCAGTGAGGCGCCATGGCACCCCTGGTGGCAGATGCTGGTGTGAGAGGAGCGGCTGGGGGGCGGGCCCGGGTCAGGAGGTGTCGGGGGAGTGACCCTGCAGAGCAGCCGCCTGGCCTTCATCAGGGGACGGCACCCACGCATCCGTCCTGGTTCCTGTGTCAGAGGCCTGTTGGGGGTCAAGAGAGTGGTTGAGCCTCCTGAGGGCCTGGTGGGGCCAGGGCTGCCCATGTGGACCACAGTGTGTCCAGCCCCCCTCCTGCCCTGTGAACTGTTCTCTTCTGGTGAGGCTGGGGCTCAGTCACCCTCCAGGAAGGGCGGCCGCTTTTCCTTTCTTGTTCTGGGTAGACAGGCTTGTTTGTCCTCCTCCCTCTCCCGGGGCCAGAGCCTGCGTCCACTCCACACTGGCTAGTCAGGGCACTCACCACCCTTTAAAACCAAGAACAGTGTTGTAGGAGTAAAATAAGCCCCAAAACAAGAACCGTGGATTTTCAGAACAGCTTCATTGTTCTTGGGTTCTGGTTCTTTGGGGTTTTTTGAAAGTCTTTTTACGGTTACTTTCCAGTGACTGCGAAGGAAAAGAAAGGTTCCATTCCCCCTGCCCGGTCCGGCGGGACTTTCCCTGACTTTCTGATTCTCAGGGGCGGCGGGTGTGGGCGGCCTGGTACGGGGCTGGTGGCAGGGCTGTGGCGTGTGGAGACAAGGGCACCAGAGGCCTCTTGTGGTCAGGACAGACGTCCAGGGTGTTCAAGGACACATACCCCCGAGCCCTTCCCCCACCCCCTGCAGTCTCCATGGAGGGGCGCCAGCCGCAGCTGGGTGGCCGTCTCGGGGGCTGCCAGACCGTGTGCCTGCCCAGGGTTCCTTCTGAGTGGTGTCCAGGGCTCCTTGGGGAGGGAAGGCCCCACCCCTGCCCCCACCCTTGCCAGCCGAGAGCTGCTGAGGTTTGGTTCGTGGGGGAGGGGCAGTGACTTTGATTAGAAAAGTCTTAACTTATTCTCATCAACGATGTGGAAGTAACAGAAAAGATGACCTACTTAAATTTAAAAAAATCAAAGTGAATCTGTAAAATTGCTATTTTCACTTCATTTTGGGGTTTGGGGTTGTCTTGCAAATTTAATCTGCTTCCTCTGTACCACAATAATCAGAAAATAGGTTAATTTAAGCGTAATATGAAACATGAATGATCACGTGGAAAATATTAATGGTACTTACAAAAATAGCTTGGCAGTTTCTGGAACTGTAAAATCTCCCGGACTGTCCACGACGCAGCCCTGGGGTGGACTTAGAGATGGTGGTCCAGAGCGCTGGGCCAAGAGCTCCCCTCAGGAGACCTGGGTGCTGTTGGCAGGACTTAGTCTCGAAGCCTGGGTGGGACGTGGTAGCTCAGAGCCCCGCGTCCGCCCAGGGGCCACACTCTGTCCTCTGCAGCTGCCCTCCCTTGGGGTGGGCACCCCTGCAGGAAGGAGCCTGTGGTTCCCTGCTGTGCCCACCCTGGATGGGGGCATTCTGGGCATGGCAGGGCTGGCTGTGGTCTTGAGTGAGGGGGGTCGTCCACCTGCTGGAGCAGGGTTGACCTCCTGCCCCGGTGGGCCCTCGTGCCTGCCCAGAGCTGGGGCTGGTCCACACGAGGTTTCCCTGTGTCTGCTCCTCTCAGGCTGGGTTTATTTGGGTGTTTCTGCCGTTTTCTTGCAGAGTCTGGGCGTCTGCGTAGTGCTGCCTCTCACCCCGTTCCTCCCAGGGGTCTGTGTAGGCCTGAGGTTATGAGTTCTTGAGAGACTTTCCCCTGCATGGTGGGCATGGCTCCTGGGGTGCCCACTGCCCACCACAGGGTTTAGGAGGTGGGGATCTGGGAGTCCTCAGGAATTAGGGGCCACCTCTTGTGCCTGGCCTCTGTGTTTGTGTACAGCCCACCACCCCCACCTCAGAACCCTGACCAGGTCCATGCTGTAGTCCTGGACATGCCCTGGCTGCCCAGCCAGGTGCCAAGTGGATGCCCCACTGAGACCTTCCCTGACCTCTGATGCCCTCTGGGCCCTGTGGGTCAGAGTGGTCCTGTGGGCATGGGGCCATTACCTCTTCCAGGGCCAGCCACAAGTGGCTCCTCAGGCGTCCTGCTCTGTCCTTTGCTGGAAGGACGGTGAGTCAGGAACCGTTGATCCTCGGTGGTTTGGCTTTTCAATCAACAGTTCATTTCATTTTTCTCATAGGTAGTTTTAATAGCTTTATGGAGATGTAATTCACGTGCCATAAAGTCCACCCTTTCTGAGAGCACGATTCCATGCTCAGGCACCAGTGTCTAGTCTCAGCACATCTGCATCACCCGGAAGGAAACTGTGCCTCGTGGGCCCCCGGGCCCACTGGTGCACTTCCTGTCTGCAGATCTGCCTGTTCTGGACAGTCCACGAGAATGGGGCCGAAACAGTGTGGCCTCTTGGGTCTGCTCCTCTTGCTGGGCCGCCTAGTGTCACATGTCAGAGCCTTGCACTTCACTGGGACCAAGGGGTGCTCTGCAGTGTAGATGGATGGACCACGTTTCATTTACTCCTTCGCCCACTGATGGACACGTGGGACTTTCCACTCCTTGGCTGTTAGGAACAATGCTGCTATAAACACATGTCCCATTTTTTGTGGATGTGTTTTCAATTATCTTGAGTGTGTCCATCCAGGAGTGGCATTGCTGGGTCGTGGGCTATTCTGTGCTTTTGAGGAATTGCTGGGCCGTCCCATGACCATTCCCCTCCAGTAGCACGGGGTTCTGGTTTCTCCACGTCCTCCCCAATGATGCCGCATATCATTCATCGTTGAAACAGCTCCAGCTGTCCTCGTGAGTGTGAGGGGCACTTGGCAGGTTACTTAAATTCTCCCTATTGAGATGATTGTGAATTCACATGTGGGTGTACTTTGTCTGGATTCCTGTAGGTTCTGGTCCCAGGCTGAGCCCCTCTTTCCAGTCCTCTGGGTGTTTACCGAGCTCACGGGGTGGTTCTACATCCAGCTGTGCCGCGGCTGCCTGGGTCATGTCCCCGCCAGCAACACACAAGTTCCCGGTTTCTCTCCTGCCTCCCAACACACGCTTTCTGGTTGTGATTGCAGTCATCCTGGTGGCTGTGAGGTGCATCGCCCTAGTGTGAGACACTGAGTGTCTTCACTTGCTTGATGGCTGTGTGTCCTCCGTGGAGACACGCCTGTTAGAGTCCTTTTCCCCGGACTTGGGTTGTTTTCAAAGTCTTTCTTCCGTTCTGTGGGCTGTCTTCACTTTCTTGGGGGTGTCCTTTCAGGCACAAACGTTCTGATTCTGCTGGATTCCCCCTTTGCTGTTTCACTTTTGCTTCCTTGTGCTTCAGCATCATTAGGGAGTTCGTAGCGGTGGGGCTCACCCCTTTAGAGCCTTGGTTTCTCCAGACGGTTCACCTTCAGGTTTTCTCTGAGCTGGTGTAAGGGTCTCTATGTTGGCTGCCGCCTGGTGAAAGAGGGTGCAGAAGCAGGTTGATGGACAGGGTGGTGGAGACGGTGCAGGCAGGTGTGTTGTACAGCAGAGCTGATGTGTCTGGAAGGCACGCCCAGCTTCATGTGAGCTTCACGTGGGGTTTCCTGCTCACCTGGAGGCTGTGTGCACACACCAGCCGTGTTGGGACATGGCCCTCAGCTGAGCTGTGGTGCTTGCTCTGGGTGTCTGTTTGTCTAGAAGTGAAGCTGCCTCTGGGGAGAGGCTGACAGTCCTCCAGTGTCTGATGGTAGGAGGCATCTGTGCCACTGGGGCTTGGCCTGGGCGGGTCGGGTGGTTGACAGCAAGGCTGATGTTGTCCTTCGAATCAGTTGACGACCAGGGTCTGGAGGCTGGACGGTGTGTTTCACTCCCTGATTGAGTGCAGCGCCTAGGTAGACCCTCACCTGGGCCTCATCCCCAAATGGCAGAACTCTGCCCCTAGCAAGGAGTCCAGGGAGCTGAGTGTCATTTTCTCTGTGGGGCGGGTCTTCCGTCCAGGTTGTGCTCCTCATCCCTAGTGGAGGTCTCATCGGAGACTCTCCCGCCCGGTTCCCCAGCCACATCACCTGGTGCCGCTGGACCAGAGGGTGTGTGGGTGTTGGCTGCCCTCAGCCCTGCAGAGAGCCCAGGGCAGCGTGCATCCTGGCCTTAGGCCCCGAGGCCAGAGGGGACACCTTTGTGCTGAAGAGAGCAGACCCACCCAGCTCAGGGGTGGGGATGGGGGGGGCACTGCTCTTTTCTGGGTGTCTGTGCATGCGGCCTCCCCGCCGAGCTCTGCGTGTGCACGACTGTGACCAGGGGCATGTGCCCCCGTAGGGAGGGTGCAAGGAGTCTCTACATCCTGACCACCCAGGGTGTCCTGGGCAGGCACAGCTATACTCAGGTGGCATTTCTCAGGGCAGCATAGTGCTTGCCTGGGTAGGTGGAGCCCGGTCACCTCACGTTCCGGGGCCTCAGCCCAAAGCCCACACATCCCACAAGGGCTCGGGGATGAAATTGTGGACCTGGGTGGGGAGGTGGCCCCAAGTGGCCACCCTCCCGCCAGGCAGCCACCTGGGTGGTCTTTGGATGCTGCACGTGGCCCTGCGCCGCCCCACTGTGCCATATTCCGGCAGCATCTCCCTCTACCCTGCCTCGTGTCCATGTGCGGGCTGAGAGTCTGATCTTCCTCCCAGAGTCTGGGGCCATTCAGGCTTGGTCCTGCCTTGTGCTGGGCTTCTCTCACTCCGGCCTGTCCAGGTTGGTGCCCTGGCTCTGCCTTTTGGTCAGAGAGCCTCACCTCTGCACCGCCCGGTCACCCCAGAGCCAGGGGCCTGGGTGATGGGCCAGTCAGCGCCCCCGTGTGCAGAGCTCGCACTGGGTGCTCTGGCGTTAGTCCGGTGCTGCCGGCCGGTGTCGGGAATGTTCTCTTCCTTCCTCCCATGTATGCTTTCTCTTTCTGTTTAAGGTGGACAGGGTGGGGCCTAGGAAATGGAGTGTGGAGCCAGTGTTCACAGTGCAGAACCCAGGGAGGAAAACCCGAGACAGCTTCGTCCTCGGTAGTCCGAAGCCCTCCTTTCCCCCAGGAGCCCCCTGCCTGCAGAGAGGACCCCGGGTTTGCCTGGCTGAGCTGGCCTGCAGGACCTCTGGGGCTCAGACACTGAGTACAGCCCTTGTGAGCACGAGGGGTGTTGCCGGGAGCCACCCCTGCTCTGCCTGTTGCCCCCTGTGCTGCCCTCCGGGGTGGCCACAGCCTCAGCAGCCATGCACACCCTGCTCCACCCATATGCGGCGGCTCCACGGTTTGGGGCCTCTGACCTGGGAGGACAGGAAGGTCACGGGGGTGACGTCACCCCCCGTTTTACCCCAGATCCTGCACACATGTGCAGGTCCCTGGGTGATGCACAGGCTCCACAGTGACAGACAGGCGTGGCCGCTGAGCAGTCCCGGGTGGCGGCTCCCTGTGGCACCGGGGGGTTCTCCTGGAACCCATGTTTCTGCACTGTCCCCATAGGCTTCTCTGTCAGGCAGGATGTGTATCTTGGAGTGTGGGGAGGCTGCTTGAGTGCGTCTTGGATTCCGGGGCCCAGCAGGGTCAGGAGCCGGAGGCTACAGGCTCTGCCCCTCGCAGAGATGGCCATGCGGCTATCACCGCACACATGGCTGTGTCTCCGATCTTCTGCCATCTCCATGGCCCATCCTTCCTGGGCTTTGAAGAGGGGTCACTCCCTCGGGCCCTGGTGGCCATGCCTCCTCCTCTGGTGCTTCCTCATTCCCATAACCAGCCAGCTGGACTTTGTGAAGAGCACACCGGGCTTCCTTGGACAGAGTCCCCAAGGTTGCTCGGCTCCTGCATCCCGGGTGGACCAGGGCTCAGGCAGGTTGCGGGGGGCAGGAGGCTCCAGCCTTTCTCCCGAGCAGGAAGCTGCCCCCGCTGTGTGGTGGGGCTTGCTGGCCACGTGGGGGTGGCCTGCGGCCCGGGTCGTCTGACACCTCCCACAAGGGCTCCCTGAGGTTTCTCGGAATTGGAGGAGCCGGCAGGGCGCTGTGGCTTCTCTCCCGTGAGAACTCGGCTCAGACAGGAAGCCCCACCCTTGCGGGTGGCGCCCGGTCCAGCACTATGCACCAAGCTCGGGAGGCCCCCAAGCATTGCCCAGCTCCTTTCCCCTTCACCACCCCCAGCAAGAGCACCAAGTGTGTTCAGATCTGAGTTGTCTGTCCACGCCGTCTGAAGGACCCTCAACCAGTCTCCCAGGGGCTGGGTGGGCAGGCTGAGGGGGCAGCCACCCTGTGCTGGGACCAAGGCCAGAGCATGCCACCCAGCCCCACGGGTCTGGGCCTGAGAGTTCCGCGTTTCCTGGAGTGGAGTTAGGGAGCCTTGGCTGTGGGGTTGGGAGTGGCCCGTGCATTCACCCAGAAGTGTGGACTCTGTTGCCCTGGCGGCCTTGCACCCAGTTGGCTCCGTCCCTTGAGTTTTGTTGTGATGACCCTGCTGACCCGGCAGCTGACCGACCACTTCCTCCCCCACAGCCCTGGAAGCGCAGGCCCCTCAGGGCCAATTCTGGGGTTCGGTATTCTCTCCAGGTGCTCCTTGGGGCCAGCAGGCAGGGGGCAGTTGGACACCAGCCCTGGAGGCCACTCCAGCTACAGTATCCAGCAGATACAAGGCTCATGTGTCCTGAGCTTCCTTCCCCTACACGAGACTTGGGGATGTCCAGGGGCTTTCTCAGCGGGCTGAGTGCACTCAGTTCATGTTGGGACTGTTTCCTTCCAGCAGGGACGGGGCATGGCCCAAGCTTTCTGCTCACCCGTCATGCAGCTGGCCCAGCCCCACAAGAAGTTTCTAAAATTAGTACCATGTGGTGAAACCCAGGGCTCTGGGGGCGCTACATGTGATGCCCTTGGAAAGCTCTGGGCGACCCCAACAGGGCCCTGTGCTTAGCCCGCGAGCCTGCCTGCCGCTGCCCCTTCCAGACCTGTCAGCCCGAGTGGGGGTGGGCAGGGTTCCCTTCTGAGCGGACGTGCTGTGGGTCCTTGGCCTCTGCCAGCTATCAGGCCTGTGTGGGACCAGGCGCACCGTGCGATGTGTGCCTGAGGGGTCTGCGTGTCCCTGGACATGCCTCATGTGTGGCTGCATCCTACCCAGCGTGTCAGCGGGAACTTCTGTGTCGCTCACAGGTCTCTGATCCACCGGCCTCCGTAAGAAAAGCAGATGACGCCCCCTCCCAGCACCCCACGTCCTCCGAGAAGGACAAGCAGCCAGGCTGGCTGCGGACCCTGGCCAGCTCCTCCAGCAAGGTGTGGCGCGCAGCACTGGCAGGCGGGGCGGGGGTGGGGTGGCCTGGGGCACCCCTCTGACAGCCCCTCTTCCCACAGAGCCTGGGCTGCGTCCACCCTCGCCAGCGCCTCTCCGCCTTCCGACCCTGGTCCCCTGCGGTTTCCGCGAGTGACAAAGAGCTCTCCCCACATCTCCCAGCCCTGATTCGAGACAGGTGAGTGACCCTCCCACCGTGACCACCAGCCGTGACCCATGGGGCTTGCAGACCAGCCAGAGAAGCAGGTTCCTGCTTTAATCAGGTTCCCACTTTAATCGTCCCTGAGCTTGGCGGGCAGGTGGTCTGGAGGTCTCGTGTCAGGCCCCAGCTCTCCGGGTAAGGCAGTCGCAGAAGTGCTGTCCTTTGGTGGTATGGGGGAGGGTGTCTAGATTTTCTGTGCTCTAAAGTTGGTGGCACACAATGCTGGTGTGGCTCGTCCCACGCACGGTGGCTGGGGGCCGTGTTCCAGCTGCCCCAGGCTGAAGTGTCCACTCCCTCACACTCTCTGTGGGAGCAGGCCCTGCTATGGGGGGCGTGCAGGGGCCGGGGAAGCTGTCGAGGACCCAGCACCTGCTGTGTCCCCCACAGCTTCTACTCCTACAAGAGCTTTGAGACGGGCGTGGCCCCCAACGTGGCCCTGGCCCCGCCAGCCCAGCACAAGGCAGTGAGCAGCCCACCCTGTGCCACGGTCGTCTCCCGGGCCCCTGAGCCCCTCCCCGCCTGCATCCAGCCCCGGAAGCGGAAGCTGCCTGCGGACACCCCTGGAGCCCCGGAGACACCAGCACCCGGGCCTGCCCCCGAGGAGGACAAGGACTCGGAGGCCGAGGTGGAGGTGGAGAGCCGAGAGGAGTGTGAGTGCCCACGCCCCTCCGCTCTTGGGGGTGGTTGGTCCTCCCGGGAGAGTCCTGTCCCGGGAGAGGAAGCTCTGCTAACTTGCTTCTCCGTCTGTCTGTCTCTGCAGTCACCTCCTCCCTGTCCTCGCTGTCCTCTCCATCCTTTACCTCATCCAGCTCCGCCAAGGACCTGAGCTCCCCAGGCCTGCTCGCCCCGCCCGCGGCCCCTGCCGCCCCCGATGCCACGGCCCCCACCGACACCCCGAGCAGCGGGCTGGAGGCGGAGCTGGAGCACTTGCGGCAGGCCCTGGAGGGCGGCCTGGACACCAAGGAAGCCAAAGAGAAGTTCCTGCACGAGGTGGTGAAGATGCGTGTGAAGCAGGAGGAGAAGCTGAGCGCCGCCCTGCAGGCCAAGCGCAGTCTGCACCAGGTGAGCCGCTGCACACCCGTCCCCACACTGGGCCCCAGGCCACTCCCTCAGGCCACTTACTTCCTTTCCAAGAGGCTCCTCCTGGCCTCCCCTGCCCGCCTGACTTGATTAACGAGTCCTCAGCACCTGGGAGGGCGGGGCTGTCACCCAGGGCTCTGTGGCCTGGGCCCCCTGGTCTCTCTGCTCTCACACCTCAGCCAGTGTCTGGCATGTGGGCTCGCTCAGCACAGCCCTGCCAGCCCCAGAGTCAGCTTGCAACCGCTTGCTCACTCAGCACCCCTCCGTCTCCCTGGTTCTGGTTGGAGGTGTGATTTCCCACATGCATATTCATGAGCATGTTTGCAGGGGTAGGGCTGAGTCCCCAGAAGGGCCACCTCCTCTCCATCTGGCCGTGGCCCCTCTGGGGCCCTCAGATGGTGCGGTACCTGGGTGAGCCCCTCCCTGGCTCAGGATACCTCCGGGGGCTGTGGGCAGTGCTCGGAGGGGACAGGGACCCATGGGGCGGGCGGGTGCTGGGGAGGCCTGGCGTGGGGGCGCCTCTGAGCTGGCCCCTCACCCCAGGAGCTGGAGTTTCTGCGCGTAGCCAAGAAGGAGAAGCTGCGGGAGGCCACGGAGGCCAAGCGCAGCCTGCGGAAGGAGATCGAGCGGCTCCGTGCGGAGAACGAGAAGAAGATGAAGGAGGCCAACGAGGCGCGGCTGCGCCTGAAGCGGGAGCTGGAGCAGGCGCGGCAAGCCCGTGTGTGTGACAAGGGCTGCGAGGCTGGCCGCCTGCGGGCCAAGTACTCGGCCCAGGTGCGCAGGGAACTGCGGGAGGCAGAGGTGGCAGGCGCGCCCTTGGCATCCGTCCCCTCCTTACCAGGCTGTCTGGGTGTGGGGAGCTGCTCGGCTTCGGGCCCGTCCTCCATGGGGTGGTGGTGTGGCCCCAGGCTCTGCTCTCCTGTCCTGGAGGAGGGCTGAGCTCACCCTCACATGCCCGTGAATGTCTCAGCCGGTCCCCATTGGCCATGCTGCCATCTGGGGCTGGTGCTGAGCAGCAGGCTCCCAGGGGTGGGGGGTGGGTGTCATCCCCTGTCTCAGGGTCTCTGGAGACGGTGCTGGTCCTTCTACCAAGCTCATCAGTAGGTCCAGTGGGTGGCGTGGGAGGCGAGTGTGTGATGGCCGGAGGGTCAGCCCAGGGCCAGGGCAGCAGCAGGGTGGGTGGGGAGCAGCTGGCTAATGCAGGCGTCCCTTTCAGATCGAGGACCTGCAGGTGAAGCTGCAGCACGCAGAGGCCGATCGTGAGCAGCTGCGGGCTGACCTGCTGCGAGAGCGGGAGGCCCGGGAGCACCTGGAGAAGGTGGTGAAGGGGCTGCAGGAGCAGCTGTGGCCGCGGCCCCACTCCGAGGCTGCAGGTGGCGAGAGCACGGCCGAGCTGGAGCCCTAGCCGAACCCACTGTCTGCTGTGCAGGGCGGATGCCGCAGGGCGGGCGGGCAGCGGGCTTGGGGCTCCGTGCCAGCGGGACGCCCCCCTCCAGTCCTTATAGCACAACGTCTTACTGTGCCTAGAACCAAGCAAGTGTTTGGAACCACATACTTTTGGAATCCACTGCAAAATTTTCTACTGGCCAAGTTCAAGCGTGCAAGCCGGTTCCCAACTGCCCCAGAGACGAGGGCAGCTCGGTGGTTGTGGCTGGCCCTCCGCTTGCCGGAACGTTCTAACATTTACACTTTTGTTATAAGCTATTTAAAACCAATAAGGAGACTTGATATTCAGAAAAATCACCACGTTTTTTAATGACTAACTTTTAAAAGCCCCACCCACACGTGATACCCCCCGAGGACCCACATGGGAGCCGGGGCCCGTCCTGCCCCTCGAAGCCATCGCAGCTCGTCTGCACCCGCGGCCGCGTGACCACACGAAGGGTTTTTCTCCAGAGTCTATTTTTTCAGCGACAAGAACCCGTCTCCCGCACTGTCGGGGGAGGACCCGGGGAGTGCCGCGCACGCGAGCTGGAACACTGCCGCCTTACCCGCCTACCGCCACCCGCAGGGGCGTCCGCAGGGGCGTCCGCAGGGGTGCTCGGGCGGGCGGCGGGGGCGGGTCCGCGCTGGCCGGGCATGTGCCCTCTTCCACGCGCCCCTCCGTCCAGCTGGCGGCCCACAGAGGCGTCTGCAGGGGTGCTTGGTGGGGGGCGGCGGAGGCGGGTCCGCACTGGCCGGGCACGCGCCCTCCTCCTCGCGCCTCTCCATCTGGCCGGCGGCACGCCTTCTGTTTGGGCCGAGGCTGCAGCATTGCAACAACAGCATTATTTCAGTTTTTCTTTTTCCTTTTGTTCGTTCGTTCATTTAAACGTATACTTAGAACTGCACTTTGTCAAAAACCTTCCCCTTCTCTTTTTATTCCCCAGTTAACTGAGGTTTTTACTTTCAGATACTGCAAACCGATTTCTAGAGCATCCACATCCTAAGTGCTCGAGTGTCTAGAAACCCCTCTGGTGCTTGGTTGAACAAGGGAATCACACGAAAACGAAAACGCAAAAACTGAACTTCGGGGGGTGGTTCTGTGCCTTCCAGCGTCTTGTACAGCAAACCCTGACTCGTCTTCTTCCCCCAGAATACGTCTCCAGTAGCTGTTGGATCTGCCATGATCACAATGAGTTACCTGCATTTATTCCAAATAATCGCGTTTACTCTCAACTGTATGCGAATTGTATAAGGTTTCTTATGCCCAAGCTTGAAAAATGATTTCCCAGTAGACCAGGTGGCTCCCTGACCTAAATCATGGTATTTATTTACGTGGAGAGACCTGACCAGAACCCTCTGCCCGCGTCCGTCCCAGCACCTGGCAGCTGTGGCCATGGGAGGTGGTGCCATGGCCGCCGAGTAGAGCAGAGTTCGGGTGACCACGTCACTGGTGGGGTTCTGCCCTTGGTTTGCTGGGTGGGGGCTGGGTGCTGCCAGCCCCCCTTCTAAAAGTGCAATGCAAAAGGGACACCGTGTATATGCAGCGTGCGTTTGGTTGTTTTTCTTTTTTTTTTAATTTTTTTGCTTCTGTTTTTCTTTGCAGTTATTAAATCTGTATGCATGGACTTTGAAACCTCTGCCATACGTATATCCACCGATGGGCATTATTACCGTGTCGTGTAGAGGGTCGGTTGTGTCACGCAACACTCAGAATGCTGTGTTTACCCTTGTTTTTCCAGAGTTGTGTTTTCCAGTCATTTCTTCAAGGGAAACTAAATGATTTAGTTGGAGCAAAGCTTTGAGTGTGTCAGTGTGCTTCTGTGCGGCTGTGCTCTGTCGCCGTCTGAACCCGCAGTGAGGTCGCAGGGCCCCCGGGACCTGCCACCCGAGGCCACCGGGTTTGCTCCATTCACTTTCTGAGTTTTTAGACTCCAGAGGGAGACACATTCTTCCAAGTTGCGCGTGGGGGCAATGTGTCGCCTCACCTCCCTTTTCTCACCCGCACATCTGACCATCAGCTCGGTCTGCCCCGCCACCATCCAGCTTGGTCCCTGATACCTGATACCGGGAAGAGCTGAGGTACGGCGGTGGGGTTGGGCAGCCTCGTCCCCCCGACCCCAGGCCCACTGTGAGGGTCCCATGACCTGCCAGAGCCAGTGGCAGCTGTGGGCGAGGCCGGCGTGGGGCTGTCTGTCCCCGTCCCCGCCTCGGGGGCAGGGTCCCCAGGCTCCTGCCTCGCAGCTGCAGTTGCATTTCTTTCAGAAGAGGCATCTCTCTGTAGGCTGTTGACTCTCCCCGTGTGTAATACCCATTACCAGAATGACCGTGTATTCAGTTTAATCACTCATTATTTCTATGCTGAAAGAAGATTTTTAACGAAGGGAAAAAACAACAGCAATAACATATCTATGGAGCAGCTAACTCACTCACATAGTGTCCTGCTTTTCGTACAGAACTCGCCAATGTACAAAGTGACCGTGTAAATACTCTTTCCTCTTACACTCGTGTATCATATGTGTACATGGTGGGTCATCCCCTGGGACTCTCTCCTTACTGGTAGCTGTCCTATTTTCTGGGTTGTTTCTAACAGAGGAAGAACATGCCCACCGGCTTCCTGGGCAACCCCACCCGTCCTTCATGCCTGCTCACCGGGCTTGGGGGGCTGTCTTGTTCTTGCTTTAAGTCAGGAGTCACAAACGACACTTTTTTTTTTCAATTAAGGAAAAAAACCACAGCTCCACCCTGGTGCCCGCCAGGAGCGTCCGCATCGCCGTCCCCTTCTCTCCTTTGCTGCTGCTAATGACAATATGACGACTTACTCTACTATTCGAAAACTATTTTTATGTAATTAATGTATGCTTTCTTGTTTATAAATGCCTGATTTAAAAAGAAAAAAGAAAGAGCTTGGCATATTTCTCTATTTCTCTGTGTACCCGTCAGTCCTTCGACGCCCCTCCCCCAAACAGATGACATGACTCAATCAATCAGGGTTGGCCCTGCCCCTCCCTGGGCTACCACCAGGCCTGAGCCCAAGAAGAGTAAGGGGGTGCCTGTCTTCCCATCAGACTCTGGGGTCCTTCGGTCTCCATTGACTCCATTGACAAGTGGGCAGGTCCTGGCTGGGACCCTCTGTCCCTCCTTTTTGGTCACTCTGAACTGTGGCTCCTCATACTGTGGGCATCCACTGGGGACGCCTCATCTGCCTGCTGGAGTAGGTGGCCAGTCCCCTGCAGAGCTGTCTCATGTCTTAATGGGGAGGCAGCCAGCAGCCTCAGAACTGCAGACCCCAATGTGCTGCCCTAAAAGATAAGCAGAGCCCCCACCCCTACCTGTGTGACTCCCTGGGGGCTTCTCCAGACCCCCCTGCCCCTTGATGCTGGACCTCACCTCTCTAGGCTGCCTTTCACCACCCAGGCCCAGCCTCCTAGCCCAGATCCCAGGGCCTCACAGGTCACCTGGAGGAATGGACCCCAGCCTAGGAGATCTCCTGGGTCCCTACCTCCTCCCCAATCCTTAGTAAGCCCCCCAGAGCTGGGCCCAGTGGTGTTCCCCTGGAGCCCCTGGGGGGAAGCAGGATGGGCTGTGGTGTGGACAAGGAGGCAGACTCCACCCCATCCAGGGCCGGGTCTCCACCCAGGCCAGGGAGGGTGCAGCAGGGCCAGGGTCGCCAGGTGTCAGCTTGAGTCTGAAAGGTCAGGCTGCGGACGGGACAGGGAAGCAGGGGCCCCGAGGTATGGGTGACAGACCCCCCTCATGCGGTATGACTGAGGCCCCCACACCCTCTGCCCCCTAGACACAGATGTCACATGGGTCTGACTCCCACTAAGCTGTGGGCCCCCTTACTCCAGCAGGGCTGGACCCTTGGGCACTGCTCTGCATGAGGTGAGGTGAGCAGGGCTCCTGGGCACTCCTGGCTCTGTGTGCCCAGGGTGGGAGGGGAGGGGAGAAAGGTCGGCGACCAGACACTGCATGTCCCCATTACTGGGCTGGGCAGCTCTTCTGTCCTCCTGACCACTGCCTTATGCCTGGACATCCAGGGTGCCACCCAGTACTGTCTTGTCAGGTCTCCTGAGTGGACAACTGCCCACTGTGGCCTGTTGAGGGTCCCAGGGGTGCCCCTGCAAGTGTGGACGAGAGTCAAGAGCAGCTGAAGCCTTGTTCACTTGTGATGCCAGATACACACGCCTTCCTCAAGACCTGCACGGAGCCCAGCAGGGTGGGCAGTGTGATGGGGGGGCAACTGTCCATGTCCAGACCCCCTCATCTCCGCAGGGCCTCATCCCCACTGCGGACACACATGCGCTCTGCAGCCTGAGTTTGTCTCTAGAGATGGGTGCAAGGGCCTTTTCTCATCTGTGCCCAGCACCTGGGGCCTCCTGACGTCCATGTCTCACCTGAGGTCTTGACCACAAGGAGGTGCGGGTGGGGAGGAGGTGTCCCTGAGGGAGGTTGGGGAGCCCGCTGGAGGGCTGTGTGTGTGTGCGTGTGTGTGTGTGCATGGGCACACGTGTGCAGTCAGGGTCCTCACACCCAGCACGCTGCTCAGCCTGTCGCGAAGGGCCTTGGAGCTGGGCTGAGCACAGCTCCTGGGGCTCCAGGCTCATCACCTTCTGGCACCGCTCTGGCCTTCATCTCTGAATGTGACCTTTCACCTCTGGATGTGACCTGCCAGCATAAAGGGCCCTGGGCACCCCAGCCCAGAGAAGACAGAGTGGGGGCCATCTGACCTCAGAATCCCCTTCCCAAGCCCTCGCTGAAGGTCAGAGAGCCTTAGGGAGAGAAGGGCCCCTCCTTGGGGATTCCTGGCAGTCCCCCACCCCCACTTCTGGTCCCCAGGCTCGGGACTGCCACACCAGCCATGGCCTCTGTAGGGACCCCCTAGTCCCGTCCCCTAGACTGGCCTGTGCGTCCCTGCCCACATTGGTGCTGGTTCCCAGGCCCCTCCCCTGAGGCTTAGGGTAAAGTGAGCCTGGGGCAGGGGTGCTCCTGGGAACCTACTCAGCTCCCCAGCTTCTGTCCCTGCCCTGTGGCCCCCACCCCCAGCTTTCACTTCTCCTCAGTCACAGGCAGCCGGGGCCCCACCCCAGGCCCCTGGGCTCTCAGCTGTGCCTGCCTGTCTCTGTCCTGGGGTCCCCACCCCTCCCCTAGGCTGCCAGCCCCAGAGCCTCAGTTTGGCCCCACCCCGACCCCCACCCAGTGTCCTGTGGTCAAGGGGGCTGACCGCAGGCCGAGAGCTGGGCCCTTGTTTGGGAAGGCGGGTGCCAGGCGCGCCATGTGGAAAGAGGAAGCCGCCTGCCCTTTACAGGAACAGCTGGCACGGCCTGTCCTCCCTCCTCTGACCCCTGGCCCTAAGTGTGGCCCTCAGCTTCCACCCCACCCACCCCCCAGCACAGCCCAACTCTGGCCAGCAGCCCCCTCCCTGGCCTACCTGGCCCCAGACCCCAGCCTGCCCTTAACCCCCACTATCCGCTTCCTTGTTTCTGGTTGTCTTGTCCCAGGGTCACTCCTTGTTGGCCAGGAAGAGAACAGCTGGAACATGCCACAAGCGGGTCCAGGTCAGATCAGGCTGCTTCACGACGTCCCAAGGCCTCTCGCCATATACCATGCTCGCCAGGGAGGGGGTGACCCGCTGCAGGGAAGTGGAATCCCGCAGGGGAAAAGCCAGGCTGGTCTGCGCTCTGGCCTGGCCCCCAGACCAGTCTGGACCCTCAGGAAACGGTGTGGCCGTCAGCGGGATGTGAAACCAGGGCATGGAGGGGATCCTGTGTCCTTCTCACAGAAACCCTTGTGCTCAGGGGACAGCAGCCCTGCACCCTCCTGTGTCTGTCCTGCCTGCTGACGGGCAACTCTGGGAGGGGCGGGGGCAGAACTTTGGGGACCTGGGTGCCTGCTGGCCCCTGCACCCAAGGGTTGGAGACGTGGGCCCTGCAGGCAGCCCCTCACATGGGGCCATCTGCGCCCAGGCCTGTGCCAGGTCTGGGGCCGCTGGGCGGGACTCCCAGCCCTGGAGCAGGTGGCCCCATGGCAGGGGGTGGGCAGGCAGGTGGACCTGGCTTGTCTTGGAGCATCCTGTGCCAGTCAGGTGTCCGGCTGGGCTGGGGTCCGGCCTTCCTGCTCTGCGCCTGGCCTGGCAGGCGCCCTGCTGGCAGGAAGCTTGGCCCAGGCTCTCACACGGGTCACTCCTGCTGCCATGGAGGCCTGTTCCGGAACCCTCAAGGGATAAGGCACCTTGTGCTGGAAGGACTTTGAGGTCACCCTCTCTGTAAGGCCCTGTCGAGCATGTGTGTCCAGGGCCACTTGGGTCCAGCAGAGAGGGCAAGCAGGTACCCGGCTGAGCCCCCGTCACGGTGTGGCTCTGCAGCCCCAGGGAGGTGGGTGGTGTCAGGTCCCCCCACCCCTCACCGGGCACCCAGGCAGGCTGTGGGTGTGGCCGTGGGGCCCACACCCTGGCAGCTGAGTGTTGGGGTGCCTGCCCTTCCCCTCCTTGTCCCCACATCTGCCCCTCAGGTCCCCTCCCCCCATCTTCCTCTCTCACACCAAGTCAGAAGGTGCCAGGTGCCCTGCCAGCTGGAGATCAAGTGTGCACAGACTCGCGGCAGGGCCCACCCCACAAGCCCTCCTAGGCTCCACCCTCTGTCACCCTGGGGCCCCCAGGTCCCCAGTGAGGGCTGGGGTGGGGGCCTGCCTGAAAGCCTCCAAAACTAAACCTCCCTGTTCTGGCCAGGAGGGTGGGGGTAGGCAGCTGCTGACCCTGGCTGGGCCTGGAGCATGTCTAGGCCGGGTGGGCAGAAGTGGCTAGGAGGGCTGGGTTGGGCGTCCAGGGTGGTGTCCACAATATCCCTCCACGGGGCACCCACCACAGTGGCTGGCAGTGGGACTTCCAGGACAGGTGCCCTGGGAACACAAGGTGTCAGACAAGGGCAGAAGTGGAGACCCCTACCCTGTCCAGTGAAACCTCTGGGGCCCCCCTAGAAAAGAGACAGGGCTGGGCCCCCAGAGGCTGGATGGGAGACCCAGGTCCTCAGGCCCAGGACGGGCGCGGCCCCTTGTCTGGAGCTGGTGGTCTCCTGGCCTTGCGGACAGGCTCTGCTCCAGTGAGTGTGCACACTTGCTCACGTTTAAGGACAGGCCTGGTGGCAGGGCCGGGGCCGGAAGGAGAGCACCAGCACCCCTGCTCCACACGCCTGGGGCTGCCCTCGTGGAGGTGGCACCGACAGGCTGAGTGACCCAGAGGTGGGGCTACAGGCCGATGGGCAGCAGAACCGGGCGGCAAGGCCCCGCTTCTCCTGTTCCCCTCCCCTCTTCTCCCACCGTCCACCCTTGGGCTTCCATCGGGCCCCGAGACCTGCAGGAGTTAGGCAGGGTGGCGCATTCCCATGGGTCCAAAGCCCCACTATGCTCTGCCGACGGCGGGGCCTTGACCTGCGGGACGTGTGGCCCACACCCCAACTTCCTGTTTCTAAGAAAAAACAGTCCCAGAAAAGGCTCTGGTGGTGTGTGGAGGAGGCTCCCTGCCAAGGCTTGGCCGGCGGGGAGGGGAGTTGCTGCGCGAGGAGGGCAAGAGCCGGCGCGCCAGGCAGGTGTCACCGGCCCGTCACCGGGGGCGTCTGCCTTCCCCACGGCTGCTTCCCCGGCGGGAAAACAGCAGCCGCTTGGACACGCCCAGCGCCGGGAGGCCCAGCTGGTCCGGGCTCCTCCGCCCAGTGCGGCCTCCCTGCCAGGACGCGGGGCGCACCGCCACCCTGCTGTGCCCTCGGGCCTGAGGGAGGCGGTGGGCTGGGAGCCTGGGACGGAAGGCAGCGCCGTGGGGCGCCCGGGTCTCCCTTGGCCTGGGTTTACCCCAGAACCCGTGAGATTGCGACCCGGCCAGACGCCAGGGTTGCCCCCAGCCCTGGAGTACCACCCCCTCCTCGGAGGCAGGCTAGGCCCCGCCCCCTCGGGGGGAGGCGGGAGGCGGGCGGCGGGCGGCGGGCGGCGGGCGGAGGCGGAGAAGCCTCGGGAGAGTTATAACTCCGGTTCCAAACATTCCAAATTCCTGCTTCTTCCGGCCTGGCCGGAAGCCGGGCTGGGGAGGGTGCGCAGGACCAGGGTGGCGGGGGGATGGTTGCAGGCCGTTTTGGGGTGAATCTGAGCCCCTTTGCCACCTCCCTTGCGCGCGGCTCCAGGTTCCCAGTGCCGAGTCTAGGGCGGCGGGTACGGGGGCCACGCCCTACTGCGCAGAGGCTGGACACACCCCAAGGCTGCACGGCACCCCAGAAGGCCCCTCCCAAGTCACGCGGGTCTCAGATGCCCCGCAAACGCACCGATGGGGGTGCATAACGTGAACCCGAGATGCACCCCAGCACCGGGTGTCCGTATGGGGCACGGCGCCCAGTGAGTCAGGCAGAGTGGGTGTCGCCGCCGGAGTGAGTCACCGAGAGGGTGTGCGCCCCTCGTGGGCGGTGCCAGGAGCCTGGAGAGCGGGCTGTGCCCGCCCCAGGAAGACCACGCCCCAGTTGGGGACTAGGCAGATTCCCCCCACTTCCTTCCGCGAAGCTTCCTTCTGCGATCCAGAGAGGCTGTTGAGGGCCGGGGAGGGGCGCGTGATGCGCCCCAGTCCGCGGCCGAGGGGCTTCCCGGGAAGGGCGGGGGCGCCGGGAACGCTGGCGGCCGGGTCCGGAAGGGCCGCGCGGCTGCCGCGCCCCCGCCCCGCGGCCTCAGTTTCCGATGACGCGTCTGCAGAAACCCCGACGCGGCCCCCAGGCTCCGCTGCCCGGTTTCACTTCCCCTCCCCCTGCCCGGCGTGAGGCGCGGGGCTCAGACTGCCTCGGATTCCGACGGGGGAGGGCACGGGGGCGCTTCCGGCCGTGGGGCTGGGTCGACTAAGGGGTTACGACGGGGCGGCCCGCCCCCGCCCAGGCCCCTCCTCTCCACGCCTGCGCCGGCACCGGGGGTGGGGCCGCGCGGTACCCGGCCGCCCCGAGATCGACCCCCTCCCCCGCGAGGGGCGGGATCAGGTTCAGGCCACGGTGGGGGCCGAGCGGGCCGCGACAACCCCCACTCCGCAGCCTGGGCGCGCGGTCCGGGGGCCCGGAGGCGGCGCTAGCTCGGGAAGGAGGGGGTCGGGCGGCAGGAAGTGCGCTCTCCCACCGCGTCCTGAGCACAGTGACTCCCTCCCGTCCGACGCGCGGGGGAGAATTGGGATGGCGGGAGAGAGAGGGGTACCCTGGGGAGGAGGCGCCTCGCGGGCACGTTGCGCTGGAGCGAGCCCTCGCTCAGGGGTAGGGTGGGGGCTCCCTGGTTCTCTGAGCGTCTTCCTTGCGGGGGCGGACGGGCGCTGACGTGTCCACGCGTCTGAGTGCAGCTAGGTTTGGGGGAGCCGGTGGGGGGGGGGGGGGGGGGTGTCAGCGCGACCCCCGGCGGCGGCGGCGGGAACTGCAGCTCCCGACCGAGCGCGGGGAGGGGCGCGTCCTGGGGTCCGCATTCGAATCGAGGTTTCAGCTCAGTTTGGGTGCTGTTTTTCTGTGGGGGGGGGGGTCGCTTGTCTAGTATGCCAGGCTCGAAGGAAAACCCGATCCTTTTAAATCCCTTGAATTCTGGGAGCGCGATCCCACAGGTATGGAAAAGCGTCCCTGTGCCAACAACTGTGCCCCACTCAGTACAGGCCCTGGGCTCCATTTCTCTGCAGTGTTCCCCATCCAGGTCCCTCATCCAGGCCGGACTTTATCCTAGTCACTGCTAGGCGGCTAAGCGCTTCTTCTGGAGGGGCAACCCCAGGGCACCCCAGCCACCAGTGTGGGTGGGAGGTGGAATGGGCCTTGAAGGACGTGACCAAAGAAGGCCACAGTGACCTGCTCCCCCTGCGTTACACTCCCTCCCTGTTTTCTCTAGGCCTATCTCTGTCCCCAAGCTTCTCGGTCATCAGGATGGTAACCCCCTAGTCCACACGGCTTACCTCTCTCTGGCACTGTCCAACGCATGGACCCCTCACCCCACTGGCTTCCTGCCTCTCTCCACCAGCTCACCGCAGCCCGTTGGCGCCTTCCCCAGCCCTCCAGTGCACCACTGGCAGCAGGTTCTTGCCTAATCAGCATCTGTGTGGTGCCCAGGTGCATCCCAGCCCTGACCCTGGCATCTGCCTGATGGCTGCCCTTCATGTCTACTCTGTCTTTTCTAGCAGGGTCCTCAAGAGGAGCTCACCACAGATGAGCCCACAGGATGAGAAACTCCTGGAGGGTCAGGGAGCACTGAGGGGTTGGGGGCTGGGCAGCGCTCCTCCAGGCTGACCCTGGAGGCAGGACTCCCATCCGGTCCACCCTGCTGGGCTCTGCAGCCCCATCCGTGGGAGAGCCTCTCCTGGTGTTGGGCCGGGGGGGAGCAGGACGAAGGGTACCCCTGCGGGAAGTGACCAGTACGGTAGGAGGACTGGCCTGCTGGCTCAGTCCCGTACATCTGGCGCACGGTCAGGCTGCCTCCGACTGATGACAGTCCTATTTATAGCCTCCACCAGAGAACGTCCCTGGCCATGGCAGTGGGCACCCGCCTGCGCCTCGAGACCTCGGGCCTCCTGCCAAGAGGAGCCTGGGCGGGGGCTGCTGTGGCCAGTGCGGGTCACCACCTGGCTCGCTGCCTGCCCCAGCCGCTCCGCAGGCCTACTGAGGGGCCAAGGCAGTTTCCAGCCTGAGGAGAGGGGCTACTGGAGACACCACCCACCCACCTCCCGAGGTCCCCTGTGCCTGACCCAGCCTGGCTCTTCCATCGGAGAGGCCCCGGGCTGTCCTCAGTGGCTGGCTGTGCCCTGCAGGGATGGGGCAGGAAGGAAGAGGCCTTGGGCAGCTGGCGTGTGCCCCAGTGATCTGGCTGAAACAGGCCCAGAGACCCCTGCTGATGCCTCGAGGACCGAGGTTCCCAGGGTGCCTCAAGTCCGCAGTGAGCTGCCCACGCTGCACAGGAGCCAGACTGGTGGGCTGGTCCCCTTGCACCCTCCAGGAAGCCCTGCTTGGGGTGGCGGGAGGTTGTTCTGCACAGCTGGCCTCGCCACCTGCCTGGCACCGAGACTAGGAGGCCTGCCCAGGATGCAGAGAAGGGAGGCCTCCCCCAGCAGCATCCCGGGTGACCCACGGACCAGCGGGAGGGGAGGCCAGGAGGCGCTGCCCGTGCCAGGCTCTGTCCTGTGCTGACTGCTAGGCGGCCGCTGATAGTCTGAGGGGCTGTGCCTGCCAAGGCTCTGCAGGGAAGTGGGCTGGACAGAGGGCAGGTGCCCCCACCTTTCTCATCTCTTTGTCTCTGCATCTCTTGTCTGTGGCTCTAGACTCCAGTCGAGGAAGGAAGATGTTTTCTGTTTCTGGTGATTCCTGACTCAGGGCTCAGGCTCGTGCTTGTCACTCAGTAAATGTCCATTACATGAGTGGACCATCCGGAGCTGATGTTGTCACCCTTTTAGAAGTCAGAGGGCAGGAGGAGGGCCCGCGGGGGACACTGAGGCCCCAGGGGGAAAGGTGCCCTCCTTGGGGTGTGAGGCACGTGGGGGCAGCCTCATGGCACCTCTACACCCATCTCAGTCTTCCTGCACCCCACCCCGGCATGGAGGTGGGTGGGTTGGGGGCCCACCTGGCCTGTGGGAGAGCCCAGGAGGCCTGATTCCTCTGAGAAGGTGGCCCCAGGGTCTTCAGGCCAGGGGCAGATGCTGAGCCGCCCCAGGGAGGCAGGCCTGATGGAGTCCAGCCATCTTGATGCTCTGGCTGTTCATGGTCCAGGCTGGATACCACCCTCTCAGGACCATCCCTCTCCCTACCCAGCTCCTCCTCCAGCCGACACGATGGCCAGGCCAGCACCTCTGGCCGCTGCTGACTCTCCCTCTTTTTTTTGGTGTATTTTTTGAGAATTCAGATTTTGTATAGATTTGTCTGTGGGACACAGTGTTAGGATTGGGGGGTCCTGTCAGGGAGGGGCAGTACCTCTGTGAACCTCCAGCTCCCCCACACCTTCAACCAAAGTCCAGCAGGTTCCTGAGGCCGTGGCCCCTAAAAGACCTGCTGGTCATCAACTCAGGTGCATTGGCCAGGAGTGGTGCCCACGCCCCACCCAAGACTCCTGCCAGGGGGTGGGCACAGGGTGGGGCAGGGGAAGTGCCTTTCACCTGGGACCAGAACTGCTGCGGCTACCCTGCCTCCCAGACTCCAAGTCGCCCTTGCTCTTAGGCTTTGCAAAGTATAGAGGTTTCACTGGTCTGCATTTGGAGAGGCTGCCGACTGAAAAGTCAGCTTTGCTCCAAGTCTGCAGGGGCCCCATGTGGGGAGCACCCGCCCTGCGTCCGAGTAGGCCTGTGTCCTCATGAGACAGTGGCCCTGAGCTTGCGGCCCTGGGCTTGGTGACTGGAAACCATGATGCCGGTTTGGAGTTCAACCTGAGAAGATGCCTCCTGACCCAGGCGTGCGGGAGACAGCAGCTGCTTGTGTTTCCAGCGTTTTTGTTTTCTAAATTGAAACATCATTTTCATTGTTTTCCTTTTGACAGAAATGTGGTTTCATCTTGTGGGGAAGGAAGAGCTGCAGAGAATTTGCTGTCTTGGGCGGGCCGGGTGGACTACGGTGGCTGGAGGAAGTGGTCTCAGGGGGCTTTTAGGGACATGTGGCCCTTTGGCTCCTGGCCCCACACTTGGGGGTCCCGCTGGGGATCTGCCCCCACATTCATGCAGCCAAGTGTGGACACTGCAACCCCCCCACCCTGCAGCTCACCTGCACCCCCTTCTGGAGGGGACTCTGTCCTGCAGGCCCTCCAGCTACCTCCATGCACTTTGGGCAGGACAGAGACCCCTGGGGCCCAGGCATGACACAGGAGTCAGAGCTGCCTGAGAACAGGTCCCTCTGGGGAACTGTTGTCCCCAGAGGGGACATGATATCCTCATCTCTGGGACATCATGGCCTATCCTCTCCTAACAGATGTTCAGAGGCCGAGGCCCGGCTGGATAGGGCTGGCATCGTCAGTGGCCGCTTGAGCTCCTGGAACAGAAACAGGCTGGCAGGTACGTCTTGCTCCGGGTGCCTGGCAGCACCCCCCACGCTTCTCAGACTCAGAACTAGGTCAGCCCCCCTTTTCCTGGACCCCCTTCTCCCTGGCTGTCATTCTTCTCTGTTCTGTTGCCACAGCTAGCCCTTTGGGGGCTCAGTGCCCAGCTGCCCCACCTGCTCCGGGAGCTGGGGTCCAGCAGAGGCGGAGGTCATCTGGTCCTGCAGGGGGACCAGCTCCACCCCATCTGCCCCATTCTGCTAGCTGTGACTGTGTTGAGGCAGGTGTGTTGAGGGAAATTGTGTGGGAACCTACTAAGAGACAAGCAGGAATGGTGAAGGGATGGGTGGGTCCAAGGACATGACTGGATTGGTTCCAGTCATCAGACTCGTCTGGCCTTTCATGTGAGAACATAATTATCCCACGGTAGGAGAAGGCAATGGCAACCCACTCCAGTACTCTTGCCTGGAAAATCCCATGGATGAAGGAGCATGGTAGGCTGCAGTCCATGGGGTCACTAAGAGTCAGACACGACTGAGCGACTTCACTTTCACTTTTCACTTTCATGCATTGGAGAAGGAAATGGCAACCCACTCCAGTGTTCTTGCCTGGAGACTCCCAGGGACGGGGGAGCCTGGTGGGCTGCTGTCTATGGGGTCGCACAGAGTCGGATACGATTGAAGCGACTTAGCAGCAGCAGCAACATAGTAGTGGTTTTAGTCTTCAGTTGAGTCCAGTTGTTTGCAACCCCATGGACTACTGTAGTCCTCCAGGCTCTTCTGTGGGACTCTCCAGGCAGGAATACTGGAGTGGGTTGCCATACCCTCCTGCAGACCTGCCTCCCACATCCATCCGTCCATAATCACCCATCCCCACCCACCATCCCTCCGTCCGTCCGCCCTCTGCCTGTTCTTCCAGTTGTCCTCTGCCTCTCGCCCTGTCCTGCACACCTCTCTGCCTGTTTGTCTCCAGTGCCTCTGGACACGTCACAGAGTGGCTGCTGCACCAGCCGCGTGCTCCACGTCTACCCTTTGGTTACAGGTACCTTCCGGGCACCTCCTGTAGGCCACACACTTCGCCACGTACCGAGCTGTGCTGGTGAACAGAACTGAAGAAGTGCCAGCCTTTGGGAGATTCCTGTGTGAGATACATGGCGTGCTGGCCTGTAACATGTGCAGGGGACGAGAGAGTTGGGGGCAGGGGGCTTTGGAGCAGGTGAGCTAGGAAGGTCTTGTGAGCAGGTGAAGAAAAGAAAGTGTTAGTTGCTCAGTTGTGTCTGACTCTTTGTGACCTCATGGATTGTAGCCTACCAGGCTCCATGGGATTCTCCAGGCAAGAATACTGGAGTGGGTTGCCATTTCCTTCTCCAGGGAATCTTCCCAACCCAGGGATGGAACTGGGGTCTCCTGCACTGCAGGCGGGTTCTTCACCTGCCAAGCAGGTGAAGGGCACATGCAGAGGCCGTGAGGCAGAGCGTACCTGGCTCAGCTGAAGGGCTGCAGGGAGCGGGGGCCATGGGGGGCCAGGGCAGTGAGCTGTGGGTGCCAGCTCTGGTTGGGCCTGCAGTCCTGGTCACGATGTGGCCCAGCGGCCCCTTGTGTTGGGGAGGGGTGTCGGGGTGAGATGGCTCGTGCTGCGGCTGTAACTTGAGCACCCACAGGATCATTGTGGGGCGGGGCAGAGATGTGACCCACAGAGCCAGAGAACAGAGTCGGATGCTGATGGTCTGGGCCTTGATGACAGAAAGTTGTGGTGTCCTCCGTGGAGCAGGAGGAGCTGGTATGGGGCACGTCAGGTCTGAAGGGCCCTGGACCCCCGCCCAAGGGGGCTGCCTCACCATTGCTACTGGCCATGTGGCTGGGAGAGATCAGAAATCTGGAGGAGGGACCGGGCTCTGGGCCCCAAGGCTGAGTCAGGGGGCGGGGTGTGCGGGGTGGGGCATACCAGGGCCAAGAGTGATGTCTGGAGCCCCGTGGGGTGTGCTGGGTAGAGAGGAGGCAGGGGCCCTGCTGGGAGTACATCACAGGTGGGGTAGAGCGCTCATGGGGGAGAAGGAGGGCGTAGACCATAGGTGTGGGAGGGCAGTGGGTGCTGGATGGAGGCTGATGGCCAGGAGGGCCTTTAAAATGGGAGACGGCAGCTGGGGCTTTAGTGGCCAGTCCACCCTGGCCTGGAGGTGACTGCCGGCCAGGACCAGAGGGCTTTGAGTGTCCCTTCCCCCATTCCGTGAAGAAAGCAGGTGGTCAGGTGAGAGGATGGGGGTGAGCTCATCCCTTCTGGATGCAGGGAGATGGGGGGCCTTGGATCTGAGGCTGGGGTGTGGTCAGCCCCAAGTAGGGGGTTGGCTGCTCCCTGGCTTCCCGGTGTGCTGGGCCTCTATCCCTGACCTGAGGCCTGGCTTATCCGCTGAGGGTGCATTTCAGAGGCCCTCTATCCCCAACCCCCAGGCCTGGCTTATCCCCGGGGTGCATTTCAGAGGCTGCTGTAACATCTGAAAAGTGGTCCCTGCAGACAAGGCCTCTCAGTTCAGTGTGTGATTCAGTCACCGGCCCGTGGCCTCTTGACCTCCCGTTTGGGAGCCGTCGTGGCCCCTAGCTTTGGGAAGGCCCCTGAGCCACCCTCCAGGGCAGGGATGGTGGGAAGCAGGCGCTGGCTGGCCCGGGCTCCCCCCAGGGAAAGCATGGATAGTGCAGCTGAGACAGCAGAGAAGGGTACTGGTCACATCATCCGCCCAGCCTTGGGAGGCCCAGATGAGCCAGCCTGGTTCTGGGTGTTCAGGCAGGGGCCACACCCTCTTGTTAGCTCTCAGAAGTGGTTGTTGAGCATTTTATTAAAGCCAGTGGTGGGAGTCTTGGGCACCCCTCTAGCTCAGGGCTTCCGGGTCTTCTCTGGGGACGTGGGGCTGTTGGCCTGCACCCCTTGCCAAGACCCGAAGGTGTTTGAAGGCCGTGGGCAGCGTGTGGCCCAGGAATGGAGGGGTGGTCACGTCGCGAATCATGATGACATACTCGCCTGCAAGAGACGGGCACTTGGACTCGGCTCCTGCCACCCTCAGATCCTCTGCTCCCACCCTCAGGGCCCCTGGCTCAGTGCCTGGTCTAGGGCGGCAGGCCTTTCTCTTCCTGGGGTGCTGGGGGTACAATGTAAGTAAGTGCACTGGGGCTGAGTGAAGCCACCTCCCACCTCGGGACAAAGGCCCAGTGATGGCTCTGTGTCCTAGGGCGGAGTGGGGGGCCACACCAGGGACGCAGACCAGCTCAAGGCCTCCCCTCCCTGCCAGTGGGGCCGTGTGGCTGAGGGCAGGGGTTTTTTCGAAAATACTTTCCTATCTTTTTAGGAGAAAAATAATTAACTTCCTCTAGAATGTTTTTAAAAATAATTAGCCTCTCAAGACATGGCTGTCTGGCTTGTTTTGTGGGAAGGGTCGGCTCTGGGGGTGGGGGTGGGGCCGCCCGCTGGGGGACATGGGGAGAGAAGGAAGTACTTTTCCTCCATAGTCTGTAAACTGTCTGGAGAGCTTCAAAGTTGGAGAAACCATAAAAAAGAAAATAAGAAATAACAGAAAGTGAGGTTGCCGTGGAAACCGTCCTCTCCCGCCTGAGCCCGCGGGGGCTGGCACCGGAGCGCGGAAAAAGCTCGCCGGGCTGGCCGGGGCTCCCACCAGGAATGCAGCCGCAGCTGAGGGGGGTGCGGGAGTCCGCTCCCACCGTCAGGGAACATTCCAGCACCCGGGCCTGGAAAACAGGCTGCCTCCCTGGCTGCGCGGCTGCCCTCCGACTCAGGCCAGCCTGGGGGCCTGTGGCTGCCCCATGTTTCCCAGGGCGGACGAGAAAGGGCCTCTGGGGCTGGCAGGAATTTGCTCAGCCTTGAGTCAGTTCCTTCAGAAGAAACCACGGTTCTGGGGGGCCGGGGGGCCGGGAGGGGGCCCACATTCCGCAGCCGGGGCACCGGGCCTCCCTGGCCGGCCCGGAGGAACACTGCGCATGGCAACGCAGAGTGTTTCCAAGCAGCCGGTTTCTAGGTGTTCCCGGGAACATGCAGCCACTCCAGCCGCGGCCGAGGGCGCCCACCGGTTGGGGAGCGGCCTCAGAGCCGAGCCCGAGCCCTCAGCTGACCTTGTTCCCGAGGCCGCCCTTCTCCCAGCAGATGGGAAAGGCCTGGCCGGGGGCCCCCTTGCCTGCCTCAGAAACCATCCGAGGCCTGGACCCAACCGCCACGTGGTCCTGCCATGGGCCCGGCGCCCAGCCTGGCCTGGCCTGGCCTGACCCACGTTTCAGAGCCGTCCACCTGGCTTCGCCCCTCACAGCCTGGACGTCCAGCCTATGCCCTGCCGGTGTCTCCCAGGTGGTGCACAGGGTGGTGGGGGGCAGCCTCTCCACCACCTCCTCAGCATGTGGGGGTCCTAGGGTTCTGCTGGGGGTGACCTCGGTGCTGACCCTACTGGCTGGTTGGTAGGCATGTGTGGCTG
This sequence comes from Bubalus bubalis, assembly GCF_019923935.1. NCBI lineage: Eukaryota > Metazoa > Chordata > Mammalia > Artiodactyla > Bovidae > Bubalus > Bubalus bubalis. The sequence continues at coordinate 30,585,331 of NC_059161.1, forward strand.
TTGGGACAGTGAGTACCAGCCCAAAAGAAAGATGGGGGCACTGCCTGGAACCCCAGCTCTGCCCCGCACAAAGGCCTTTCCGGCTGCAGTCAGCCAGCAGGGCTTGCCAACACTCACCACTGCACGAGGGGTTGGGGGGCCCACACCTGGAGGCCTACTGGCCTTCCGATCAGGATCCTAGAGACAGGAGCCAGGGTTTTTTGCCTTGGCCGAGGGGACAGGAGGTACCCTTTTGCCTGGCATATGCAGTCCTTTGAGGGGACCAAGGCTTGGGAAGACCCTCGGCCCATTGGCACACCCTCCTCCCCCGCCAGGCCCTCTTGGTGCTCCTTCGGAGGGCCCGGAGAGCATGGTTGGAGGCAGCTTCATGCACCTCAGGGCCCATCCGGAGCCCCAGAGCTGCCCTTTATGACAATGTGCTCAGGGGTGGACACAAAGGTTCTGCTGGGATGGTGGAGTGAAAGCCGGGGATGCCCTACCTGACCGTGTTTGCCAGCTGCCTGCCTACCTGGGAAGGCCTCTGCTGCCGGCTCCGCCGTGGCCACCCCGTCAAGCCTGCGGGGAGAGAGGAGGAAGCTCTGAATGCACAGCCCGGCCCCCGAGTCTGGGCCTCTGGCATCCAGGCCTGAGGATGGCAGAGGCCACAGGCCGGCCCTCATGTGACTGTCTTGTCCTCCCAGGCCCACTGCTGCCAACTTCTCTTTGCTCTGCCTGCACCTGGGCAGGACGGGTGTCCCTGTGAGGCTTGGGACCCCCTGGGCCCTCAGCCCCTGAACCCCATTGTCTAATCCCAGACGTGCCCATGGATGGATGGAGCTGGAGACAGACAAACCCAGTCCCGTCCACCCCACGGGTGCTGCGCGTACAGAATCCAGGAACGGCTTTGAGAAGTGGGCGCCAGAGCCACAGCGGGCCTCGAGGACACGCGGCGTCTGTGTGGAGGGGACATGAGAGCTGTGCTTATTTTCCAGCAGGAAGTGACAAGCGGCAGCCAGGACTCAGCGGTTGTGGGGCCGTGGGGCACTGGCACCCCCCACGTGAGGCAGGAGAGGAGAGGCAGCAGGTGAAGACAGGAGGGGCCAGGCCCACACGTCTGAGGGCTGGAGGCCCTCACCTGTGGCCGCAGCTGCTGCAGCTGTTCCCCGAGGCCCAGTCTCAGCGTGTCTGTCTCGACCACTCCAGCTTCCGCTCTGCTGTGTGACAGGCTCACCCTGCCTGCCCGCAGGGGAGGGTCACCTGCCCAGGAGGACCTGGCTGTGTCCCTGGCAAGGACCAGCTGGCATCGTCTCCAGGGAAATGCAGGTTGCCCATACGGGGCCCTGTACCCAGTTGACTCCTGGCCGCCTCCTCCATTTCTCCTCTGGGTCAGACCCTCAGGCCCCCCATGCTTCCTTGGGGGACAAGGGAGCCGGCAACGCGTGGATGGCCACCCTGGATCCTCTCTGGGAGGCAGAGTCCGAGGTGCGAATTATCCTGAATTATTTGCCCTGAATTATCCTCCAAAGGGACCTGGGGGAACCAGGCAACGCCCACCCCTGTCCTCCCTGGCCAGCGGTTTCCTGTTCTCAGAACCCGGGGAGGGGGGCGCTCCTTGCGCAGGCTTGGTGTCCCACCAGGTTCTGACCCCTTGCCAAGCTTCGATACCACATGCATGGTTTGGGTGATAAAAAATTAAAGACAAAAGATTTCAAAATTATTTCATTTCGAGTAGGGGAAAATGGGCTTTGGCTTGGACCCAGGAGCCACGTTAAAGATTTTGAAGTGCGGGTAAGGAGGGGAGGCAGATAAATAATTCAGCTCTAAGAATAACCAGAGCCTGTCAGGCTGCCAGCTTTAAGAGAAATAAACCGGGTTACAAGAATCCTGAGAGTTTTTACAGAACCCCCAGTGTTTCAAGAAAACAGGCCGAGTCAGGAAGGAGCCGCCAGAGGTGCAGGAACTGACAGTTCCCGTGGACCCGCAGGCGCAGCTGCAGCCTGGGCAGCGTGTGAGATGGCGGTTCTGTCTGGGCCCAGAAATGCCGACTGGACCCCCTGGTGTACACAGCACTGGAATCAGGAGGGCTTGGAGCTGGGACCCTTGACGGGCTGCCTCTCAGACTCCACCTGGACCCCAGGTCGGGGGGAAAGCAGATGGGGGAGACCCGTGACTTGGGTTTGGGTGGGGTGGGGAGGGATGTGGGAGGGGCTGGGTGTACCCTGAGGGCCTACAGTCCCCTGCCCTGTGATTAGGGTCTTTGTGCTTCTGTTTCTTGTGCTTGGGGTTCTTCATTGTCTGGTACCTGTGGGTTCATAGTTGTCATCAAATTTGAAAAACTTCTGGCCATTATTTCTTCAAATATTTTTTCTGTCTTCTCCTCACCGCATCACTTTGGAAGCTCTGATTTTTGTGTCTATTTGGCTTCTTGAAGTCTCAGGGTTCAGTAAGCAGGATTGGCTTACTGGGTCTGGTCATGTCTTTCTCTCTGTATTTCACTTTGGATCCACTTGCCCTCTTTACAGCTGTTACCCCTCCCTCAGACACTGCAGTTTCAACCTCTAGACATTTGATTCAGTCTTTTCGTACCTTCCATGTCCTGTCCAGTTATCACCCGTCCAGCGTCCTTGTCTACAGATTCTTACAGCTCTGTCATTCAGGTTCAGTTTTGATTAATGGTTTTACTCTTATTATGGGGCCTGCCTTCCTGCATTCCCTGCATGCCTGGTGATCTTTGAAAAGATGCCAGACACTGGGGTTACCCTCTTGCAGGCTGGATACTTTGTATTCTTGTACATATCCTCGATGCTGTTACACTGCTTAAAACTGTTTGATTCTTGTGGGCCTTTCTTTGAAGGTTTGGTGGGGTTTAAGGTAGGACCCTTGTGAGTATTATGCCAACACTCCGTGAATTCAGCCTGGCTGTCAGAATGAGCCCCCACTTTTCACATCTTGTTTGAGTTCTGGGCATGACTCCCTTTGACCCTCTTGGTGGGTCTTTCCTGGCCTCCGGCACAATTGATCCTCTCATGCATGGGTTGATCTGTGCTCTGCAGACTCTAGGGCTCCCTCTTCTCCAGGGCTCCCATCCAGCAAACTCTCACTGCCTTGGCTTTCCAGGCCTCCCACTCCGTGTCTCCCCTTGGGGGCACTCCTGAACCGGCCTGAGTACCCTTCCTGCACGACAGTTGGAGACTAGGGGCAGCATACTGGGGGCTCCCACCACGATGGATCCCCGCCCTTCAACATCGAATGTGAAATGTCTCTAGCTCTGTTGTGTATCTTGTCCAGTTAATTACATGTGTCCTCGTGGGAGAGCGAGTCCAGCCCCTCGTGATCCACCTTGGCTGGAAGCAGAAGCCTGAACAGACCAAACCGAGGTCTTGCACCCAGAGAGCCCAGGCTCGTCTCCCAGTGATCCGCCCTGAAGGGTGGGACTCCTTGGTGCAGGGCAGCCTCCAACTCCTGCCCCCTCACCCTGTACCTGCTGTGTGGGCTTGTCCTTCCAGGCCCCACAGCAGCATCTCGATCTGACGGATGTGTCCCTGTGAGACGATGCTTGTAGTGAAGCTCCTGGTGGTCCCCCACGAGGCCCGGGGGCCTTGCCCTCTGCCAGTCCACTGGCTGTCCCCTGGCCATGCCTTTCCCTTCTGGAGGCCCAGAGAGCATCCTTCTGGAGCTGGTGCTACACAGGACTGCACTGGGGTCACAGGGGCCCCAGGAGTCTGCCCTGGGTCCTATCCATGGAAATGACCACGAATACGTCTGTCCCCCAGCAGAGCCGTTGCCAAGGCGATGCTCACTGATCCTGGGCACAGTGTGGGTGCCACAGCCATGCTCCGTGTTCTGTGGCTTCTCAGTGCTTTTCCTCATGTCTCAGATCAGGAGAGCCAATGGGTAGAGGTGAGAAAAGGGCCCTGATGGGATAAGAAGCTTGAGGCTGGCTGGCCAGACCCTGGCAAGTGGGGGCACCTGCACACACCCCATTCTTTGGCTGGAGCAGCTGAGTGGAGGCAGGAGGTGGGGGAGCAGGCAGTGGACTTCCCTGGCCAGGTACACCGAGGGCAGTGGCGAAGTGGTTCACCTTCTGGGGAGACTGGTTCCCTAGTGCATCAGGGGTTCCCAGCCTGTCCACCATAGACCCACAGGCCAGGGGGCTCAGGGCATGGGTTCTGATCCTGACCCTTGTGGCTGTCAGTTTTCCAAACTCTGAAATGAACATGTAGGCAGCACATGGAGTGTGGATCCCCAGACCTGATCTGGCCATGGCAACCAGTCTATAAGGCTGGCCGGCTGGGAGAGGGCGGGGGCCCTTTTCTGCAGCCTGGTCAGGGGACAGCCCTGGGAAGTCTGGGTTGAGTCCAGACCCTGGCAGTGGTGGGGGTGGGGGTGGGGAAGGATCAAACCGGTGCTCATGGGAGCCCAGACAAGACATAAATCAGGGACATGGTTGCCCTGAGGGTCTGCAGCTCACGGGGGCTGTGGACCCAGGGCTGCTGTGGCCCCCAATGACAGCCTGTAAGAAACTTCCAAAATTGGAAGTCAGCTAATTGCAGCATTGCAGCTGACCCTGATTTGGGGCCAAGCTGGAAACTGTCACTGCCTCACGAGGGCCCCCGAGAAACAGGAGCCGCAGGCCATGAGCTCTGAGCCCAGGCTGAGGTGCAGGCCCAGTGTCTGGCCCAGCTCAGCTCCCAGGGAGCTCCTCTGCAGAGGCTCTTCTGTCCCACGGGGTGCCTTCTGGTGCTCAGCTCTGGGCCCTGGACAGTCTGCAGGGTGCTTTCTGTTTGGGGGTGCCTGCTTGCCTGCTGCAGGGGTCCTCACCCAGGGGAACTGTGGGTTGTACCTGGCAAGAGGTGTGTGAAGGGTTAAGGGCGCTGCCCGGCCTCCAGCTTCTCCATCTGCCGTGGGAGTGATTCTTCCAGGCCTGCGTCAGGCGGGAAACATCCTGCCCTGCTGGGCGGGGGGAGGTCGGGGCGCCAGAGCAACACGGCCTGGCCAGCTGTTCTCACCCGGCCCCCACACCTGCTCTGGTTTGTTATTCCCACTCAGACAAGGCTCACTTCTCAGTCTTTGAAAGTCTCTAATGGCGGTGCAGTGGTAAAGAACCTGCCTGCCCATGCAGGAGACACGGGTTAGACCCCTACATCAGGAAGATCCCCTGAAGAAGGAAATGGCAACCCACTCCTGTATTGTTGCTTGAGAAATCTCATGGACAGAGGAGCCTGGCAGGCTATAATCCATGGGTTCGCAGAGTCAGACGACTGAGCAACTAAACAACAACAGAAAGAACTTTCTGTTTCTCTCATGTTCCGTGAACAGCCACTCGGAGGCTCTCCTAACTGGGGTAGGGCGGGGGTGGGGAAGAGGGCCTGTGGACTTTGCCCTTGTCCTCATGTGGGGATTCTTAGGGTCATTTGAGATTCAGTTCTGTGGCATTTGCCTGCACACCCCAGGGCTGAGCTCTGGGTAGGACAGAGTGGGGAGTTTTTTGCTGTCCGGTCATTAAGTTGAGTCCGACTCTTTGTGACTGTATGGACTGTAGCATGCCAGGTTCCCTGTCCTTCACCATCACCCAGGGTTTGCTCAAACTCGTGTCCATTGAGTCGGTGATGCCATCCAACCTCTGTTGCCCCCTCAATTCCTGCCCTCAATCTTTCCCAGCATTAGGGTCTTTTCCAATAAGTTGGCTCTTTGCATCAGGTGGCCAAAGTATCAGAGCTTCAGCTTCATCATTAGTCCTTTCAATCAATATTCAGGGTTGATTTCCTTTAGAATTGACTGGTTTGATTTCCTTGCTGTTCAAGGGACTCTCAAGAGTCTTTTTCAGCACCACAGTTCAAAAGCCTCAATTCTTTGGCGCTCAACCTTCTTTATGGTCCAACTCTCACATCTGTACATGACTCCTGGAAAAACCACAGTTTTGACTACAGGGACTTTTGTCGGCAAAGTGATGTCTCTGCTTTTGAATATGCTGTCTAGGCTGGTCAGGGTGCCCAGAATTGGCTCTCAGAAGCAGAGGGTGCAGGGAGAGGCCTGGGGGCTGAGGGAGGCAGCAGCCCCCGCCTGCGGCCGTCGGGGGAGTTGCCTGTTTACTCAGTCATGGGGGCTGAGGTGGGCCCCATTCCTACCCTATGCCTGGGGGTGCACCTCTCTCATGTCTGCCTGCCAGGCCTCACCAGGCCTGCCCCACTGGGCCCAGTGCACCGGGGAGGGGGTGCTGACGCTCAAGACAGGACTCGTGGACCCTGGTGTCCCCAGTGCCCCCAGCGCTGTCTGGGACTTGGCAGGCAGGGGGATGGCAGGCAGGACGCAGGCTCAGGGCGGGTAGCCTTTTGGGGGGACGAGAGCCTGTCCTAGGTGCTTGGCGGTCACAGCGACCCTGCGTGGAGGTGGGGCTCCTGGGCCTCGGGCATCAACTATCTGTTCAAGTAAAAAATTGTCTCCATCTGTGTTGGCTAATGACTGATTAAATGACTAATCACGGAAGTCTTAATTAAACCCATTTTTCTCCGAGCAAGCGGGGGAGGGGCCCGTTCCTGGCATGTGCTGGGCTCTGGCCGGTTCTCCACGGAGCAGTACGGGCAAGGTCAGTGCGGTCACTGCGCTGACGGGGCTGCAGGCATGTCTCCTGTGCAGAGCCGGTGTTCAGGATTTCGGGGAGGATGCGGCTGGAGCCACGCGCTGTGCGTTTTGACGGGAGTCCCTTGTGTGGCCGGGCAGGCTCCAGGCCACGGTTCTGAAATGGAGTCGGTCTTGTGCAGCGAGCGGACACAGTCTCACGTCAGTCAGGAACTGCCAGGGCTCTGTGTCATGCTGTGAAATTCCGTAACATGCCAGGAATGTCTCCACAGGAATGCGGCGGGGCCGGCGGCGGGGCCCGGGCTCGCCTCGGGAGCAGCGCCGTGCAGGGCCACCCGCCGGCCTGCCCGGTGCCGAGGCCGCCCCGTGTGCACACCGTCTCTCCCAACCCGGAGCTCAGAGCCGGGCGACCCAGGCAGGCTCCCCTGATCGTGCTGAGCCAGCCACTCAGGAACCAGACTTGAGATATGACGAAGCCGCGAGTGCGATGGCCAGCAAGGGCCGGAGCCCTGTGGACACAGGCCATTTCCGGGGGAGGAGGAGATCAGGGCGGCCACACCTGTCTGTGAACCCCGGGCTCAGGCCCTCCCAGGTCGTGCACGCAAAAGGCCCCTTCCAGGCCTTGACTCTCTGGGGTTGGGGTCTGTGTGGTGAGGGGTCCCAGTGGGCTGGGCCAGCCTGGGAGCCCCAGGACTTGGCAGTACCTGGGCACCCCTTCTCCAAAATTGGGGCACTCACCCCAAGACCAAACATTCTGTCTTTGGAGGGGCAGGGGTCTAGTGGGCCACCGGCTGGGCTCTGGGAAGGCCCAGACCCCTAGGCCAAGGGTGCTAGTCTGCTCAGTGGACCCCTTCCTCCACTGTGTTTAGAGAGCATGCTGCTGCTGCTAAGTCGCTTTGGTCGTGCATGAAGGTAGTTTAATTAGACCCGAACATCGTGACAAAAGGCCAGAAGTCCGTCCTGAAGGTGCCCTTGTCGCGTGAAATAAAGACCCACTCGGCCCTGAAGTTGGGGGCCCATGTCTTGCCAGACCTTGTGGGGATGAAGAGACACTGTTTCAACCCTTCCTGTTCTTGGAACCCCTTGATGACGACCATGGGCGAAGCTAACACGTGACCATGTGAGGTGTTCTGTGGCTCTGGGGGGTCACCAGGTGAAGACACACGGGGGCCCCGGGGCAGCAGGGCAGGGAAGGCGGTGACTGAATGCGGGGCCATGCAGGCTGTGGGCCACCGGAGCCTGCTCCGAGGGTCAGGTGGCCCTGGGGCCTCAAGGTTGGCCTGTCCTGGGCCAGCCCTGCAGTTGGCCGCCTGGACCCCTTCCTTGCTCACCAGAAGCTGAGGAATGGCTGGCTTGTCCTTGATCTCCTCCTGGGCCACCTGGGGGTTGGGGGCACCACCTGAATTCAGCGGCTTCTTCCACCCTTCCTGGACTTTGGGATCTGACACCGAGAGCCAAAACCACAGGCCAGCCTGGAGGCTCCAGGGTCATGGCCAAACTCGGGCCCATGGATGGAGCATGGACAAACTCAGGCCCGTGGACAGGGCATGGACAAACTCGGGCCCCATAGGCGGGATTTTGGGGAAAACAGAAGGGTTTTAAGTGCCAGCTGCTGCATGCTCGCTAACCAGACATCAGGGGCGGGCTGGGCTGTGCCCTGCCAGGCACTTCATGCTCCTGTCTCACTCCTTGCAGGTGGTCAGGAGGACTGTCCCTTTGCCCCATCAGGTCATGGGGGAGATCTGTGCAAACATCCTGCCCCCGGTGGGGGCAGGCATTGGTGTGTGCTAAGTTGCTTCAGTCGTGTCCGACTCTTTGCGACCCCCATGGACTATAACTCACCAGGCTCCTCTGTCCACGGGATCCTCCAGGCGAGGATACTGGAGTGGGTTGCCATTTCCTTCTCCAGGGGATCTTCCTGATCCAGGGATTGAACCCACGTCTCCTGCATCATCTGGCATTGCAGACGGATTCTTTACCACTGAGCCACTGAGGAAGTCCCAGCAGGCCCAGCTGAAACGAAGTATCCACAACCTCACAGGGATTCTCAGTGCAACCCAGGTGCTTCTTATTTGCCCGAGCCAGTTGCTGGATTTCTTAGAAAACCTCAAGGTGGTCTTTTAGGGTCCAGAGCCGGGTTTGGATGCTGGCGCAAGGTGCTGGAGCCTGAACACACGTGAGGAAGTAGTGGCGGGGATGGTGGATCAGGAGGCCCTGGGGGCCTCGGGCAGGCTCTCCACCTCTTCTCTGGGTGGGAGCCTTGGACATACAGACATCCATCGGGGTGGGGGCTCAGGGGCACAGAGCTGGGCCTGGATTCAGGAGGTCTGGAGACCAGTGCCCGCAGGAAGGAAAGGCGCTTATGGCTGCAAAAGCCTGGCCTGGGGCCTCAGAGGCAGGTCAGGCCGGGTAGGTGGGCTTGGGCCGGGGCACTGTGGCCAGACCAGGGTTGCCTGACCACGCTGGCTTGTGTCTTTAACCAAGGTAACTCCAGGCCCATGGGGAGCTCTGTACACAGACACCTGTTTGTCCATAGCCAGCATGGCCGGGGTTGGGGGGGGTGACCCAGCTTTGGGAGAATATCTCCCCGGGGTTTCTGTATTTGGAGAACAAGCTCAGAGGGGCTCCCCGGGGAGAACGGGCCAGCCTGCCCCTTAGGCCGAGATGAGGGAATGCAGCAGAGCACAGGGACCCTCTGCAATGGTCCCAGCCTGGGTGAGGACACTGCATTTCAAGAGCTTGGAGAGCCCTTGGCAGAGCGGACTACGGGAGGAGGAGCTCGCTGCTCCTGTCTTCTCGGAAGAGGACAACAGTGAAAGGCTCCTTTTTTGCTGAAATCAGACGTTTCCACATCAGCCTCAGCTGCTGAGTTGCCACAGTTACTGAATCCAGCACACGCTTCGCCGTGAGCATCTGGGCCTGGGCTGTGTTGTGAGTTAGTCCTGGGGGTGTTTCAGCCTTTGGCCAGCATGCACGTCCCTGAGACCGAAACACCGGGCAATGTGGGGTCTCTGTGTCTTGCAGGAGCCTTTTCTTTTTTGGAGCCTGTGCTTCTCTGGTTGTTGTGTGAAATGAGCTTCATATTTAGTTCACACACCATGACTCAGAACGATGCAGAAGGGTGGCCCCTTCCTCTGGAAATGGCGCATCCCCACACAGCCTGCGACCCCGTGCCAGCCTCCAAGTGTCCCGGCCGGCCCATGCCCGCTGGCGTCATCGTCACCGATGAGCAAGCTAATTGCAGAGTGCTGGCGGATGCAGTGGCTCAGGGCCGCTCGCCCCCTGCCCGTTTGTCCTGCGTTTCTCATTTTCCTAGAGTTTTGTGGCCGCGTCTCTGCCGGCTGGCCTCTGCTCTTTTGCATGGCTGTTTCCACGTGTGCCCTAGGCTGGTGGCAAGAGGTGTCCATGGTACCCCATGACTCCCGAGGGCTCACGCTGGGGTTGGAGGCCAGACCTTGGTGGGAGGTGGGAGTCTCGGAGGGCCTGAGTGGCCACATCCTCCCCTGGGCCTGGGTCTCTTCTCCAGAAGGAAGGTTCCTGTCTTTGGGGTTCCATGGCCGAATTGCCAGCCCAGGTCTGCTTTGCCTAACCACACCTCACAGGTTCCACCCCAGGAGGAGACCTCAGATGGGGGTGCGCTGGTGGCTCCTTGGGGGCTGCCCAGTGCTCAAGGCTTTCAGGTGGGTGAGGATCAGTCCCACCCGAACCTCTGGAGCTATGGGGCTTGGCGGGGAGGTGGGGGGCAGGGGGCTTCCAGGAATTTCTCTGGAATCCAGCCTTCTTCCTGAGAAGGAACAGCTGAGGGATGTCCCCTCACCTCCCCCCAGACCCCCACACAGCCCTGCCTACTTCTTCAGACAGAAACCTGAACTCAGCCTGGGTGAGCTCTGGTCTCCTTGCCTGCAGGCCGGGCGGCTGTGGCCCCAGGTATGTGACGGCCTGCACAGACAGAAAGGGAGGCACACAGACCAAGCTCCAGGCCACGGTGCTGCCGCCTGAGGGCCTGCTGCCTGCCTGGGGGCCCCGGCCTCTGTCCACGTGCCAGAGCGTCTGCAGGCCCCTTGAGGGAGGGGACCCCTGTGACCACTCTGCTCCCCTGGCCTCAGGCCTGCCTGGGCGAATCCCCACGTGGACAGCCGCAGGACGTGGGTGGGCTCCACCCAGCTGCCTGCTCCCAGGCAAGGCCCTCGGTGCAGGAAGTTCGCCATCCTAGACCAGGCTGGGCTCCATGGCGTCCAAGTCATCTCAGGCCCTGGGGATACCGGGCAGGTGGGTGGAGAAGGGCCCCATCCTGGGATGCACACACCTGGGAGGCTTGGCTGTGGCCCAGCTGATGGGGAGGCCAGAGCAACCCCAGCGCCGATGAGTGTTCCTACCTGCTGCCTCCTGGTGGGCCTTGCGCTATGGGCGTCATCCCCCTGTGGTCCTGGCCTCTGGGCCTGCTGCCCACCTTTTAGAAGCAGCGGGGTGGAGGCAGGGTTCAGCTTCCAGATCCCCCATGCATGGCCTCAGCGTCAGGCTGAGCCCTGTCGGGGGTGTCCCACCCCTACCTCGTGGAGGCCCTCCAGAAACAGGATGGCGTGGTACCCTGGTGGTGGGGGCCCAAGGCGGACGTCGGAGAACTGGACGCAGCCTTGCTCTGCTCGCCGACGGCTCCCGGGACAGCGGGGCTCGTGTTTCCCGGCTGAGGGGAAAGAGGATTCCAGAAAAACAAAGGAAAAGGCCCTTTAAGTATCACAAAACAAAAGTCAGAAAGGACATTTCCTATGGTCTCTCTGAAGTGGGACTTGTGTGGCTGAGGTTGTTGGGCCATGGATGGCCACACGGGCCCTGGGGGGCCTGGCGCTACTGCCCAGAGTGCCGGCCACATGGCCATCTCCAGGGGAGTGGCTGGGCTGGTGTAGACACAGGGCCCCACGGAGTGTGGTTTTGGGTCCCCCGCCTCTCGATGCCCCTTTGTCTGCGGTCCACCACGAGGCCTAGCAGGTGGTGCTTTGGGGATGAGGGGGTCTCCTGTCACAATACCTGTGCCACTGAGGCCCTGGGTGTCCTGGACAGGACTGGACAGGCCCCAGGTCAGAGGCCTTGTGCTCAGCCAGGCAGAGCCTGATGTCCTCTTCTGAACAGTATGACAGGAGGACGTGCCTCCTTAATGAGGGCTACCCCATGTGGTGACGTCAGACCACACCTGTGGCAAGCACAGAGCACGGAAGGGCCCACAGCCACCAGCCCCACAAGGGAGGCCGCCCCCTCAGGGGACCTGAAACCCTCTAGTGCTGGAGAACGTCACAGGGCTGGGTTTAATCTGCCCCACTGGGGCCCCCGCCCACCCTGGCTTCCTCCAGCCCCTCCCCCAGGAGTCCTAAGGTCTGACGGTCACAGGGAGTGCTTCTACCCCTCCCCTTCCCCGTGTCTCTTCTGCCTGCGGGGGCCCCTGCAGTGTGGTGCTATGCAGGGCCACCCCACGACTGTCCCAAACAGACGCACATCAATCAGGCTTGCTCTCATATGGGGATGGACTCAGGGCTCTTCTGACCACCCTCTGCCCCAAGGGCCCTGCCCACGTATACACAAGTGGGGAGGGGCCAAGGGGAGGTGGTTGGACACTCCTGCCAGCCGACTCTGCAGGGTGGACCCTTCATTGGCCCCCTCAGTGGGGGTCTGAGTGAGTGGAGGGGTGTCTCTTCATCGGCCCCCTCGGGGGGGGGTCTGGGCAAGTGAAGGGGTCTCTCCTCCATACCTTGGATAGGGCCCTGGGGTGCAGGCATTAACACCCCTTCCCTGGAGCCCAGCTTCTGCAGGGAGAGGTGGAGATGGACCCCAGAAGTATTTCCAAATTACAGGTGGGGAATTATTTCTCTCAGCGGGGTCTTAATCTCATTGTTACAGCGCATTATAAAAGCAGAGTCTTTGCTCCCGCAAGGACGTCCTCTGTGCATGCCGTCTCCCTGTCAGCTCGGCTGCCCGGGCACTGTGGATGTCCTGGGCAGTGACAGGAACGCGCTGCTGACAGAATCGTTTCCAGCTCTTAACGCACCGCAGCTTCCGTGCGGCTTCGTGGGAGCTAACGTCTCCCACCTCTGGACAGTAAAGACCCGCTCTGTGTCCTCTGCCAAGGTGACCGGCTAGTGGGCCCCAGACAGAGCTGGGCTTGCTGAGGCCGTGGTTCCTCCTGGGCAGCAACCAGACCTAGGCCCACAAAGCACTGTATTGGGGGGCTGGGGACTAGGGACCTGTGTGGAAACAAGCTGGTGTGCAAGTCCATGCACATCCACACTAAGCCCGAGCTGCCGCCCCCGGGCTCTGGGCACCAATGGGGCTGCTGGAAGAGGCCGGTCAGTCCTCCAGACCCCACAGGCCGCCCGGAGCACGGGTGCTCCTGTGTCCTCCCCGCGAGTGAGGAGGGACTGGGGAAGCGAGGCTGGACCGTGGAGTGATACCCCAGTGCTCTGGGTGTGCACATGACCCTGAAACCACGCGGGCGGACGTGACCAGGAGGGGACGCCGAGACCCTGACAGTGGCTCAGGACGCCTCCACCTGAGCTATGAGGGTGGGCACCCTGACCCCCAGGACGCCTGCTTACCATCCAGGGACAGAAGAGGAAGGGCTCCAAGACCCCTTTGTTGAGTGATAGAACCTGGCGCTGTCCAGCTGAAACCCCATAGGTAGCTCTACCTGCAGTCCTAGGAGGGAACCTTCTAGATTCGGGGACATGTGGACCCTGGCCTGGGGCTGGGGGCTGTGATCCTGGACACAGGAGACGGGGGAGGGGTGTGTATCCGCACAGACATGCACTGCCCGTGCTGGACGCCTGGCCACTTATAGCCACCTCCGCTCACCAGTCTCATACTTCTCAGGGGGACCCCCCCAGCTGCCCACTGCCCTCCCTGGTGACTGCCACCCCACTGAGCCTTTCAGTTCCAGGCTCTGGATGTTCAGTTCACCCCTCATGCTCCAGTGCATGGATCCATCTCTGCCTGTACCCTGAGCACGAGCTGGTCCTATCCTCGCTCATGGCTGAGCCGTGCTGAGCCCTCTGGTCCTTGGTGCTGCTGGCCTCTGCCCATGCCTCCCAATCAAGTCCTTGCTATGGGCGTGATGACCCCTCCCGACCCTGTCTGCCCTGTGACCAACCTGGTCCTGAGAGTTTGAACTACCCATAGGAGAGGTGGGTGCCCCACGGGAGGGAAGACCCCACTTCTGATAACAGACTCGGCCTCAGAGACCCTGCCAGGCCCCTGGCTGCCCACTGCCTTCCCTGGTGGGGACAGGCTAGCCGTTCTCCTGGCCGAGTGTGTGCGGGCCAAGTGGCCACTTCAAGGGTACCTGAGTCCCGAGGATGCTGCAGGAGAGGGAGGGAGCCCCTACCCCTCGCGTCATGAAAGGGTCATCACTCCTGGGCAAGGGTCCTGCCTGGGCCTCCGGGGCCCTTGGGGCGGCTCCTGGTGTGTTTCTGCAGCCTCCCCAGCGAGGTGGCCCCGCAAGCAGGTTTGCGACTCCAGCTCTCTGGGGTGACTTCCGAACCTTTCTGTCGATTTTAATTACATCAATTACGGCTTTATCAGCAAAATAAAGGTCACTGTGCTGCCTCCAGGGAGCAGGAGGCCGAGCTGGCCAGGGAGAGCGGGCAGCTTGACCTCTCCGGGAGGGAAATGCCAATTAATTATCTTTTTACAGCCGACTCAATTAGACTCCCTAATCACCTGTGTAGGACACAGAGGAGGCGCAGAGACCTCGGGAATAAGTGCCGCTGCTGTGGGCCCGGGTCTCTGGGGCAGCTGGCTCCAGGCAGGACGTTTGCTCTCTAGCAAGACTTGAGCCCCTAGAAGGTTACCAGCCTGAAGAGGACGAGCTGGCCCATCTGTTGGTGGCCAGACACACCACGCCAGTCTCAGGGTAGACTCCATCAGTAAGGGGCTGGCTGGTTACAGAGACGGACACGCGGGCAGCCAGCAGCTGGCAGCCGGGGAAGCAGGGAGGTCCATGCGGGAAGGACATCTGGGGCCCTGGGTCTTGATGGCCAAGGGCAGGGGAGGCAGCCTGAGGGCTGGGGGGTTTCCCTGCCCTTCTCCAGCTGCCCAGGACCTGGGCGACAGCTCCCTCTGAGTTGTGTGCCAGCCCTCTGGGCCCCGTTTGTCCCTGGGCGCACACAACTCTGCTGGGGCCTGGGATCTGGCCTGGAGGGTCTGCCTTCAGCCGGTCAGCTGCCTCCCCACCTGGCACAGGTGTGCACACACACGTACATGCGCACACACAAGTCCCGACTCTCACACTCCCTTGCCCAAGAGGCCTCCAGCTCCAGGGCCACTACCCTGTGACCCTCTCCACGGGCTGCCTGATGCCAACCTGTGGATGTGGTTGAGGGTGCCGACCTCACCCCCGAACAACGGAGCTGCCCCCACAGACCAGGCCTCGGTCCTGTCAGTGGTGTTTGCCTGGGAGGGTTTCCTAACGTCTGTCAAAAACCTCTTGAGCGACCCTTCCCCACAAGGCCCCTCCTCAGCCCTGCCGTGGCTCCTGGGGAAAGGGGAGGGGGAGGAAAGAGGAAGTACCACCCCCCACAGTCACTGGAAGCAGTCCAGGCTCCTCCATGTACATTCAGTGAACCAGCCGGAGGGAGCACCCTGGATGTCTGGGTGAGCTCCCCCAACACCCGTCCTAGCGGCCACATCCTGCAGAGCTGTCTGGACTTCATTTCCCATGCAGTAGGCCCGAGGGCTGGGGCTCCCCCTGCAGTGGACCCATGCTCCTGTCCAGGGAGACGACAGGAGAGAAACACTGGAGTCAGGGATGAGTAGCTCCGAGCCGCTGACATCTGACAGGTCAGTCTGTCCTATTGGCTGAGGGGGTGAGCGGTGTGGCTGGGAGAGTCGAGTGCACCCTGAGCGCCCCAGGTGATCAGAAGTGGAGCAGGGACCCCTAGCCCCTCTCAGTCCTGTCCTCCTGACCTTGGAGCCAGGAGTCAATTCTGGTGTCCGTGAACCACTTGATACCAGGAGATGGTTCAGGACAGGAGGAAGTAAGAAAGGCTGTGGGTTTTGGTTGTTTGAGGCCACAACTGCCTCAGAACCCTGCAGGTGGGTCCGTGTGGCAGGGACCAGAGTGGATGGGCTACTGTGCCCCAATCACGGCTGACATCCACCCAGAGTCCTGCTTTCTGACCCCACCTGGCACCCCCTGGACCACACATCCTCTCTAAGGTTAGGCTGTGAGCATCCTTCACCAAGTGGGGATTGTTTCTGTACAGAAAACAAAGCCAGAGCCTCATCCATTTCCTCCTGGCTCCTCCCCATCTCCCACGGTCCCCGTCTACCTGGGCCTTTCTCCAGTTTCGCTGTTGCTCACCTCCGCTGGCTCCTCCAACCCCAAACATGCTCCTCCCTAGACCTCCTTCCACACCTTGTTTGGATGCTGATACCCTGAGGAGTTAAGCCTGCTTCTCCTGGACAGTCCCTCCTGGCTCTTATGGCCTCAGTCCTTAGGCATCCTTAGGACCAGCTCTGCCTGCTGCATTGTCCTCACGACCCTACCACCATCATCCCCATCACCACCATCACCGTCTTCATCAACACCGTCATCATCCTCATCACCACCACTTCACCATCTTCATCACCATCACCACCATATCATCACCATTACCATCATCATCGTTATCACCACCACGACTGTGCTCACCTCCACGGTGGGTCACTCTGCACTCTCCAGGGGCCAGGTCCTTTGCTAAGCTCTTCCCAGGTGGTTTACACACATGGAACCCTCACCTCGGCCCAGAAGAGCCGCCATCGTCTCCCTGTTTAGAGACGAGGAAACTGAGGACAGCCAGCTCTGGTCAAGGTGCCTACCGCTCTGCTGGTGCCACCAGGGTGGAGGCAGGCGCACAGAGCTTGTCTTTGAAGAGCCCTGGCTGGGCCTGCATTCCCTCAGGAGCCCCTGCAAGGGCGCCCCCTCCATCTTGGTTGTACTTGTCCCGGCTGCCTGCACCTGGGATGGAGACATGGGCCCAAGATCAGCCCCAGAAATAAATTCTCCGTGTGGGGAACACAGAGCCTTATCTGTAACTGGGCCCTCTTCCCAGCTGGGGGACTCAGCTTATTTTTTTTAATAAGAGATTTTCAAACTCAAGAATTTCCAGGCCAGCCAGAGGACGGTAACCTGGCCTGGCCTGGCCTGGGAGGGGTGGGCATGTGGAACCTCCAGTTGCCTTGGTGGGTGGCTGCAGATCATATACAGCTTTGACATACTCCTTTCCCAATTTTGAACCAGTCTGTTCCATGCCTGGTTATAACTTTGCTTCTTGACCCACATACAGGTTTCTCAGAAAACAGGTAAGGTGGTCTGGTACTTTCATCTCTTTAAGAATTTTCCAGTTTGCTGTGATCCACACAATCAAAGGCTTTAATGTAGTCAATGAAGCAGATGTTTTTCTGGAACTCCCTTGCTTTCTCCATAATCCAGTGAATGTTGGCAATTTGATCTCTAGTTCCTCTGCCTTTACTTAATCTAGCTTGCACATCTGGAAAGTCTTGGTTCATGTACTGTTGAAGCCTAGCTTGAAGGATTTTGAGCATAACCTTACTAGCGTGTGAAATGAGTGCAATTGTATGGTAGTTTGAACATTCTTTGGCATTGCCCTTCTTTGGGACTGGAATGAAAACCGACCTTTTCCAGTCTTGTGGCCACTGCTGAGTTTTCCAAATTTGCTGGCATATCTAGTGCAGCACTGTAGCAGCTCCTGGAGGTTCCCACTAGCACACAGGTTCCCATCCATTCCCCAGTCCTCAGCCAGAGACTGAAAAGCAGCCAATGGCCCCCGGGTGTTCCCCGTGTGTTCACTTTGTGCAGGTGGCTCGCTAAGCAGCAGCCTCACCCTGGGTGGAGGAGGAGTAGGGGTGGGGTGGGGCCCAGACCCCAGGAGTGGCCCAAGGACGCTTGCCCTAGGTCTCTCCTATAGAGATGTGTCCTTTTACATGCCGGGAACTTGCCATTTCTGAAGCTTTGATGACACTTTGATGACAACTGTCCTGGGGGTCTCAGATGGCCCTGGTCAGAAGCCTCAGGGGCCATGAAGTGGCCTGAAGCAGGGCAACTGGCAGCTGCTTTCCACCATGAGGGTCACTGCGGCGAGTAGTCAGCAGGCAGGGAGGCTGGGTGGCTGCCGGGGAGGCCTGGGGTCTCCAGGGGCAGAAGCTTGTCTTTCTGAGTGATTGAGTCAGCCTCGGACTGGGCGGGGCTTGTACTTCTTCACAAGAGGGAACTCATGTGCTTCTGTTCTTCCAGAAAAGAGTGGAGGGCTGTTTGTCGCTCTCTCTAGGAGACCATCAGGCCAGAGCTTGTGGAGGGCATGTGGGGCCTGGTCATGCTGTCTCTGCCTCCAGCCCCCTCCTGCACAGAGCAGGGCTGGCACAAGACCCTAGGCTCTGAGGAAGGAAGGAACGGAGTCAGCATACTGCCTTTAAAGAGAAAAAGTGGGGCTTCCCTGGTGGCCCAGGAGTTAAGAATCTGCCTTCCAATGCAGGGGACACAGGTTTGATCCTTCGTCAGGGAACTAAGATTTACATGCCATGGGACAAGTGAGCATGTGGGCCACAACTACTGAGCCCACACTCTAAAACCTACACACCACAACTAGAGAGACAGCTGTGTTCCACAGGAAAGACCCAGCACAGCCAAAAACAGGTGCTGAGTCCGAGGCTTCGAGAAAAGGCTTGTAGGGGCTCCAGCCACCAGGTGCCTGGGAGCAGCTGGTGGGGGGGGAGTTGGGAGGGTGGGGGTTTTGGGGGGCTAAGGGGTTGGGGGGCGGGACCCAAGGAGGCCATGAGACTCACTCTCTTCCCCACACTGCTCCGGAAACTGTGCCCTGACTGAGGGGTGAGAGTGCGTGGTGACACGCACACACGAGAGTGTGCACACACTCACACACACACGGGACTCAGCCACAGGGAAAACACTCTCCCTAGTGCAAGGCCTCCAATGCACACACACACATACGTGTGTACAGAGACTTATGTGTGCACACACACCCCCACAAGTGCAGCCCCTCACCTGGCCCAGGCCCCTCCTCCTAGTCACCCAGTCCTGACTCTGCCCCCATCCCTGGGGCCCAACTCAGGCCTGCCCTGCTGCCCCTGGGACCACAGTAACCCCCCAAGGAGACCCCTTCCTCCATCCCCAGTGCCTTTGGCATGTGCTTCCTGACAGAGGCTGGGTCCTGGCGTCTTGAGGGGAGCCCTGGACAAGTTAGGGCACCCACCTGGCCTCCCGCCCTCCACAGTCTCCTGGTTGAAGCTGCTACTGGACCCTAGGGGCCACACGTACCACGAGCTGTACCACAAGCCCCTGTGCCTCCCCTCCAGGCCGTGGACCCATTGACCAGCCGCGGCATCTCAGTCAGTCAGTGCAGAAGGCAGCATTTTGGCCGATGGAGGAAGCCATGGGTTCGGTGAAATAGTGGGGTAATGGGAGAGGGCAGAAACTGTTCCTGTGGGAACCCCTGGGGTGAGGCTGCAGACAGGCAGGGGCTCTGACCACAGAAGACGGGCAGCCCCACGGGGGGCGCCCAGGTGGGAGGCAGAAGGGGTGATGGAGGGGGAGGCCCACCCTATCTGATCCTGGAAGCTGCCAGCAGCCACTGGCTAGTTAGTTGTCTTCTTGGTCAGAATCTGAACGTGAGGGAGACCAGGAAGCAAATAAGTGACCACCTTGGCTGGTCTGGTGGTTCTAAGTGGTCTGGGCCCCCATGACCCCCAAGGTCATGAAGAGAGCCCACTGGACGATCCCAGCAGTGGGGTCCTTGCCTCAGAGGCTGTGACCTGGGGCTGAGACAGGGGCCAGGCTGGCGCCGTGTCGCCAGGAGGCTTGTTCAGGTCACCCACGGTTCAGTCCTTTCTAAGGAGACAGATGTACCCAGCGTGAGCATCCACATGGGTTCAGGATCGTGGCCTGCCAGACCTTGGCTGCACAGGGAGCCTGGTCCACACTCGCCTCCCTTTTTCTCTCCACCTAGTGCGGCCCACTGGACAGATGCCAGAGACCCACTGTCAGGGGCCAAAGGGCATAGGGTGTCCGAGGCAGAGCCAGAGTCCTGCTGCTGCCCATGCCCACGGGGCTGCAAGACACACGGAGGGGCTGGTGCCCCGCAGCTCCTGGCCAGCCCCAGACAGGCATCAAGTGTGGGAAGGAGGAGCTGGAGGGGGCTCCCGTTGGATGCTGGAGGTCAGGCCCCCACTGCCCTGCAGACAGGCTCCTCTTCCTCCCTGGGCTCCCAGACCGCAGGATTGTTGCAGGGCCAGAGGGCTGTGTACCTGTCTCCTTAGAAAGGACTGAACCGTGGGTGACCTGAACGAGCCTCCTGGCAACCCGGCGCCAGCCTGGCCCCATCTCAGCCCCGGGTCACAGCCTCTGAGGCAAGGACCCCACTGCTGGGATCATCCAGTGGGCTCTCTTCATGACCTTGGGAGTCATGGGGGCCCAGACCTCTTAGAACCACCAGACCAGCCAGGGCCCCGGCTCCCAGAAGCTGTGGTCTTGGGGGCCTGCAGCCCCTACCCCTCTGATGCCGGCTCCAGGCAGGCAGCTCCCTCCCATCTGAGTTCACTTCCCTTGTCCTCCACAGCATCAGCCCTGGAAGCAGCACGGAATCTTTTTATATTTCCCTGGGACGTTCCTTCTAGCTGGGACAATTCCTAGACAAGAAATTTATAGCACAAATTTTCCTTTAAAAATATGGATCTTTCATGCTATTCTCCCATAATTAACCATAGACAATTAATATTAAAATGCGTTATCACCCCAAGAGGCAATGAAATTTCCAGATCTCTGCTATGCGTTCTGTCACTTTTATTGGCAAGACTGGATTAGCAGCAAAGGGCACCTTGATTTTTAAAATCGTCTCACAGATCCCCTCTGATGGACACTCAAAACCATGTTCAACAGTGAAAATGAGGGCCACTCAGATCAACTGGAAACATTTCCTGGTAGGGTTTTGTGCATTAAAAAAAAAAAAACAACAACAAAACAGCAATCTGAGGTTCTCCCTCCCTGCTTTGGCATTTTTTTAGGTTCCCAAATCCAATTTACAGGGGATTGTCTGAGCCACCCGGGCTCTGCTAGCCTCACAATGTCCCTCTAGCAATTAGCAGCACCTGCATTAGGATTCAATGGACTTAAATTACTGGGGGGTGAGGCAGACACCCCACTGACAACAATTAACACAAAAGAGCTGCACCATTTAAAGCTGTGGGTGGGAATTACAAAAGGTTAAGAGACTAAATATAAAAAAATTTTTTGAATATAAAATCAATGTGCTTTGTTACAAAAATCTGGGTGCTATAATTTAACCAAATTAGGGTTTAGAATATCTGGCAATAGTCCACGTCTATGACATCGTTTTTTATTCTCAACAAAAAGCAACTTGTCTATTCAAAAGTTAAAAACAATCAAAGAACTGAAATATTTCATGTCAACAAAATAATAAAACACAGAGTTTTGAATTACGTACTACTGACATTAGGCCTTTGGAAAGGGAAAGCATTTTCTCTCCTTGTTTCACTTATTTGTATAATTGGAAGCCAAGTTCTCAGAGGTTCATTTTCTTAATTGCCTGCGGGATGCGGGAGTAGAGTGCTGACCCACCATCTGCGAGAGCCTGGCCCCGCTGGGGCTGGGGCAGGTGAGGGCTGAGCCCCCAGGGCAGGGGGCCTGTGGGAGGCTGGAGTAGGGGGTGAGACCCTGAGTTGGGGTGCTTCCCAGTGGCCCCTCCTTTGTAAACAGGCATTGGCCCTGGGCACCCACAGTTCTGAACCACTGACCAGGAGGCTATATTTTCTTCTGCCCAGAGAAGTCTGGGGTGCAGGGTTGGGGCGCAGGGGTGCCGAGCCCCGGTAGCTGCTCCGGCTGGCTGGGGTCTGTGCTCATGCACGTCTGGGCTGTCAGAACAAGTTGAAACAGGAAAGCTGCTTTTAAATGTAAGACGACGCGGGTTCTGTTCTAACTTGTGGTCAGCCTCAGCTTCAAGGCTTCTGCTCAGGGCTGTCTTTCCTCCCTCCCTTCCCAGGGCAGTCGACCTCTGGGAGACCCCTAACCACTCCAGTGTTTGAACCTGACCTTGTGCTCCAGGGTGGGAAGGGGGTGGGGAGGAGAACACAGCAGCTCTCCTCATCCGCTCGCTGAACACAGCGCTTCCTCTAGAAGCAGGGTCACAGGTACCCCTGCCAGGGTCTGCTGGACACGCCCAAGGGGTCTCGGCTCAGGGCAGGGCCCGGGGTTGGTGGTTCCTGACCCCCAGCATTCAGCCCTGGCTGGCCTGCCCCACTGAGTAGGCCTGGGGGGCCCTCATCAGCTCCCGAGGCTGTGACATCCCCATGGCACAACCACACCATCTCCCTTGGTACCTGCTGGTCTAACAGAATCAGCATCTTCACCACCAGCCCATTTTACCAAACCCGTTAACCACAGTCTACAGTCCTGTCATGGGGCTGGAGGGTGAGGTTGGGGGCAGGCAGGGGTCACAAATGGGCCTGCTTTCTACAAGGGGATGTGGGGGGAGGTGGGGGTACCTGCACAGAGGTGGCAGGAGGCCCAGGTCCTTGCCCACAGCCTGTGTCCCATCCAGCTCTGTGCCCTCCAGGGCCTGGTGGTGGAGCAAGATGATGGGGCTTCTGATTTGGGCTTCAAAACACTTGGCAGAGGATGAGAAATATCCAGCCTCTGCTTCTTCTCTGGTAGCAGAACCTGGTCCAAGCTGGCAAACTGTTTCTTGTCTCTGCATGGCCTAGTGGGGTCCTGTGACCAAGTTCTGGCCAGTGAGGTGTAAGCGGCGATGGGAATGATAACCCCAGGAAGCTTTTTAGAAGGGAAGGGCTTCCGACTCCTTATGCCTCCCTCTTCCTGCTAGCTGGAATATGGCAGTGATGGCTGGCACTTGTGCAACCCTCAAGGGCCACAAAGTGGTGCACAGAGTAGCAGATTAGGAAACAGAGGCAGGAGTCCTCGGTCACTGAGAGACGGGTGACCACAGTGGGGCTGCCCAATGAGCACAAGGGGCTGGGCGACTAGGCTTGGGTGAGTGCCGCCCCGTATCCGGTTGTGCTGGTCACAACAGGCAATTGGTAGTGCTCACAACTCTGGGGGGAAGCTGGATGTTTCACTGGACTTTTCTGGGTTGGGGGGGGGTGGTCCCTGTAAGTCGCTTCAGTGGAAACAGTCACCTCAGAGGTTCTATTGGCTCAAGTTTCTTCCGGGACTTGTGCTGGGTTATCTTTGATCTGAAACCCACTGGGCTGTTCTTGAGACCTGTTTGTGCAGGGATCCTGGCTGCGGCCGGCAACCTGAAGAGACATCCTCCAGGCTGGGCCCACGGCAATGCCCCCGGCCTCAGACTCAGCAGGGCTGCCCTCCGTGCCGTGTCCTGCCCATCTCAGACCTCACCCAGGGGAGCACGCAGGCAGAGACAGCCATCCAAGACCCCTGGGGCCCTCAACAGGCTGGAGAAAGGGCTTGAATCCCTAGTGAAGGTCTGGGTCTAAGAACCAAGCAAGAAAGGGTCATGGCTGTGTGAGTGTGAGGGGGACAGGGCTTAGTATCCTGGTTCTGAGATACAGACATTCACCCCATGTGCAAAGGACTCCGGGTTTGTGCTGCTCGTATGGCGGAGCTGCCCCAGAACACTGCGCTCTCTGCTTTCCTTCAGGACGAGGGAGGGATAAAGAAAACTTAAAAGTTAAAGATATCTATCCTCATACAGTTGAGCTTCCCAGGTGGTGCAATGGTAAAGAATCCACCTGCAATATGGGAGATCCAGGAGATGTGGGTTTGATCCCTGAGTGAGGAAGATCCCCTGGAGGAGGGAATGGCTGCCCACTCCAGTATTCTTGCCTAGGAAATCCTGTGGATAGAGGAGCCTGGCAGGCTATATAGTCCATGTGTTCGGACACAACTGAAAGACTGAGCATATATACACACATCCCTGTATAGTCATAAAAGGAGGTTTTATCAGAACTAGGAAAGGCTTGGTCACTCCTCTGGCCATTTCAGGGCTTTGCTCCACCCACCAGGGTCCTAGGTCCAACTGTGTGCCCCCCAGACCCCCTGCAACCCTGGGCCCTCCTTCCTGCTGACCGTGTACATGACTCACAAGTTTTAACCATCATTGTTTTTGTTGTTGTTCAGTCGCTCAGTTGTGTCTGACTCTTTGTGACTCCATGGACTACAGCACACCAGGCTTCCCTGTCCTTCACCAACTCCCAGAGCTTGCTCAAACTCATATCCATTGAGCCGGTGATGCCACCCAACCTCCTCATCCTCTGTCGTCCCCTTCTCCTTCTGCCTTCAATCTTTCCCAGCATCAGGGTCTTTTCTAATGAGTCAGCTCTTTGCATCAGGTGGCCAACGTGTTGGAGCTGGAGCTTCAGCTTCAGCATCAGTCCTTCCAGTGAACATTCAGGATGGGTGTTCTGTCATTATCTTAGGGTTTCTTTCACTGGAGGCTGACCGCTCACCTCCTTGCAGAAGAGCTGGAGTGTGCACCACAGGACAGACAGATGCAGAGTGTTCACCACCCTGGGCTGACCCAGGCTCTCTAGCAACAGGCCCGAGGGGCTGGGGTATGGGGAGGGGGCGAGTGTCATCGTGGGGGGTGGGGACTTTCACCTGGAAGGGTCCTATGTGAACCCACTCCTGCAAAGGGCAGACTGAGTCCTAAGAAGGGCAGGAACAGTAGGAGTGTCCTCCTTGCCCTCTAGATGGGGGCCCTGTTCCCTCCTCAGGGCACTGTCCAGGGCCAGACCTGGTGGCGGGGCAGAGGGTGCAGGGGGGCTCAGTCCATCGTCCTGCAGGCGGATGCTGAGAGCACCTCATTTTGTAGAAGAGGAGCTGAGCCCTAGGGATGTTCAGGCGGAAAGGGATGGAGTCACTCCTGCTGAGCACCCAGGGCCTGCGACTCAGCCGCGAGCGCTGAAGGGGCTGGAGCTGAGTGGGTGCGGACCCCTCGGCTTCCCCACAGGCTGTTTTCTATGGCTTGACACCCACATGCTGGGTCCAGTGCAGGGGCCTGCACATGGTCACTGACGCGGGGCTCACACCTGGGCTGGCAGCGGACCTGCCGCCCAGTGAGCACCTTTATGTAGAAACACCAGCACGTCCTCCGATGGCGACAAGGACAACAACAACGCCGCTGAATCTGCTTCCGTAAACAGAAGGGGATGCAGAGACAGGGTCCTGGACCAGGTCACCAAGGGTCCCCTGAACCAGCCAGCCCTGCCCACCCTGGGAGGGAGGGACCCAGGCCTTGGTCTGGACGCTGCTCCATCTGACTCGGGCCCTGGACGCGGCAAGTCTGTGCCCCTACCCACCTGGGGCGTCACCAGGGCGAAGGAGAATGTGAGGTCCTAAATTGAAGAGTATGCACCTGCCCGGTGGGGACCCCAGCTCCAATTACCCAGAGGCCCTCCCAGAAGGGTCAAGGACCTGGGGTACCAGGCGGGACCCCCCACGGCTGGGACACTGCCCTCCCTTAACTAAAACACACCCCCTGCCGACTAAGAGCTCCAGGTTTGCAAGAGGATTCAATCCTCAGCTCTAACTACAGAGATGAAAAACAGACGGCCTCACTCTACGTTCACGGCCACAAGGGACACGCTTTTGGAGTGCGCAGGACAGTGGTGCCGCAGCCCGGACCACTCACCTCCCACCCCTGCCCGCCCGGGGCTCTGGATCTGCACTGTGAGCATGTCCAGCAGCCTGGACACAGGTCAGCCACACCCAGCCCGCCTTCAAACCCCCGGCCACAGTGACTGTCCTCGGAACCGTCTGGCCTGGGCCTGAGTGTGTCCTCCTGGGACATCCCAGGTCTCCCGTGTCCACTCCCATGTTCTCAGGGGTCAACTTCACTTCCTTCTGCCCAGGTTTGGGGGACACTGCTATCAGCCATGCCTCCCTGAGCTCATGTTGCCCTGCAGACCCCTCAGTTAGCCCCACTCACCAGGCGGGCCACCAGGGTCCCCCTCAGGGAGCGGTGAGTCGGTGCTGGCACTTTCCAGGGCAGCTCTGGGCTCCGGGCCCTCGGACTCGGGGCTGGACAGAGGGTAGGAGATGCACTGGAATCCACTGTGGAGGGAAGGACAGTGTCATGCAGCTGCAAAGACATGGAGTCCAGGGAGAAGAAAGGGCTGGGTGGCTCCTCAGAGGCCAGGGGGTAGGGAGGAAGCAGGGAAGGGGCGGTGTCTCACTTGGCCTCCCTGCCTTGCTGCCCCCGGCCCAGGACCCCTTCCTTGCCCCACCACCACCGTCAGAAGGGCCCTTGGTTTCGCCTTCGCCAGATCAGTGTGTGGTGACCCCACACATCTTGGTGTGAGGCGTGGGCAGGGACAGTCCCAGCCAACCCTCTGCAGAGTAAAGGAGGGACCGCTCCTGCCATGCCTGCCCAGGTGCTGCCCAGGGCCACCCTTACTCACAAGGGGGTCTGGATGGGCGTCTGCCCCAAGCCGTCATCCACTCTGAAAAAGCTGACCTCCGAGTAGGCTGGGAGCTGCACGTACCGGATGCCCGCAGAGATCTCCAACTCCCGGCCATCCTCACCTTCCAGAAGGAGAGAGAAGTTGCTGAGGGCCGTGAGGGCGGAGCGGCAGGACCCGGACCCGTCTCCCTGGGCCTTTGTGAGGAGCAGGGCACCGGATGGGGCCGCAACCGCGCTCACCTTGCCCTACCCTTGCATTCCTGGACCCTCAGCTCCACTCCACCCTCAGCCAAGCTGCCCACGGCCCAGAAGAAAAGGACATTTGCTAGAGACATGAAGGCAGGCTTCTCGGGGAAAGCAGCGCAGACAGGCAACCCCACGCACAATGGAAGATGAGCCAGGATCCTTGACGTGGGAACAAAACCATGATGCAGGAGAGCCGAGAGAACTCATCACTAGCAGATGTACATGACAAGAAACGTTAAAAGTTAAGTCCTTTGGGCAGAAGGGAAATGGCAGCAATGGAAACCTGCGTCTACAGGAAGCAGTGGGGGCCAGAAATGGCATCTGGAGGCAGATGGCACTTCCTTTTCTGTCTGTCAGCTACTCCCCAAAGATAAACAACTGTTGAAACAAAAATGACCTACAGGTTATAAAGCTTATTAGACACATGAATGTAAAATGTACTGAAACAAGAGCATAAAGATTGTATTGTAGACAGGAAGTATAAACTGTAAAGCTCTTATACTGTCCATGAAGGAGTATGATAGCACTTGGAGTTAGACTGATAATTTAAAGATGTATATTTACATCTTTAAGTAAACCTTAAAGTATCCCCTAAAATGACACAGAAAAGAGTTGTAATTGATAATCCAGAAGAGGAGATAAAATGGAATTAAAAAAAAAAAACTCAATTAATCCAAAAAAGAAAGGAATAGAATATAAGGGAAAAAAACCAGCCAGGGAAAATAAGGAAGAAATTGTAAAATGGTAAGTTTGAACCTACTGTATTAAAAATTATATTAAATGTGAATGGTGTAAACCATTGAGTTAAAAGAGAGATGGATAAAAAAGCAAGACCTAGGTATATGCTGCCTACAAAATAATATATTTAAACTATAAGGACGTGAATAGGTTAAAGGTAAAAGCATGGATGAGGATGCTGATACCAGTTAAAAGAACACTGAGTGACTGCATTAATATCAATGAAAGTAGGTGTCAGAGCCTAGACTATTAGCAGGCATAAAGGAGATAATTTCACAATGATATGGTCAATTAATTGACATAAAAATACTAAATGTTTATGCCCCTAATAACAGAGTTTCAAAATACATGAAGCTAAAACTGATAGAAACGAAAGCAGAAATAAACAGAAACACAAGCATAATCAAAGATTTCAATATACCACTGTCAATAACTGATGGAACAAACAGACATAAAATCAGTAAGGATATAGCAAACTCAACAAAAATATCAACACAATTTACTTGATTGACATTTATAGAATATCCTATCCAATTCCACTCAAGAAGAGAATCCACAATCTTCTCAAAGTGCACTCCAAACATTTCCCAAAACAGACCATATTTTGAGCCGTAATACAAGTCTCAAAAATTTAAGTGAGTTTAAGATACAAGGTATGACTCTAACCACATAGAATTAAGTTAGAATCAGTAACAGAAAGATCTCTGGAAAATCTTCAAATATTTGGAAGTGAAACAACACACTTCTAAATAACTCTTGGGTCTAAAAGGAATCAAAAGGGAAATCAGAACGTATTTCAAATTGAATGAAAATGAAAGCATACCACATCAAAATTTGCAGGATTCAGTTAAAGTAGTACTAAGGGGTAAATTTATAGCAACAAACTTCTATATTAGAAAAGAAAAGTATGAAAGAACCTTGGAAACAATTCCACCTTAACAAGTGAAAAAAGAAAATAAAATTCAACCCAAACTAAGCAGAGGCAAGGAAGTAATAAGATAGAAATAGGAATTAATGAAATAAAAAGCAGACAATAGAGAAACGAATGAAACCAAAAGTAGGCTGTTTATCAATGAAACTGATAACGTCTCACTATACTATTCAGGAAAAAAAAAAATGAAGACACCCGTAATCCATATTAGGAACAAGAGAGGTGATATCAGTTCATTAAGCAGGGAACAAGGGAATGTCATGAACATTCAAGAAATCGGACAACTTGGAAGACACAAAACACCAAAGCTCACTCGAGAACAAACAGATAACCTAAATAGGCTTATATGCAAGGGAAATGGGATTAGTAGTTAAAAATCTTCCCACAGAGAAATCTCCAGGCCCAGGTGGGCTTCGTATTAAATTCTACAAACATTTAAGAAACAATACTAATTCGACACAAACTCTTCCAGGAAATTAAAGAGGAGGGAATCTCCCCAACTTACTTTATAAGGTTGGCAATATCCTGATACCATTCCCTTCTCCAAGGATCTTCCCAACCCAGGGATCGATCTTGTGTCTCCTGCATCGGCAGGCAGATTTTTTTTTTAACCGCTGAGCCTCTGGGGAAGCCCAGTAAGCTTTGAAAGCTTACTGGAAGGCTATGGTGTAAGGACAGACATATTGATCGATGGAGTGGAACTGACATCCATCCACGTGTAAACCTTTACACTTACAGTCAAGTCATCTCTGACCAAGGTGCCCAGGCAATTCTGTGGGGAAAGAACAGTCTTTTCAACACATGGCACTGGGACAGCTGGAATCCACGTGACAAAAGATGAATTCAGACCTTTATCTGATCCATGAAAATTAACTTGAGCCAAAGTTGTAAAAGAAAAGAGGAGAAAAGTCTCTGTAAACTTGGGTTAAGAATCCTCAGATGCATGACTAAGACCGTAGTCGATAAAAGAAGAAATTGACAAACTGGGCTTCATCAGAATTTTCCAACTTTGAGGACTTCTCTGGCAGTACAGTGGTTAGGACTCTGCGCTTCCACTGTAGGGGGTACAGGTTTGATCCCTGGTCAGGGAACTAAGTAAGATCCCACAGGCTGTATGGCAAAAAAAAAAACAAAAACAAAAAAACAAACAACTTTTAAAACTTTGAACATTAAAAGACAGCATTAACCAAAGAAGGAAGAGGGCGGCAGAGGATGAGATGGTTGGATGGCATCACTGACTCAATGGACATGAATTTGAGCAAACTCCGGGAGATAGTGGAGGACAGGGGAGCCCGGTGTGCTGCAGTCCATGGGGTCACAGAGTGGGACAAGGCCGAGCAACTCAACAACAACAACAAAAAGGTCACACTGAAAGAAAATATCTGCAAAGATACACGTGACAAAGGACTCATATCCAGAACACATAGAGAACTTGTATACAAGTAAAAAGACGAACCACTTAATTTTTAAAAAAACTGGGTGAGATACATAAATAAACATTTTTCTGTGAAGATGTACAAATGGCCAATACACACATGAAGAGCTGTTCAACATCATTAGTTTTGGGTTAACACAGATCAAAACCATGAGGAGGTGCCACTGGACACCCTGAGGATGGCCACTCCCTGGCGAGGATGTGGAGAAATCAGAACCTCATATGTTGCTGACGGGATTGTAAAATGGTATCGCCACTTCAGAAAACCATTTGGGTGTTTCCTTAGAAATGCAAATGCCAACCTGCCACATGACCCAGCAAGTCCACTTATGAATGTGTGCCTGAGAGAAGTGAACCATGTTTACACCAGGCCCTACACACAGATGTCCACTGCAGCCAAGCACCCAGGACGGGACTGGCCCCTGGGGACGCAGGATCAGAGGTGTGAGGCCCACGGAGGGGCGAGCAGGGCTGCGTGGGTGGGCTGAGGGGCAGAGCACGGCCACAGGCTGGATCCCATCCACAAGCAGCTTCTGGGAACGGACATTGGTGGTGCCCAGGGTGGAGGGTAGGCATGGGGTGGGAGCCAAGGGTCTCTCTGGGCAGAAGGAAATGCTCCAAAGCAGAATGGGTGTGGTGATGCTTGCCCAACTCTGCAAGTTTACTACAAATCGTTGGCTCACCGAATATAGATGAGTTTTACGGTATGTAAGTGACACTGTGATGAAGTTAAAATAAACCAATTGTGACTAAATATACTTGATTTATGCTACACACCATGCTTCCTCACAGAGCCTCGGAGCCAAGGTGAACCAGTAGTGATTATCCCTGGTAGTCCTGCCCTGTCCCTCTGCCCCCCGGAGTCTGCTCTGCTCATGGGGTGAGAAGCCTGGTGGTCCCTTTGCTTGGCTGGAGGGCAGACCGAGCATCTAAATGCAGCCTGGATGGATGGGCGTCTGTCCACCTTGGTTACCCCTGGAGGAGCAAGAGAAGCCCTCCTCTTGGCAGGCTGAATGGCTGGCCCTGCCCTCTTGCAACCTCCCTGTCCGCTGACTCTGAGTGAGCACCAGGGAGGGCTGCCCATGTGCACACACACAGGCATACACATGTGCATATGCTCACATGCATGTGCACATGTGTTCACACACGGAGCACACAGAGTCCACATGCTCACATACACACACGTGGAGGCACACAGAGCCCACATGCTCACACACACACACGGAGGCATGCATGGAGCCCATGCACTCATACACACATAGGCATGCACAGAGCCCACGTGCTCACATGGAGGCATACAAGGAGCCCTCGTGCTCACATGCACACGCAGGCCCCATATGGCTGGCTGCCTCCCGCCAGCCGGAGGCTCGCACCCTGCCACCCTTTCTGCCAGGGCCCCAGCAACAAGAACTCAAAAACGGGGGCACCTGGACAGAGCCCCTATGCTAGGAGACACCTGTGGCATCTCGTCTCCCGAGCTGACAGCTGCTCGTCTTTCTGAAGAGCTCACTGTCTTCCTGGAGACACTTACTTGTGGCCACTTCCCCGCTGTCCTGCTGCAGCTGAACGGTCAACATGAGGGAAGACCCTTGGGCTGTGTCCATCACCTCTGGACCCAAAATTGCGATCCTCGTGGCTTGTGCTGCAGAAAACAGAGCACACGTATGTGTGTGTGGGGGGCTGGGTTGGGGACTCCAGGTCTGCATCGGCACCCCACACGCCCTAAGCAGGTGCTCAGCCCCGTCCCTGGGGCACCCGGATGAGGGGGGTGTGGATGGCACGGCCATCAGGGCTGGGGTTTTCATGGATGCCATGAACCCTATCCTGAGGGTCAGCTCTGAACCCACCTGATGGTGCTGGGGGAGGGCAGGGCAGAGGTGACCACTGAGCGCAGGTGACCACTCAGCGGTGTCCGGTGCACACGGCCTCCTGTCCACCGTTCTGACCCGGGCCCTGCTTTCATTGTGTCTGAGTCCATGACCTGACATGTGCTGGATGAGGCTGCGATCACCTGCCTGGAAGCTGGCCTGGCCAGGGGCCTACTTGCAGCTCTGAGTCAGCAGCTGCACCCATGGATCTGGTACCAAGGTTCTGATCAGGGACTCGAGTCCCCGGCCAGACTGACCCCTAGGTGATGCCTAGGGGTGGTGATGCCACCACCCCAAGGTGGTGCCCTTGTCCTGGAGGCTAACAAAAGGTCCCCACACATGCCCGGGGGGCAATTCAGGGTGGGGGAAGGCCCCAGCAGAGGACCTGGAAGGCCACAGGCCACCTGAGGTCACGTGCAGTGCAGAGAGCTCAGGGTAGGGGCAGGACAGAGACCAGGCAGGGGGCCAGGCACCCAGAGCCCTGAGGCTGGGAGAGTCCAAGACTGGCAGACCCTGTGACTGGGAGGCCTGCTTGCAGGACCACGTGGCTCCAGAGTCCAGGGGCCTCTGCATGTCTTAAGCCCGGTAAGACCACACAGAGCATGGATTTCTCAAAAGGGGATTGTAGATCCCTCTTCATCCCAGCCCCCTGCTCCATTCCTCCCATGAAGCTGCCCAGCGCCAACCAGGAGAGGACATGGCCTGACCCGGATGTGACCCTTCTGAGGACCCCGTGAGGCCAGCAGCAAAGCCAGGGCACCTACCCATGGGGTGACCGTTGATCCATATCCCTCGGTAGATGACCCCGGAGCAGTGGGCCATGCTGCCCTGTCCACTGAACACGCCACTGTGCCACTGTCCCTGCGGAGAGAACCGTGGGCTCAGGCGGGCTGGGCCCTGAGGACACTTTGCCCTCCAGGTTTCAGGGGCCCCTGGGGAAACAAGCTGAGGGGGACCCAATTTGCTCCACACAGTGCACTCCCCTGTGAATTGGGAGTTTAGGGACAATGGCCTGAATGCAAAATGCAAACAAAATACGGCTCCAAATACTTTATGGCACAAAACGCTTTTAGTACAAAGACACTGCATTTGTGCAGAGGATCACGGGAGGCCTGTGGGGTGGTGGAGCCGAGCGCTCTGGCTCATTCCTTGATGATGAAAGGGCCAATTAAAAGCTCAGCGTGAACCCGCACAGCCCACCTGGGCAATGCCGGCTCATGCACACCGCAGCCCTGCTGCCCCCGTAACAAGCCTGCTTTGTAACCAATACACACGACAGAGTGGAAGAAGGATGGAAAATAGCAGGAAGATTATTTTCATGGAAAGTTGAGATCTTAATGGTGTTTTACTGACTATGAATTGCTCCTGTTAGAAGAAGAATCAGCCCAAGGCATGTTTGGTGCAGAAGCTGACTGGGCTCCCACTTTTGTGGTCTGCCCTCTGAGGCCCCAAGGCCACCCAGCAGCTGGGCCCTGCAGCAGGCACTCTTGGCCCTAGGGAGGAACCAGTAGGTGGGAACGGCCCCTGAAGGCTGCAGCCCTAAAGAGCTCAGATGCCCCCAGACTCGGGGGAGGAGGTTCCAAGGCTGTTTCGAGCACGCGGCCACTGCAATCTCATTGTGAGTTGATGGGAAGGGCATGGCCATGGCTCGCCCTCCAGCTGGGGTGTCGGGCAACTGTGGCGCCCAGCAGGTCAGCTTCAGGAGCCGGGCTGCCAGCTGGGTGGAAGGTGGGCAGAGGCCTGGCTCTCCTGGAGCTGAGGAGCAGCTCATCCCTTCAGCCCCCACACCCAGATGGCAAAGCCAGCCAGATAGTGACTGGGGGGCCACGTTCCCAGAAAGCTCAGGGCTGGCTCGATGACCTGACAGTCATTGTATCGCGTCCCTTAAGATGCAGCTCACATCTGCAGGCAGCTGACCAGGCTAAAGTGGGGGCGATGCCTTAGGTATCATAGCAGGTGGGGACCACAGCTAGCATGGGGGCCCCTGCTGCCATCCAGGCTAGGGGTGGGGAGCCCCAGAGTTGCCCGATGACCATCCCTGGAAATGGCATGGCCTCTGAGCGGCATCTGCTGGGCTGGATGCCTGCTCCTAGGAAGGACTCCTGTGCACACACGTGCATGCACACAGGCTTCTGTGTCGTGCGTCTGCGTGCATCATTGCATCATGCCATGTGCCGGCATGTGTCTGCCTAAGCAGGGCTGCTGTCCCCCGAGTTGGGGTGGGGATAGCCCTGGGACTGCAGGGTGGCCCCCCAGGTATGTGGGGCAGGTTAATGTGGGCACCAGACTTTTCCCCTGCTCGAGCCCCAGCAGTCTGTTGGCTAGGGTTGGCGGTGACGCTTGTGGGTGAAGAAGTCACTGGGACGCTCTGCTTCCCTTGCTCAGGACACTGTCCCCAGACCTGACAAGTCACCAGCTCACACTTGGGAAGCAGGACCCCGGCTGGTCAGACACAGACCTCTCATGAGCCAAAGTGAAGTTGTTGTCCTCGCCCCACCCCCTCAGCCCTTCTGCTTTGACGTCCACACCTTCTTCTGCAGCTCTGCGCTGGGGAACAGAAGCCACCCTGGCTCAGGCCCCAGGCTTGGGCATCAGCAGATGGTCTAACGGGATGCAGTCTGGCCTATGGCCCCGGGAAGGGTGGCCGCCTTCACAGACAAATCCCTCCTGTGGGGCCGCACTGCCCTTCGCCTCCACGTTTCCGTGGCAGGGGCTGTGCTCACTTTGCGCCAGGGTGAGTGCTGTCTGCCCGGGTGGCCGTGGGCCTCATCCTCATCCCGCGCAGTGGTGCTGGGGTCACCTCCCCTCCCCCCGTCCCACTGGGCTGGACACCAGGCCCCCGGAGCCGGGCCACCTGCAGAGGATGTCCAGGGGCAGGTGGGAGGCTGGGAGTCCAGTCACGGAAAGCTGGAGGAAGGGAGCTCGGTGTGCATGGCCCTTCCCCCACGTGACTGCCTGGGCCTCCCCTCCGAGGGCCTCCATCACGTAACCCCAAACCTTACTGCCATGGGAGGCCAAGTTCTGTGCCCGTTGGCCCCTCCTTTCCCTCCCCATCGTGGCCATGGCCTGTCTGTCTGGTCAGGACACGAGCTTCCTGGGGGCAAGGATCACACTTCCCTCAGGCCTCCTGAGACAATCAGGGCAGGAATGCGCACATGCGACACTCTGACAGTGCTATGGGCCCAGGGCCACTCAACTATGTCGGGGTGGGGGGGCGGGGTCTGAGATGAGATGTGGGTTTTCACAAGTATGAAGGCAGAACCTTGGGCTCAGCCAGAAGCAGATGCAATCAAATCCAGCATGCAGCACCTTGGAGGGCGGCCGGGGGCACTCAGACTGCCAAGCGGATGGGCTGTGAACCTGCCCATC
Organism: Bubalus bubalis; assembly: GCF_019923935.1. NCBI lineage: Eukaryota > Metazoa > Chordata > Mammalia > Artiodactyla > Bovidae > Bubalus > Bubalus bubalis. Next base: position 30,619,927 of record NC_059161.1, read on the forward strand.
AGACCAGGAGCCTCACACCGGGTGTCAGCAGGATCAGCTCCCTGGGAGGTCTCTGTCCAGTGCTCGCTGTCTACTTGCCACCGGGGTCCTTCCCGACCCTTGACCAGCCATTTAATCATGCTCCTGGAATCTGGGCCCCTCTCCTTTCCCACCAGCTTAGGCTTCGACAAAGAACTCACTCGGGGCAGATAGACCCCAGCGACGTAACTAATGCAACAGTGTGGAATCTAATCACTGTTATAAAGCATGCCTTTGAAAATTCTGCCCTTTCTCAGTCAGCCGACATGCTCCCAAGCAGGAACAAACATGGGTTAACCCGTCTTACAGAGGAGGCCAGCCCCCACTGCCCCCGGTCTAGGTGAGGACCCGTGCGTGCTAGCGAGGGGCAGGGAGGAAGTGAGGATGACGGCCACACAGGGTTCTTCCATAACACACACAGAGCCAGAAGGGCATGGGGCCCCCGTTAGGACACAGGAGGGGCAGGGGACACAGGAGATGGTCGCCAGGGGTAAGTGAGCCATGCCTGTGGCAGACGGTTGCTGGGGGGCCCAGGGCCTCGCAGCTGCAGGATGGGGATGTACGTGTTCATAACTTCTTCTCTGGCCTTTTACTTGAGGAGCTGAGTCCCCTTCTCCTCCTGCCTTCAATCTTTCCCAGCATCAGGGTCTTTTCAAATAAGTCAGTTCTTCGCATCAGGTGGCCAAAGTATTGGGAGTTTCAGCTTAAGCATCAGTCCTTACAATGAACATTCAGGACTGATTTCCTTTAGGATGGACTGGTTTGATCTCCTTGCAGTCCAAGGGACTCTCAAGAGTCTTCTCCAACACCACAGTTCAAGCAAGGAGAGATAAGAAAGCCTTCCATTTTCTAGTTAACTGACGCTATTTTTCCTTCCCGGGGAAAGTGCTGGTGGTTTTCCTAGAACTGCTTTTGTGGCTGTGTTGTCCCCTCTTGCGTTGTCGGCACTCCCAGGCACACTCCGAATCTCTGCCCTGGTCAGAAGGCCACCCTCCTGGCTCCTCCTTGGTCTCTTCTTCACCTTCAGGTCTCCCCCGGACACTGGGGTCTTGATGACACACCAGCAGGGCCAGGGCCCAGCTTTGCAACACCTGCCTCAGTGGCATCTGCAGTCTGGAGGGGGCGGCCCCCACTGTCGCCAAACTCACTCCTGGAGCAGGTGGGGGCTTTCCTGAGGCCTTGGCTCCCAGACCAGGCGGGGGCATGGCCCAAGTCACCTGCCTGAGCCTGTGACTGCAGGGGCCGGGGTCTCCAGATTTTGAGGTGATGTGCTGGGGCCACAGTGACCACACAGGCCAGTGCTGGTGGCCCTGCCACCACTGTCAGTCTCAGCAGACACAAGGCCCCTCACTTTCCTAAGGCATCACCTTTGGCCACCATGATCCTGGTCAAACGTTCCTCGGGTTTCAAAGTATGACAAGTTCTGCTGCTGCATAAACAAGCTGCCTCTGCGGGTCTGTCTGTGTCTACCCTCCTCACCCGGCATGCAGGGTGGTGCGGGTTCCACTCTGGCAGCCCAGGCCCCTCCGCTGGCAATGCTACAACTGGCCGATACCTCTCACAGTGCTCCTGGGGTCAGGGCCTCCATTCCTAGACTGACCTCTGGCTGCGCACTCAGGACCCTGGCATTCCTGCGGATGCACAGGTGAGAAGCAGGTGAGGACGCGCACAAGGCCACCACCTGCTCTGTTGCAGTGAGCAGGTGCACCGACCAGCAGGCCTCCCCCAGGAAAGCCAACACGAGAAACGCAGCCAACGTGCACGGAGGTGCCCCAGGGACGGACGGAGGCTGGCGGAACCATGTGCTACTGTTGCACAGGTACGAACGATCCACATGCACCCAAGGCCGAGCCTCAGTGGACAGCAAGCCCACATCCCCCCTGCCGGGCATGCGCTCACCTCCGCGGCCAACGATCGTTCCCTGTGCTCCACGGAGGCGGCCCCAAGGATGCCACTCTCCCAGGGGCTGCCTGGTGCTCCTGGGGGTCAACAGCCCATGCCACATCCTCAGGAGGAGTGATGAGCTTGCCGCTGCTGGGCATGCGTGTCCCCATCTCCCTCGGCGGGGGAGCAGCACAGACAGTCTGGCACATGCCAGACACACCCTCAGGCCCCAGGTTGGACCAGATGACCTGGCTGCTGCAAACTATGGCCACCCAGCCTGACTGCGTGCCTGGCCCCACTGCAAGGCAGTGGGAGTCAATTTGGGTTTGGGATTTATTGTTCTTACTTTGTAACAGATTTACTGCATCGATTTTCAGGGATAAGATTTTTCTAGAACTAATTTTTTTAAAGTTTCCCTGAGAAGCTCGGCTTCAGGAGGCCCTGGGGACAAGGCAGCGGGGGCCCTTGTGCAGTGACGCCAGGGCTCTGGCTGCCCTTCTCCTGGGCCTTACTGCTCTCCACACTGGACGTTTTCCCATTGAATGGACTGGGCTGCTGGAAGAGAGGCGGGGGCAGGGAACTCGGGGTTGGGGGGGTTGTGGCTCTGACACAAAAACACCCACAGAAGACAAACCGTCTGCCTTCTGGGAAATCAAATCACTGCAGGAGAGATAAAGACCAGTACACTGGGGGGTCTGTGGTGAGGGGAGCCCAAAATGGCTTTCTGGAGCAACAGGGTGCTGGGGAGGGTGGAGTCTGAGGAGGCCAGGGCCTCAATTTGGGGCAAAGACTCTGAGGGTGGAAGTCAAAAGGTGGAGGAACCCCCACCCACCACATGAGGCATCTCATACATCCCTAGATAATGAGCATGTACTTCAGGCGGGGAACGGCTGTACCTGGGGCCGGCCTTAGGATGTACCCCAGAGAGGTGAGCACAGGGAGTCCCCCAGGAGGGTTCGGCAGAGGCCAGACAGCCAAGCAGAGGCCATGGCTACAGTGGACGAGGCTCACCTATCACCTTATTGGTAGGGCTGACTGCCGGAACCCAGGTTGTTTAGAAAACGGAAAACACAAGTGTCGAGAGCATGTGGGGGAATTGGAACACTGGTGCTGCTGGTGGGGATGGAAAATGGTGTGGAGTCTCAGAAAGTTACAAACAGAATCACCATGTGACCCAACAGGTACACTGTTCTCAGGGGAGTCTGGAGCAGGACAGGCTCACAGCAGTGTCACTCACAGGAAGATGCCAAGGTGGAGACAGGCTGCGTGTCCATCAATGGACGAGCGGCCAGATACAGTGTGGAAGGGTCATCTGTGCGATGGAGCAGGACCCAGTCTCAAACAGGGAGGAAGTCCTAACACCTGCTCCAACGTGGATGGACCTTAGGACACGATGCTGAGTGAGACAAACCCGGGGACAAATCCTACGTGATCCCTGTTCTGAGGTCCTTGGAGGAGTCAGAGTCACACAGACACAAAGCAGGAGGGTGGGGGTGGGCCTTCGGTTTGGGAAGAGGAGAAAGTCCTAGAGATGATGGTGGGGGTGGCTGCCCAACAACATTCATGGGCCCGATGCCACTGAGCTGTGCACTGAATTAAAATGATAAATTTTGTTATTTGTATTTTACAATAAAATTACAAAATAGAAAGCTAGCTGTTTGCCTAGTGAGAGCCTGGGGACAGCTGCATCCTCACGGGAGATGCGCCAGCTCCCCGTGGTGGGTCCGCCTCTGCCGGGTGACCCCCACGCCCAGAAGTCAGACCAGCAGGCAGCCCTACAGCTCAGAGGTGGGCACTGAGACCTGGAGCCCACGTCCATGCGGCCCTGTCCTCCCACCAGCCCTGACCCTGCAACCCTGAGTGAGCAGGCCTGGCCTGTGTCCACGGTGTCAGGAAGCCGTTTGGCAAAAGTGGCCTGAGGGCCTGGGTGTCTGCCCCTGGTGGGGACTGTGACCATGGTGGGGAGTGGGAGGGCAGGTGGCACTTCCTGACGATTCAGGCGCTCAGGGCCCGGGTGGAGGGCAGGTCCTCAGAGCACGAGGCCCTGAGGCTGGGCACTGCTAAGCAATGGGAACACAGGTGGACAGTTCAAATCTTGGAGAAGGACTCTTGTTCACCTGTAAAGCGCCCAGGGGTGGAGGGGTGGGGATGGGGCTGCCGCCCCCTGGTGCTCTACCTTTTCCATCTGACATTCAGCCCGGAGCCCAGCTCTGCACTGGAGCAGCCCTTGCGGGGACAGCGGCCGGCAGGGCTGGGCTGCCCCCTGGTGGAGGGCAGTGGGGTGGGCAGCTGAGCTGAGACCTGCAAGGGAGGCAGAGATGGGGAACCCAGGATAGCCCTGGAGGCACCCGCAGAGCCTCTAGGGGCAGGGCATGTGGGGTGGAGGTGGGGGCGAAGTTTTATGGGGCTCTCTGGAAGAAGGTGGGGTCTCTGCCACCCCCTGGTTGGGAGGCCTCCTCGTCTCTGAGTCGGGTGGTGAGAGTCAGTGAGGCCCTGAGGACAGTGCAGGGCGCTGTGATCCCTTGGTCGCCAGCCCAAGAGGTATGGACGCCGTGGGGGTTCTTCTGGGTCCCCCTGTGTTTCTTCCAGAGCAGCTCTGCAGAATTCAGGCTGGGCTGCCCAGGGGGAGCCCCAAAGGGCTCCATGAGAATGGACAGACATCCCCCTGGGGAGATGAGACAAAGCTGTGGCTGGGTCACAGTGGCCTCTGCAAACAGGCTCCAGTGCAGACTGTCAAACGCTGCAGCCCGGGCACTGGCCGGCAGCTGTGTGGACACAACATCCCGGGAGCAGCCAGCCACTGGACCAGGGCCTGGGAGGTGGTGGTACCTGAGCAGAGCGTTATTTTACCAGCACGTCAGGGAGCACGCTGCGGGGAGCTTTGTGGCCAGGGCAGGACTCCATGATCCCTTCCAGGCCACTCCATCTCAGGAAGGGCCCCAGTCAGTTACCAGTTTACCACCTCTCAGCCCCAAATCCACCCTTCTCGCCCAGCTCTGTGCTTTGGGAGCCAGACCCCAAAATGTGTCCCATCGCCGGCTGGTGCCATCCTAGGCAGGCACTGCAGGGACGCTGGGGAAAGGGGGCTCCCTTGGGCTTCACCGTGCTCTCTCCTGACCCCTCAGGCTCAGGGGGTTTGTGCTCGGTGAGCTCCTCTGCGTCCCAGGTTTCCTGCACACCCGCCTGGTGCCCTGGGCAGCTCCCCAACCCGGTGGACTGTGGCCGCAGCCTGCCTGCATCTCCAGAGGGGCTGGGCTTTCCCTTGTCTCCTGGGACTTCCTTTCCAAACTTTGCTCTAACTTGCACATGAGAAAATTGGCAAAGATGTGAATCCAACTGACAGCCTAATCCTGCAACCCACATGATCAGATTCTATTTGAGCCCCAAGACTATGAGACAGGTGCGCCTCTTGGGGGTGCGGTGGAGCTGAACGCAGACCTGAGCTCGCATCATTTCTCTGCGAGTGTCCAGGACACCGGGGGCCTCACGGCCACTGTCATGCATTCACAGCCGTCCTGTCACAGCCAAGCACGATGGCAGCTTGGTTACTCCTGCAGCTGCGGCCACGAGTCACTCACGTCTCCCAGGTGCTCAGCCCGGTGGTTGGGCCCAAGGACGCAGCCAAGCCAGTCCCAAAACACCACCTTTGGGGGCACCTCCTGGGCCAGTTTCCCATTTGCCTTTTCCATATTCTTGCTTCCACCTCTTGCAGCATCTTCTTCCCTTTCACTCGTTAACATTTTCAATTGCTGGTATGGCTCCTGTCTCCTGGTTCAGGTTCAGGCATCACCGCCATCCATCCAATGTCCGGGCCATCAATGGGGGGACATCCTCACTTCTGTTCTTGTCGCCTTGCTCTGCCCACAGTGCCCTTGCATGCTGTCTGCACACGCAGCCTCTCCCATCCTTCAGGCTGGGCTCACATGACACTCTCTGACCCTGGGCATCTATCTCTGCAGAGCCAGTGGGGCTCCTCATCCACTGGATGGGCTGCTGGGCTGTCCCTGTCAGCCAACCACTAGACAGGACACACATCCTGGGTACCAACATCCTGGCTCCCAGCCAGACACATGGGCTGGCGTCCAGGAAGCACAAGGATGATGGATTCTGGGGACCAAGAAGGTCTTCCCATGTGCCCGCCCCTCTTGGCCTCATGGCACCTAAACCCCATCGAGAGCCGCCCCCACATCATGGCAGCTGAGAGGAGCAACTGCCATGATGCGGGGGCGGGGGGCACAGAGCCCTGTTTGTGAGAAGGGGGAGGGCCTTGCTTGCTTCCCCAGGTCGTTGGCTCAATGGGACCCCCAAGCATGTCCCCTCAAAAAGGCGTCACCAGCCGTGCCCACAGGTGACAGTGTTGATCACAGGGTAGATCAGGAACCAGATGGATGAAGAGGTGTGAGTAGCTGGACCTTAAGTTCCCTGAACCTCAGTGTTCTCATCAGCAAAACGGGAACAGGGGTCGTCCTTACCCCACGGGGTCAGAAGGACAACACCCGCTGCACCTGGGGGTGCCCAGGGCAGAGGACACTGGTTGGATGGCCCCCAGTACCTCATAGGTGGAGCCATCCGCGAGCCGCAGCATCCCATGGCCCTGGCGCTGGTCCCGGACCCAGTTGCCCTCGTACTCGTCGCCATTCCTGGGGGCAAGCGCAGAGGCTGCTCTCAGGCCGGGAAGGCCAGGTGGCTGCACTGACGCAGACCGGCCCCCCGGCTGGGCCCCGGCGCATGTCCCCGGGACTGAGGCAAAAATAGGCCCGGAACAGATGGCGTGAGCCGCGGCCTTGCCAGGACCTGGCGGAGGGGCAGGCAGCCTGGGTGCCCGGCAGGGTGCAGTGACAGGAGGCCCTGCTTGCTGGGTCCCAGGTGTGAAGACTGGGGAGGATGACGGGGAAGGAAGCGCAAGGAGGAAGGGACCCTGCAAACCCCAGGGCAGGATTTTGCATGAAAACTGCCCCAGAATTAGGAAGATGCCCAGCCACAGGTCTGAAGGAGAAACCTGGGGGGGTGTGCTCTCAGCCCCATTCTACGCTCCCCCAACCTCCACCTTCCTACCAGATATTTTATTCATGGGATGGAGAAGGGAGGTGGAGATTGATATTTTTTCTACTAAACACACATAGAACCAAGTTCAATAACTGAGAGAGAAATTATAGAATCCCATCAAGGCACACAGACCCTCCTTTCAGGGCTAGGTGCTCGAGGGGGAATGGCCCACTGGCCAGTGGACTCACCGGAAGACCATCCGCCCTCGGCCGTGCCGCTTGTTGTCGTGAAACGACCCCCAGTACACTTGTCCGTCTGCGTCCACCAGACACCCGTGTCCTGGAGAAGGAGCCCAGAGCAGAGGTCACCTTGTGCCTCCCTTAGGGGAGGGGACTGTCTGGAGGAAAGCTACCGTTGGCACCCCTGGGGACTGAGCTGCATGGGGTCCCTCGGCCCCAAGATCTGATCTGGGACAGCTGGGCAGCCACACGCAGTGGGAGAAGCTCTGGGTTCAGTTCTCAAGGTCCCGAGTGAGGGTGGGGGTGCCATTCAAGGGCCACGATCCCCCAGAATAGAGACTGAAATGCTGATGTCCCACTCGGGTGGTGCTGTGGTGTAGTCAAGGCCAGCTCGCAGGAGTGAGTTCATGCTGAGGACACGTAGCCATCCTGGGCCTCCACCATCTACTCAAAGGACCCAGAGACCAGAGAAATCGCCAGTGTAGACATGGTGTCTCCAGGATCTGGACACTCAGGGAGGGGAGTGCATCCAGACTCCACGGGGAGGCCTTGGAGGGGGCGGGGACTTTTGCAGGGGGTGGGCTGTTGCAGGCGTAGCCACTCCCCTCACTCCCCGGGGCCTCACTCGCACTGGCCCCCCACCAACGTGGCCTCCTGACCAGCACTGATCCTCCCCATGGTGGCCTCCTGACTGGCGCTGTTCCCCTCCATGTGGCCTACTGACTCACGCTGTCTGGCCTCCTCAACACGTAGCCTCTTGACTGGCTTGGCCTGGCAGGGTGTGGAGATGGCAACTGAGTGGAGGATCAGGGGGGGCCATCAGCCTCTCACCCCAGGAGCCCTACAGCCCTGCTCAAGGGCTGCGACCCCCACGAGGCCAGACCAGCCCAGGATTGAGCGCAAGGACAGAACGGGGACCTGAGTCACCAAGTCTGGGTGGCTTGCTGTAAACCCCTTACTCTGAACCTCAGTGGACAGGGGAGCATGCTGGTGCCTGGGCCGTCAGGCCCTGAGTCAGAATCCCAGGAGGGTTATGGACAAGGCTCCGCAGTGCCTGCCCCACAGCCCACACCCTGCACCTTGCTGCAGACACCCGACCTTCTCTCAGGCCGCAGAAGAGCTCCCCTTCGTAATGTCCGCCGGCTTGGTACTTCATGATGCCGTGTCCCTGGGGCTCTCCCAGAACAAACTGTCCAGTGTAGGTGTTCCCTGGATGGGAGGCAGGAAGCCATGTCTAGGGTTAGAACCGCCTCTTGACATCCTCAGGGTAATGATACCCAGTTTTCACCTGACTCCCAGGCAGCAGTGGTCACAGAGCAGGGTATATGTTTATCTCACAGCTCACGCTGGTGGACGAGGGAGATGAGACAGAGTAGGTATGGTCCCATCTCCTACGATCCTCTCCCGCTCTCTTAGGGACCCTCTCGGGGGCATCTGTATGCCTGGAGCAGAGGCCCCTCCAGGCCAGAGTCTGTGGGGTGAGACTTCTCTCCACCAAAAATCCACTTCATGCTTGCCTGTGAGGGTCTGAGGTCCTGCAGGCAGCACAGGGGCCATCCCGCCCCAAGCTGGCATGAGGCCGCTATGAGACACCTTTGGGGAGCCAGGGGTCCTCAGGTTTAGACACAAGTGCCTTCTGCATCCAGAAAGGAGGGGGCAGCTCACAGCAGGGTGGGTTCAGGAGGAAACGCTGGCAAGCTGACCTGTCAGTGCCCAGAGCCGACAGCCCTCTCCCGTGATCTCTCCATCCACAAAGTCACCTTCGTAGTAACTCCCATCTTTAAACAGCAGCTTCCCCCGACCTGGTGAAAGACATCGTGATGTCAGGCTGTGGCTGGGAGTGACTGCTGGGGCCTGTGTGCGGCAGGGAGAAGAGCAGGTCGCAAGGTCTTTGTATTTGGTTCTGTCTGGGCCATCAAAACCTCAGGGACCCTGCCCCTAGATCTCCTCAGAGGGCACATGATGGCCATCTTGCCTCTGTCAGCGCAGGTGCAGAGGGAGGTGCAGGGGGAGAGAGAGAGAGAGAGAGAGAGAGAGAGAGAGAGAAAGGGCGAGAGAGAGAAAAGCATGAGGCAACACTGAAAAATACATTTTGAAAAGAAGGAACCACTTTGTCCAGGTCAGGAAGAGATGCACAGATTTCAGCACAAAAGGGAGAAACACCCATGTGGCAAAAACACTCCCATAAAAGTCAAAAGGTTCAAAATGCACTGGCAGCCAACTGATACACAAATAGTTCATGAGAAAATACTGAAAGATCAATCCTCTGGCAGAAAAATCTGCAGAGGCTTTGAGCAGACAGAACCCCAAACAGGCATACAACTGTGACAGTAAACTTTGCAAAGTCCAGGTCTGCCTCTGGGATGGACGCCAGGGGACTCTCACTTGCTACTTGCTCTCCTTGCTATTTAGATTCTTTTTTTTTACAAAAATGGTCAGGCTCTTCATCTTCGAGGAAAAAACAGACAGTTTTCATCAGCACCAAGGCGGCTGTCTGGGTCCCCCATTCTGCAGGAGATGGCCCCTCATGGGCACGAGTGAGGGCCCGGTATGGCAGGCAGGCACGTGGCCCCAACTCCTCTGGGATGTGTGCTGACAGTGGAATGGCTACAGCAAGAGGCCATAGCCTGTCCTTACCGTGTTTCTTGCCTCCTCTCCATTCTCCTTCGTATCGAAAGAAAGAATTCGGATAAACATAGACCCCATAACCTGAAGATTGAAAGGACACCCAGCTGAGCACCAGGTACAGATGACTTGGCTGACGACAAGCACGCACAAGGTGGGGGCCATCCCGGGGCTTCTCTAGGTGTCTGTCGTTTCACCTCTTAGTGAGCCTCATCCCCACTGCTCCCCAAAAGCTGTTTGGGTCACAACTCTGTTAATCCGTTTATACAGCAGACATGCTGAGCGCCCAACCCGTGCAGAGGCGCCCGTCCCGCCACCATGGGTCACCGAGGGTCGACTCAGTTCCTCCCAACTGGGTCTCCAGGTCCCAGCCGGTTCTGCTACTCGGGGCCCGGGACCCCGCCCATATCGTGGACACCCAGACACCTGAGTTGGGGACGACAAAGCTCCCAGGGGTGCGAGCTGGGTTCGCAGTGAAGGTGCGGGGATGCTCAGCGAGTGCCCGGACCTGTCCGCCTCCCTCCCTTCCCGACGGAGGCCTGGTAGGGTAGTCGGCCGTTACCGTCCCGCGGTGGCCTTCCTGGAAGCTCCCGGTGCGGCAAGCAGGAGGTCGCGCATCCCTCACTGGCGAACGCCATCTTGCCGCTAGAGGTTTCCCTTAGCAACCACATAGTTCTTCTCTACTGGCTTGTTGGTTGTGAGGGGGCGTGGCCTCTAGTCAGTCCCTGGGCGTTACCAAGTTCTGGAGCTGAACTATCTGGGCCCGGAGCCAGAGGACGCGAATGCGCTTGCGCAGCATGGCGAATTTCCGCCGCTTACGTCTCTTCCGCCTACGTGACAGCCCAGCCAACGGCCTGGGCGCTCGCACCGGAAGCGGAAATGGTTGGAGGCTCACGGCCCCGCCCCGGCGGCCATCTTGGAAGCCCGGGAGGCGGTGCCGCGCAGGACTGAGCGGAAGTGCTCGGTTGCCCCTTCGCGGACCGAGCGAAACGCCGGCGCGGCAGCCACCCGCGTCCTCCTTCCCGCGGCCCTCGGGAGACCGCGTTCGGCCGCAGTGGACCGCGAGGTGCTGGCGGGCGGGGCGGGGCTGGGGTCGGGCGGGTGCCGTGGTCCTGAGGGGCGCGCGTGAGACTGGGGCAGGGCCGGACCCCCGGGGTCGCCGCGGTGACCGGCTCCAGTTCCCTGGCAGCGCGTCCTGGGAGGGGTCGGCTGCCTGCCCGGGGCCGTGGGACCTCGGTGTCCTCGCCGATCCAGGGCGGCCTGCGGGACTTGAGTAGGAAGCGCTGCGGTGGACTTGGGTCGCTCGGGGTCGAGTTCTGGCCCTTCTGCACACCGAAGATCCCGAGCGATCGGGCTGAGCCGCCCGACGGCGCCCCGCGTGCTGTCCCACAGCTGCCTCCGGAAACCTGCCCCAGGCCCATAGGCCTGGGAGCGTCCCTGGGCGCCTGCTACTCGGTCGGATTGGTCTCATTCCCGGAGATGTGTAAGGTGGAGCTCTCCTCGTAGGTGAATATAGGGCCCCCAGGTCTTGGTGATGCAGGTGTGGTGGAGACGGGAAGGTGGTCGTGCCCAGGGAAAGGAGCCGGCCGTGAGCCCTGGCCGAGCACTCGGGTGGGTGAGGTCTGGAAGGGCTTTTCAGCGAAGAGAACAACATCGGAGGATGAAAGTGTGGGAAATTACCAGGCTCGGGACCCGGGAGAAAGGGGGCAGGGGATGAGGGGAGACATAGAGGGAACCAAACGGTGCCAGGCAGGACTGTCCTCTGTGTGGGATGCGTCTGCGTGGGGACAGCTCCACAGACAGGTGCAGTATGACTCTGGTACTCTGCACACAAACCTGCATAAGTGATACTCCCGGTCTTTGTCTGGAACAGTTTGATCTTGTTTTTTTCTTTGTTTCCTTTGTGGCTGAGCCTGAGGCAGTGACATCCGATGGAGAACTTAACCCACTGCTAGCTCTGTGCATGGCCTCATGGATAACGGAGCCGGCAGTGGAGGGACAAGGCTCCCCTTCCAGGAGCTTGCATTCTAGAAGGAGGAAATAGAGAAATGAGGCAGAAAGCAGTCAGAAGTGATTGTCCCACAAAATAGAACAGGATGGTGTGATCTGAGGGACAGGCGCCAGTTGGACAGTCATGGAGGGCCTCTTTGAGGAGGTGGCCTTGGAACTGCAGAGGACTGCAGACACCCCAGCTGTGTGACGGCCACCCTGATTGGAAACAAGTCTGAACAAGGCCAGCTTACTGCCTTCCTCCTGGGGGTGCCTCTGGTTAGAACCGGGCCCCACACTGGTTCTAACAAGGCTGGCTGCTGACTCCCCACCAAAGGCCTGGGGGGTGGTGCTGAGATGCTGTGGCCCTGTTTCACAGACTGGAGTGGGGAGGGCCACAGTGGCCTGCGAGTCACGCCATAGACAGGCCATTTGATCCAAAGTTCACCTTCTTAATGTTGATGGGAGTTCAGCCAAGGCGTGGAGTTATGTTAATGTATATGTCTTATGTCAGGTGACCTGAAGTTGGTCAACATGTCGTGGGAAGATCTTGCACACATTCAGTTAAGAGAACGAGACTTAGAAGCGGTTGTCTCTGTGTAGGGCCTGCTTTAGAGGAATAGCAGGTGTTTTTCTAATGTTAATTTTAATACCTCAATTCAAGTAAAGGCATTTAAATGGTAGACACTTTAGTCATAAAAAAGTAAAATAGGGAAAAATTTGTATGGAATCGTAGGATAAATGATGTTACTGATACAGCTTTCTTCTGGCCTGACTTTGGTCTAAATAGCGTGGCTGGCCTTCTCTAATTTAGCCCTTTTGAGAATAGGAAATTTTCCCCAGTTGTATATAAAGGCAAACTTCCCCAAAAGACAGGGCTAGGAGCTACAGTTCACCGTGGCTCCCAGGAAAGCAAAGGGCATTTCTGGGTCTCCTTGGCACTCTACCCCTCCACTGCTGGGTTCCAGGAAATGGTGTTACGGAATCAGAGTAGATGTTCTAGCACAGATGTGCTGGTGCTTGTGGGACTGCTCAGATTATCTGCATATCAAAGTTGTACTGTTGACCCTTGAACAGCATGGGTTTGTACTGCACGGGTCCACTCTCGTGTGGATTTTTTTCATGAGAACAGTACCGCAGTACTGCACAATCTGTGATTGGTTGAACTGCAGGTCCAGAGACTGACTCTAAAGTTATACTTGGATCGTTGACTGCTGGGGCTGACGCCCCTGCGTTTGTTCAAGGACCCACTGCAATTGGTACTGTGTTCCATCTGGGATCTAGGATCATGTTGTGAGCCTGCTAACTAGCGGGTGCATTCAGGGAGGATGTGCAGATCCAGGCTCCAGCCTGGACGTGAAGAGGCCAAACAAGGGGGCGGCTCAGACTGTTGGACGCCTCAGGTGTCTGCCCAAATGGGAAGGGCTGCTGTGCCACCTTCCAGATGAGGAACGGTGGCTGCATGACCATACCACTCAGGGGCGGTGGACTCCATGTTGGAGTCCACTTCTGGTTCCCAGCCCTGCCATGGTGCCACAGGTGGGGAGGAAGCCACCCGTGGTACGGGGGCAGTGAGAGCTTGTCCCTAGCATCTTCACCAGCTTTGGACTGGCATGGCCTTCTGCCCTCTGCTTCCTTTTTGTTCTGCGGTTCAGGTGGGGGCCATGCTGGGCTGTAGGAGCCAAGGCCAGAGCTGCTCTTGACTTTGAGCAAGTGGCCTGGACTCTCTGAGGCTGATGTGCTGCTGTGGCATAGGGGTGATGGTGCCCACCCTTCTCTTGGCGATTTGGGCTCTCATGTGCTGAGTCCTCATGGAGTCGCGCGGTCACATGAAGTAGTCAGGAGCAGATAGGGTTACCTCCATGCACAGATAAGGAACTGGGACGCAGACAGACGGCTACTGGGAATCCTGGCCATGGAGTGGGGACCTGGTCTGGACAGGGCCTGGCACCGTGGGGAGCAGCCTGGACAGAGACCAGGTGGGGCCTAGAGAAGAGGGGCCACTTGGGAGCCTGTGGAGCGGCAGGAGGAGATGCTGGCAGTGGGCGAGTCTGGAGAGCCCTGGGGAGGTGGGCGTAGCCACCTGTGCTGCAGACTGGCCCCAGGGAATGTGTCCACAGGACTTTGCAGCCAGCGGGGCGGCCCTGGGACTGGTGGGAGGAGTGTGAGCAGGTGACAGGAGCGGAAATGAAAGTCCACCAGTGCTGCTTTGCATGTCACATGGCCTCCTGGCTCTCCACCAGAGCATGTCGCTGGCTTCTTTCTCTTTCCTGGATGACTCGTGGTAAAGACACAGGCCGGAAGCCTCCGTGTGTGTGAAATAGTGAATACTGGAAAAACCTGCTCAGTGGTGTTGATGGAAATAGGGCAGTGATTAGGTACTTGAATGCTGTTTATTTAGTATAAAAGTGTTTTGTGTTTTTCTTGGCTTACAGAATGTCTGAAGGTGACAGTGTGGGAGATTCTGTCCATGGGAAGCCGTCTGTGGTCTACAGATTTTTCACACGACTTGGACAGGTTGGTTTGGGGTTGCAGAGCTGTATACACATTTAAGGAGAAGGCAGTGGCACCCCACTCCAGTACTCTTGCCTGGAAAATCCCATGGACAGAGGAGCCTGGTAGGCTGCAGTCCATGGGGTCGCTAGGAGTCGGACACGACTAAACGACCTCACTTTCACTTTTCACGTTCATGCACTGGAGAAGGAGATGGCAACCCACTCCAGTGTTCTTGCCTGGAGAATCCCAGGGACGGCGGAGCCTGGTGGGCTGCCATCTATGGGGTCTCACAGAGTCGGACAGGACTGAAGCGACTTAGCAGCAGCATACACATTTAAATGAGACTTGACCCTGGGGCATTTCCCCATGGAGTGTAAGTGTCCTGGTAGCCCCCGTGGGGCGGGGGGGCAACTCCCTCAGTCTCACACTCACACTCAGAAGCATCTTGTCTTGAAGTAAGAAGCATCTTACTGTGAGGATGTTGGGTCTCCTGTGGTTCAGGCCACATACTTGTCTTCTGCGTTTTTTCAACAACTTTTAAAATGTGAAAAACCTTGATTCTTAGCAGACACGGTTGCCCTGCCTCTGCCCTCACTGTCCCCTTGCTTAGCCACCCACATCTACCCTTGTCCATGTCTTCTCAACCCCCTGCCCCCAGGTCTGCGCTCCATGGCGGGACCACCCCTCATGCCACAGCAAGGCCTATGAGCGTCTGTCTTGGAGGAAGAAGTCTGACTTGGTAGAGAATCGTACAGACTGACATAGGGCTCAGAACTAAAACTGTGTTAACTTTTAAAAGAAAAAAAAATAGCATCTGGAAAACTTGATAATTATTGAAGCCAGGTCATGGGCCTCTGTGGGCTCACATTCTCTCTTATGAATGACTAAAATTTTTCATAATTAGAACTTAAAAGTCGGAATTAATTTCAAATCAAAATGAGAATACAGACGTGTATATTAGTTAAATACTTACACAGATGTACACACGTACGTAGACATGTGTGAATCTAGGAATTTGGCCATTTGCTCTGCAGCTGTGTCCATTCCTCGCCCCCTGCCCCCCAACTGCTGGGTGGGCGGGACCAGCTCCAGGGTAAGTGGCTACGGGACAGGACCTGCCCCTGAGCCCCAGGTGCAGAGTGGTAACATTCCTCTGTCTCTGCTGTCCTCTCTGTCTCCCCACGATGGCCCCTCGGGCCGATGCTGTGGGGCCATCGGCTGTGAGAGAGATCTGTAATGTCTTTGGTTAAAGAACAAGTGCGTCTCCAGAACTGTCGCAAGTAACTTTTGGATTAATTGTAGTCACCGCTCGGCGCGAAGGTCAGCAGCAGGTGTGCTGTGCAGCGGGAACCCCCGGGGCGGCCATAACACAGTCTGTGTCCCTCCTAGATCTACCAGTCCTGGCTGGACAAGTCTACGCCGCACACGGCCGTGAGATGGGTGGTGACGCTGGGCCTGAGCTTCATCTACATGATCCGCGTTTACCTGCTGCAGGTCGGTGGGGCGGGACCTGGCCTGCTGTGCAGGTGGGAGGGTTGTTTCTCCTTCTGTCTCTGGGGTAGAAGTGTCCTGGTCTGCTCAGGGGACCTCCTGGTGCCCCTTGGCTGGGCCTCCTGGGGGCTGGGGACAAACTCATCTTCTGGACTGGCCACCTCATTCCCTGGGTGCATGAGACAGGTTGGCATCTGAGGAGGACCAGGTGAGATGACTGAGGGCTCTCCCAGGGGCCGGGCATCCTCCCTGAACCCTGCTGACTGCCTGGCTCCCAGGTGGCAGTCCCTGTGGACCCTGAGAGCAGGGAGGCTTAGGCCTCGTCTGGGGCTTTTTTCCCTGGGCAGGATAGCTGTTTCCTCCATGAGAGCAGACCCATCTTCCTGGGTGTCTCCCAGGTTAAGAAGGGTGGGTGTGAGGACAGGTACTTCACCCATTGGACACTGCCCTGCGTCCAGCCCTGGGGGAAACTCTTCCCTCAGCCGAGTGTAGAGACTCATCCTTGGTGGTGGTGCTTGTGCCTGTGTTTCCGGGAGGAAGCCTAACCCTGCTCAGTGCAGAGGTGGCAGGCCTGGAGCAGCTCTGCAGCAGGCACGGTTTGTGTTGGCAGTCTACAGTTAACGTTGTTTGCTGTGCTTGGGTTTAGGTGTTCTTAAGAAATTGGACCTTGGTCCAGTCTTCATGGAAAGAGTGACCTCGAAACCTTGAATTGGGGGATTAGGGCAGGATGGGGGTGTGTTTCGTACAGGCTAGTTTCCCAGGTTAGACTCACCAAGTCCATGCCTGATTTGACATCCCTCCAGCCTCAGCCCTGCCACCAGGAGCTGGGTAAACACTCAGCTGTTAATTTTTCACATCTAGGATTTTGTTGTCTCACTTGAACATTTTTTAAGGTATCAGGACATCAAATGCCAGCATGACAGATCTCAACTGGTTTGTGTGAAAACGTTTGGGCTTTTAGAATTGGTCATGCAGCGCAGTTCTGGTTCTCATTGGATAAACTCACTCCTTTAAGAATGAGCTGAGGACTTCCCTGGCAGTCCAGTGGTTAGGACCTCCAGTGTGGGGCCCAGGTTCGATCCTTGGTCGGGGAACTAAGATGCCGTGTGCCATGCGACCAAGAAGCCCAGTGGCAGACGTACGCCCTCCTCTGTGTCTCCTGAGGAAGGTTTTTCTCCGTAATACTCTGACTCGTTGGTTTCCTGATTTTCTGGTTTTGGATTTCTTCTGGGCAGAGATTGTGAGCAGTCCTCGCACGGTGTGTGTGGTGCCAGCCACCTGCTGCAGGGAGCTGAACTCTCAGGTCTTGGGCTGGTTCGGGGCCCGTGTCCAGGTTGGGGGCTGCTGGCGAGGACAGACCTGTGACCTGGGTGTGCAGCCTGGGTGTGTGGCTTTGTGAAGCACCCTGTTTCTGCTATCTTCTGGGGCTCTGGTGGCTTCAGGTTTTGGGTGCATTTAACCGGACGCTGGCTTGTCCATGCTCAAGACCCACAATGCAGCCTGAGATTCACTGTCACTGTGGTCGCTCACTGCTCTTCTGTCACTTGTTCTGAGCTTGTGTCCACGTGGGTTCAGTCCAGACGAGGACTGGGTTCGGGGTGGCCTTACTGACCATGTCTCTTCTCTTCTAGGGTTGGTACATCGTGACCTATGCCTTGGGAATCTACCACCTGAATCTGTTCATAGCTTTCCTTTCTCCAAAAGTGGACCCTTCGTTAATGGAAGATTCAGGTACAGTGAAGTGTGCCTCCTTTGCTCTTTGGAGAGAGTTGTGATTTTATGTGCTTCACAGAACTTTTTTCTCCAGAAACATTTGAAATCTCAACTTTGGAGACTGTTCTTTAGGTGTTTAAAATGTACTTGGAACTTCTGTGATCCTGGCAAGTTTGTTTGTAGAAGGACTTGATAAACCCTGTCACAGTCACAGGAGGTGGGCGCTTCTTCCTTTCTGTGTTTGGCAGATGAGGAAACTGAGCCTTGGGGCTCTGGAGCCTGTTCAGGGGTGGGATGGAGGGGTAGGGTGGGGGTGAGCCGGGGCCTGCCTCCTGGGCAGCTGGCCTCGCCAAGGTCCCCTCTCGCAAAAGCAGGCATCCATACTGGTTGGCGTGGCTCACTGAGGCCACTGGCCCCGATGTCCCAGGACAGTGGGTTGAAGAGTTCTTGGTTCTGGCTGCTCCTGGCATACCTGGGCCAGATGGAGGCCTCAGTGCATGCCTGCCAGCCAGCTGGGGATGAGGCGGTGCATGACCAGATGCTGAGGCCTTCATTTGGGCCAACGCTGCCATGTTGGTAACACCCGCTGCAGCTCCTGCGGAGCCCATGGGATCCTGCTCGTTGTGGCAGAGACACTGTCCAGACTGCAGGTCGTGACTAGAACAGTGTGTTTTCTCTGTGGAGTACCTGATGGAAATATCAAAGGAAACAACCGTTTCATTTACTGTTGCCATTTGGGGAATTAGAAAGCAAGAGGCATGTCTGTAGGCCTCAGTTTCTCCATGTGTCACTGGGGAGGGCACCTTCCTGGGTGGGGTGGGGTGGGATTCCTGGCTTGTGGCGGAGGGCAGCTGTCCCGAGCCCAGCACCCTCTCGAGCCAACACGGCTCCCGCCTCTGCCTGCTCGTGGCTGTGTGTGCTCATCTCTCCCCTTCCCTTCAGGTCTCATGTCGTCCGGTTGATGGGTTCCTGAAAATTGGCATGGGGTCAATTTTTTACACGATCTCTTGAAGTAGTCTTAACAAGAAATTCTCATACAAATCTAAAGCTGTGAATGTTTCTAAATCAGCCGAAATCCCCGTTTTGTAATTTGTTAAAGTCTGGGTTTCACGTGTCAGGGCTGTTGGTTCAAAGCCCTAGGGAGCTTAGAGCTGTAGGAAGGATGGGACTGCCTGCCTCACCCTGCTGACTCTGACCTTTCAGACGACGGCCCCTCATTACCCACCAAACAGAATGAGGAGTTCCGACCCTTCATCAGGAGGCTCCCAGAGTTTAAGTTCTGGTGAGTCCCTCATCCCCCGTGGTCCTGCCCCCGTGTTCCATCTCGCCCCACCCTTGTACCACCACCCATGCTCCTCCCCGTGTGTTCCCCCTTTTTCTTCCACACGGTCCTTCTCACGTGCTCTTCTCTGTGCTCCCCCCGTCCTGTGCTCCTCCCCCCATGCTCCTCCCCCCCCCGTGCTTGTTTCCACATGTGGCTCTGACCTGGGCAGGTGTTTTGGTTCTGGTGAGCTGGCAGCCTAGACTCCTCAGAGAAACGCCAGCTCTAGTGTGTTTCCCTGTCTTGGACGTTGTCTCACCCAGAATGTGAGATATGCCTGCTGGGCATGGAGGGTCCTAGGGGCCTCCAGGGCCCACCCTGCTCTGGGTTGCAAAGTAACATCATTGTACCTTGAAGCCACAAAAAGGGGGCTGCTTCAGGGTGGAGGGTCCTGGGTAGGTGACTGACTCAGCCTCTGGGGGTACGCTGCTCTGCACTGAGGGGACTAGCTCCCTCCCAGCTTGGTTCTTGGATGACCTGAGCACAGGGCAGGTGTTGGTGTGAAGAGGGGTTGACTTGTCTGTAGGCCTCCTGGAGGTGGTCCCATGTGTGTGATGTAATGATGAGTGTGAGAGGGGGTGGAGATGACCCCGCTGGCTGGGGAAGTGGGAGGGTCTGTGAGTGTGTCCGTCCTGTCCTGTGTCTTTGGCGTCTTCACCCTGCCCTCCTGGTGCGGGTGCAGCCCCAGTTGGGTGTGAAGTGCTGGGCCCAGGGCTGCTAGGGGAGGGGTGGGAATCAGGCGAGGCCAGGTCCTGTCTGCGCTCTGGGGTAGCCTTTGCGCGCTAGAAAGGGAGAGCCAGGTGCTCTTGAAGTAGGGCTGTGACCCTGGAGTGCTTGGCCCTGAGCTGGAGGGCGGGTGACCCTGAGGTCTAGTTGCACCTGTTTGACGGGTTGCTGCTTGGCCACTGGGGGACAGCCTGCCAGGCATGTGGGACTTGGGCTGGAGGCTTGGGACTGAGTTTCTAGACATGACCCTGCAGCACATGGCATCCCTGTCCAGCCACCAGCCTGAGCAGCACCAGCACCCCCACTGCTCATTTTACGCTTTGTGTCTGTGTCACATGTAGTACGTGACACATGCCACACGTAGCTCCCACCCCACTTCTGGAGGAGACCCCACCCCCCGGGGGTTGCCTCCTGTACTGACCACTGACCTCTCCTTCCGCAGGCACGCGGCAACCAAGGGCATCTTGGTGGCCATGGTGTGCACCTTCTTTGAGGCCTTCAACGTCCCAGTGTTTTGGCCCATCCTGGTGATGTACTTCATCATGCTGTTCTGTATCACCATGAAGAGGCAGATAAAGGTAAAGCTCAGGTGCTGCTGTGCCGTGAGACAGCATGCCTGGTATCAGGAGCTCTGAGCCAGGCTTCGGTCCGAGACACCGGGGCTGTGCAGTCTGGTGGGTGTGTGCGCTTGCCACTGGCATGAGCCACAGCTGCTGTGTCTGGTCCGTGTACAGGGCCAGGTCCTCAGCACAGCCTCAGGTCACACCCTCAGGTCTGGCACATCATCCAGGGGACAGTCAGGGCCCAGGATGCGTCATGTGATGCCACCATCACCCTAAGCCATACTTGGTGACAGGGCGGCTCCGCTTTGTCCTCTTCTCCCCCAATCCCAGGTCTCCAGCTTAGTAGTTCTAGTTTGTTCTGCACACAGGGTGGGGGTCACGAAACCTGTCCCCTACCCCTGGGGTTTCCAGCAGCTCAGCTAGCTCAGCCAGGCGGTAGGGGGACAGGGGTGTCTGAGGAGCCCTGGCTTCCCGCCTGCACGCAGCAAAGACGGGCTCAGAGCTGGAGGGGAGTTGGGCCATGGGGAGGCCATGCTGAGATGCTTCTGTCTGTCTGTCTCCCAGCACATGATCAAGTACCGGTACATCCCATTCACGCACGGCAAGAGAACATACAAGGGCAAAGAGGACGCGGGCAAGACATTCGCCAGCTAGACGGCCACCTGCTGCCTCATGGCGCCTTCTCTTCTCACATACAGTAGTTGAGTACAAGGGAGTTATTTTCTTTCTAAAAAGAAGCTTCGATTATTTGTAACTGAAGTATCAGGTTTTTGAAGAAACTGGCATTTAAACTGAATCGCATTGATTTATTTTCCAGCTGGTCAGGTGTGCAGACGCCGGACTTGTAGTGGAACGCAGGCTGGGGGACAGCCGGGCAGTCTGGGGAGGGTGGGTGGCCGGCCGGCCGGCTGGCGGTGGGGTCAAGCCCGCAGAGGGATCTAGGACGCCCGGCTGCTGCCTCTGAGGACGCCTGCCACCCGCGTGGAGGATGCGCGCCCACCGGAGCAGCCGCTCCCTTAGCTGCGGGTTCCAATGCCAGTTTCCCAGTTCATCTCACGGGAGATGTGTCGAGTTGGCCTCTACCATGATGACTCAAAACTTTGTTCTTAACCACCATGATTGCTTTTGAGGGCCTGGAATTACAAATATATATTTTAATTGTTTTGAGATTATTTTGACACCTTTCTTTGATACGTCAGGAGTTGTTTCAAGTGTGTTCTCGGCAGCAGCCCCTTTCAGAGGCATCTGGCAGGAGGGCCAGTGCCATGGGCTTTAACACACGGCTTCTCACTTTCTACAGGGAAACAACTTTAACCTGCATGTCAGCTTTTTTGATGTGATAAAAACCAATACTCGTAAACATTTTACTAAGTGACTTTTTAATTCCAACTTTATTAAAGACAATGTCCCCGCTCTCGTGTAGTCTCTATCTAACCCACCACAGCTCCTGCACCACGAGGGCCCACAGGGCGCCCAGCCGCCTGGGAGGTGGTCACACTGCCACGCCGCTGACTCCTGGCTCCAAGCGCCATTTCCATCTATCTCGGTTTCGGACCTCAAGTGTTCCCCTCATGGCTTCTTTTTTGCCAGTTTTTGCAAATCTGAACTAAGCAGCTCTTGCTTTTAAGAGGCCACATGAAGATCTTTGTGTACCTGACCCGAATTTTAAACTTCACACGTAAATGATGTTCAGATCAGTACCTGTTACCAGGCTGTGGCAGCTGCAGCGCTTGTGCTCTCGACTTGCTCACACTGTTGTCCCAGTAAGTGCACTGATGTGAGACTTGACGGGAACTTGCAGCCACTGGTTGACAGTGTGAGGATGGGGTTTAGGACCCACGGAGCCTCCCCCTGTGCTCCTACCTGCCTGGAGCAGGGCCTGCGGTCACAGCCCGTCTGTGGGGCTGACCTCCGCCTCTTGAGGAGGGCCTTGGCCACCAAGTCATGTGGAGAAGAGGCCCTTCCACATGGGTGTGTGCACCCCTCACAGCGTCAGCACACCAGCACTTCTGTGGAATTGGTGCTGTAAGGATGCCTACGCCAAAATCCAGTCTGCAGGATTTAAGCAGATCTAAAACCTGAAGATAACAAAGGTGGCAGGAAGCAGGCTGGCCACAGTGGTGAGTGGTGATGGCAAGCTGGCCGGCCCGCTAGGTGCTCCACGTGGGAGGAGACCCCTCTTGTGGTGAGGCCGGAACACACACTGCCGTGTTTTAGAATGGGAAGCAGACTTGACCATTCACTAGAAGGCATGTGCCAGAGGTGTTACAGTTGATGACAGCTTCTGGCTTTCTGGGAACAGTTGTGCTCCCGCCCTCCAAAGCCAGCTCCAGTGACAAGGGTGAAGCCTGTGGGCCTTCTGGGCTGCAGGATTATCATGCTGGGAAAGCAAACTGCTGGTGCTCGGCTCCAGGTCAGTCAGGCCCCGCCCTATGAGTGACTGGTTTGGGGAAGGGAGGGGCATTCTGAGGGTGGACTGGCCACCCAGCAGGTCCCCACCCAGCCTGCCCTGCAGGCCTGCATTAGCCAGGTTCAAGTCCAGGTCCGGCGCCCATCCTCCTGACACCTGGCATGGTATCACACATGACAAAAGTTTTGAGACTTTCTTGATGTCTGTGCAGGAGAAGTCGACAAGACTGCTCTTCCAGCAAGGGGTCAGCGGTAGTGCCGCAGGTAGACCAGCTTCTGGGGGAGGAACTTCTCCCTGCAGAGGGGACACTCCGTCTGGGGAGGAGGGGGGACAGTCACAGGCTGCACCCAGCACAGCATCTCCAATAAAACAGGGATGTACCCATGTCTCTTAGAGCATTTTTTGAGACATTGCAGGCGGTCGGGGCACATGGCAGGGACAGTGACCAGTGAGGGGATGGTCAGGCCACAGGTGATGTGGGATGGGGAGGGTGCTTGGCCATTGAAGGACCATGGCTACCCAGAGCCTCCCAGGAGTTCTGGGATGTGAACTTGAGTGTCCTGTCCCCACCCCTTGGGACTGGGTCCCTCCTGTGAGGGCACGTGCCCCACATGGGCTGTGTGGGAGGCAGTGCCTGTGTTCCTGGGGCCTCTGCAGGGCGGCCTGGACCCCGGGAGGAGGCTGCAGCACCCCCGCCCCTGGGGCCCTGTGGGCTGAGGAACCAGGCAAGCTGGGCCTCAGGCCCCCGGAAGAGATGGGGAGGTACACGGGGGCCCAGGGGCTGCCCCTGCCTGGAACCATTACAGGCCTACAAGCCAAGTCCCCTGCTCTGGCCCCCTGGCTTGCTGGACCCCACACTCCAAGGTCTCAAGGCTGAGCTCTGGCCCCAGGACTCTAGGGCCTGCCTTTCTGGGTCGGAGCTTCAGCTTCCACCAGCGCAGCGCCCTGACTCCAGACATTGCCCTGGGTCCAGCCTATCTGGAGGCTTCTAGAAGTACACCCCTACCCCAAATGACAGGTGGTTTTGGGGACAGGAACGCTCCAGGCGCCCACCTTGGTGTCGCTCCAGTGGGTTATACACTCCCAGCAGAACAGGTGGCCGCAGGGTGTGGCCGTCGAATGCCTGCGTTCCTCCAAGCACAGCGTGCACAGTGGGTTTCTGGAAACTGCTCTTTCCTCTGCATGGCTCCTGGTGGGAGTGGGTGGATGGGACACAACTCAGCCAGAGTCCTGCCGGGCACCTGGGGAGCCAGCCCCTGCCCCACACCGCCGCCCTGCCCCATGCACCTGCGGTGGGACAGGCTGCGCTGCAGCCTCCACTCCCTCCGGGCGCGCTGCCTCTGCTGGAAGCCGTAGAGCTGCAGGCCCGTGGCCAGCGCCAGGTGCAGCAGGGACACCAGCCCCAGCAGCTGGTAGCTGGCGCGAACTCGAGGGTCCTCGGCAAGCGGGCGGCGGACACGGAGCTGTCAGAGACCCGGGGGACAGTCAAATGTTCAGAGGGCACGAGGTATTGAGCAGCCCAAGGGCCCAGCCTTCGGGTGGGATTAAGCCAAGCCTGCCCGCAGGAGTGCCTGGTGGGCCCAGCACTGAGCAAGGAGGGTGGCGATGGAGCCTGCAGGTTACTGGTTGCAAGCGAGGCATCGTGGGAAGGGGACTGCTAGGCACCCAAGCCTCACAGAAAAGGAACCAGCAAAGAGGCCTGAGCGGGGGAGCCCTGCGGACGGCAGGGGAGCCCTGCATGGCGGATCTGCTATTCAGCCCCATCTGGAAACAAGCTCCTGCTTGTATCAAGGCCCTGGGCTTACCAGGTGACTCTCTGCAGGCTGGGACTCCCAGCCACATCCTCCAGTGGAAAGCTACTTGCCCTCCACTGCTGTCTGCTTCCCTAGCTGGGAGCAGGGACTGTCAGGGTAGCCAGACCAGCCAGAGCCCAAGAGGTGGGGCCCTGGTGTCTGTGGAGGAAGAGCCCCCGTGGCTGCCCCGAGGCCCCGAGTGGGCTGCAGTAGCTCGACAGACACCTGACGCAGCAGGCAGTGTGAGGGCAGTGAGCGCTGGAGCTGGGAGGAGGGCGCAGAGGCACTGGACACCCCTGCCAGGGGAGGCCAGTGGTGGGGAAGAGCCTGGAGACCCTCGGGAGGCGGGGCCCAAGGGGAGGCCTTCTGGATGAACCTTGAAGCCAGGGCATCAGCTGAGACCCAGCAGGGTTGGAGTCCCTGTGGTGGGTGAAGACCATCAAACCTCCCCAGGTGGGAGGCCAGCAGGGATGCTGGTGGCAACGGGGTCCATGTGGTTGCTATCTGGTCACCCTCGGGGGATGTCCCCAAACCTGACCCTCTGTCAGGACGGCCTGGATGGGGTGGGCATAGGGCCCAGGAGCCCGGGTATACAGCAAGGTGGCCACAGGTGCTGGCAGTGGAAAAAAGACTCACCCCACCCTCCTCAGGGTTTTTGGAAACCAGACTTCCTCCGGTCTTTTAGTAAAACAGGACCCGACAAGACCCATGCTTCCAGTGGGGATTTCAGCTCCGGCCCTGTGACTGCTTGCGGGCATAGTCCCCGAAGAACAGCCTCCGCAGACCAGCCAGACCTGTTACTTACGTAGGTGATGCCTGTGAACCTCTTGGCCAGGTGGTAGAAGGCACCATGGATGTAGAACCAGGCCACGTGGAGACGTTGGAGGCACCCGAGGCCCTGCTTGAGTGCTGACACGGCCCGCAGGAGCACCCCCTGCTGCTGTTCCGTCAGGCCGGCCGTGCAGCGGTGCACCCAGCGCCTCATCCCTGACTGGCTGCTGGGGGCCAGGCTGCCCCGCAAGGGCCAGGCGCCATCGCTGGTGGCCTGCAGCTCGTGCTCCAGGTGGAGCAGGGCCTTATCCAGCAGGTAGGGCAGGACGGTGTGCAGCGCCACCAGGATCCCGCGTCGCAGCCTTGAGGGCACGTGGCGCTGTGACGGGCCCACCTGCACGACGCTGACGTATTCCTCCCCAAGGGTCTGGTAGCCTGCAGGGAGAGGGGCCTCTCAGCGATCTCCTCTACCGGGGCCCCACCTCCCCTCCAAAGGATGATCCTCACAGCCCACGCCCTGTGGTAGGGCGCAGTGCTGGGACCCCTCTCGGGCCACGGGTTCAGCTGCGGAGAAACAGTCCCAGACAGACGTGACAGGGAACCTCAGGGCTTCCAGAGGCCTGGCCTGGACTCAGGGCCTGGCCCCCACCTAGGGAGGGGTTTGGGCCCCTTCCTTCCCAGAGGCTGCATGCGGGCCAGTTGGGGGACACTGTGAAGCACCTCCAGAAAGCTCCCTTTGCAGGCAGCTCTCTCCTGTCGTCGGGGCCCCTCGGGAGGTCGCACTGTGGCCGCTACCTGCTAGTGTGGTGAGGCTGAAGTAGGCGAGATCCGACACCAGCTCTACCTCTCTCCTCCACTCCAGCCACTTCTTCGCACCTAAGAGGAGGAACTGTATGTGTTATTCCTGAGGGGCTGGGGGCTGTGGGGCATGAGGATCAGAACGATCTTTGCTCCTGCTGCCCAGGCTCAGCCCTGTAGCCCCTGACTTGCCCCCTACACTCTGCTCGCTGCCTGGACTCTCGCGCTGTTCACTCTTTCCATTGACACCTGCCTCACCTGGGCCCTGAGTGTCCTGAGAACCTACCCACCTGCAGCCATGCCCCCTCCAGGATCCACCTAGGCATCTGCTCTAGAACCCAGGGAACCAAAAGGACAGGCAGTGTAATACAGTGACCAGCATCAAACCCGAGTTCCCACACTGCTGGCTGTGAGCTCAGGTGAGTTATATCTCTGGGATCCCCATTTTTCTGTCTCTGAGGAGGGTAATAGCAGCAGGTCCTCCAGGCAGGCATGTGTTAAAACGAGTTAATGTTCTGAAGCACGGAGAGCAGTGTCTGACATGGAGTAAGTGAATCTGTTAGCAAAATTAACACACGGGCCATTTGTTTTGATCCTGTCGTGTTACTCTCTTGCTCAAGGCCGGCCCATGGCCACCCGGCCCCAGTGTACAGTCCAGCTTCCCTTCAGCTGCTCCGAAGGAGCCCGCTGTCGGCTGGAATCTACCCCACGCTCTTGCCCCTACACTGGACTCCAACGCCCCTGCTCCACGGTAGCCTCGTGTCAGCAGAGCCGTGAACTCTTCCGCGCCTGGTGCCTGGCCTCCAACGCCGCCCTCTGCAGCAGGGGTCAAAGACCAGAGCACCTGCTCCTTCCTTCAGCTCAGGTCTCGGGGGGCGCACAGGGTCAGGCCGAGCCTGCAGAGGGCTGACCAGCGGGCCTGGGGCTCGTCTCCCCGCCTCGCGCCCCCACGGCCCCCGCAGCGGCCCTCACCTGCCAGGTTGTGTAGGGCGCCGCCCGCCGCGCTCCGCAGCCCGCCGCGGTAGTAGTCGTCCTTCTGCGCCGCGCGGACCACCTCCGGCGGGCTGGCGACCGCGGAAGCCATGGTCAAGGGTTGCAGGGCCGCGGGGATCTTGGGGACCAGGGGACGGGGAGGCGACGCAGGGACCCAGATAGCCACGCCCACGCGGCGGCGCCAGATGACAGAACTGGGCTCGGCGTGCGGCGCAGACCTTGAGCGTCACCGAGGGCGGGGCCTGGGGCGGGGCGGGGTTGACTGAGCCGCGTGGTCAGAGCGGCGCGAACCTGCCTCAGGGTACACACGCGGGGCTGGAGGGGGCGGGTGAGCCGGGGACTGGTGAGCGGCACAGTGTGGGAAGTGACCGCGGGGACAGCCCCCATAAACTGGGAGAAGCGTCAGAGCCACAGCAGGTGCTGACTCCTCTTGGTGGGGCACTTGGTCGCCCCCGGGGCCGGAAGTAAGGTGGGCTGTGGTCTCCCCCCCTCCCTGCAGTTCTCTCTGAGGGGCGCTGGCGCCCCTGTGTTCTAATACCCGCGACGCGCCTGTGGGCCCAGGGAAGGTGCTCTGGGGCCCGGGAGAGGGCAGGGAGCGCGGATTCTTGAACCACGGTGTTTATACTAGCGGCTGCCCCACACGTGCAGACCCCCGACTCCTCTCAGCTGCTCTCAGAGCAGGGACCAAAGAGGGCCGCGGGGGTGAGGGGCGGGGGGTGGGGAGACTGGGAGGCCACGCACCAGAGGGGACAGAGCTAGGAGATCCCGGTGCCCAGGCACAGGCCACAGCTGGACTTGAGCTGCAGTTCAGGGCCCAGAGAGGGGCCTGGGGAGAGGGCAGTGAGAGGAGGCAGTTGGGGTGCCTTAAGGGCTCTGGGTCTGGAGCAGGTTGTGTGTGTGTGTGTGCTTGCTGTCTGTCCAACTCTTTTTGCCACCCCATGGACTGTCGCCCGCCAGGCTCCTCTGTCCATGGAATACTCCAGACAAGAATGCTGGAGTGGGTTACCATTTCCTCCTCCAGGGGATCTTCGCCACCGAGGGATCAAACCAGAGTCTCCTGTGTCTCCTGCATTAGCAGGCGGGTTCTTTACCACTGAGTCACTTGAGAAGTGAGCAGGCCATCAGTTCAATGACTCGGTTGTGTCCGACTCTTTGTGTCCCCATGGACTGCAGCATCAAAGTGTCTGTATGTGTGCCTCATGCCTCAGTGGAGGGGGGTGTAGGGGCGCCCCACAAGGACCAGAGGGCCTTGTCCTTTCGGACCTAAGGGGTAGGAGAGAAAGGAGGCAGGTGACCTGAGGGGATGGGGGAACCACCAGGGCCCTGACTTTGGTTGGGAGGGTGTGGGCTGAGACGGGTTGCAGCTCCTGCCTTACTTTTGCTCCCACATGGATGTTGCTATGGGTATGTGCCCAGACAGCACAGCTCAGCTGCACGGAGCCAGCCTGGGGACAGACTCAGGTCTTGTCGGGCTCCACCAGGTGCAGGCAGGCCCCACCTAGAGGGAGGAGACAGGACCTGGGTGGTCCCACAGTCCCTCCTGCTACTGAAGCCCCAGTGACCCTTGGAGTGGTGCCCTTGTCTGTGTACCCTGGTCACAGAGGCCACCCACTGCTTTGGTTTGTAGTCCGGGGTGGACCCTCAGGCAGAGGCCAGGTGGAGACACAAGCCTCACTAGTTTCTGGCCAACTCTCGTGAGACACGCTGACCCCAGAGACGCCCTGGCCTGTGGGTTTGCACAGACAGACAGTGTCCACCAGCACCAAGGTTGATTTGAAGAGGTTTTGTCCCCTTCCTCAGGGTTACCATCTGGTTCCTTCAGAACTGTGAGGGGTGGGCCTAAGCTGGATCACCTCCCCCACTGGCTGGTTCCACCTTCCTGCCTCGCACTGCATGTCCAGGTCTTCCCACCAGCACTGCCACACTGGGCAGGGCAAGGCCAGAAACTGTTACTGTGTGACCATTCTCAGGGAAGTGGGGCCTGGGATCCAGCTGGGTTCAGGCCACCCCCGGTCTCTTCACGTGCCATGGAGATGGTTAGTTGGGATCCGAGGGCCCCAACTGTGACTTGAGTTTTTTAGGAGGAGGGTCAGAGCCCAGAATGGCCAGCAGGTGGCGCCATCAGCCCACCTGCTCCGCCAGGGTAGCGGTAGACTTGTAGAGGACTGGGTAGTGAGTCTCACCCTGAAGAGTGACTCTGGATCAAAACCAAAGGAGTGAGGCTAGCAGGGTGCAGAGATGGCCACATGACCAAGGAGGGGGATGAGACAGTTTCAGAAGGAAGTCGAGGTGGACGGGAAGTCCCAGCCTGGTCAAG
The DNA here is from genome assembly GCF_019923935.1 of Bubalus bubalis. Classification (NCBI taxonomy): domain Eukaryota; kingdom Metazoa; phylum Chordata; class Mammalia; order Artiodactyla; family Bovidae; genus Bubalus; species Bubalus bubalis. The sequence continues at coordinate 30,649,060 of NC_059161.1, forward strand.
TGTCAGTTGTCCTTGTCCTCTGGTGGTCAGGCAAGTTGGAGCCCCGGGCGTGCGATGGTCTCTTGCTGGAGGCCTCACCATGTGACTTCTGACCAACTCTGGCTCCTGCGACAGGAAGGGGAAGACCTGCAAGGACTTGGCCACTGGGACCAGGCAGATATCTGACCGGGTGTAGACCCCACATGGGGCCTAGACGTCCTCTACTTCATTTGGCTCCCGTTCTGCAGAAGCAGCTGAGCCAGGAACCTGCTGTGACCTCAGCTATGTAACCTCATCTACAGGAACTCACCTGCTCCCTCTGACACCCCTGGGCTTCAGTTTTCTGGTCTGCGGAATGGGGATGCAGATATAAGGAGCTGATGCTTATAAAGTGCCTATTTTGTGTGTATCTGCAGCTGCAAGCTTGGGCAGGGCTGGGGCTGGGTCAATGGGAGTGGGATCCTCACCTCGCCACTGAATTCAGTCACTTCCTCACACTGTCAGATTGGTCCCTCTTTCGGGACACTTGCTATGGCCCCTCATTGAGCTCAGCATGGGGGGCAGCCCTATGCACACTCTTGTTTCCCCTGCTCATCTCCCACCCTCCTCCAGCCCCACTCAACAGCCCAGTGGTCAGGCTGGCCAGCTGATCTGTGTCCCTCTGCTGAGAGACCAGCTTCACTGGATACACCTTGCTTGGGCAGCTGCTGTGCCCTCGAGCCTGGCTCAGGAATACCTGTCCAGAGAAGGAAGGAGAGGCATGGTGGGTCAGCTTGCAGCACTTGATTGTTGCCAAGGTGGTTCGCTGTGTGACCCCCTCCTCCCAAAGCTCCAGGGCATGGGGTCCTCCAAGCATGGCAGGATACCTGGCTGGGTGCACCGCTGCCCTGGGACTGGGGGTGGTCTTCTCCCAGCAGAACCTTTCCTGGAACCCTGGATCCCCTGGCACATCCTATAGTGGGGAGCAGGTGCTTCTCATTGTCTGAGGATGGCTGAGGAGCCAGTGAGGCTGAGATGCCAACCTGGGGGTGGCGTGGGGAGACGCAGATGGCTGGGGACCCTGGGTCAGCTGTGCTGTCGGGCCTGGGTCCTTGACTGAGCAGGCACTTTGTGGGGCGTGGAGCAGAGGTGCGCACTAATGCCTCTGGTGGGGAAGTGGGGGTAGAGTCGGGGGTGGGCTGCTGCAGTTCTGGCCCCAGGTGTGGGGCTGGACTGGCCCAACTCCCCCCTTCCCTACAGCGGGAGGGACTGGCCCTTAGGGTGCCAGGAGAACAGGTTCCTCTAGCCAGTGGTGCTGCTGGGCTGGGAGCACACCTTACCCGCCAGGCAGCTGCCTTCTGTGGGTGGCCCCCCAGAACTGAGTTGGGACTCCCACCAGCCCCTGGGACAAAAGCCTCCCCAACTCCCCCGACCCCCCATCACAAGACCCAGAGCAGTGCCTGGCCAGGGGCTTGTTGGGAGAGGGGACGGGACAGGGGCTGCCTGGGGCTTGAGCTGGCCTGGGAAGTAGTGTCGAGAGATTTTGGAGCACAGGCACTGGCCAGGGACTCTGCCAGTGGCCAGGGCCAGTGTGATTCCTGGCTCAATGGGGTGCTTGGACTTGGGGGCCCTGGGCCTCTATCAGGCTTCAAGGGGGAATGGGACAGGAATCTGGGGCTTGAGGGACCAACGTGGGAAGTGGTACCATCCTTGTGGCAGAGCTGCGACTGAGCTCGGAGAGGCCATGCCTAGTCCAAGGCAGGTGCAAGGTGAACCCCAAGTCTGCCTGGTCCCACATCTGGATCCTGATGGTTTTGCCTGATGCTGGGGAGAAGGTGGAGGTGTGAGAGCAGCTGTCATCCTAGGGCTGAGCTGGTTGATAACTGGGGCCTGGACACTAAGGGCCCAAGGGAAAGGTGATCTCGGGGGACTTCCTGGAGGAAGAGGTTTTGCACTGGCATGTGAGAGAGGGGCTCCACCCACACCAGAGCCCATTCTTCCAGCCTCCCAGGGGGAAAGGGAGGTAAGACAAGCCAGGACCCTGCAAGGTGGGGTACCCTCCACAAGACGGAGGATCCATGGGCACCAGGCAAAGCCAGGGAGGCCTAAAGAGGGTGGCCTGAGAAAGGCCCCTGGCTGGGCACAGGTCACCCACACACACTCCCGTGACTCCAGCCCAGAGAGTGGCATCCGCTAGGGGTGCCGCATGTGGACAGGCTCAGGGAGGTCAATCCTGTCCTGGGAGCTCATCTGCTGGAGGCTCCCTGGAGAAGTCCCCCCTACCCCGTGTCACTGTCTCCATCACAGTGTCCTCCTAACGGGGCGGGCACTGGGGCTGCCACCTTTGCGCTGTAGATGTGACCTCAGCAGGTCCTCACCGGCCTTGGCCTCAGGATCCTCACCTGCCAAATGGGGGATAGGAAGTCTTACCCGCTGGCCCTGGGAGCCCCCAGGCTCTGCGTGTGTGCAGTGCAGGCAGCACGGGGCAGCCCGAGGGTTGATGTTCCCCTCGCTGTGGTTCCCCTCGTGAGCGGCCTGGGGCTGAGTGGCTCAGGGTTTGCAGGGAGGTGGGGCAGCAGGTGGTAAAGGCCTCAGGGGTTTGCAGGCTTCTCAGAAGCAGAATGCTTTGTCTGTGACTCCAGTGATGGTCCAGAGGACGTCTCCTGTCTGGCTCCCTTGTCTGTTCCCAGTGGGCGTCCGGTGGGCAGCAGCGCTTGGGGGTCTGTGTGGACTGAGCTGCGAAGCCAGGGTGAGTGGATGAGACTGGATGTGCAGCGGGCACGGTCCCCAGCTTGTGCTCGTCAGAAAGTGAGGCCGTGGTCTGTCTCGCCAGCCCCACCGCTGGCCGGGGCTCTGGAGGGAACTGCGCTGGTTTGGACCTCCAAGTCCACTTGGTTCTGAATTTGGGTTTGGGGCACAGGCTGTCCTGACTCACGGTGGCTAGTAGCTGCCAATGACCAGCTCTTCCCACAGCCCCTCTGCAGCCTTGAGGCTGCACTGAGCACCCCCAAGGAGGGATGTTTACTCTCGAAGTAGAAGAGCTGAGGCTACTGAAGGCCCGCAGCCTCCTCACCTGGGATGTGAGGGTCAGAGAGCGACCAGGGCCTGGGGACTGCAAGTGCACTGCGGGGCTCCCCAGGCAGAAACGCAGGAGTGCGGTCCGGGGGCTTCTTTGGTGAGCACCCGGGAAGGCATTGTGTGGACAGAGTGGCTCCCATCTGTTGGAGGCCAGGGGTCGGGAGCTGAGTCCCTCGCAGGAGGCTCTGGGTGCTGTGTGCATCCACAGGCTCCCTGATGTGGCCTGTCTGGGGGCTGTAAAATGACAGTTTACAGTGGAACCTGCCAAGACCCATCCCCGAGACCGGGCTGAGGGGGAACCCCACGAGGTGTCTTTAGTGTTCTCCCCCTGTGCAAGTCTTCCCTTGCATTTGGGAGCTGTGGCCACGCCCTCACTGCCCAGTGCCACCCAGTGCCCTCTTTACTGACTGGCGCACAGCTGACCAGTTGTCTTCATCCTACCCGGTACCCCCAGGGTGCTCTCTGGTGGTGTTCAGTGCTCATCTTTGGTTTTAGTTATTTTTCAGAATGCATAGAGTGTTTTGTTGCAATCACCTTAAAAGCTTTTTAAATACAATTTTAAAGATTATACTCCATTTATAATTATTACAAAATATTGGCTGTATTCCATGTTGTACAATATATCCTTGTAGACTGTCTTACACTGAATAACTTGTACCTCCAAGTCCTCTGTCTCCATATGATCCCTCCTCCCCACCAGAAACCATGAGTTTGTTCTCTATACGCTTAGTATAATCTCCAAGTCCATCCATGTTGCTGCAAATGGCATTATTTCATTCTTTTTATGGCTAATATTCCATTGTATATATGTAACATGCATGCACGGAGAAGGCAATGGCATCCCACTCCAGTACTCTTGCCTGGAAAATCTCACGGATGGAGGAGCCTGGTAGGCTGCAGTCTATGGGGTCGCTAAGAGTCGGACACGACTGAGTGACTTCCCCTTCACTTTTCACTTCATGCATTGGAGAAGGAAATGGCAACCCACTCCAGTGTTCTTGCCTGGAGAATCCCAGGGATGGCGGAGCCTGGTGGGCTGCCGTCTATGGGGTCGCACAGAGTCGGACACAATTGAAGTGACTTAGCAGCAGCAGCAACATGCATGCATGCATGCTCAGTCGCTTTAGTCGTGTCTGACACTTTGCAATCCTATGGACTGTAGCCTGCCAGGCTCCTCTGTTCTTGGGATTCTCCAGGCAAGAATACTGGAGTGGGTTGCCATGCCCTCCTCCAGGAGATCTTCCTGACCCAGGAATCTCACTCACGTCTCCTGCATCTCTTGCATTGCAGACAGATTCTTTACCGCTGAGCCACCAAGGAAGCCCGTATATGTACCACATCTTCTTTATCCATTCATCTGTTGATGGACATGATGGACACAGATTGCTTCCACATTTTGTGTTGTAATTACTTTTTAAAATTTATTTTTAATAAATAATTGCTTTACAGTGTTGTATTGGTCTCTGTTGTACAACAACATGAATCAGCTTTAAGTATACATTTATCCTCTCTTGAGTGTCCCTCCTACCCCCTGCAATTACTTTTGATTCATATCTATATTAGCGGCACAGAGGTTTTTGGTCTCTGTATCCCTTTCCACTCTGAACAATTGTTGGGGACCCCACAGAGGCAGAGCTGGCGAGAGCTGGCTGTGAGATCTTCAGTAATTCTGTGAGCTGGTTGGTAAACATAGCCATTATTAATATCAAATTATGAAAATGAATAACCAACAAGGTCCTAATGTACATCACAGGGAACTCTGCTCAGTGTTTTGTGGCAGCATGGATAGGAGGGGAGTCTGGGGGAGAATGGATCCTGGGGGAGAATGGATGCATGTGTTTGTATGGCTGAGTCCCTTTGCTGTCCACCTGAAACTTTATAGTCAGAGCTATGGTTTTTCCAGTAGTCATGTACAGATGTGAGAGTTGGACCGTAAGGAAGGCTGAGTGCTGAAGAATTGATGCTTTTGAATTGTGGTGCTGGAGAAGTCTCTTGAGAGTCCCTTGGATGGCAAGGAGATCAACCCAGTCAATCCTAAAGGAAATTAACCCTGAATATTCACTGGGAGGACTGATGCTGAAGCTGAAGCTCTAATTCTTTGGCCACCTGATGCGAAGAGCTAACTCATTGGAAAAGACCCTGATGCTGGGAAAGACTGAAGGCAGGAGGAGACAGGGATGACAGAGGATGAGATGGTCGGATGACATCACTAAGTCAATGGACAGGAGTTTGAGCAACCTAGGAGATGGTGAAGAACAGGGAAGCCTGGCATGCTGCAGTTCATGGGGTCACAAAGAGTAGGACACGACTTAGCGACGGAACAACCACAACAATATGTATGCCTCAGTCCCTTCACTGTCCACCTGAAATTTTCACAACGTTGTTAACTGGCTATGCTCCAATACAAAATAAAATGTTAAAAATGAAAAAAAAATCAAATTATATAAACCATATAAGTTATATAAAAAACAAGCAATCAACACTCAAAATTTAGCACTTCCTAATTATTCACTTCTTACTATAGATAGGATATGTGTCTGTTCCATCTAAGGACTGGCAATCCAGGGGATGGAATGTGCCCATTTCTTCCCGACTCCTTGCTCCTGAATCTCACGGTTGTAGCTTGAAATTGGCCGAGGCGGGTGCACTTAGAGCACAGACATCAGTGAGCATGACCTGCAGGGCTTTCCTCCCCAGAGAGCTTGACTTGCACACCCCGGGTTAGGAGCTCCTGACAGTTTCCACAAAGACCATAAAAGTGATCGTTTAAAACAATAGCTGTGGGGGACTTCCTGGGTGGTCCAGTGGTTAAGAATCTGCCTTGCAATGCACAGGGATGTGGGTTCAATCCCTGGTCAGGGAACTAGGATCCCTCATGCTGTGGGGGCAGCTAAGCCTGTGCACTGTGATTGGAGAAGCCCCTGCACACCGCATGGAAGACCCAGCACAGCAAAAAAAAAAAAGTTATGGATGGAGTTTTACTAAAAATAACAATCAACACATTGCATGTTAATATAAATAACATTTTATGAAAATAACTATGTTTTTCCAAACAAAAAATTCAGTAAGAAGAGTGACATTTTTTACATTGTTGCAAATCTCCATAATGTTTGGGTAGAGAAGAGAAGACAGCTCCATCTGCCCTCCTGGTTGTGGTAAAGAATTCGAAGAAATCTTCTGATTCAGGCGTGTGTGTGCTAGTTCAGTTCAGTTCAGTTGCTCAGTCATGTCCAACTCTTTGGGGCCCCAAGGACTGTAGCCTGCCAGGCTCTTCTGACCATGGGATTTCCCCAGGCAGGAATACTAGAGTGAGTAGCCGTTTCCTGCTCCAAGGGATCTTCCTGACCCAGGGATCCAACCCATGTCTCCTGCATTGGCAGGCGGATTCTTTACCAACTGTCCTGCGGGGGAAGCCCAGGTAACAGTGAGTATTCTTCAATGAGTTGCCAAAACGGAACCAATGAGAGCTTCTTTAATAAGTTGAGATGTGAAAGCTACAACCAAGTGGAACTTCTCTGGTGGTCCAGGGTTTAAGAATCCGCTTGCCAATGCAGGGGACATGGGTTTGATCCCTGGTCAGAGAACTAAGATCCCACGAGCGGCAGGGCAACTAAGCCACAACACAGGATCCCTTGTGCCACAACTAAGACCTGATGCAGCCAAACAGATAAATAGATATATTTTTTTAAAGTGTTAGCTGTATCAGTGGCCATCAGGGATTCTGTTCCACCAACACCCACTGGTCTGGTTTTCACTTGCAAAGGATCTTCACCATGATTTTGGACTATCCTGTTTTGGTCATTTGGGAAATACTCATTTGCTGGATTTTCCAAGTGTTAACATGTTTCATTAGATCATATTAACACCACCAATCTCATGCGAAAAAGCCGTCACCGATGGGAAGCTATCAGACCCACAGCAGTGGGTACCATTTCTCCCCAAAAGCTGATACTCACTTAAGCTCTGACTTTTAGCGTTGGCGGCAGCTCTTGTCATTTCATTTCTTTTCCTCTGAAGTGGCGGACTCACTCCGTTTGTTTCTGACAGCAGCTGGTAGATGTCTGCACACCCATACGGCAGGGCCAGCTGTTCTTCCGGGTGAAACACGGTGTCTGTGGCTGCATCCGCGGCCGGTTCAGGGGCAGCAGCTTTGCGTGCACTTGGGAGCCCTTTGTCGTCATCTCGAACAGAAAACTAGAAAGATGCGAACCCAGAGCTGAGGTTTCACGGATGCGTCCTTCTTACTGCTCTGTTGAGGACGTGTTCAGGGAAACAGCATTTGCTTTGTTCAATCCTGAGCACGTGGTGACGCAGGGCATGAGGACGTGGCCCTGCAGCCTTGATCCGTGCAGAGCGAGCGCTACCCCCTGCCCCCATTGGTGCACACATCTACGTGGGGAAGGAGAGGGAATCATGAGAACAGTTCTGACCTTGAGGGCCCCTGCAAAGTTCTGGGCACCTGGGGTTCTGTGGGCTGCACTTTGGGAAGCAGTGCTCAGGGGCATGGCCTTGGCTGGCTGCCCCTCGGATCTCCGCTCCTTCGTTTGCTGCTGTGCTCTCACCATGCGTGTCTCTCCCCTGAGAGGTCTCTCTTCTTCTTTCTGATGTGTTGTTCCAAATGTGTGACCTCCAGCACCCCTGCCCCAGTCCCTTGAGGCTAGGAGGGGTTTTCTCTGTGGCAGAGTGGCTGGGTCCCAGGCTACACACACGGGCCCTGGCTGAGTGATCCCTGCTTGTACCCAGGACTTGCCCTTAACTGAAGCCCTTCCCTCCTGTCCCCGGGCTTGGGTCCTGCTCCATGAAGCCCCTGGACCCAGACGTGTGGGTGTGTTACCTGGTCACTCCTGCCTAGCCTGGGGGTCAGGGCACAGGCCCAGATAGGCTGGAGGGTGGCCAGCCAAGCCCACATACACAGATGGCAATGCCCACACCCAGACCAGCAGACTCCCTTGCCTACAGTGGCCAATGCCCAGCCTTGAGGCTGGGCTGAAGTGGCTGCCAAGTAGCTGTTCCTGGTGCGTCGACAGTGGCACCCACCCTCCCGCCCTGTCCTGGCTGGCCTCTGAGGGGCAGGGGTCCAGTGGGCCTCGTGGCCCCGTCCCCACCCACTCAGCCTGATTCTTAATGACGTCATGCCGACTGCACACCCATGGGCAGCGGCCAGTTCCCAGCCTGATGCTGGCAACTGAGCTGGGGTCTGGGCAGAGACTGGAGGCCTGATTTGGGAGGTGCCCACTCCTTAGCTGGGGGTCAGCCTGTGAAATGAGGAAGGGCCAAGTTGGGGACCCTCCCCATGGGGGACTGGGATGGCTGGAATGAGGGGCATCACCAGGGTCCTGGCATGGCTCAGGCAGGGCCGGTAGCGAAGGCTCAAGGCGCCGGTGCTGACCTCACAGTCCTCTGCGGCCTCGCCTTGGTGCGCAGTGGGTGCTGCTGCCTAATTAGGTTCTGCTGTGCCAGCCCGAGCCCCACGCCCGGCCCCGCTCCGGCAGACGTGTCCGGGCACAGCTCCTGGGCTCCCGCCGCGGCAGGAAGCGCAGGCCTGCTTGGATCCCCGGCAGCAGCCGGCACGGCGGCTAGAGCAGTGCCTGCCTTTTGGGCTGTGTGGCCAAGGGGCCGTGGGGATCCAGTCGCCCCGGAGAAGCTACCTGCAGGTGAGCCGGGGGCCCGGGCCGCGTCAAGAGGGGCCCAGGATGGGATGTAGGCCTGTGAAGGGCGAGGGTAGGCCCAGCCTGGCTGGGGTGGACGAGGCCTCTGGGCTGGACGGAGGGCTGAGTGGCATTGCCCCTGTGCTCACGGGATGAGCAGGACCCCGGAGAACTCCTGGGGGAGCGGGGAGGGGATGAACAAGGCGGGGGTGGGGGACCCTGGTGGTTGAGTCTGGGGAGTGGCAGCCTATTCTGGGGGAGGTTGCTGCTGCTGATTTGGCATGGGGGTGAGGCAAGAGGAGAGCCTGGATGGGGGTGAAGCCTGCTGGAGTGGAGGAGGGGCCCTTCTTCCCTGGGTGGCCGGAGAAGGGCTACAAAGTAGGGCTGCTCTGAGGGGCCCTTGGGGGGTGCTGCCCCCACCCCCAGCTGTTTTTTTTTCCCCTTGGGCAGAGCGTGGCTCCCAGGGTCTGAGAGCCTAGCTGTCCCGATGTCCCTCCCAGGGCCAGGCCTCAGAAGCTCTGTCCTGTGCACGTGAGGAGGTCTCCAGAGCCCAGTGACCAAGGCCTTCTGTGCCCCTGGGGAGGAGGCTCAGAGGAGGGAGTGGGCACTGAGGAAGCCTATGGAAGGATATGGGTGGGCAATTGAGGAGCTGGGTAGATGCAGGAGAGGTGGGGGGAGCAGCAGAGGGGCCTGAACAGAGGCCCAGGGGCGACAGAGCCTCTGTGGAGGCTACAAGGAGGCTGGGCGGCGCCTGGGCCCAGCAGCCCAGGGGCAAGGGGCAGCCTGAGAGGCCAGCACGGCCTTGAGCCACTGCCCAGACTGAGTGGTGGCTGGGAAGGCCTGAGACCGCAGACCTGGGGGTGACAGTGCAGTGGGACCTGAGGGCAGAGGGGGCCCAGCTGTGCCTTGGGCTCCCTCTGTGGTCTGTGGGGCCCCTGTGTGGCCAGGGCATCCAGTACTATCTACAGCAGAAGAGGCTGGCTGGTTTCTGTGAAAACACCCCCTGTTTTGCCTTTGAAATTTATCAAGCTGTGGGACAAGTCCCAGCAGAGCGATGCAGCCACACTCGGGTGATGAGGCCACTGATATGGTCCCGGCCTCTGGCTGCGCCTGTGCGTGTACGTGCGTGCTCAGTCGTGTCCGGCTCTGTGCGGCCCGTGGACTGTAGCCCGTCAGGCTCCTCTGTCCATGGGATTTTGCAGGCAAGAATCCTGGAGTGAGTTGCTATTTCCTTCTTCAGGGGATCTTCCCCACCCAGGGATCAAACCCACGTCTCCGGCATCTCCTGCACTGGCAGGTAGATTCCTTACCACTGAGCCCCCCTGGGAAGCCCTTGGCTGTACCGGCTCCTCTCCCAAAGCCTTGATACTCTGGGGGTGGGCGGGGGGCGGGGTCGCCCTCCTGCCCGACTCCCACCAGGCTGCCCTGCACCCTGCGCTGGAGAGGGAGTAGGGCTGGACTGCCTTTCAGCCGCCTCCTGCCCTCCTGCCCCAGCATTGACCTGGACAGCTGGACAGGCCTCACCCCACCAGCCCCGCAACCCCTGCCTCTTGAGATGTGGTGAGGGGCAAGCCCAGAGTCCATCTGGGCAGGGGAAGGGGCGGGGGACCCCGGGCAGAGGGATCTCAGTGCAGCCCCTCCCTGCCTTCTGCAGATGGCCAGCCTCAGCTAGTAATCCAGGCCAGCTCCACCTCTCACCTGCTGCCCCACCTCCGAGAGCCAAGGTCCCTCTGCGATGGCACCCTCGCCCGAGGACCCGGGCCCTGATCTGGAGAGCAGACGGTCTTTCCTGAGCACCAACATCGTGCCCGTGGGTGAGTGCGGTCTCCAGCCAGACAATGACGTGGTTCTGGGCTCACCCAGCAGGTGTGATGTCCTGGTCCCACCTGAGGAAAGGGTCAGGCCTGCTCCTCTGGAATGGTGAGGGGTGCCGTGGGCTGCCAGGAGTGGGACCTCTTCTGGGACAGGGGACGCAGCACAAGCAGACTTATTAGGAAGCCAGCTTGGGGGCTACCAGCTTTCTCTCCGGCTCCGTCTGGCTCGGTCAGACCCCTGCGAGCCCTGCGCTGGCTTGGGGGGTCCTCAGCTGGTCTGGGCCTCCTATGACCATGTGCCGTGCCTCTAGTTCTGGCCCTTGGTACGCATTTCCTGGTGTCCTGTGGTCTGTTGGCTGGGACACTTGTGGCCTCGGAAGTGGGTTGTGTGGGTTGAAGAGCCCGTTGTCTTCTTGATTTTAAAAACCACGGGAGTTTAGTATCCAGACTGGAAAGTACACAGACCTCATGGGCGTAGCTGGGTGCGGTCATGCAGCGGGAACTATGGGCTCCAGCTGCCCCCACACCCTGGCTCTCCAGTCTTCTCACGTCCATCACCTAACATCTGTCTGCTGCATCTCGACTTCCAACTTTCGGAATCGTGCAGGTGTGTGGGTGGACCTGGCCAGGTGTGAGCCCTTGCCTGAGGGGAGGGTGGGCACCCAGCGGTGTCCTGCTCCTCCCTGGACCGCCCAGGCTCCACATCCCGCCAGACAGACCGTGCCTGCAGCGCTACGTGTGGCAGACTTACAGGGAGGTGGGGGGCTTGTCCCCTCCCTGCCCAGGGCGGTTGGCTGCTGTCTGCCCCAAGGTCCACATGCTGGGCTGAGTTGAGGTTACCACAGTGTGTGTGCCCCTCGCTGCTGTGGGCCTGCCAGCCCCGAGCCAGGAGCTGCAGGATGAGGGGGTGCTGAGCCCACCTGGGAGGGGGATGGATGGGCCACGGGAGCAGAACTCGGGGGCCTGGCACACTGCATCTCGGCAGTGTTTCCTTCTCAGGTATGTGGTTGGCCTGGTGCCCAGGGGCGGTCTCTCGCCCACCCAGAGGGAGAGACCCTGGGGTGCAGATTTCTGGCTGGTTGGCTGGGCCCTCTGCTGTGCAGCATGTCTGTCTCTGCCTGCTGTTGGGGGGCGGGGGGCTCTTCCTGGAGCTTCCTTGGCAGACACAGCAGCTCAGGGGACCCTGACTCTCCTGGAATGTCCTGGGTGGGGGTCTGCATGGTGCTCGGCTAGCACCAGGCCGTGGGCATGATGACGGATTTGTGTCTCAGTGGGGCGTGCCTGCATGTGTGTGGGTGTGTGTGTGTGTGCTCGTGCAGACGAGGGCTTGCTCCTCTTGGGGGGCCATGCCCCCAGCAGAGCACACGGAGCTGAGAGTGTGTGCACACCTGTGGGCGTTATGCTCCCTGTCCCCCACTTCTGGGCCCCGAGGGAGCCGCCCACCTCATTCCTCCACATTCCCTGGATGCGCCCAGACAAGCTTTCTCCGCCTGAGGGGGTGTCTGCTTGGAGGCACACGGTCCCCTGCCTGGGCTCAGGGCCTGCCTTTCACCTCAGTCTGGGATGGACACCCAAGGAAGGGGTGCTTGGACAAGGGAGCGGAGGGGAGGGGAGGCCTCTGGGCCCCTGGCAGTTCTGGCTGTTGGGAGGGGCTGTGATGTTGAGGAAAGGGGGCCCCACCCTCAGACTGATGCCCCTCCCCCTGCTCCCAGCCCCCGCCTCCATGCTTTCCTGTCTCCCCCACGCCTGGCTCACTGATGCTGACGTCAGGCTAGATCCTGTGCTGGGTGTGGGGCTGAGGGCAGGGCTGGCAGGGTTGGGCAGGGGACTGATCTGGCCTGGAAGTCCTTCCAGAAGGTCCTGAGGCAGCCCTGGTGAGCACGGGATGGTAGGAGGCCCGTGGGCTGGGAGATAGGCTCAGAGCCGGTGAAGCAGGCCAGTATGTCCTGGAGGCTGTCTGGGATGGTCAGAAGGCTCCTTCTTGCCTTGAACTGAAGCACGTCTGGGCTCCTGTGGGCCACAATGGCTACCCTGGCCAGGCCAGTTCTGTCCCCAAGTGGGAACCATTGGGGGGGGGCAGAGGCACCCCAGAAGTGGGGGCCTGGGAGCTGCTCTGGAGTCCTGGTCGCTCGGGCTATGGGGCCAGTGACCCACTTGGAGCCCACTCAGTGCCACCCACACTGGACTTGCATCCATGGTGTCCACGATGGGGGCAGGCCCTGCTCCAGCCCGGGCAGTGCGTGTGGCTGGTGTGGCTCACATTCTGTGGCTCTCATCTTGGCCTAGGGCTCTTGGCCCAGAGCAGACCACACGCACCAGCTCCTACTGGGCCTGGGCCAGTGGACAGGGTGGGGCCAGGCCCCAGCCCCACAGCGTGGTCTCCTACCCAGGTTCTCCTGCATTTAGAGTTACTTAATCCCATGCACCAGGCCGGAGAGTGCAAATGAGCTGCCCTGAGGTTATGGATCTGGGGGTGCTGTGGGAGGGGCTCAAGGCGTGGGTCTGGCCCCCCACCGCCCTGGGGCTTGCAGTGCTGGGTCAGTGGAGTGGGTGTCCTTGCTGACCTGGGGCCAGAGGGTCTGTGGCGGCTGTAGCCTCTGGGCCGTGAGGCTGGGGGTGGGGACTGGAGGGAGTCTACACGGCAGGAGTGCGGATGGTCCTGGGGCTTCAAAGTGTGTTCAGACTGCCTGCTTACCTGGGAGTTGGTCCCCCTGTGCTGGCCTTGCTGCGTCTCTTTCCTGCTGAGGGCGGGGCCTGCTGGAGATGGTCTGGAGGCACAGAGCGCACCCTCCCCTGCCCTCTATGTGCAGCTCCAGCTGCTGCAGGTCACCGCCTGTGCCTCTCTGGCCCTCACTCTCCTGCTCCCTCCTGCTGAGCCCCGCCCTGGGAGCCTAGACCTGGGGCTCCCTTCTAACCTTCGCATCTTCTTCCAGAGCATGAATTTTCCTGGCTGCCTCACTCTGGTGGACGCGGTGCCTCGGCCAGTACCGAGCACCCAGTGAGCCTGTGATCGCTGGCAGTTATGCAGGCATCTCAGTCTGTGCCTCTCGTTGTTTCCTTGGAGGCGCCGTGTGCTTGGCATCCAAGCTCTTGAAGCTCCCACCTTCAGCTTCCTGGGCAGCCTTGGCGTCTGGTGCACTTGCTCCGGCCTCCCCGGCTGCCTTTTCTTGCTTGGTGCGGCGCCATGGGCTTTTTTGGAGGAGGCAGGACTCATGGACTCACCTTCAGGACCATCTGCATCTGGGCAAAGTGACTGTGGCTCCCAGGACAATAGCAGCTTTGGGCTCCTTCATTCTCTGGACACCCTGAGGGCCTCTGGGCAGGGGCATGCTCCCCTCAGGAAGAGTCCTTATCCTCAGGAATCCAGAATGCAGCCTGGTTTAGAGAAGCAAAACCAAACCCTGCCTGTGAGTAGACGAAGTAGATATGATAAAGTCCAAGTACTATGAGCTCATCCGCTTCCCTCAGGTGCTCACTTGTGGCCTATTAACTCTTCGTTTACACACAGTTTCTAACAGGTGGCCCAGAGGGTGAGCAGGCCAACTGGACTCCCCAGTCTTGGAGAGTGTGGTGAGGGTGTTTCTCTAGTAAATGCCCAGCCCAAGCAATTAGAGGAGCCCTTGACTGCAGGGTTGCCTGGCCAGGTGGATGGGGGACAGAACCTTTCTGATCATGTCCTCTGATCCTGCAGGCTCTCTTCCTGGTGCCACGTGCACTGACGCTTCTTGTCTTCGTGAATCCTGGGCTAGTTGTGTGGATGAAGCCATGAGTTGTTTTGGTCCTGGGCATCCGCCCAGGCCCTGGGTGTAGAGGGATACCCCAGCCTCCACACCTTGGGTAGCATGGGGGGTCCCCCAAGCTCAGAGCTTCTGCACAGGGGAGATTTCTTCTAACAAGTGTTGGGCCCTGCAGCTCCCAACTATTCAGGCACCAGAAACCCAGCAAACCCAGTCAGAGCTGGGCCAGGCCCTGGGACAGAGACCTGGCTGTGATGGCGGGTGGGGAAGCAGATGGCCCCAGACTATCCTGCCGGGTCTACAGAGGGGAGGGCACCCCAGGGCGGCTTGGAAAGGGGGCCGGACCACTGAACTCTGATCAGGAGAAGGGAAGGGGCCGTGGCAGGTAGAAGCAGGAGACGGAGCAGCTGGTCCAGTGTGTGGGGCCAGTGGACAGTCAGGGGCTGCAGCTAGGACCCTGGGAGCTGCTTCCTGTGGGAGGAAACCTGGTCTTAGGGGTTTTCAGAGTGAGGCCAGGGGAGCAGGGGGCCTCATGCACTGGACACAGGACACCTCTGAGTTGACCCGTGCTGGTGGCTCACTCTCCAAGCACTGTACCCAACCATCCTGGCCAGAGGAAGCCAGCCAGGCCAGTAGCAAGCTCAGCAGAAGTTGTTTGGGTTTCGCTGAGGCCAGAGGATGTATGAATGTGTTTGTGAGGTGAGGGGTGTTAGGGGTGGCAGGTTGGGAGCTCTCTGCAGGGACTGGTGAGGGGGCTGGTCCAATCTCTCTGGAGTCTGGCTAGATGAGGAAGGGTGGGCCAGGAAGGACACCCTTCAGGTGGGTGGGGGGTGAGGGGCATGAAGTCCTGCTTGGCCCCTCCCAGGACCTACTCCGGAGCCCAGTGCCCAGGGCCTCTGTCCTCCCACTGGGCCGGGCAGCCATGTGGGCAGGGGACAGCTAATCCTCAGCGTGTGCGGGCACAGGACTCCAGACCTGAGCCGGTGGGAGAGGGAGAGTGTAGTCCAGACCTGGCCCCTGGATGACAGCTTCGGGGTCTGCTTTCCATCCAGCCGGCCACGAGGGGGGCACCTGGGTAGCAGCAGGATGCCACTCTGCCTGGTTCAGACCCCCTGATCTCTGAGCATGGTTGCCCACCCCAGAGACTTGAGGTCTACTCTCTACTCCCACCAGGAGTCACCCCACTCAAGATGCCCAGGCTCCCCTCCTGGCTGGGTGCACCGTGGGCATCCCAAGGCCAGTCAGACGGCTCCGCCCGAATCTCAGACTTGTCAGCATGAGAATTTGATGTCAGCTCAGTTTGAGAGGACAGCACTGCCCCCCACGGTCCAGGAGCCCAAGTTCTGCTCTCAATGTCTCGGGTCCCCACACTTTTCTCCAAGCCCATGGCCCTGCCTGTCTGAGCCACCTGGGTGTCCGCATCTGCCTAACAAGGCCTGCAGCCAGACCTCCTGTTGCACAGGCTTTCATCTCCCCTCTCCTGGCCCCTCCCCACTAACCACCTGTCTTACTTATCTTCTGGACCTGACCTGAGAATACCTCCTCACTTTTGTCTCTAAGACCCTCTGTGATCTGGCCCCTGCATCCCTTTCCTATCTCGCACCCCCAGCCCTGCTCCCTCTGCTCAGCCCCTCCCCTCTAAGGATCCCTCCTGCTGTGCTTCCTCCAGGAAGCTGCCTAGTGTCAGCTGTGACAGTTTTCATCAACCAGGATGCAAGGCGAGTTGGTTAGCTCGTGCTGGTTAGTGGGCAGAGGCCTCCAGGGCAGGGGTCTTGGGATGGGGGCCCACTGAATCCCATCATCCCATTGGGTACCCTGGGGACTCACAAAGAGTGTCTGTCAGTGGTTACAGAACTGAAGGAACAAACAAGTGGGGGAATGAATGAATGGGCTGGCTGCTGCATGGGAGCCATATTTGGTTCACAAGAGTGGTGGGTGGAATAGGCCAGGGGCTTGGGCATGGGGTAAGAAGAGGGGCAGGCCCCAGTGTCTCCTGGTCTAGAGACCCCCCTGGGGTGGCCCTGGGGAGGGTCTCTCTGCTAGGACCACCCTCCTGTGCTCTGGCCACCCTCTCT